>NC_080021.1:199796654-200421654 GCF_030020395.1 Manis pentadactyla | reverse complement strand
AAATCACAATATCATACATACAATATGTGATCTTTTGTGACTAGCTTCTTCCACTTAGCATAATGTTTTTCTAGGTTCGTCTGTATGCTATCATGTGTCAGCACTTCATTTTTTATGGCCAAATTATGTTCCATGTTTTATAGACATACCAGTTTTATTTACCCATTCATCAGTTGAAGAGCATTTGGTTTGTTTCCACTTTTTGGCTATTATGAGTAATGCTGCTATAAACATTTGCGACAAACTTTTGTGCAGACATATGATTTCATTTTTCTAGTAGAGGAATTGCTGAGTCTTATGAGAACTCTGTGTTCAACCGTTTGAGGAATCACCAGACTGTTCTCCAAGCAGCTGTACGTTTTACATTCCCACCAGCAGCATATGAAGGTTACAATTCATTTACATCGTTGCCAATACTTTCTTGATGGTATCCTTTGAAGCACAAATTTAAAAAATTTGGATGAAGCCCAATTTATCTAGTTTTTTTTTGTCACTCGTGCTTTTTATGTCACTTGTCATATCTAAGAAGGCTTTACCTAATCTAAATATCTAAAGGGTTTACTTTTGTATTTTCTTCTAAGAGTTCACCTGGGATTTTTTTTTTAAAACAAATCCAGTCATGAGCTGTTATGACTCACCAATGGTATCCCATTTAACCTGGAATAAAATCTAAAGTTCTTACTAAGTGTTACAAAGTCCAGCATGGTCTCATCCCTGCCTATCCATTTAACCTTACTCTGTTCCAGTCACCCTGACCTTTCTGCTGTTCTTAGAATATACCAACCTTGTTCCTCCCCTTTAGGCCTTGAATGGCTTACTCCCTTTCGTTTTTCAGGTAACTGCGAAATTATCAGCTCCTCAGAGGGCTGACTACTACTGTCTCTAAAATATACTTCTTACCAACTCTCTCGCTGTTACTTGATAGCCTAATATTATATTTCATTCTTAACATTTTTTTAACCACCTAACATTTAAAAAAATATTTATTTGTCTATAGTCCCATTAGTCCCATTAGCTGGTAAGCTTCATGGGAACAAAACCTTGTTTTGTTTACCACTCAATTCCCAATGTCTAAAATAGTGTTAGCACATTATAGATACTCAATAAATATTTAAGTTAAAAATATTTAAGTTAAAAAATTAGTGAATAGGAATGGATGAACTTACCCAAAAAATAATGATATGGAAAGAAAGCAAAGACAATCTAGATTGGAAACCTGGGGAACATCAGTATCTTCAGGTTAGGCAGAGGAGATATCAGTGAACAAAGAAAAGATAATATTGGACAAGGAGATGGGAAGAGATCAAGGAAATACTAGTCTTCATAGATCATTTATAACTAAGGAGAATTGATCGGGTTTTCTCAAAACTATAAGATTATTCCCAAAACAAGGATTATCACAAAGTGATGACTCTGTTTCATTTAAATGTTTATTAAAAGCATTTATTAAAAAAAGAAAAAGCATCTATATAAGCAGTAAATTTAGAAGTCTTCAAAGATCTACATAGGAATCAAGGTTCTTGTGAATAATATGGACCTGGGTGATTTGAAATATTTTTTCTTGTACCTTGTATTTTTTTAAAGAGTAAAGTAAAAACTTTAGAGATTTTTCTATGATTTTAAGATATGACATAATCATTTTTTCTTCAGTTACTTTGGGGAATTATGTTGATTTTGGTTCTTTCAGTCTGTATAGGGAATTATTCAAGATAAAATATTTTCGGATATAGAAAAAGTAATTAGGATGTGTAGTTAAATGCCAATAATATATTTATCTCTTGAAAGATTCATTAGAAAGACCTCTTGTGAATGTAAATATCCAATGGTATATACAATGGCAGGTATACCTGGATCAATCAGGAAGAGGCAAGATTAAGAGCAAGGTCAAGGAAGCCAAAAAAAAGTGCCCAGGACTAGCAAGAGCAGGAAGTTGTTACCACCCTAAGCCTGAAGGGGCAAGGGGACTGAGCAGTAACTAACCCAATGAGAACTACAGCTATAGGAGAGGGGCTGCCAGACAGCAGATGAAACTATTGGTAGAAGAATTCAGCTGCTTTCAAACTCTGGCCCAGGTGGGAAGGACCTGAGGAAAAAAATACCCCAACCTGTCTCTTCCCGTCTTTGATCTTCTTCCAGTACTTCTTAACTAGAAGGCAGAGGGGAAAGGGAACTTAGTTGGTTCACAGAGATCAGCCTCCCAAGTTGAAAAACGGAGTATGAAAGGTCAGATAATAATATGAAAGAGCAGTCATTGAATATCCAGCACAAGGGCAATTCTGTCAGTGTGTGGCAGTCTAAAAATCTGTATTCCTTTAACCTCATCATATCTGTTTTTAGGAAATGTATTTTGAGAAAAAACAATTAGACAAATGTACAAAGATATTCCTTGCATTATAGTAGCAAATAATTACAACATATTTAAATCTCCAACAGGGAACTGGTTGAATAAGTTATCATTTACCAATACAATGGGATCCTGTTTATCCATTCACAAATGCAGTGGGATGTACATTGATTGACATATAAATGTGCTCATGCTTCTTTGTTTAGCAAAAAAGAATGTTGTTTAGTATTACAGAATACTATCTATGTACATTAATAATCCACTTTTGTTCAAAAATATTAAAAATAATTGAGAACATAATTTTAAAACATCTCGAATGGTGGGTCTAAGGGAAAATTTTCTCTGTATCTGTTGGGAATTTGGTAATTTTTCTACAATAACATATACTATTTGCTAATAAAGGTGTTTTAAAATAGGACATACATAAAATTGGTAATTTTGTAATGTCATAGAAAAACAATTACAGGAAAGGCGATCCATATTAACTGTGAATTTGAAGTTGTTCCAAGTTCAAATCCAAACTCCCAAACTGAAGTAGAGGAAGCCAGCTTATACACCCATAAGGACTACAATGAAGTCTTCACACTTGTCAGCTGTTCAGAAAAATATCCAGCACTTCAAGCACAGAACCAAGGTAAAACATTTGCTATTTCCATTGTTAAAAACATTTCTTGCTAACATACAGATTTTCATTTCAGTGAGCTTTTATTTTACTGGATTTAAAAAATTATATTTTATTGAAGATATCCACCTATAATATTATAATTCTAAACTCTGCCACATTAGGGAAATATTTTCTTTCATGTTAATCTCTTTTTCGTAAACTTGATTGTTTTGGGGGTTCAAGTGTGGTGGACCTCAAAATAGCCTCAGACTTGATCACAGTGTGATCAATTATAGCACAACATATTGCTATAATGATACTAGCATCAGTGTACAGATCTGATGACACAGAAATTTGGTGTAACATTAAATTAGTTGATTATTAAGTAATGACTATATTTTACTTTCAAAATAAGCTAAAGATTTTCAGTCACATATAATTTATGTTAAAAACCATAATTCAAAGCAGAGTTGGAATAGTTGCAGTATTAGATCAGGAAATTCACCCAGTTTTGACATTATATAAATTTAACATAAATAATAATTAAAAGTATATTTTATCTAAAGTATATTCCAAATCTTTCTTCTTACTAGAGGGTGCTGTGCTGAGTTCCTCCAACCAGATAAAAACTTGCTTAGAACTACCTTTCTTGTATGTACAACAAGCTATTCCCTTTTTAAGTTAAAAAGGGAATATTTTACATTTATTCCTATTATATAATTATTATGTAATGCTACTAGAATTTAAGTTATGCAGTAGCTTGAGCATGAAAAATAATTTGGTTCTTCTACTGCTTTTATGTAAATCCATAAATTGTGCATAAAATTTTTAGTGTTGGCAAATAGGCATGTGATGATATATAGAGTTAAAAACCCTTCTTATAGTTTGAAAAGAGAGATTGCATTAACAACTAAACTTGAGAGTATGATATAATAAGAAGAGTCTGAATTTGGGCTCAGAAGATTTGATCATAGAACAAATCTACTCTTAAAGAGTGACACAATTTTGGTACATTAAAATTTTTAATCATTTTCTATTTTCTATAACTTATTTTAACATATTCTCCTATTTTCTTATAAAAATGTGGACATCAAATAACATATATGTATTTTGTAATGTAAAGATGTGGTTTGTGAAAAAGAAAAGGCTATCCAAACATAGTTATTATTATTAATGTGGCAAACTAGAAGCTACTTTTGGCAAATTTCATAATATCTCTTGTCAGCCAGAATCAGAAGCTTCTTTAACTATTATTCACTGATGAAGATATACTTAAGTTTCCCAAATGTATATGAACTGCCCATATTCTATATTTCCTTAGGGGGCCTATGTCATTAGACATCATTTTATAGATTTAGATATGCAATTTCATTAATTTTCTTTGCAGCTACTTTGATCACTGCCAGATATATAAATATTTTGGCATCACTGTCTAAATCAAAAGGAATGTATTATACTTTGAAATTCAATTGATGTGTAAATTTGCTGTCTTATAAGAAATATAGTTACTCATTAAATTATGTTATTAAATAATAACATTATTTCTTTAAGAGATAAAAACAATGGCTGATTTTCTTGATATATTGATATATCTTTCTTCATTTTTCTACCACATTCACATATTATTTGTCAATAAATATAACAATTTTTATGAATATCCTGTCAGAATGTATAAGCAAATGCAAATGCAGATTTATTTTTAATTTAAAAAGTAAAGTTATATATGCTCATAGTTTAGAAAGTCAAATAGTTATTCAAGGTTTATAATAAAAAGCAGCAGTCCACTGGCTTCATCAACCACCCACATGTTTTTATCAGCTTTATTGACATATAATTGATAGATAAAATTGTAATCTATTTTAAGTGTACAATGTGATGATTTGATACACATAAACAATGTGAAAGGAGATTCCCATCACCGAATTAACACATTCCTCACTTCACATATTTACCCTTCTCTTTTTCTTTTTTTTTAGAAAGCATTTAAGTTCTACTCTCTTAGCAAATTTCAGCTATACCCTACAGTATTATTAACTATAATCACCATGTTATACATCAGATCCTCAGACCTTATTCATCTTGTAACTGGAAGTTTGTACCTTTTTACCAACCTGTCTTTTTTTCCCCCACCCACCTCTGAAAACCACCATTTTACTCTCCAATTCCATCAGTTCTGTTGTTTTTTTTTTTAGATTCCACATATAGTGATTCATTACAATAATTACTGTTCTCTGTATGGCTTATTTCACTTAGCAAAATACCCTCCATGTTCATCTATGTAGCAAAAGGCAGGGTTTCCTTTTTTTTTAAGGCTGAGTAATATTCCCCTGTGAAGTTTGTGTGTCTATATGCACATGATCACATTTTATTATCCATTCATTGTCAACATTTAGGTGATTCCTATTCCTTGGCTATTGTGGATAGTGCTACAATGGAAGTACAGATATCTCTTTGAGATAATGCTTTTCATTGGCCATCTATTTCTTCTTTCACAACATTTACCTTTTTTTTTAGTCTCACTGTGGTTACTAGGATTTCCAGTACATTGTTCAACAGAAACAGTGATAATTGTCATCCTTGCCTTGCTCTTGACAATAAATACTTCAACATTTCACCATTAAAGGTGACATAAATATCATTTCAATGTTTACATCATTTTCAATGTTTACTTCAGTTTCAATGGTGAAATGTTAGAAGAATTCGCTTTTTTGGGTTGAGGAAGTTCCTTCTGTTGTCAGTTTGCTAAGAGCTTCTGATCATGAATGAAGATTGAATTTTTAAAATGTTTTTCTACATCTATTAAGATATCGACACCTGAAGTGTGTAGAATGTTCCTTTACTAAAAATTTCTAATCCTATAATATCTAAACATAAATCATTTTACTATTGTGATCCTACTGTGCATGCATTATTTTATTTTTAAATGTTAACATTATCTTGGGAACATTTCACCATATATTTAAGATTTCTTCAAAACCACGGCTTTTAATGGCTGCAGTTTTAAATCTTACATATGTATCATCCATTTCCTAATTTGAGAACACTAATGTTTTTAGTTTCAAATATGTACATAAATGTATGTTCCCCTTTCCAGTTATTTCCTTTGAATGAATTCATGGAAATGGAATTATTTGATCTAAGTATTTTTTTTAGCTACATGTCCACTAGCATGGTATGAGAATACCCTGTTCACAACAACCTTGTCATCACTGAGTATATTATTACTGATATTGTGGTAATACATTTTAACCAATGTGATGGGCAAAAAATTATATTTTTATTTGCATTAAAAAAATTATTCATGTTTCTTGGCCATTTGCCTATTTTTATTTTGTGAATTCTCACTTTTGTCTTTTTATCAATTCTTATATTTTAATCTTAATATGTCATATATATCAATGACCCCAAATATATTTATTTTGAAATTAACTAGTCCTGTCAATGTTTTCCCTTATGGTTTCTTTCATTGCATTTATACTTAGAAAATTCTTCCTTGAATTAGATAAATATTTATTCATTTTCTTTAAGATTTTGGTATTGTTTAAAAGTAAGAATAAAAAATATTTTTTCTGCATGTTTTGGCAGTTGTCCCAATGTCATTCATGGAATAGTCTTCCCTTTCCCCACTGATTAAAAATGACAGTTATATCATATGCTGAATCCTTTTCCATATAAGAGTTTGCTTCTGGATTTTCTATTGATTTGCCCATTATTGTGTCAATATCATACAGTTTTAACTAATATATAATTATAACATGTATTAGTAGTCTTCTCTTTTTTGTTTTGTTTTTCCTATTCTCATATCTTTATTCTTCCAGATTTACTTTGTAATCAGTTTTTCCAGGCTCCAAAACAGACCTCTTGAGAAACTGAAATGTTATTGGGACTTAAAAAAATTTTTTTGCCATAGTTAGTCTTGCTAATCAGAAAAATGGTTTATCTTGCTTTTTCTGCAAGTTTTTTTTAATGGTCCTCATTAAAGTTTTATGGTTTCTTCCATATTCTTTCTTTATAATTGTGTTATGTTTATTTCTCAATATTTGTATACCTGTGGCCAGTATGAATGAGTTTTTCCATTAATTTTTGACTAGTTTTTTATATATATTTGAAAATCACTGATTTCATTATTTTTTATCAGATACCTTTAGCGAACTCCTTTGTTTTCACTTAATTATCTTGGTTTTCTTTTAGGTAGACAAAAGTATCTTCCACATAGAATAAATTTGTCCTCTTTTCTATCCCTAGACCTGTTTTCTGCTGCTTCTCATACTTCTAAGTAGCCAGAATTTTGTATCCTCGTGAATTTAACACTCCTCTACATTAGAGGAAAACAGTCTCCTCATATCTGTGTTGGTACATATAATAGCTGTAATGTAATAAAGTAAGAACTCCAGGGAATGCTGTCTAGCCAGAAAAATATAAGCAGCACCCTTGGTAAAACCTTTGTAGTTATAAAGAACATTGGTGTGGTATCATGCTGCCCTCAAGTGGCTCCATCAGAAAAGGGTCTTTAGAAAACAAGACCTCATAACTTGATATGAGATGTCCCCGGAAACACCCAGAAATGTGAGGATGAGCCTATAGGAAGGGAAGATGACTAGAGGATCTGTATTTGGAAGTGGAAGGTAGAGATGGGGATATAAACAAGTGCTATTTGGGTTTTTACTGTTAATATGACTTCATTAATACTTAGAGAACAGATGTAGGAAGTCCTGCTTAGACATGGAATTGATTGGTTGGCTTTCTTTGTTACGTAAAAGAAATATACAAAATTAGTTATAGGAAGCTCTTGGCCACAAAATTATCAGGAACTTAAGAGGTTGAGATAATCTTTTAGGCAACTAGTTTACATATCAAGTTCTGTTTTCAGGATAGCACCAAGCAAAGGGATGTTTCCTGGCTGCCTGCTTTACACCACATGGTTATTGAGCACTACGTGCCAAAGATGTAGTCAGACATGGGAGACATCAGTCCATGCAGTCTCTTGCTCATGCCATTCTAAAACTACCTATCTGCCCAGAACAAGAGACCACTGCTCCCCCTTCAAGGTGGTTTTGCTCTTGGAAGCTTGGCTTTCTGACCAGTTCCTCATCTGAACTTATATTTCACCTTTTCTTTTTCCACTCAAGGGCTCATTGAAGAATGGGAGCAAGTTCTGTGTTCCCTCCCTTGGCTCAGAAACTGTTAAAGCAATGATACAGTTAGCCAAGATTCTAAAGTAACCCAAACATGGTAGGGTGAGGAGAGAAAGAAGTTTATTCCAGCAATTAACTGTTAGCAGTAGTGTTTCCTAATAAGTAAGATATATTACACTTCTCAATTAGATATTTTGTGATATAACATTTACTGTAATTCATTTTTTAACAACCATATTTGAATAACCTTAGAGTGGTAGAATTAGGGTCGATCACATTTGTAGGCCTTGTAGACTATCTCCATTCTCTACACCTCAGAGTCTCTGGAGATGAATTGGAGACCCTCAGAGATACAATGATGCAAAGGAAAGACAAGGGTCAACGAAAGTCAAATATTCTTATTTCTTTACAGTTTTGTTTAAGTTACACCTGGCTATTTTGAAGCATAAAGCTACAGGATATTTCCCTCCACTGATTAAACTAATGGTTGTTGAAAAACTGTGGGCCATTAAAACTCTTTTAGGATATTTGGTTACTACTCAATGTAATAAATAATGTTAAAATTTCTTGAACTTTTACCTATATACCAATACTATTCTGCATGCTTTATATACCCAGCACAATCAAGAACTAAAGAATTAAAAATGTGTTTGAAAATTCTGGCTATATTTAAGACTGGCTGTAGTAGCTATCTAGATCCTTTCGTATAACTCTTAGATCTTTTCTTATTCTGTTTTATGTTTTATTTCTTTTCAGATTTGTCTATTGATGATGAAGAATTAATTTTTGAAAATAACTTGGTAGACTATAAAAGTCAGCTACCAACTTTGCATACTCTGTTGAGTAGGCTAAAACTATTTTTAGTAAAGGACCCCCTTTTGGATTTCAACAAACAAATCTTCACAGAAGCTAATTATCTCAGGTACTTAATTGCCCAGTACTGTAAATAATTTTAAGATGAGAAAATATTCTTTGTATGCTCAAAAGTCTAGATGTTATCATTGATAATATATTATTACCATTGCTTTACCTCAACTCTAATTTAAATCATTATGTATTTTGATTGGCTACATTTAGTATGTACTTTGCTTTTAGTAAACACTAATTTAATGTTTTATTTTTGTCAAGGGAATGTTTCTCTTTTCCAAGAGATTTTAAAGTTCTTGTGAATGAAGATGGATATGTGGATAAAGAGAACTTTTGTCAGGAGAAGTTAGAAGATACAGTAGGTTTAAATGAAGCTGTAATACTTGCTTTCAGTAATATTTTTATGAAAGTAAATGCACACTTCTATAAATTTTAGATACACACTGACCATGTACTGTTGTCAAGTTAAAAAGACTTGATAGTGGGTTGAACATGTATCAACTAAGGAGTCAAGTTTACTTCTAAGATAGTGGTTCTAAACCTTGGCTACACATTGTTATTAACTTGGGGGAATTTTAATAAAATACTGAAGCCTGGCTTCTACCCAGATATATCCTGATTTAATTGTCTGATGTGCTACTCAGGTATGGTGAATTTTAAAACTTCTCCCAATGATTTTCATCATTATAGCTGGTATAGGACCTTAAGTGATCATGTTTTAACTTAAAAATTGGAGACTCGAGCTAGAAATGTTGATTTGTGAGTTATACACAAAACAGATAATACTTGAACTACAAGAGAAGTGATCTCACTGAAGGACTAAGCATAAAGATGGTCTTAGACTGCATTTTACATGCTGCTAGTGGTTTAATAAGGAAGAATGCATCTTTGCATATTAAAGGTCAAACTTCCCAAAGGCAGCCCCTCTTTTAGAGCATGCAGTTCCAATAGCACACAGAATTGTTAATATGATATTAGTATATGGAGAATTCTAGCAGTTGAGAGTGAAAATAATTTTTCAGATTAATAAGAAAAAAACCTAGGCCCATATAGATTAGATATATTTACAAAATTTATTTAAATATTTTTTAAGACAGCTGGAAATAAGATACATACATATTTAGGATATCTATCTATCTTTAGGCATTTAAAGGATTTCCTCACAATTAAAATTATTAACCCATGTGGTAAAAACGTTAATTCACCTATTAGCCCCTTTTCTCTAATACACTCTCCCTCTCTGTTAACTCAGAGTTGTTCACATAGTCTCACTTGTTGAGAGGAATTTGGATCCATAGGAATGAAAGAAAAACATTCTATGGAGTGCAGTGAAGATGCATCTACTCTTTTTACTTCTCCTTTTCACCATCTATCATCTGCTGCAGGGATTTTTTTTTAATTTGGAAGTTTTACAATTTGTTATTAGGCCAAAAGAAGATATTAAAAAAGAAGATGTTAATACCCAATATCTAGGGCTATTAAATATCAGTAATGTAATCAGTGGCCATAAAGGACATTACTCAGAACATTGCTTATAATGTAATAAATTTTTGGCTACTACACATCGTTTTTTCAAATGTATGCATAACATTAAACATTTCAAGTTTGGGTTTAGTTTAAAATTTGGTATACCAGTTAAGCAAATATATCTGTTTATGAATTCAGAAATACTTATTTAGAAAACCTCACTTAAAAGTGTTTTACTTATATATTATTTCAGCCGTCAATTTTGCTTGAGTGTGAATTCTTAATATCTACAAGCCACAAACAAGAAGTTGATATGCCAGAACTCTCAGAACTAAAGGAGTCATTAAACTTAATGCCAGAAACAATAAATTTTATAGATGAAAATGAAAAGCTTTTCAAAAGAGGTGAAAATTAATTTTTAAATCTCTTACTTATAAAAACTACTCAATGATGTTATTGTAAAAATTCTTATTCAT
This sequence comes from Manis pentadactyla, assembly GCF_030020395.1. Classification (NCBI taxonomy): domain Eukaryota; kingdom Metazoa; phylum Chordata; class Mammalia; order Pholidota; family Manidae; genus Manis; species Manis pentadactyla. The sequence continues at coordinate 200,410,761 of NC_080021.1, read as the reverse complement.
TAAACCTTTTTCTCTACCTCCAGCTTTTAAAAAAGTATTCTCCAGGTTACAGTGAAATCTCAGAATGATTGATTAGACTCTTCTCATTGTCTTTCTCTTTACATTTGCAAACTTAGAACATCTATGAAATTAATCTAACAATTTCAAGATAATTATACAAATAAAGCTACAACACCAATGGCTATACTATTTTTTTTTAAGTTGTTTCCTTATATACAATGACAAAACACTAACAAATTCTGTGCAGACTTTAGTTAGGTATGTAGAAACTCAGAGTAATTCATGAAATCAGATGACTAGGAATAGACCCAGTCATAACCTAGAATAATGTAGGATTTAGATGGTTTCATCCCATTAGACTTAGTAAAATTGTTTAATTCTTTCTATTGACAATTTGAACTCAAATATTTAACTATTCATAAATTCCAGTTGAAATTATCAAATAAATACTATTAGGGATGAGTTAAGGAGGATTTGAGGTAATCATTGAGAACAGAGATGCTTGCCAATAGACCACAGACTTGAAGGATTCTTGCAGACAAGACTAAATCAAGTGAATTACTGATCAGTCTACAAGTCAAAGCAAGGGAATGAAAAGCCAGCCTGAGTAAGTGGATCATTGGAAATGCAGCAGAACTCAAAACTGCAGGGTGACCCAAGGGCTTTTTAAGCAGAACACAAATCTAGGAATGGTAATGGAGAGGACAAGTGACTTTTACTGAGTCACTGTGGTGTTACATTTCCAGCCTTCACTTGGCTCTGATGGTGTACTAAGTTATTGCCACCGATTAATGAACAAGATTACAAAACAACTAATATAATAATACTTTTGCCGATAGTGGACTTTCTTCCTTTTCTTTCAGATCTTACTACCAAGCATAGAATTAACATTGAGGATATAAAATGCAGCTCCACAGAGATTTTGATCAATCAAAGCCAGTATGAATCAGAGTGCGGTAAACCAGAATACAGTAAACCAGGTAGAAATTTTGAAGGAATCACTGAGTTTATCAGAGGATACCTCTATATGATGTAAAAGTACAGTGCATTCACATGTAAGGTCTACTATGAGACAGTTTTCATGTTTATAATTTGATCATTGTAATCCAAGTTGTCATTTTTCCCCTTATCTGTCCCTTTATATTTGTTACTGTCATTAACTCATTGTCTTTCTAGCTTCAAAACTAAATAATATGCAAATAGTTACAGAGATGGAGAAAATAGCATTAATATTAAAAATAAAAATGTTATAATACTATAGCTCATTAAATAAAATTTTGTATTTTATCTCAGTATTAGCAATCTTGCTGACCCTTATTACACTTTTATAAATTTAACTTTTTAATCCCCCATAGCAACCCTATCATTATTACTACTATCTTACCAAATTTGGAATCTCAGAATCATCTTTTGTTCTGGTGTAATACCAAATTATGTTGCTTTTTAACTACATTGATGATACTGTTATTTAGTTACATTTATAATTGTATCACATTAACAATTTATTTGGAAGTTTACTGCTTTATTTATAAGAGTGATAGAAACACACTGACTACCTATGAATAAGTGAGGATCAGTTTGTCAATTCCACCCCATAAATATTTAAGTCTGTACTAGGTCACCTAGGCTCCAGATTTATTAAGGTAAAGAATTATTCCCCATTAATGTTATTTACCTAACATCACCAATATTTAGTATAGAGATAAAAATAGTACTATCTCCTAAGTACTGACAACATAAGTTGTTACGATTTAAAGCATTATTACACAAAAAACTCTTCGAATTTATCCACACAGTAAACTCAGTAAAGTTTAGTTGTCAATGTATTTTTTTTAAAAACCATCACTATCACAGTTGAGATATCATGTGATATCTTATATAGGTAGAAATTTTAAATGATTATTTTTGTAGTTCAAGAAACCCACATTTTTTTACTGAAAATTTCTGTTGTGACAGAATAATCAAACATAGTAGCTTACAAAAAGTTCTAAACTATACTTAATTTCATTCAATGTTTATGTAATATTATGATTTCTAAATTTTCATGTATTCTAGTAGAGTTAGAAATGCCATTAACTCATCTACATCTAGCAAGCCAATATTCTCCTGTGAATTCGCTATGTACAGAACTTGAGACATTTCCATTTTCTCCTGTTGGTAAAATGTAAGTAAGGATTATATCTAGAACCAAATTGCATTTCAGAACAAAAAATCTTTAATTAAATCTCTCCTTATAAAGAAATTTTCTAAGATATTTCTGTGAAAACGTGTAAGACATAGAACAGTGTCTATAGTAAGCAACTAGAGGGAATATATGACTATGTATGTACATATTTGGTTTTTTGTGAATAGAATGTCTTTAGAAGGACATACAAGAATCAGGTAACCTTTGTTGTGTCCAGAAGGGAACTGGGTAGCCTGGCAATATGGGAACTAGAAAGTGATAGAGCCAGACTCTTATACTTTTTGTATTTTGAATGTGGATATATTACTATTAAAAATAAATAACTTGAAAAATTTTAAAGATTCTGGCATTGGAACAATCTACTTAGGATATTGCCTCTGGAGCTTGCCAATGGTACTGCCTCTGTTGGCATGCACTGCCATGAAAGAGAGCATAGTGGTGTATTAGTTGCCATAACAAATATGGACTGGGTGGCTTAAACACCTTGTCTATGGTAAATAACTCTAAGTCTACCTCTTCACAGTCTAGAGGCTAAAAGTCCATGATCAAGATATTGGGAGGGAGCGCTGAAGTCATTCTGAGACCTCCCTCCTTGACTTGTAGATAGCTATCTTCTCCCTTTGTCTTCATGTGATTTTTCCTCCACACCTATCTGTCCTAATTTCCTCTTGTTATAAGGACACCACCCATATTGGGTTAGAGCCCACCCTAACCACCCCATTTAACTTAATTACCTCTTTAAAGGCCCTATCTCCAAATATAGTCACATTCTGAGGTACTGAAAGTTTGGGCTTCAGTATATGAATATTGGGCCATGATTCAGCCCATAATAAGTACTTAAGAGCCCTGAACTAGAGCCATATTGCCTGAATCTATCACTTACTAGCTCTGTGACGTTAATTGCCCTGTGCCTCAGTTTCCTTATCTGTAATATTGGGATAAGAATAGTATATGCCTTGCAGGCTCTTATGAGGTCTACTAAAAGATTTGTCATAGCTCTCTGACCAGGAATACCCAAGGGTCACAGGGCAGTATGGACAGTTGTTGATCAATAGATTTGTCTATCAATGTACTCCCCTAGGAATATGAGAGAACATATCCCATCTCTAACCAAGGACAGCCACTGACCTTGTTTATCCCTTCAGTGTGGTATCTGTGTTGGGGGAACCAGACATGCAGAACCATGTATTGATCCACAAATGGAGTGATTCAGCACTCCATTGTTAATGCACAGAATGGTCTATAATCTTCTCAGAATTGATATTGCAGGGCTGAATCATTGTATTCTAGTTTGAGCCAAAATTGCATAACTTAATAGTCCAGCATTTTTTCCCTGTAGGTCTGAGACAGCTTTGGTTGCTTTCTTATACCATGTGGAATACATAAAACAATGTTTTCTAAATTAGGTTAGCCTGCTACCCTGGAATAAAGTCACCCCATTCCTCTGCTTCTTATGCCAGACACAAAATGAGCAACATAACCAGTACAGCCCCCTTCTTTCCACTGTAATCTGGAATTTAATTTGTCCTAAAATAACACATTTTCAAAATACAGGGAAGTCTACAAATTTCTAATGAGTTGTTCCCAGGGTTAATACCGTGGGAGCTATGTGCTGGGTTTTGAGTTTATAGCTATGACTGCCTGATGTACCAGAGGAGAGCGCTGTTGGGCTACTGGGACAACTGGAACTGCTCATCACTACCTGTTCAGGCTTCTCAGGAAGGTGTCACAGAATAAAATGGAGTAGCCTGGCATGAGGGTCCCAATTATCTCAGCTTCTGGCAAAGAACTATGTCACTGGAGGGTAAATCTGTGACACAGGTCTTCCATAAGCTAGAACTGCCCTTGTCAAATAGGAGATCTAAAAAATAGCCTGAGACAAGTACAGAAACTGCTTATTTAAATACTTTTTGGTCCCTTTACTAAGGTATAAGATGTTATTTTCAGGACCTATACTGTCTTTTTTAGTGCTCTTTTACTCTTTTATTTACTCTATGTGGCCTAATCCATTTGTTAAGGCAGATTAGCAATCAGAAATAGAAACTAGCAGAAATTAGTATAATCTTGAATTTCAATCTGTTATTGAAAGTACTTAAGCTATAATACACTCTTTTTAATCACAGAAATTATATATTTACTTATTGTTTTAACTCAAATATCTAATGAAAATTTATGACACTTAAGTCTTATCTATACATTATGATTTGCCAAAGTTAGAACAAAAAAGGTCTTTGAATTAGTCAAAGATTCTGGGGCCACTTGAGACAATTTAAAGAAGTTGTCTCAGCACTGCTGCATTCACTTGCAAGAGGTAAATCACTTCCATTTGGCTCATGAATAAAAAAACTTTGACCTCTATTTTAAAAATAGATTTATACCTCAACTGTGAAACTAAAAATGAAGAGGAAAAGTGTTAAAATAAAAAACACTGTGCCTTGCCTGAATATTTCACTTTCCTTTCACTTTAAAAATAATTACCTCCAATCTGAGTAGTCTGGTTGTCAGAGACCTTGGTAAGATTCAACAATTGTCTAGGATCTCAGATTTTGCCAACATATGCCAGATTTTTTTATTATGTGGGTAAATTGGATGGCTTAAACATAAAACCTAGCTTTCTACTGCCCAGGACTGTCAAATAACTAGCAGTACTTACACTTAGTATGCTCATATATGTTCCATATGAACAAAGAAACAGAATACAATCAATTCTCACTTAGGAGGGAGTGGGAGCTTTATGGGCATGGATTAAAAGGTTTGTGAATTAATGGTACCTTCCTATCAAGTCTAGTAACTTCATAGCTAGTGAAGAGCTCTGATTAACACTGATTATCATGCATATTTCCTCCCTTCTACCCCCAAAACCCAAAAAGACACAGACACATATGACTCACTCACACACCCACCAAGATTGAAGGACCTGAGTTTAACTTTAGGACTTGTCACTTCCTGCGAAGGTAGAGCAGACAGAACTTTTTCATAGTTCTGCTACTAAGCCAGTAGAGGCTCCAGAATTTCTGTTTAGAATGGACTTGGGGAGAGCAAGTTTACAAAAGTTCGTATTAAAGCTACTATTTTATATGATAAGTACAGTAATTTTACTTCAATGTAATTTTACTTCAATATTTTTATTTTGGGTTGCTTAGAGGGTTCCTGCTGTCAGTTTATGGAAGTGCTAAAATCCTCCCAAGTCAGCCTCCTCTGGCTCCAAGTTCCATTGAGGGAGACAGAGAGAGGAGTAAGTTATAGACAAGCAGGAGCAATTAAGGAGCTGACCAGCTGGCAAACCTTTCCAGGGAAGGAGGAGATAAGTATTTGAAATTTGATCTATGGAACTCTCTACTTCAATTTACACATTTATGAAGTGGAGTTTATTTTTCACTTGTTTTTGAGTGTAAAGAGTACTTAGAAAAATACTTTTCTTAAAATAAAACTTTATTAAGCAAAAGACAAAATTATTAATGCATTAAACTTAAACTCATCTTTTTCAGTAGTTTGCTTACTGCTGAAGAATCAGCTAGCAGATACTGTACGGTGTCACAGTTAGAAAGCTGCAGAAGCTCTTTGAACTCATTTTTGCTTACAGGTAAGGATTAATTGATATGAATGTTAAAACTATAGATGAAAAGGTACAATCTGTAGAATGTATTGTCAGTTTTATTTTTACTATTATTATTACTGTCGTTATAAAAAGCATAGTTCCAAAATTAGGATTTCAAAATGTATAATTCTAATTTTGGCTTGGTGCTTATAATGCAGATAATAATAATAAGTTGTGCTACTTCAGTTCCTCCATACATTATGATTTCTCCCTATTTAGGCTAAAAAGTAATGAAGTGGAAATACCTAAGATATAGTTATCCTAAAATTTAATCAAATATGTCTTCTTGTTAGGCTCATTATAATTAATTTGAATTTCTGATTTAATAAATCTTACACTAATCCTTCAAAATGATATTAAATATATTAATTTAGTAGTTACTAAGACTAGAATAATGTTAACTTCATGGTATTTCCATAGACTGAAATAAATCCTCTATGTTATTTCTACTGCTATAATATTTTCAACTTTTACAAATACTAGCATCTTGAAGATGACATGTTGGATATAACTTCACGTTTCCCTTTTTTTCCTAATGTGTGAAAATCTCTTTCATAAGGAATTTTCGGTATGGTTCTTTTTGTTCTGTTTTTCATCTTTTTTGCCCTGTGGACTGTTTCTATTTGTTTGTTGGCTTGTTACTGTTTTTTTAAGTGCCAAGAATTGAAGAACCCAACAGTCAATATTCAGTTGCAGATTTGAAAAAGATACTTTCTATTGAAGAAGAAAACCTTGTAATAAACCCTGTAGGCACAGAGTGGTGGAAGCAAGCAGGACTAAATCTGATAATGACAGCAACTCTGGAACATCTGAATACATATTTATGTCATGATGATCTCTCTACTGGTGATACTACAAAGGAGATATTTTTACCTACAGAAGTGCTTCAATTAGAATGTAAGTGCATAATAGTAAATACCACTTGTGTGAACATTTTCAGCATGAGAAAATGTTAGATACTGGCTTTCCACTGGGTGACTGGGGAAATATCACCAAATTCCAGCATTCGATATTAGCTCTGGTTCTGCCAGAATTTATAACTTTGAGCTTCACTAAGTCCCATTTTCTTCTTTGAAAACATGTGGAAATTTGACTTCCTAATCCTAAAATCCTGTCCTGTCCTAAAATGTATAGTCTCAGTTTTAAATTTCTAGTCATTTTCAATTAAAGTGACATTGTTTCCTCTTACAAATGACTGCTAGCCTAGTTTCTGTATACATCAGCCTAGACACAAACCAACACTTACTTTTTCAACATGCCAGCTGAACTTTGAGTGTTTAATAGCATCTAGTAACTGTTCTTCAACAATAGAAATCTTCCTTCATTACCAAAAAGTTTACTCATTTAGCATTTTTACTTATATAACTTAAGAAAGCAAAAATGTCTTTTGAGTTATTTTGGCTGTAATACATGCAGTTATACTTAATGGAACATACTTAGCCTGAATTTTATCTTACTGGAGTATATATGTATTAAAAATTGACATACATATAGTTTTAAAATCAGTTTGTGTAATAGTAATAAATTCACATCTTAAAACAGTTGGGAAAGATTACTTTTAGTTCATTGTAGAGTAAATACATGTATTTAAAAGTGAATTTTAGAAATTACTGTGTATAATCTGTAACTCTCAAAAGTTCCCTTTGTGCCCCTTTGCATTCTGCAATCATTCTCCCTCTATCCTAATCTTCATCCTGACTCCAGGTAACTACTGATCTACTTTCTGTCACTGTGTATTAGCTCTTCTTATTCTAAAATTTAATTTATGGAATCATACCATATGAACTCTTTTGTGTCTGGCTTCTTTTAGTCAGCACATTTCTGAGATTCACTCATAATGTGTGTGCACTAGTTCATTTCTTTTTATTACTGACTAATTTTTCATTATATGGACATACCACAGCTTATTTATCAACTCTCCTGGATTTTTCCCTAGTTTTTTACTATTATGTATAACTGTTATGAACATTTTTGTAAAAGTTTTTTTGTGCACATATGTTATCATTTCTCGTAAGTGACTAGGAGTGGAAATGCTGAATCTTATGGTGTATGTATATTTAACTTTATAAGAAACTACTAAATTGTTTTCCAGTGGTTGTACCATTGCACCTTTACACCAGCAATGAGAGTTATAGTTACTTTATATCTTGTCAGCACTTAGTATTGACAGTCTTAAATTTTAGCCATTCTAATGGGTGTGTTGTGGTATCTCATTGTAGTTTTAATTTGTATTTTCCTATTGACTAATGATGATGAATATCTTTTTACATGCTGATTGGCTATTTGTATATCTTCTTTTATAAACAATATATAACAGTTTTACAATTCACCCATTTAAAGTATACCATTCAGTCATTTGCAGCATATTGATAGGTGTGTAATCATCACCACAATCAAGTTTAGATCATTTTATTATCCCAAAAGAAATTTTGTATCCATTAGCATTCATTTCCTGTTTTCCCCAGCTGTGGAACCAGTAAGCTATTCTCTGTCTCTATATATTTGTCTATTCTGGACATTTCATATAAATGGGGTCATACAAGATATGGCTTTTCATGACTGGTTTCTTTCATTTAGCATGTTTTCAAGATTCATCCATGTTGAAGCATGTGCATCTTATATGAAGTATTCAAATATTTTGTCAAATCTTTAATTGGCTTTCTTTTTAAACATTAAGTTATAAGAGTTGTTTATATATTTTGAATACAATCCTTTTTCAAGTACATATGTTGCAGTATTTTCTTCTGGTCTGTGGCTTGCTTGGTATGGAAGTTTTTGACCCTTAGAGTAACTGTTACCTCCAAGACTATGACTTACTGTAAGCTTATTGGCTATACAGCTTTTCTGGAATTCTTTGCCTGGTAATCTAACTCCAGTTAATTTTTAAAAAAGGGGGGGTGTTGAATTTTTGCCCTTTTTAAAAATTTACTTTATTCAGACCAAAAGTTGAAAAAAAACAAATTACTTCTTTGATTTAATTACATTAATAAGAACCCACAACTGAAAGTTACCTAATACCCTAGTACAACACTTATTTAGTCATGGAAGTCATTTGAATATTTTTATTTTGATTTCAGCATGGCTAGAACCTACAAGTTGTTCCTCACCTATTATACTTATTAATGAGGCATCTACAAATGATCATTTATCACTTTCACAAAAGAGTCCAGCTCTGGCAAAAGAAGTACCAGACCTGTGTTTTTCTGATGAATATATCTCTGTTGAAAGACCAACAAAAGAAGAAAAACCAAAGAATGATCTAGAACTAGTTTATAGAATAGATAAAAATAAAGAAAATGAAGATTACTTGGAACTTGACTGCACAGTACCACCTATTGAATCATCTTGCTCTTCAAAAATTGAAAAAGCATCTCTTAAACTTGGTAAAAAGCAGAAGAATGATTTGGACCTTTTGAGCGATTTTATTTTGCTGCGAAATAAGTATAAGACTTGCACCTCAAAGACCGACGTCACGCATAGGGATGAAAATGTTGGTGGGTAATTTAGTAATGTTTGGCATAGATACCATAGTTTCAAGGACTAATTGTATAATTTATTATAGAAGATAAATGAAGCACTTTCAGATAGAATATGTTATTTTTCAAAGTCAAATAATATGTCATTGATTCATGGAAGTTATTGTGTATGGAGATAGAAGTGAGTGGATAGATATAGGTGTAGGTATGTATTTTCTGAAAATTTAAAAAGTGTGTTTGAACTTGTAAGAAACCCACTATTTGTAAAACTTGCTTTCTGCAACTTGGCTGTACAGATTCATAATATTTCTACCTTTTGTTGATCATTCTGCCATTCATTTTTCTCTTTTACCTGACAGTTCTATCTCAGTATTTTAAGTTACATTTTAATGAGTATTTAAGAACACTTTGCCCATTTGATAGCTTATTACTCTTTTTAAGTTTACCAAAGAGTTTCTGTTAGAGTTGTAACTGTTTTATATTCATTGCTTATAGCCATATCAAAGGTAGTGTAATACATGATACCATTCCACTTCTGGTAAAAAAAAAAAAAGTATTCTAGAACGTGTTTGACATAGGTTACCCAGATGAAATAAGTACAAAATATTTATACGTGAGAGTTAGAGCATACTTAGGTCTTACTGTCCTATATACTATCAGTGTACACAGGATTTTACCCCTGAATCAACTATAAAATAAGACAAGAAGTAAAACATATACCAAAATATTACCTGGGAAGTGTAAGGAGAGAGGTAGCACAGAGACTGAGGAAACAAAAAGAAGGGGTGCTGTGCCATCCTGGAGGTCTAGTGGGCAATTATATAAGGCTTCTTATAGAAAACGCCTGAGAGCTGAAGGGTGAGTAGTAGTAAGAACTGACCTAATTCAGAAAGGATGGAGATAGGGAGAGCTTGGGGCAATAGGAGAGGATTAATGGCAGATGGAAGGGTATATGGAAAGTTAGAGAAAAAGTAGAATGATACATGCCTTTTAGGTGTGAGGAACTAGGTGTTTACTCCTTAACAATATTCAAAGTAGGTGTATTTATCCATATTTTACATATGAGGAAACTGAAGCTAGTGTCAGAACTACGATTGAAACACTGATCTGATGTCAAGTTTCTTTCTGTTATTACCAGTTCAGCTTCCTATCCAGCACAGTGTGAAGTCCATTGACCTGAATAGTTCTTTAATTTAAAATCGATGTGTTTCAAAGAACTTTAACAGTTGTGATCATATTACAAGAAAGCATTTTAAGTAAAGGAATGTTGTTTCCCTAACAATGCAAATTATTATTTTTATTAGAATTTCGAGATAAAGAAGAACATTCTCTGACTCTTCAAGAAGAAAGTCCTATTATTTGTACTAATAAAACCCCAGAGGATATAAATCAGGAAAGGAGCACAAGTCATGTCACTGAAATTCAAGCATCAGGTATGCTATAAGCTTTTGAAATGCATTCAAATTAAGCAAATTTGAAAGCCCTTTCCTGGGTATCTAGGACATTCCTCATTTTCCATGTAATTTTCTTCACTTGTTTCAGATATTTCTTCACTCCACTCCTACTTTCAAGTTACTTCCAAACCTGGAATGCCCCATTCACTGCCTCTGCTCCTTCCTATTGCCCCTACTCCAGTCCACTAAGTGTTACTTTTCCCCTCATTTACATTGCTGCTTCCCTGCATTCATCAGAGAAGAGCAAACTACAATTCCTCAGACTCTTCTGCCCAGCCTGGAAAAGTGAACTGCTAATGGTCGCTCTCTCTATTCTCTTATCCACTGGAAGGGTGATGGAAATTAGTTATTATTGATTCTTATATTGATGAAACATTTTTTTCCTGCTGTGAATAATATTCTTTGACTCTGTAAGAGCCTGCTGTAGAATATCATGCTCTTTATTAAAATCATAAGGAAATAAGATACCTGTTCTTGAATATTTTTTCATTCTTTTGGTTCCATTTTATTTGTGACCTTTAGATGATAATGCAAATCTTTAAATACTGATATCCTAGTCAAAACTAGAAACAATTTATCATTGTTATAAATTTGTTCCACTTAAGGTTGTAAACTAATAGTGGAAGGAAAATAAAAAATTATGTGATTCTCTTTATATTGCTCTTAATACTTGTCATGTTTGAATTACTTACTGCATAAATCCTTCTAATGAATAAGATGGCCATAAAATTATACTAATTCTGTGGAGGGGTTTTTTGTTTTGTTTTACTAGTTTATTCAGAATAAATATTCTAAAATAAGCCTTTATATAGTCTCATGATTTTTAACTCAGGAAAGAATTTGGCTAAAGCTCAGGTTTCCATGAACATGCTTAATTGGTTTGTCAAAAAGAGCAGGCCATCCTTGTAAAAACTTGCCTTTAATGCTTTTACTTTTGCAGATAGCCAGTGCCAAGCATACTGTCTCCTAGAAGCAGCAGCCACTCCTATCTTAAAAAAACTTGCATTCCTCTGTAGTCTGCCTGCTGCTAGTTGGAAATTTGCCACCGTTATTTTTGACCAAACAAGGTTCCTCTTAAAGGAACAAGAAAAATTAATGAGTGATGTTATTCACCAAGGTGAGTGCAAATAAAATTCACATTATTTAAAAGGATAATTATTTTTAAATGTATGGATTATTGTTTCAAATTTAAAATTTTGAATATGTAAGAAATTAGTCATAGTTAAAGGCATGACTGTAATTCAGCATATGGCACCCACAAACCAGTACTGGGGGATCAGCTGTACAGGGAGAAGAAAGCAGGAAACGTCACCTGGTACTACTTCTCAGTGAAGTTCCTAACGGACATATGTTGCTTGACAGATTACTGTTGCAGAAACCAAATTAACAGTATTATTGTTAGCATCTGAACCACCTAGGTACCTCCCCAAAAGTGGGGCTTATTAAAAAATATATTAATTAAAGTCAATCCTGGATTTTTGCTTCTGCTGAAAATGGAGTAACAGAGATTAGACTTGCCTTCCTGCCAGAAATAAACAAAAGCAAAGCAAAATAAATTAAACTAGTTTTTAAGGATCCTAGACATCAGGCAATGAAGCACAGTGCTTCCTGAGAGATGGTAAACATGTGAGGTGAGCCCTTCCATTGCCCTAGCTTACTGACTTGGAAGAGTTACCAGGCCATTGCACAGGGAGGGTACCAGAGGCAGAGCACGTAAGGCAATCTAACTTGAGGAGACAGCTGAGAGCCCAGGGACACCAAGGCAGCTCAAGTTCAAAGGATAGAATATTAGAGACCAGAGAGCTTCACGCAGAGAGTCCTGGAGATCTGCAGAGTCTCCCTCAAGTATGCGTAAGAGTACTGATCAAAAAGTATATGTGAGGAACCTACCTGCAACTGGTGAAATAAGCCATCAAAAAAAATGACAGGGAATAGTACTCTGCACTCACACAGGGCAGGGAATAATGCATATGACCTCCAGTAGACTAGAAAAATCTAATTCATGGGGCATTGACTACAGTACTTAGGAAAGTCTTCCCTTAGTAGTGGGGAATAATCCCTAGACTTAGCACTGTTCTGGACCTGCCTTACAAACCAAAAAGCAAGTCCCAAAGGATCAAACTGTTTCTAAGGAACTTAACTGCATCCCAGAACAAAGCTTAAGAGGACTTATATGGACACAAAAATACCTAGCATCCAACAAGGTAAAATTCACAGTGTGTGGCATCCAATCAAAGATTATCAGGCATTAACAAGAAACAAGAAAATGTAGCCCATAATGACAATAATCAATAAACAAAGAACTGACAAAGGTTAGCATTGTCAGAAAAGGGCACTGACAATTATTATAACTGTAAAATGTAAGCATATAATTCAATATGTCCAATAAGTTAGAGATGTAAATGAGATGCAAATCAAACTTCTAGAGACTAAAACTACAATGCTTGAGATGAAAAATGCACTGGATGGGATTAATGGCAGGTTAAACAGTGCAAAAGAAAAGATTAGTTTACTTGAAGGCATAGCAGTATCTATCCAAAATAGAACAGTAGATAAAAGAATAAAAGAAAGAGTATCAGTGGACTGTGAAACAACTTCAAATAGCCTAACATACTAGTAATTAGAGTTCCCAAAGGACAGGCAAAAGTGTATAAACAGAAAAAAAAAATTGATATGGTCACTGAAAGCTTTCTAAACATAGTCAAAACTATAAACCCACAGATCCAAAACTCAGCAAAACCTAAGCATAAGAAAGCTACACCAAGGCATAATCAAATTGCTCAAAACCAGTAATAAATAGAAAATTGCTGGAGCATCCAAAGGAAAAAAACCTATGTTGCTTAAGGGAAACAAAGATAAGAATGACATCAGATTTCTTGTCAGAAACAGTGCAAGTGAGAAGACCGTGGAGTAACATCTTTAAAATACTGAAAGAAAAACACCATCAACCTAGTTCTCTATACTAGATAAAAATGTATTACAAAAACAAAGGTGAAATAAAGATGTTTTCAGACATAAAAAGCTGAAAGAATTTATCAGCTGTAGACCTGTACTAAAGGAAATGTAGTCCTAAAGACAGAAGAAAATTGGTAAGAAATCTAGTTTTTCTGCTCTGTTCTCATCTCTTCCAGGTCATGATTAACTTGTTTCCACAAGTCATTCCAGGGGCTAGATATACTACCTATATAACTGGTTCTCCTGTTGCTTCTTGATTCCCAATGATTACTACATATTGTCCTTGGCCTTCATTGATTAGATCAGCAATTATCAAACATTTCAGCAGAACTCTGTTCAAATTAATATTTCATTGGCTCCCACTATATAAAACAGAAAGTAGAGTTCCTCTGGTTAAACTGGGGCAGAGGGCCTAGAATCCTGTCTTCTTGGTCTCAGTTTTACAAAAAATCCAATTTATAATCTTCAAAAAGGTCTGAAACTACGTGGAACATGGTAACTGGACAATTGGCCTGTCCCTGTGAATACATCTCGTGTTTGAGTCATATCTACGGACAAATATTCCCAGGTGTCCACCTCTATTTCAGGGTGTTGCTTTATGTGATGAACCTCTACCTTTATGTTAATCACTTGGATAGTTATAAGTTTAATTTTCTTGTTTTATAACTTGGAATCATTGACCTTTTTTCACACCAATGTAGAAATAATCGAATATTCTTTAGAAGCAACAGGAGTATGAACTCCAACTTTAGCTGTCTGGGTTTGAATGCCAGCTGCACCGTTTATTCACAGATTGACCTTGGGCAGTTACTTAACCTTGTTAAGAATATTTCCTCATTTGGATTTGATAATATGGGTGAATGTTGAAACCACAATGTTGTTCATGTGAGACCTTCAGAAGACTGTACATCAATGATACTTTAATTTTTAAAAAAGCATATTTCCTGATTCATAAAATGGGTATCATAATAAACTTGCCTTATGGGGTTGTCATAGATTCAATGCAATAACCAAGTTATATCCAGCCTGGTACATAATAAGCACTCAATAATAAATGTTAGCTATTATTGTTAAGCATGCTGAAACATATTCTAAAATTCTAAGTATATCCTATGTTTTAAAATATGTTTTTGCTTACTTAGGTACAAATGATGAAAGAGAAATGATATTCAAGTATGCTGCTCTCTTACACCTTCTGGTAACAATTAGAGATGTCCTTTTAACATGTAGCTTGGACACAGCATTGGGTTGGTGGAGAAATTCTTTATTTCCTCTTTTTCTTCCTATTGAAATATTTCATTAGGAAGTAGAAATAACTTCTACTTTTCTGAGAAAGACTTACCTTATAAGAAATTATGTAGTTTCTTCTACTTCCATGTTAAACATTTCATATATTTTGACATAACTACAATGGAACATATATTTATTCTGCTTATATTCATTTAAAAAAATTATCTGTAACAACTATCATCACCTAGAAAGATGGGTTTAGGATTCTCTAATCGAGGCCTGAATTACAGTCTTAATGGCCTTACACAGACTTGATTGTATAATCATTTTCATGCACTGCTTTTTAATATAAGATGACATTTTGCTGTATACATTTTAGGTCCTCACTGAATGTTTGTGGCTTTGAATCTTTGCTAGATGAAATATAACTAAATTATTAGTAGTAAAATCGTTTACACTTTCTTTTTCAATTGTGCATGCCAATTAGGTATGAATTACTAAAGTAATAAAAATTAGACTATTTTGAGTGCATTGGAAATTTTTTAAATTTAAGAATTTTTTTCTAAACTATCGAAATCATTAAAATATCTGTCTTACTACATTATGCTTTAGGCCCCTTACTGCAGGATTACTTAGACTTGTTTAGTAATATTCTTTTAGGTTTATACTTTATAATTTATGGAATTTCTAAAACCTATTAAAAATATATAGTGAGGATAATTTTTCTCTGAACTATGACCCAGATGTTTTCTCTAATCTCTGACCCAGACAAATTTTATTTCTCTAATCCAAGGTTTTCATAAGTATTGAGCAGCAGTGAGTTACAGCTGTACTCCCTCGGCAGCACTGGGAGTTATAGTACTTGCCTATGTATTATATTTGTATTATCTGACCAAGTATTATAACTAAGTTACAGTTACATTTAGAAAGCCTAACATGGTGCCTTCCCTTTCTTCTCCATTTAAACCATTTGGGTGTTGATGCTGGATCAGGTTGTCTCCATCCCCAGACAATTAAGGACTGGGGACTAAGGCCTCTAGTTGACAGTATCTGGAACTAGTATAAGGGTGGAGTGTCATATGCCCTTCTATTTAGTCACCTGTCTTCATACTTTTCAGCTTCCACAAAAGATTATCAGTTCTACTAACAGCTAGGCTTACTACTAAAGCATAATAGTAAGCCAGAATGTCAGAATCTAGACTGTCTGAGCTCCCAGTGCTGTAGAAAGAATACAGTTGTAACTCAGTGCTACTAAATACTTATCAAACCTTGAATTAGAAAATAATATTTATGGAGAATTCCTTAAAGTATATTACCTCCGAGTACTCTGCAATTTACCCTAGGATTAAGTGGGACCACTGAGACCTATAAACTTAAGCTTTTGCTCCTCAATGCATTAAATAAATCAATTTATTAAATTGCATTTAGTAAACCAAATTTACTAAAAATGTATTACTAATTGGATCCCTTGAGGAATGCTATAAAAATAAAACCCTTGTTGCAAAACTAACTTTTTAAGCCCTAGGTACCAAGCTTTAATGAATCACCTAGCTACCTTGGGTACTTTTATTTTTATTTTTTTATTTTTTATTTTTTATTTTTCCTGGATAATTATTTTTTATTGAAGGGTAGTTGACACACAGTATTACATTAGTTTCAGGTGTACAACACAGTGATTCAACATTTATATACATGATAATTCTAGGTACCAGCTATCACCATACCAAGTTGTTAACAATATTTTGACTATATTCCTTATGCTATACATTACATCCTGGTTACTTATTTATTTTGCAATTGGAAGTGTGTTTATATATAGGAATATATATTTTTTGTGTGTGAGGGCATCTCTCATATTTATTGATCAAATGGTTGTTAACAACAATAAAATTCTGTATAGGGGGGTCAATGCTCAATGCACAATCATTAATCCACCCCAAGCCTAATTTTCGTTAGTCTCCAATCTTCTGATGCATAACGAACAAGTTCTTACATGGAGTACAAATTCTTACATAGTGAATAAGTTACATGGTGAACATTACAAGGGCAGTCATCACAGAAGCTTTCGGTTTTGTTCATGCATTATGAACTATAAATAGTTCAAATATGAATATTCATTTGGTTTTTATACCTGATTTATATGTGGATACCACATTTCTCTCTTTATTATTATTATTTTTAATAAAATGCTGAAGTGGTAGGTAGATACGAGATAAAGGTAGAAAACATAGTTTAGTGTTGTAAGAGAGCAAATGTAGATGATCAGGTGTGTGCCTGTAGACTATGTGTTAATCCGAGCTAGACAAGGGCAACAAAACATCCACGTATGCAGAAGATTTCTCTCAGAACAGGGGGGGTGAGGTTCTAAGCCTCACCTCTGCTGATCTACCTTGGGTATTTTTAGTGGAGAGCTTCCTCACTTCTCTTAACTTCTTGATATCAAAGAGCAACATATGTCATGCTCCTTTCTCTGCATAGTGGCAAAGGAAGAAAGGTCCCTAGGAATCTAGCTGCCTGCCCTGCTTCCTCCCAGAATTCTGCATTTTGTCCCAGCTTCTAGTTTACTACCTCTCCTAAGCTAGTAAGGTAATGAGTTTCAAGGTTAAAGACATACAGTTTCACTTCTGGGATTTAACCAGAAATAAATTCAGTATTGTGTAATAGATGCTATAGTAGAGATATTAAGTAATGGCACAAAGGATGGAGACTGTTACCTTAAGCTGAATTAAAAAAAATAAGTAAGTAGGAGTTTGCCAAGTAGTACAAAAGGGTATTGTAGGCAGAGTTAAGAGCCCAGAAGTATGACCCAGTGATTGTGCTGCAGTTCCCTGTGGCTAAATTGAAGAATACAAGATGGAAAGCAGTAAGAGCTAAGTCTTAAGAAGTAAGAAAGAGCCAAAACATGAAGAGGCTTTTAAGTTACATGAAAGTTTAGATCTTATACTATAGTTGATGGGGAGCCATTGAAATGGCTGCTACTGGATTAGGTTTGTCTTTCAGAAGGTTATGTCTAGTGGCAGTATGGAAAATCAGTGGGAGGGAGGCTTGGAGGTAAGGAGGCAGAAAGACATTACATCAATCTCTAAGTTGCCCATAATTCTAGCTGTACTAATATAAAATTAGAATTAATATGCACATAAATATAAAAATGTGAACATAAGCATTAAAATTTTTAATTTTATAATTTCATTTACTGCCCAAATATTCGTTGAATGGTCTATATAAGTTACTGTGCCAGGTGCTTTACTTCAGTAATTCACAAAACTCACTGTGCAGTAAAGTCACCAGGAGACCTTTTTTAGACATAGCGTCCCTGGGATACTATTTTGATTTACCTTCAAGGATGGGTCTCAGGATTCTGTGTTTAAAAACTGCTCTTAGTGAGTCTGACTTTAGGCCCTGCTGTTTTAGCAGCTATACAAATTAATATATGTAATCCACAATATCATGGATTATATCCTGAGTTTATAGGCTAATGGGGTAAGTCATATACACAAATAACCAGAAATCAAGTGCAAAAGCTGTATAAAATGCCAAGAAAATAACAATGAAGTGGCATTTCCACAGGACTTACATATTAAATATAGATCCTGGGGTTGTGGAAAAAGGCAATAGCATTCAGCAAGCAGGAAGGCAGGAAAGGATGGGATCTATTTAGAGACTATGTAGAGTGTGGCCAGGTATACTGGTGTGGTGTTATGTAGCTTAAAAAGAGACATTTGGTAAATATTTTGTGGCTTCACTCCATTTTAAGGTTTCACTGGTCAATATCCTTAATTGAAATTAGAAAAGGACAAAAGGGAATGTTAACTGTCTCTGCTACGACTCTTACTTCTTTTCATATTTTTACCATGGAGTTTCTCAAAAAAGAAAAACATGCTTTTGACTTTTCTACTTTTGTTTTTAACAGAATATTTGTCAAGTGCAAAAGATATCTACAAAAGCATTTTAGGCTCGTATTTGGATGACATTTGGAGACAGCTAGAGATTGTACGGTTTATTAAGGGGAAAAATCCTGAAACCAACTATAAAATACAAAAATTGCAGCATCAGATACTAAATTGGATGCAAAGTGAACAGCAAATTAAGGTAAGTACTGGAATAAAGTCAGCTTAAATAAAAATTGGATATAAAATAAGCTTTTAATTTTACTTTGAAATTATAAAAGTCTATACTATTTGGTCCCTTGATAGTTTTCTTCTTAAGTAAGTTAACAGAACAGAATCAGATCCAGAGAAAGAATGATTTGCATCATTATTCATGTCTTGAATTTAAAAATACTTTAGTTTTTACTATACATGCTTTTCTCTGGATTATTTTTCCAAATTTGACAAGTTCTGTCTGATACTTATTGGTTCATGAACATATACCCAGTAATAGAACTACAATAATTCATTTTTTGATACTGGGCCAGAATCTCATCTTATATAATTTTACAAAAAAAGTGTTTAGTTTATGCCTTGGATTATATTGAAAGTTTCTGCCCACCCTACTTTAAGCATATGAAGTTTACATTGATGAAGATTTAAGAGAAAATACTTTTAAAAATCTCTTCAAACAGAAAGCATTTCAAGTTCTTTGCACTAAATCTGGATAAAAGTTTTCCTCTCTGCCCTCCTATATCTTTATCCCTCACTCTGTGGGTACTTGGGTAACTTGTTTAAGTCATTAAAATAAATCAAGTCAATCAGTAAGAAATTAAAACTGAAATTGATTTTTTGTTCCCCTCCCCCACTAAAATGTAAAAGTAAGTAGGAAAGCATAGCATTAAAACTTTGCTTTTCTCCAACAAGTTCAAATTTGTCTGGGTTGAATTTAACAATACAAGCAGACAACTTATGTATAGAATCACCTATGTGGGAATACTTGAAGAATGCTAAGAACACCTTACCCAAAAATACTTGCCTCATTGAAATTTGATCTTACCAGGTTTTTTACTCTGTTGTGTTTAAGCACTGGCATCTTTTACAATACAAATATTTATTTTGTAATCTTATTGTCATTAGTTTCATGTAACCACTTAAGTTTGTGATTTTGTCACTATAGCAAAACTATGAAAAAGAATAATCATTCAGGATAGACATAATATGAAATTCTTATTTTTGATCAGGTGTTGATTATAGTAAGAATGGACTCAGATGGTGAAAAACATTTACTGATTAAAATCCTTAACAAAATGGAAGGTAGGGAGATTTCATTTATGCTTTATTTGATAAATGCTTGAATATATAAAAAAAGATTGATCTAAGTCTTTAAATTAAGATATAATTAACACACCACAAAATTCATCCTTTAAAAGTATATAATTCAGTGGGATCTAACCAATTTTTAAATCAATCTGGACTATAAGTATGCAATATAAATATACTATAATGTACTTATATGTACATTATATTTACATTATTGGCAATTTTTATTATTTACTAAATAATACAAATAATCCTGTGAATTAGTTTTTTTCCCTCTTTTTTATTAAAGTATCATTGATATATAATCTTATGATGGTTGAATTAGTTTTAACTCAATTTCACAAATAAAGAAGTTCTTTTTTTATTAAGGTATCATTGATATACAATCTTATGAAGGTTTCACATGAGCAACATTGTGGTTTCAACATTCACCCATATTATCAAGTTCCCCTCAGCCCATTGCAATCACTGTCCATCAGTGTAGTAAGATGCTATAGTCATTACTTGTAAGAAGTTTAAGTTCTTAAAGGTGATGATGGAACATGCCAAATCTTATAAGTAGTAAACGAGGAATCAGGATTTGAATCTAGGTCTCTCTTGTTCCTGGGTCGTTCTTCAAATCTTTACCTACTACTGCCTCCTCTGTCAGCCCTTTTCACCTTGTGCTGTGGAACCTAAACCTATTACTTACATGTAAACTCTTTTTCACCTCCTTGTCCTAAGTGAAACCTAACTTTCTCCAAATGATACTGCTTCCCCTGTATCCCTCTCATATAGAAGCTGGTAATTTTGTTTATATGTATATACCTTATAGGGATAAGAAAACCATTCCTTGCTTTCTGGTATCCTTTCCAAAACATTATATGGCCATCATCCAGTAACCATCTGAACATCCCCCATCATCCATGGACAGTTGTGCTCCATGGTATTCTCTTCACTTCTAGGTGATCTTAATGTGAATGATTCAGTCAACACCCTGATCTTATAATTTCACTGGTCTCTGCAACAAAAATGAATCCTCCTCAGTTTCCTTCCCTATTATCTACAAACTTAGCTTCATTTCATCTTTTATCTTTCTCTATAGAGGAGGCACACCTGCTCCCTTCAGAAACCAGTATTTCACTTGTGGTTCAGATGCCATCTCTTCCTGCAGCCTCAAACATTGTTCAATTAGTTATTTCTTAGCCCAACCTTCCTCCTGAAAGACTCTCTTCCTTCATCTTTAAGCCCTCCAGGCTAAAAATAAAATAAAACCACTGTCAACCTAGGTCATCCTTTGTTTACTATGTCTCTTCCCTCTATAAACTGCATGTTTTGTCATCTCTCAAAATAACCCTACCAAACTATCAATCCCTCCCCCAAGATAAACCACCAGTTGCTCAGTGTCTATGAGTATATTGCTATTTTGTTTTGTTTCTATATTTCACAAATGAAGGAAATTTATATGCCATTTGTCTTTCTCTGCCTGGCTTATTTCACTTAGCCTGATGCCCTCTAGGTCCATCCATGTTGTTGCAAGTGGCAGGATGTTTATTTTTGTGACTGAATATATTATCCATTCATCTTTTTATGAATTCATCTTCTTTATCCATTCATCTATTAATGGACACTTAGGTTGCTTCCATAAAAAATTATGATTTTTTGCAAAATAAAATTAACTGCACAGAATTGGTGTGTGTTTAATTTGGTTACCTTAAAATTAAGTTTTTGTTCCTCTTATTGCTTTACATAATAAATTCAGAATTTCCATGATATATATACACATACCATAAATATTGTCCATGGTTCAAACTTTCTGGTACCACAGACTTAGAAAAATAATCCAGCAATTTATATTTTAAGCAGTTTCCTCATTCACAGATTTTTAATTCATTTTTATGGCAGCAAAATATATGACATCCCTAAAAATGCACATGAACAAAACACTGAAAAAAAAGTTTTTTTTTTTTAGGTTTAACACTGACTGTTTTACATTCGAACAAAAGAAAAAATGTCCTGGAATCCGAAGGTGTTTTAAATGGGTAAAGTTGCATTTCTTCATATGTGGGGAGCAAACATACCAGTTCCACAGGGAAAGTACAATTTCTCCTTGAACTTTTTAAAAAAGTTTAATAAGATCTGAAATTGCTGTCTTTCCTCTCTTCCTGAAAAATGCTTTCCATAGAACACTTAAACTCAGTCATTGCTTTATGTATTTTATTGTTTTCCAGAATTTTAGTTCAATCTTATTTTAATATCCCCAAATTACCACTATTGTTGTTGTCGTTAGTACAGAAAATGCCTATTTAGATTTAACCTTGTTTTTTTACCAGGTTTTTGCTCAGCATATTTCTTATATCTCCTTCCTTTCTTTTGGGTTCTTCTTCTTCCTAAAGAACATCCTTTAGAAATTCTTTCAGTGAGAGCCTGCTAATAATAAATTTACTGTGAACTTACCTAAAAATGTTTTAATTTTGCCTTATTTTATGTAGAAATTATTTATTTCTAATATTGGGATCCAAATAATAAAAAGAGAAAACATAAATCAAATAGAAGTCCACAAAAGCTAGACATAAATACCTTTTAAATTCTGTCTATCTAGATTGCTATAGATGGAAAAGAGCAGTAGAAAATTTTAATTACAGCAAGTGCTGTTATATGAAAGTTGAAGATGGTGAATTTATGATATCTAAGTATCTATCTGTTTTGTTGTTGTCACTCCAAAGCCCACTCACTGGGGAGGGGGGAGAAAATTTCTTAGTTGTCAGGTAATATTCTATTGTATAGATTCTCAAAGATTAAAACCTTACATCTGTAAGAAAATAAGATTGATTTCTCATGTGATTTGTCTGTTACTGATAGGACTCAGATAACAAAATTAGGGTCTTTTGCATTTGAGGATGTGAAATAGTCTACAGTTTTTATATCCTGGTTTAAAAAAAAATACAACCTCCCAAAACAAAGAGAAAAAGAGATTAGCACAATTGGAGAACAAACCAACAGAAAATGCACCAGTGCCTTTCCAAGATAAGTGGGCACAGATTAGAGAATAGAAAATTGCCAGAAAGTCATCTTTTAGCATCCCAAGTAAATAATGACACAAGTTGAATTCCATTTTCTTGGCTTTTTTTTGTCTTCAGCCCAAGTTCCTGTGTAGTTGTATATAATCAATATATTGGAGCAGATTTTCCCTGGAGTAATTTCTCATTTGTGGTGGAATACAATTTTGTAGAAGACTCTTGTTGGGCTAAGCACTGCAAAAAACTGAATATTCCTTATACAACCTTAAAAGTGATTCTTCCAGACACAGTTTTAAAGAGTAAGTTTTAAAAACTAAGATCCTTTCTTTTTGTTCCATTAGAATGGAAATTTTCTGTTTTCTGTTTCTGATCTATGGAAAGAGAATAGACTATGGCATTGGAAGACTTGAGTTCAAGCTCTAAGCTCACCTCTCTGTGAGACCTTGAGCAAGTCCTTTAACCATCTCCTACTTCATATCCTCATTCATAATATAAGCTTTACTGATTATTTTTGTCTTCATCCCTTTAACTACTGAATTTACTTATAACAGCATAATTTAATGAAATTATATCTAATCCTGAGCTGATACTTTTTATGCAATAGTATTTTTTATTGAATTTTAGGGGAATCATGGAATAGTATGTTGACTGATTCAGAAAACTTTTAGTATGCAACAAAAAATTACATAGAAGTACTTAGAAAACCACTGTGTATACCATTTCGTTTCTTTGTATTTCTCAGTAACACTTTACATAACTAAGGAGTGAATTTCAGATCCATTAAATTGAAAAGCCTGTACATTTTTAGTACATTTTTAGTGCATCTCCCTTTCAATATTTGCCATAAATTACTTTCTATCTACCCTAAGTACGAGTGGAAAGTTTGAATTCTGAAACATTCCAACTCAGTTCTAAAAATATAGTCACTATAATTATTACTTTGGAATCTTTGATATGTATAATTAAATGTTAAATTGATTAAATAATTGAAACATGGACTTAAGAAAGGATAAAAGATAAGCATTCTTGTTTATATTTAGAGACTTCTTTCATGCTTTCAAAGATGAACTTAATTTATTCAACCAATTCCTTGTTTGGGACATTTATAATGCTTCTATTTTCCATTATAATAATACAAGGCTTATAGTAGTTTATATATCATTTCATATTTCTTCTAAAAAGTAAAAATCCCAAGAAGTAAAATGAGTTGTTCAGTCAAAAGATACACTCATTTATATATTGCCAAATACACTCCAGAAATGCTATCCCAATTTCTATTTGTGCAGAAAGTGTAAGAGAATCCTTTCCCCCTTCTCTGTACAAGTAGATATTATTAATCTCTTAAATCTTTGACCCATATGGGCAGAAAATATTTTATAGTTGTGTTAATTTGCATATCTTTGCTTATCTATATCTTTTCATATGTAAATTAATCTTCATAGCCATTTTTTTAAAAATTGCCTGTTTATGTCCTTTGTCCCTTTATCTACTGAGGTTTTTTCTTTTTTTTCTGTTAGTCTGTTTCATTCTCTATGGTAATGGTGCATAATTTTAAATTCTAATGTAAATCACTACTGTATATGTTGACCAGCAAATGTCCAACATGTACTTAAGTGAACAAAGCAGATGCTAACATTCAGATAGAGTATGATCCTATTTTTTTCCTTTTTTTCAAACTGAGTGTTCATGTGTGAGTATAGACATGCAAATACATAGAAAAACGTCTTGAATCGTGTACTAAACACTACTTTAAGTATGTAGTTTCAGTAAATTCTGTTAACTGTTTTATTTCTAGGTAGTAAGATAGCATATGGTTTTTGTTTTATTCTTCAGACCTTTCTTTATTCTTTATTCTGATTTTTCTTAATGTTTTGTTTTTATACTACTCTTTGAACAAAAACCTGTTATTCTAGTGAAAAAGAAAAAGAGCTGGGGTATAAGAAAAAAGAGAAATATAAACTTTTTTTTAATTTAGGAAGCACCTTGCTGGATCATTTTGGTGGTTTTCTTTTGGAAATTCAGATTCCATATGTGTTTTTTGCATCTGAAGGACTTCTTAATACTTCAGAAATACTTAAGTTGCTAGAATCCAAGTAAGTTATTGATTTCATAACTTTAGCAAATGTACATATATCTGAATTGGCTAAATATTATGCTGTATTTGTGCCTTTCTGATTCTAGCCTAGAATTACATCCTATAGGAATAGTTTTCTAGAGAGTTTATGTCAGTGTACATTTATCTCCCTATAGTACATCATAATACTTATTGGATATTATCTGTTCTGGTAATACATGTCAAGTTTGTACCGAAAAAATATTTCATTATCGTTTAAATGTTTTAATTGCACTTCTCTTTTACCAGCAAATATGAACATTTTATGTGGGATTTTTTCCTATGACTTATATGGTCATATCTTTGGGTCACTGGTAATACTGAGAATGAGTGTTTATTTAGAGAAATACTGCCTGGGCAACAGGACTATGAAGTTCTAAATGAATTCTCAAATTGTTAGACCTTTGGTTCTAAGATCATACCAACAGTGAGCATTTAAAATCACATAAAACACTTCATTATAGCACACAAGTTGTCCCAAGAATGTTAGACATTGGACTATATATCAAGAAAGGATAACTGTGCTGTAACCTTAGTTAAAATGTAAATCTATCTTCCATGGTTTTGTTTTTTTATATATTAAGGCCATGGGGCATTCACAGAAAACTATAAGCTTGTAAAAGGTAGTTAAAATCTAGGCTAGTTTTAAGGAGAAAGAAAATTCTGACAAATGCAGAATGTTTCAGACTTATAATATGATGTTTTTCTTTCTTAATTATTATATTATTAGTAGTGGTAAAATAAATTGGTCAAGACATCTGTAATACTATTATGTGCAGTCATGTACGAAAGCAATGGACACCTCAACTAATTTGTCATACATACTGCATAAATCATAATTTCATCCCTCAAATTTATACTGTAGAATAAACCGATGCATGGAAGAAAAAGCACAATAGTTCAAATAATTTGATCTGCAGAAGGACAGTGCAGCTTTTCTTAAAGAATTTTTCTTAGCCATTTCATTATGTCACCCAAAAATATTGTATTTTCTAGCTATAATATCACACTAATGGAGAGATGCTACGGTGAGTCATTGAAACTCTTTGGAGATACAAAGCATTATGTAGTGCTGACAATTGATGAACACACTGCCATAATTTTGCAGGTAAAACTATACAGTAAAAAATATGAATCAAATATATTGAAATATACATATAACCATGTAATTTATTTTTAGCTTTACTATATTTAATTTTAGCTTAAATATAATGTATTAGTGATTTCTCACAAAATTTTGCAAATGGGCTAAAATCATTATTGTGGGAAATGACTATTACTAAGCTTCTTTGATGTCTTATAACTTTTAACACACTCTAAGAAGATAAAGCAAATATAGAATCTATATTATTATATATTGACCTATTATAGTGTTGACACTTTAAAAATCAAATCCTGTCTACTATGTTTCTAAAAGAAGGTAGGATATTAATCCATGACTGGTAATATGGGATTTCCTCTAATGTATAGAGATTGCCTGGGTGTAAGCAGGTTTGTTTTTTTTTTTAAAGAGAGACATTATTTTCAGATATCTGTGTAGTTTGGAATTTAACATATAAATTATTGACTAAATCTCCCTAATATATTAGTTTGATTTGAGTATAAATTACAAAGAAGTAAATTTAATAGGGTGGGAGTGGGGAGCACAAACCAGGCTTAAAGATACAGAGTATAAATTAATGGCAAATATTATGGTAAGGTATAAATCTGATTTGATGAGCAAATATTAACAATATAAGAAATATGTGATGTAAACACAAAACTCTGTTAGAGTGGTCAGGAGATACTGTGTATTGCATATGTAACATTCTTAAAAAACTATTATTTGAGGGGAAATACTGTTTGGGAAAACTGGCTTAATCCATAGTTACATAACTATTAGAGTACTTCCTGAATTATTCACTCTATCAAAAATTAATTTATGTTGGACACTAACAAATAGAAACTCATCCCATGCTCTTGGCTAGGAAGAATTAATATAGTCAAAATGGCCATCCTGCCCCAAGCAATCTTCAGATTCAATGAATCCCTATCAAACTACCAACAGCATTCTTCAACGAACTGGAACAAATAGTTCAAAAATTCATGTGGAAGCACCAAAGACCCCAAATAGCCAAAGCAATCCTGAGAAGGAAGAATAAAGTGGGGGGGATCTTGTTCCCCAACATCAAGCTCTAATACAAAGCCACAGTACTCAAGACAATTTGGTACTGGCACAAGAACAGACCCACAGACCAGTGGAACAGAATAGAGACTCCAGACATTAACCCAAACATATGTGGTCAATTAATATACAATAAAGGAGCCATGGACATACAATGGGGAAATGACAGCCTCTTCAACAGTTGGTGCTGGCAAAACTGGACAGCTACATGTAAGAGAATGAAACTGGATCACTGTCTAACCCCATACAGAAAAGTAAATTCGAAATGGATCAAAGACCTGAATATAAGTCATGAAACCATAAAACTCTTAGAAAAAAACATAGGCAAAAATTTCTTGGACATAAACACAAGTGACTTCTTCATGAATATATCTCCCCTGGCAAGGGAAACAAAAGCAAAAATGAACAAGTGGGACTATATCAAGCTGAAAAGCTTCTGTACAGCAAAGGACACCATCAGTAGAACAAAAAGGTATCCTACAGTATAGGAGAATATATTCATAAATGACAGATCTGATAAAGGGTTGACATCCAAAATATATAAAGAGCTCATGCACCTCAACAAACAAAAAGCAAATAATCCAATTAAAAAATGGTCAGAGGAGCTGAACAGACAGTTCTCCAAAGAAGAAATTCAGATGACCAACAGACACATGAAAAGAAGCTCCACATCGCTAGTCATCAGAGAAATGCAAATTAAAGGCACAATGAGATATCACCTCACACCAGTAAGGATCGCCACCATCCAAAAGACAAACAACAACAAATGTTGGCAAGGTTGTGGAGAAAGGGGAACCCTCCTACACTACTGGTAGGAATGTAAATTAGTTCAACCATTGTGGAAAGCAGTATGGAGGTTCCTCAAAAAGCTCAAAATAGAAATGCCATTTGACCCAGGAATTCCATTTCTAGGAATTTACCCTAAGAATACAGCAGCCCAGTTTGAAAAAGACAGATGCACCCCTATGTTTATCACAGCACTATTTACAATAGCCAAGAAATGGAAGCAACCTAAGTGTCCATCAGTAGATGAATGGATATAGAAGATGTGGTACATATACACAATGGAATATTACTCAGCCATAAGAAGAAAACATCCTACTTTTGCAACAACATGGATGGAGCTAGAGGGCATTATGCTCAGTGAAATAACCCAGGTGGAGAAAGACAAGTACCAAATGATATCACTCATATGTGGAGTATAAGAACAAAGAAAAAACTGAAGGAACAAAACAGCATCAGACTCACAGAACCCAAGAATGGACTAACAGTTACCAAAGGGAAAGGGACTGGGGAGGATGGGTGGGAAGGGAAGGATAAGGGGGGGGGGAAGAAAGGGAGCATTACAATTAGCATGTATAATGTGGGAGGAGGCATGGGGAGGGCTGTGCAACACAGAGAAGACAAGTAGTGATTCTACAGTATCTTACTACACTGATGGACAGTGACTGTAATGGGGGTTGTCGGGGGGACTTGGTGAAGTGGGGAGCCTAGTAAACATAATGTTCCTCATGTAAATGTAGATTAATGATACCAAAAAAAAAATTCATATGGAACCACAAAAGATCCTGAATAGCCAAAGCAATCCTGAGAAGGAAGAATAAAGTAGGGGGAATCTCGCTTCCCAACTTCAAGCTCTACTATAAAGCCATAGTACTCAAGACAATTTGGTACTGGCACAAGAACAGACCCACAGACCAGTGGAACAGAATAAAGCATCCAGATATTAACCCAAACATATATGGTCAATTAATATACAATAAAGGAGCCATGGACATACAATGGGGAAATGACAGCCTCTTCAACAGCTGGTGTTGGCAAAACTGGACAGCTACATGTAAGAGAATGAAACTGGGTCACTGTCTAACCCCATACAGAAAAGTAAATTCGAAATGGATCAAAGACCTGAATATAAGTCATGAAATCATAAAACTCTTAGAAAAATACATAGGCAAAAATCTCTTGGACATAAACACAAGCGACTTCTTCATGAACATATCTTTCTGGGCAAGGGAAACAAAAGCAAAAATGAACAAGTGGGACTATATCAAGCTGAAAAGCTTCTGTTCAGCAATGGACACCACCAATAGAACAAAAAGGCATCCTAAGTATGGGAGAATATATTCATAAATGACAGATCTGATAAAGGGTTGACATCCAAAATATATAAAGAGCTCATGCACCTCAACAAACAAAAAGCAAATAATCCAATTAAAAAATGGTCAGAGGAGCTGAACAGACAGTTCTCCAAAGAAGAAATTCAGATGACCAACAGACATATGAAAAGATGCTCCACATCACTAGTCATCAGAGAAATGCAAATTAAAAGCACAATGAGATATCACCTCACACCAGTAAGGATCGCCACCATCCAAAAGATAAACAACAAATGCTGGTGAGGTTGTGGAGAAAGGGGAACCCTCCTACACTGCTGGTGGGAATGTAAATTAGTTCAACCACTGTGGAAAGCAATATGGAGGTTTCTCAAAAAACTCAAAATAGAAATGCCATTTGACCCAGGAATTCCACTCCTAGGAATTCACCCTAAGAATGCAGCAGCCCAGTTTGAAAAAAACAGATGCACCCCTATGTTTATTGCAGCACTATTTACAATAGCCAAGAAATGAAAGCAACCTAAGTGTCCATCAGTAGATGAATGGATATAGAAAATGTGGTACATATACACAATGGAATATTATTCAGCCATAAGAAGAAAACAAATCCTACCATTTGCAACAACATGGATGGAGCAAGAGGGTATTATGCTCAGTGAAATAACCCAGGAGGAGAAAGACAAGTACCAAATGATTTCACTCATCTGTGGAGTATAAGAACAAAGCAAAAACGGAAGGAACAAAACAGTAGCAGAATCACAAAACCCAAGAATGGACTAACAGTTACCAAAGGGAAAGAGACTGGGCAGGATGGGTGGGAAGGAAGGGATAAGGGGTGGAAAAAAGAAAAGGGGCATTATGATTAGCATGTATAATGTGGGGCGGGGGCACAGGGAGGGCTGTACAACACAGAGAAGACATGTAGTGATTCTACAGCATCTTACTATGCTGATGGACAGTGACTGCAATGGAGTATGTGGAGGGAACTTGGTGATGGGGGGAGTCTAGTAAACATAATGTTTCTCATGTAATTGTAGATTAATGATACCAAAATAAAAATAATTAATTTGTGTTAAAAAAGTAGTTGTTTTAAAGGAAGAAAAAGGGATTTTAGACCATTAGATATAGATTCTTAGGAGTTGATTAACTGCTGCTTTTTCAACTTCCTTAAGTATTCAGTGTAGATTATCCCATGTGTTTTTAAACACATTTTCTGTTGCACATATTTCCTACTGTAGCCAGGTCCCTGTCTGCAAAGGACTTTGCCCACAAAGGGGCACTCTGTACATTCTTTCCTCGTATCTAGAACTTGGGGAGATTTGTGGTACCTTCTTGCTGAAGCTATTTTACAATCTACTGTAGCTTTTCCCCTACTACTTCCAGTATGATTTAAAATTTTCCATAAAATGGGAACCCATACTCATGCTTCTTCTCAAGTTATAATTTCTATATTATAGATTCTTGAAATATTGTAACATGAATTTCATAATAACTATTCAGCCTAGTGAATCTCTTTATTTATTTTCTGGTAGGACCTAGAAGAATTGAATTGTGAGAAGGCATCAGACAATATCATTATGAGACTGATGGCATTATCGTTCCAGTACAGCTATTGTTGGATAATTTTATATAACAAAAATACACTAAACTCAGAGTAAGTAAGCATTTCTTCAATGCAAGTCACATTCCTATTTTTTAAGATATTCAGTCCTCTTCTTTGACCAGAAGTAGCTATGCAAATTTTCCATTTGTTCATCTAATTTGCCTTAAGTCAGGAATTCTCAAGGTGGAGGCATGCTCATAGAAAAACAAATCAGAATTTTTGAGATGATATATTCCCCCTGGGCTTTCTGTGCAAACCATCCTCCCCTCCTCTACTTCACTAAGAATTGCTTAGTGTTTTACTTTTTATTACTTTTTAATTCTGGGTTTGTCTGTTAAAAGATGTCATTCTTAAATCACTCCTCTCTAAAATCTTATTAAATATACTAACTAAATAGCATCTTGTTATACTTTCTTTCATTGATGTTTTTAACTGAAAAATTACTAAAAAATCTATGCTAAGACACTGGCTCAAGTTATTCTCTGTCCTTTCCCTCACCTCTAATTTTATGAATGCACCTCTTCCTCTTTCTCCTTTTCCGCATCTGGCTTTTCTGTCTACATCTGTATTAATCTCTGTTACTCAAAGGTCACTCATGATTCATGCCTTTCTTATAATCATCTCCAAAAGTATTTTTATCCTTCACTACTCTAAAGTCTTTAAGACTGTTATCTGTGCCTTCTTTCTTGAAACTCTTCCATTTCACAACACTTCAATGTTTTTTAATGTATTCTCTAACTACTCCTCTGTCTTTACCTCTTCTTCCTTGTCCCAGTCACCAAATATATCTAGATTCCCTTTTTCTTCTATTCTATCCATTGGAAATCTTATCCACTGCTATAGCTTCAGTCATCATCTTTCTGCATGTAATTATTATATTTATATCCACAGCTGCAGTCTGTCTTTGAAATTCCTGACATGTATGTCTAATTTTCTATTGAATATTTCCACCCTAATTGGCTCTCAAATTTAACATGTTCAAGTATAAATTCATTATATTCCCTCTCCTCTTCTAAACGATGTCTCCTCCTCTTTTCTCTCCTTTAACTATTTCTGACTAGCCTTTCTTTTAGTCACCATGACTGAAAAACGAATCCTATACATTCAGCCACTGGACTTTCTCTTCCATCCATCCCCTCCCTCCATTTCTATTACCAACATCTTAGCTCAGATCCCCATTATTCTGTGTGGACTATTCTACTAGACTACCAGTAGTTTTTCCACAGATTGAGAGGCTGTAAAACATTTTAAGATTAAAACTTGTTTGTAGAGCTTTCTAAGCTTTATCAAGAACTTAGAAGTATTCTGGATAAATAACTGATTCTGAATTTTTTAAAGTTGTTTTTAGATTGCCATTTACCTATAGTCCTAGAGGTACAATTGAAGTACAAGGAAGAGTAAGAGGAAATTTACACTTATTTTTACCCAGATATTCATGAAAAAAAAATTACATAATACTCTGAGACAGCTTTATGTTCAGGATGTGAAGAGTTATCATTTATTCAGAATAATATATTATTATAAAATGTATTTATATTCAGACTTGTAGATATCTCAGTTCTATTTTTTAGTTGATTGGGACATTAGAAACTATCTTAACTGATCAAGTGAGGAAAACTGAAAATAACAAATAAATTGTTTGAATTACATTAGTAGCTCATGCCATTCATTCTGTTTGAGAAGATGTGTCAGAGGTCTCCAAGACCAACCCCAGGTTTGGAGGATTCACAGAACTCAGCATATACTTGTATTCATGGTTAGGATTTGTTATAATAGAAGGTCACAAATCAAAATCAGCAAAGGGAAAAAAAACATGGAGCAAAGTCCCGACGGAGCTTCCAAGAGTCCTTGCTTAGTTGAGTAGTACAGGACATGCTTGATTTCCCCAGCGACAAGTTGTGACAAAACTTGTAAAATATCTACCAGGAAAACTCATTAGAGACTCAGTGCCCAGGGCTTTTATTTAGGGCTGGTTATGTAGGCACGTTCTAGAGACCAAGAAGGAAAGCAGATGTTGAACATCATTACAGTTCAGGCACAAAGAGCCACTCTTACCTGCTTTTATGGAAAGAGCTGGTCTGAGAAAGAGAGCCATTGTCTCTATGATGTTTGAGTCCCCAGATCAAACAGTGCCTTTTCCTAGACTTCTTAGTAATATGACCAGTAAATTCCCTTTTTGTGGTTTAGGGTTCTTGGAGTGGATAAAGTTAGTAGAAATACCTATCAAACATCTCAAGACTCACATCTGACTAGCTAATAACCATAGAAGGGGAAAAAAGAGTGGTTTTTTTAATACAGTAAAGTTGACATATAAGATTGTGTAATTTTAAGGTATACAAAGCATGGATTTGATACATTTATATATTGCAATGTGATTACCATTGTAGTTTAGCTAACACCTCCATCACGCACATAAGGATCATTTAAAAGAGTGTTTTTTTCTAGCAATTCAGGGAAAAAAAAATAGGGAGGATTCTAGTTGTCCTGGCTCTGGTCATGTGTCATACCTGCACCTGTTACTTTAGCCAGGAGGATGGAGTATTCTATCAAGTTGGGTGGGTGTCAATCATATAGCCACCTCTGGGGCCAGTAAGGGAATGAGTTAAACTTCTCTTATTCCCCACCACACAGAAACACTCAGTGTCCCCTAGATTTAACAGTATTCGTAAAGAATGGAGGTGGGACCATTCTTTCAAAAGAATGCTAAGTGGACAAAAAAAACCCAGTCTCCCACACTAACATTGCCTTAGCCAGGTTATTCTAATAACATTATGAAATCTGGACAACAAAATGAATTTTTAATAAGTACAATCAGACATCAGATGAGTAGAAGTATAGTAATATAATTCTTTTTTAGGTACCACCTTACAGAAAGTTCACTTCATCACTTGGCACTGATTTATGCAGCTTTGGTTTCATTTGGGCTAAAATCAGAAGAACTGGATGTCAAGGTATTCTTTTCCTATATGTTTGCTCATAAGTATTTTTCAGAAACCAAAATTATACTCAAATTGAAGTGTCTGGCGAGAAGAAACATTAAGTGGGTAAACTAAAGAACACATGCTTAAAAGCCATAAAAAGAACAGTTTTCAAATTAATAAATATTCTTTCCATTTAAATTTCTGTTCAAAACATCTTTAATGAATTTTAATTCATATTTTATCTCTTAACTGCTACTTACATTTTTTTTTGGTATCATTAATATAAAATTACATAAGCAACATTGTGGTTACTAGACTTCCCCCATCATCAAGAACCCACCACATACCCCATTACAGTCACTGCTACTTACTGAAACATGGTAGGATATGAATAAAAATAAGTATCCCTTGATCAAAAATGTTACTTATGAAAGATATACTGTTTTTGTCAGCTGTAAAATGGAAATCCTATGACATATGAACACAGTAATACCTTGGTGATCTCTGACCAGTCTCCTTTCTTGGCTCGTTTTTTCAGAGTCCAACTCAAACTGAGACATTCCCCCAAATTCAAGGCTCAGTCCTTTTCTGTTATCACTTTATATTCTGACCTTGATAAACTCAGACATTCCACAAATTTAGCTTTCATTTCTGAGTATAATCTTCAAAGTTTTCCTGAGTTTTCTTAAGGTCTGCACCTATAGTGTAGCATTCTACTGGAAATCATCCCACTGGTACCTCAAACTTTGCATGTCCAAAACACAATTTTTCTAACCTATTCTACTAACAGCCTTACAACCATTCTAACCTAACCAGTAGCTAAATCCTCATTTTAACTCTGCAGTGTCTCTAAAATATGCCTCTCCTTTCTCTATTTCCCCAAATTCAGGCCTTCACTCCTCACTTCAGTTTTAAAGTAGCTTTCTGGTTAATCTCCATATTTCTACTCTTTTCCCACTCCAGTGCATCATATATGTTGACACCAATTACACTTCTGAAATACAGCTGTGAATATTTCACTCCCTAAACTGTAAGCTTCTGAAGGAAAGGGAACATATTTATTCCCTTGTTTATTCCTGGCTCCCAGTACAGTACCAAGTACATAATGGACTGTTGATAAATTTGAGTTTTTCAGTTGAATTTTCTTGCCTAAAAAACCTTCCATAGCTTCCTACTTCACTCAAAATAGAGTTCAGATTCAGCTGGCTTCAAACTCCTTCATGATTTGGTCCCTAGTAATCCTTCCTTTAATGTAATTTTACTCGCCATTTCCTGAATATGCTCCACAACATCACCTCTCAGCCATTGCACAGACTTACTCTGATCTGTCTTCTCCCAGAAATACTATTCCCTGTCCCCTTCCTGCCAGCCTTTATAGTTCTGTCTTTTCCTGCCCTACTCAAACACTGTAAGAAATGTGCCCCAATTATCCCTGTCGGGATAAATCTCTGTCTTCCATCCTCCCAGTAACACTTATACCTTTATTATCGTATGAGGTATTTGTTCAAGTATCTTCCACCTTGGAGGGTAAGAACTAGGCCCTTTTTCTTTGTACAACCCATAGCATCTAGCACAGTGCTTTGTACACAAAAAACACATTCAACAAACATCCCTTAAGTAGAATTAAATCAAAGCACAACCTGTCAAAATCAACAACTATTTGAAATAGTATCCCCATAATTTTGATCCTTCATATTAACATAGAAATAAAACTCTCAGAAAAGTTATCTAAGTAAGTGAATGGCAAATGTAAATTCAAGTAAAGTTTCACCACATAAGCAGTCTCTTTTCTTCTCAGCTAGTGGTAAGTGGTTACATGCAAAATATGCTTTAAAGAATATTTTATGCCTCTGTATATGAGGTGTACAATAACCAGGAGTGATATATTCAGATACAGAGACATGGTCTATAGAAGACATGTTCCAAGGAAGACATTTGGTGATGAGATAGAAGGCACTGCCAGGCACTATCCATTCCCATCAAAAGTCTGCTCTCATCTGGATCAAACTATTTCAAAAGGTTTTCAAGTTTCACATAATTTTAAAAGTAGATCAGTTTTTTTCATAGAATTTGAGAAACAAGTATGATCAATTTGCTCCTACTCTACTATCAGTATGTCAACAATACTCAAGCCTCCCATTTCCCTGACTTAATAGTATTATTACATTAAAGTAGGTTCCCTAGATCATATTATTTTAGAAAATATTGTTGCTTTACCTTCCTTTTTTTAGGAATATGGCTTTGGCCTTTTAGAGTGCATCAGTATGGATTATTATTTTATTATCAGGCATCTGAAAAGCCTAGCCATAAAGGAAGTATTGGGAAGTTTAAGTACATTTTCTTAAACTCAAAGAAAATACTGCTAGTAGTGTTATGCTATATTTTATTTGAATATCAAAAAATGTCTATAAATTACTTATGACCTCTTTTTGGAAAAAATAAATCATAAATACACACAAATGCAAACTTTTGAAAACAATGTTACGAGGTTCCTGAATTTCCCAAAGTATAGCCATGAACTCCAGAATCCTTGCCCTAATAAATTAAGGTACTATTCATTACCACCATCATAAAATTATGCCTTTACAAATAAAATTTATATTTAAATAAATAACCACCCACAACTTTGCAATAAGACAAATTTGGAATCAAGCAGTATGTTTCTGTGCACTCTATACACCTTTAATGTAATTTTAAGAAAATCCTTCCTTAGAATATATATACTCCCCAGTTATGTATTAACAGATTTGTATTTGTTATTCTTGTGAAAGAAAAAATTGTCATAATTATTTTGCCAGGTTTGTACAGTCTTCTTTTGTTAAATTTCCAGTTCAGGACAAGATACTTACATTTCCAAGATATGATTATTTAGGGCAGTATTCTGTCCACATTAAACTGCTAACCCATGAATTGTCTTTCCTTCCACTGAATCTAAAAGGTGAAAAAGATAAAGATAGAAATGAAAGCGGAAGGAAAAGGCTGGCATTTCAAAACAGAGAAGGGCATGGAGGAAAACACAAGTGACAGATGGGGAGTAGGGGATAGTAAGAAATTCTCTTCAGAGTTAGGAAACATCTGGCACTATATATTTTAGTCTTATTTTTATTTGAGTACTATGAGGTTTAACCTAGAAAAAGAAAAATATTAAATATTATTAGTGATATCCAAATTGCTTTTTCTTCTAATTCACACCAAATTATTAAAAATACTTTATTAATAAATAATAAATGGAAGTGAACAAAAATTATTTAAAAAAATTGGAAACTACAAGGATATGATATTTAAAGAAAGAAAGAGAATTGCTTATTCTCACAAAACATCCTGGATTTCACATAAATTAATAAATTATACCTAAAATAGTGTTCAAAGATTAGAATTTGCTGGGGGTATTTTTCTTCTAATTATGAACAATATTTAGATGATACATTTTGTTTCCTAACATTTCCTATAATCTAAACATAAAAAATATATTTTTTAGCTTATAATTGTCCCAGGAGTGGAAGAGACTGCATTGATAATTCGACAAATTGCTGACCACAATTTGATGACCTCAAAGAAAGATCCTCATGAATGGTTGGATAAATCCTGGCTTGAAGTTTCACCTTCTCAGGTTTATCTTCTAAACATATAAATTAGATATTTGCAAAGAAAATATAGATAACATGTACAATTCTCTTACTAGTGGCATATTTTTGTCCTGTAGTGCTTACATGAGCATATGTAAGCATAAACATATGCACATTTTTTCAATCATTTTCCAGAATCATGAATATTTTTCAATTTCACAGAACTATTTAAATGGGATCTTTTATAATGAATTTCCAAATCTAACTTATCTAATGACTTCAATACCTAATATTTTAAAAGCATAGCTATTTTTCAAATACCCAAATTTAAACATTTAAGAACAGTAAATATATAAGAGTACTAACCTGGGAATTGGATTAAAGATGGCATGAGAGGTGGGACAGAGACCTCCTCCTAAAACCACATATAATACGAAAATGTAATTAATACAACCAATCCTGAAAGAAAACAGGAAAGAAGGCTGCACCAGACTGCATACACCTGGAGAAAAGAGGAGACCTCACGGAACAGGGTAATGTACCAAAGCTGTGACCTGGCGGGACCCAAGCCCTTCCCCCACCCCAGCTCCCTGGCAGAAGGAAGAGAAACAGAGCAGGGAGGGAGTGGAGGCCTGGGACTGCTGAACACCTAGCCCTGGAGATCTGCTCTGGGAGCATGAACCTACATTGCATGGTGCTCTGGTGAGTAGTAGAGTTGGAAAGCTAAGACAGGCAGAATACCTGGAGAGATGGAGACTGCAGCTGCTTGTGAAAACCAGGAATTCATATCTGGCTGAGCTGGGCAGGCAGTCTAAGAGACTTCCTAACAGCGAGAGGGCTGCTAAGGGGGCAAGGATTGCACAGAGCTTTCTGCTCAGGAGAAAGAACAAGTAGACAAAATTGTCTGGGTGCACTCTGCCCAGCAGGTTGGGAACTTAAATGATCTTCAGGCACTCTATCCCCCTGGCTGGCTACACAGCTCCAAGGCCCCCACCATGATATGCAGCCTGCTATGTCTTCCTCCTGGCTAGCCTGCACCTGGCTCGCAAACCGGCAGCCCCTGCCCTGGCATCAGGCCAGCCAGAGGGAAACCCCACCTACAGCAGCTACAAACACACAGCATTGAGGCTTACACCTCTGTGTTCAGCCCACTGATTCTGGCAGTGGAGACAGGCATAATATCCAGGAAACAGGAAACAGCTCTTTCCATCCCCCAGGCATGAGAACCACTCCCCTCTGACCCCTGACATCACTCCAGGA
This sequence comes from Manis pentadactyla, assembly GCF_030020395.1. Lineage (NCBI taxonomy): Eukaryota > Metazoa > Chordata > Mammalia > Pholidota > Manidae > Manis > Manis pentadactyla. Next base: position 200,371,934 of record NC_080021.1, on the reverse strand, counting down.
GCTGAACAGCTCCAGAGAGTAGAGCTTCTGGGTACTAGAGGGCGCAATATACAAATATGAAACATCAAAAGAACTGGGTCCAAACAGAGGGGAGGCTTAGAACCTCACCCCCCCTGTTTTGAGAGAAATCTTCTGCATCCGTGGATGTTTTGTTGCCCTTGTCTAGTTAGGATTAATACTTAGTCTATAGGCACAGACCTGATCATCTACATTTTCCCTCTTATAGCACTAAATTATGTTTTCTACCTTTATCTTGCCTCTACCTACCACTTCAGCATTTTATTTAAAAAAATAATAATAATAATAATAAGGGAGAAATGTGGGATTCACATATAAATCAAATATAAAAATCAAACAAATAATATCTGACTTGATTGTTTATAGTTCATGATGCGTGATCAAAACCAAAAGTTTCTGTGATATGACTGCCCTTGCACTGTTCACCATGTAAGAACTTATTCACTATGTAAGACCTTGTTCACCATGTAAGAACTTGTTCATTATACTTTAAAAGATTGGAGACTGTTGAGAATTAGGCTTGGGGTTGATTAATCATTGTGCATTGAGTCCCCTATACAGAATTTTATTGTTGTTAACAACCATTTGATCAATAAATATGAGAGATGCCCTCTCAAAAAAAAAACAAAAACAAAAACTGCAACATTAAAATAAATCTATATTTATTTATTAAAAAAAAAAGAACTGGGTCCAAAGCAAAATCTCAACACCAGAGAAAGGATCAAGTGAGACTGAATTAATAAATCTTCCTGAAAGAGATTTCAAAATGAAAAATCATAAACATGCTCTTGGAGGTACAGAAAAATATTCAAGAACTCAGGAACGAATTCAGGACAGATATCCAATCATTGAAGAGCACAATGGAGGGTATTAACAGCAGATTAGATATGGCAGAGGAGACGATAAATGAAGTAGAAATTAGGGAAGAGGAGTACAAAGAAGCAGAGGAACAGAGAGAAAAAAGGATCTCTAGGAATGAAAGAATACTGAGAGAAATGTGTGACCAATCCAAATGGAACAATATTCATATTATAGGGGTACCAGAAGAAGAAGAGAGAGAAAAAGGGATAGAAAGTATCTTTGAGGAAGTAATTGCTGAAAACTCCCCCAGTCTGGGGAAGGAAATAGTATCTCAGCCCACAGAGGTGCACAGATCTCCCAACACCAGGGACCCAAGGAGGACAACACCAAGACATATAATTAAAATGGCAGAGATCAAGGATAAGGACAGACTATTACAAGCAGCCAGAGAGAGAAATAAGATCACATACAAAGGAAAACCCATCAGGGTATCATCAGACTTCTCAGCAGAAATCTTACAGGCCAGAACAGAGTGGCATGATATATTTAATGCAACAAAGAAGAAGGTCCTTGAACCAAGAATACTTTATCCGGCAAGATTATCATTTAAATTTGAAGGAGGGATTAGACATTTTCCCGATAAACAAAAGCTGGGATAATTTAGCTCCAGCAAACAATCTCTACAGTATATTTTGGAGGGACTACTATAGATCGAAGTGTTCCTAAGACTAAATAGCTGTCACCAGAGGTAATGAAAAGGGATAGACAAAGAGTACAGAATATGATACCTAATATATAAAGAATGGAGGAGGAAGAAAAAGAGGGGAAAAAAAGAACCTTTAGATTGTGTTTGTAATAGTGTATTAGGTGAGTTAAGTTAGACTCTTAGATAGTAAGGAAGTTACCTGTGAATGTTTGGTAACCACAAATCTAAAGCCTGCAATGGCAATAAGTACATGCCTGTCGATAATCATCCTACATATAAATGGTATGAATGCACCAATCGAAAGACATAGAGTCACTGAATGGATAAAAAAACAAGACCCATCTATATGCTGCCTACAAGAGACTCACTTCAAACCCAAAGATATACCCAGACTAAAAATAAAAGAAAGGAAAAATACATTTCATGCAACTAATAGGGAGAAAAAAGCAGGTGTTGCAGTACTAGTATCAGACAAAATAGACTTAAAAAAAAGAAAGTCACAAGAGACAAAGAAGGACATTGCATAATGATAAAGGGGTTAATCCAACAAGAGGATATAACCATTATAAATATCGATGCACCCAACACAGGAGCATCTACATATATGAAACAAATACGAACAGAATTAAAAGGGGAAATAGAATGCAATGCATTCATTCTAGGAGACTTCAACACTCCACTCACTCTGAAGGACAGATCAACCAGACAGAAAATAAGTAAGGACACAGAGGCATGAAGAACACATTAGAACAGATGGGCCTAACAGAAATCTACAGAACTCTCCACCCAAAAGCAGCAGGATACACAATCTTCTTAAGTGTACATGGAACGTTTTCAAGAATAGATCATATACTAGGCCACAAAAAGAGCCTCAGTAAACTCAAAAAGATTGAAATAGCACCAACCAGCTTCTCAGACCACAAGGGTATGAAACTAGAAATAAATTATGCAAAGAAAATGAAAAATCCCACAAACACATGGAGGCTTCACAACATGCTCCTAAATAACCAATGGATCAATGACCAAATAAAAACAGATCAAGAAATATATGGAGACAAATGACAACAATAATTCAACACTGCAAAATCTGTGAGACGCAGTGAAGGTGGTGCTAAGAGGGAAGTACATTGCAATACAGACCTACCTCAGGAAAGAAGAACCATCCCATATGAGCAGTCTATACTCATAATTAATGAAACTAGAAAAAGAAGAACAAATGAGGCCCAAAGTCAGTAAAAGGAGGGACATAATAAAGATTAAAGCAGAAATAAATAAAATTGAGAAGAATAAAACGAAAGAAAAAAGAATCAATGAAAGCAGGAGCTGGTTCTTTGAGAAAATAAACAAAATAGATAAACCCTTAGCCAGACTTATCAAGAAAAAAAAGAGTCTACACGCATAAACAGAATAAAAAATGAGAATGGAAAAGTCACTAGGGACACCACAGAAATATAAAGAATTGTTAGAGAATACTATGAAAATTATATGCTAACAAACTGGATAACCTAGAAGAAATGGACAACTTTCTAGAAAAATACAACCTTCCAAGGCTGACTCATAAACAGAAAATCTGAACAGACCAATAACTAGCAACAAAATTGAATTGGTAATCAAAAAACTCCCTTAAATACAAAATGCCTGGACCAGACGGCTTCACTGGTGAAATTTATCAAACATTTAGTGAAGACCTAATACCCATCCTCCTTAAAGTTTTCCAAAAAGTAAAAGAGGAAGGAATACTTCCAAACTCATTCTATGAAGCCAGCATCACCCTAATACCAAAACCAGGCAAAGACAACACAAAAAAAGAAAATTACAGACCAATATCCCTGGTGAACATAGATGCAAAAATACTCAACAAAATATTAGCAAACCAAATTCAAAAATACATCAAAAAGATCATCCATCATGATCAAATAGGATTTTGTCCAGGGAAAGAAGGATGGTACAATATTCAAAAATCCATCAACATCATCCACCACATCAAAAAAAAGAAGGACAAAAACCACATGATCATCTCCATAGATGCTGAAAAAGCATTTGACAAAATTCAACATCCATTCATGATAAAAACGCTCAACAAAATGGGTATAGAAGGCAAGTACCTCAACATAATAAAGGCCATATATGACAAACCCACAGCCAACATCATACTTAACAGTGAGAAGGAAACCCTTTCCTTTAAGATCGAGAACAAGACAAGGATGCCTACTCTCTCCACTTTTATTCAACATAGTGCTGGAGGTCCTCAACACAGCAATCAGACAACACAAAGAAAGAAAAGGCATTCAGATTGGTAAAGAAGAAGTTAAACTGTCACTGTTTGCAGATGACATGATATTGTACATAAAAAGCCCTAAAGAATCCACTCCAAAACTACTAGATCTAATATCTGAATTCAGCAAAGTTGCAGGATACAAAATTAATACACAGAAATATGTTGCACTCCTATACACAAATGATGAAGTAACAGAAAGAGAAATCAGGAAAACAATTCCATTCACAATTGCATCAAAAAGAATAAAATACCTAAAAATAAACCTAACAAAGGAAGTGAAAGAGCTATACACTGAAAACTACAAGACACTCATGAGAGAAATTAAAGAAGATACCAATAAATGGAAACACATCCCATGCTCATGGATAGGAAGAAGTAATATTGTCAAAACGGCCATCCTGCCCAAAGCAACCTACAGATTCAGTGCAATCCCTATCAAAATACCAACAGCATTCTTCAACAAACTAGAGAAAATAATTCTAAAATTCATATGGAACCACAAAAGACCCTGAATAGCCAAAGCAACCCTGAGAAGAAAGAGTAAAGCTGGGGGGCATTACGCTCCCCAACTTCAAGCTCTACTACAAAGCCACAGTAATCAAGACAATTTGGTACTGGCACAAGAACAGACCCATAGACCAATGGAACAGACTAGAGAGCCCAGATATAAACCCAACCATATATGGCCAATTAATATATGATAAAGGAGCCATGGACATACAATGGGGAAATGACAGCCTCTTCAACAACTGGTGTTGGCAAAACTGGACAGCTACATGCAAGAGAATGAAACTGGAGTATTGTCTAACCCCATATACAAAAGTAAACTCAAAATGGATCAAAGACTTCAATGTAAGTCATGAAACCATAAAGCTCTTAGAAGAAAACATAGGCAAAAATCTCCTGAATATAAACATGAACAACTTTTTTCTGAATGCATCTTCTCAAGCAAGGGAAACAAAAGCAAAAGTGAACACATGGGACTACATCAAACTTAAAAGCTTCTACAGCAAAGGGCACCATCAACAGAACAAAAAGGCATCCTACAGTATGGGAGAATATATTTGTAAACAACATATCTGACAAGGGGACGACATATCTGACAAGGGGTTAACATCCAAAATATATAGAGAACTCACATGCCTCAACACCCAAAAACAGATAACCCGATTAAAAAATGGGCAGAGGATATGAACAGACAATTCTCCAAAGAAGAAATTCAGATGGCCAATAGGCACATGAAAAGATCCTCCATGTCACTAATTATCAGGGAAATGCAAATAAAAACCACAATGAGATATCACCTCACACCAGCTAAGATGGCCAGTATTGAAAAGACTAAGAACAACAAATGCTGGCAAGGATGTGGAGAAAGGGGAACCCTCCTACACTGCTGGTGGGAATGTAAGCTAATTCAACCACTGTGGAAAGCAATATGGAGGTTCCTTACAAAACTAAAAATAGAAATACCATTTGACCCAAGAATTCCACTCCTAGGAAGTTACCCAAAGAATATAATTTCTCAGATTCAAAAAGACATATGCACCCCTGTGTTTATCCTAGCACTATTTACAATAGCTAATATATGGAAGCAACCTAAGTGTCCATCAGTAGATGAATGGATAGAGAAGATGTGGTACATATACACAATGGAATACTATTCAGCCATAAGAAAGAAACAAACTCTACAATTTGCAACAATGGATGGAGCTGGAGGATATTATGCTCAGTGAAATAAGCCAGGCAGAGAAAGAAGTACCAAATGATTTCCCTCATTTGTGGAGTATAACAATGAAGCAAAACTGAAGGAACAAAACAGCAACAGAATCACAGACTCCAAGAAGGGACTAGTAGCTACCAAAGGGGAGGGGTGGGGTGGAGAGGGTTGGGAGGGAGGGAGGAGGGTATTATGATTGGCACACATGGTGTGGGGGGATCATGGGGAAGACAGTGTAGGACAGAGAAGGCAAATAGTGACTCTATGGCATCTTACTACACTGATGGGCAGTGACTGCAATGGGGTATGGGGGGACACGATAACAGGGGTGAATGTAGTAATAACCACATTGTTTTTTCATGTGAAACCTTCATTAAGAGTGTATATCAATAATACCTTAATAAAAGAAAAGGAAGAAAAAGGAATAGTAAATATGAGAATAGCAAAATTCTAGCATTCCATGATTTGTCAGTAATTACATAATTGAACCTGAGTAGAGTTGTGAAATATTTATGATTAAACAGTTAATTTTTAGAAATTCCTTTTAAGCATAAACATTTCCAAGTTCTCATACCAATCTTGTAGCTCTTTTTGCCTTTATTTTTAAAGGTACTCAAATCATGAAGCCATAAAAAAAGGTAAAGCTCTTTATATTTTAACATGGAATGATCTTCGATATATTAAGTGAAAAGTGGAAGTTGTAACACTGAGCATGCAGTATACTACCATTTGTGTAAAACTAGGGGAAATTAATATTTACATGTATTTGTTTGTAAATGAATAAAATATGTCTGGAAGGATACCAAGAAATTATAACATTGGTTATGTCAAGGGAGGAAAATGGTGGTAATGAGGTGGGAATGGAAATTTTCACTGTATACCTTTTAGTATGTTTTGAATTTCGAGCCATGTGATTATTTTACCAATTCAAAAAAAATAAAATCATAAAACATAAATAAAATATTCATATATATTAAGTCACAGAACTTTTTTATATGCCTAAACAGTACATAGTACTACCAGCCAGTATAGGTATAATTAATGTTGACGTTGTATGTATGTGAGTGCAATTTCCTCCTAACCAGGTCATGTCTACTCTACTCACAGCCTGTCATTTGATAAAACCAAAAGGATGCAAAAAGCCAGTGTAACCCAGAAAAAGGGGGAATATAGCCATAGTAAAAATGGCTGCCATATATTTATTTTTATGAGATCTCTCTGAAAACATTTTCAGATTGCCAGAGTCAGTTCTGATTAATAGAAGTTCTCCCTCTACTCTTCATAAGGCTTTCCTGAAATTATAGTCTGTTAGATACCGCAAGCATGGTCCATCCTAATCAAACGGTGATGGTATAGAGTTTACAAAGAACTCCAGAGAACTAAAGAAATCTTGAGGTATATAACTAAGTCCCCTAAAAAGTTTCTCAGAAAAATTTATCATTAGATAAAACAATTGTCATTTGAAGGAGGCGAAGTCTAATGAATTTTTTACATGAGTGATTAGACTATGAACTTGAAGATCCTTCCCACTTTTGTGATTGTATGAATCTTTACTGCCAAAAAAATTTCTTTCCCTCCTGGCTGTACTTTTTTTTCCAGGCATCTCATATTGAGGGTCAGGTGCAATGGCAAAAATTTTAATCTGCTAGAGTGAGTAGAATAAAATGGGTCACTTCCAAAAGACCACTGGCTGATTATTCCTTCAACTCTTTTCTAGGAAGAAATGTACTTACTTGATTTTCCATGTATTAACCCATTGGTGGCTCAGCTCATGTTGAATAAAGGACCTTCACTGCACTGGATATTATTAGCAACTCTTTGTCAACTCCAGGAACTCCTACCTGAAGTTCCAGAAAAAGTGCTAAAGGTTAGTTATTTGAGATCCATATCCTTGTATGAGTTCATTTCCTTTCCATTTGAGGGTCTATTTTTACCATAAGGGTTTTCAAAATGAGAGGATCCAAGTTTAATTGTATTGGGCTTCACATAGCAAAGAAATAATTTACTTGAACTGAATTTCATGTATAATTCTCACTGGCTGTCAATCACATACATTTTTTTTTTTTTTTAATAATTATTTTTTATTGAAGGGTAGTTGACACACAGTATTACATTACATGAGTTTCAAGTGTACAACACAGTGGTAGAACATTTATATACATAATTCTAGGTTCCAGCTATCACCCTACCAAGCTGTTACAATATCTTGACTATATTCCTTATGCTATACATTACATCCCGGTTACTAATTTATTTTACCATTGGAAGTCTGTCCTTTTTTTTTTTTTTTTTTTTTTTTTTTTTTTTGTGAGGGCATCTCTCATATTTATTGATCAAATGGTTGTTAACGACAATAAAATTCTGTATAGGGGAGTCAATGCTCAATGCACAATCATTATTCCACCCCAAGCCTAATTTTTGTCAGTCTCCAATCTTCTGAGGCATAACAAACAAGTTCTTACATGGAGAACAAATTCTTACATAATGAATAAGTTACATAGTGAACAGTACAAGGGCAGTCATCACAGAAACTTTCGGTTTTGCTCATGCATTATGAACTATAAACAGTCAGTTCAAATATGAATACTGATTTGGTTTTTATACTTGATTTATATGTGGATACCACATTTCTCTCTTTATTATTATTATTTTTAATAAAATGCTGAAGTGGTAGGTAGATACAAGATAAAGGTAGAAAACATAGTTTAGTGTTGTATGAGAGCACATGTAGATGATCAGGTCAATCACATACATTTTAAGTCTATCTTATATAGATAATTCAATGAAGTCAGTTTATCACACTTAAAATCTTTTTGAAATATTAATGTGCCTACTAGTATTCAATTATACACTCTATTCATACGTGCTTAACATTATCTCTTCCAAGCAATTCTGACACCCTTCATTATTGTAGTAAAGAGAGTTTTAGCCTTATTGGTAAAAATTTTAAACTTTGGTCAAGGAAATGGTATTCACATATAACTTGTTTAACTAAAAATTCTACTATAAGTGACTAGAAAATAGATGCAAATTACAATAAGTTTTTCCTTTAATGGAACCTAAATATATTATGTTCTTATTGCATGGATCAGTATAATACCTAAGTATGGACTATTTATTTATATTTGCCTCTTTCTATTTAGATAAACATCATTACTTATATTAACTTGATTAATGTTTATATTGTATTTGTATTTTATTAATTGTTTTAAAAAATTTTTAGGATTTTTGTAGCATCACTTCCTTATTCAAGATTAATTCTTCTTCAATAACAAAATCACCTCAAATGTCATTACCTCAGGAAAGTAGGACTCAGGCTAGTACCTTTACTTCTCAGAGTTCAGCTTCTGGTTTTTCGAACTCTGCCATTCAAGAACAAAATGACTATTTCCAATATTCAGACTTAGGAGGGACAGTGCATGAAGATACAAATACCACTTTAAAGTACAACTCTTCCCTTATGGAACTCAGAGAAATGCCAGGCATTTTACCATTTGTGACTTCTTACAATCAGACTAGCCACGAGGAAGACTCCAGTTGTAACCGTATCATAGTGCAGAATAATCTTTTCCTAAGAAATACAGAATCAAGAAATGCAAAAGGTAACTCCTTTCTAAACCAGAATGATTCACTGACAGATGTCTTTTCTTTGGGATTATCACAAATGAATTGTGAAACCATAATATCACCAATTGATACTCAGAAGAGAGTTGCCCCTAATTTTAAAAATTGTCAGAAAAAGGGAACATTTGAAGCAAAAGGACCTATAAATAAAGAAGTATCTGCCCCTATCTTTTCATTAGAGGGCTCACAATCTCCTCTTCACTGGAACTTCAAGAAAAATGTGTGGGAACAACAGAATCACTTATTCAATTTACAGTATGGTGCAAAGCAGACTACATGTGACAAATGGTACTCTCAGAAAGATAACTTATTCACTAATCAGCAAAAATGTCTATCAGTTGATTTAGACAGCTTCATACATGAAAGTTCAAGTGCTGGGACTGAAAAGACCTTCTGTAGAGAATTACCTTCTGTCCCCAGTTTGGATCTATTTTGTGCTTCTGATTCTAATGTAAATCAAAAAGAATTCAACAGTCTTTATTTCCACCAAAAAGCTGGAAAAAGTTTAGGACAGAAAAGGCCCTCTGAATCTTCATCTGACTCAGGAGACAAGAAATCATTAACAGGTAACACCATCCAATAATTGATAAAACTATGCTTAAATATAGTTTTAAAACATATAATCATCTCAGAAAAAAATTTTTAAGATGCTTAATTACTACACTTTAATTTCAAACAGAAAATCAAAATTCTAATTATAGACTTCTAAGAAAATAAATGCAAATAAAATATGTCAAATTATTGTATCTTTACATGAGTGAAGCATTCAAGTTAAGTTAAAAATAAAAACACAGAACAAATCTAAGTACAGCAGAAGACTAAAATTAAAGACTAAAAAGAAAAATCGGTGAATTAGAAAATTAGCCTCTTTGTTAGGCAGAGATATTTAATGACCTAACATTTATTAAGAGCTTATTATTTGCCAGGTGACATTCTAGGCCTTTTATGTAGGTTATTTTATTATGACATTGAATAAATACTACCTATTAGCTCTATTTTACAATTGATGTTTCCAAACATTTAATCATATAAATTTTTAAAAGGACAATTTAATTTTCTCATTTCTGGTAATTATACCTTTTCTTTCTGTGTCATTTCTTACTGCTTTGGCTTGAGCCTCTAGAACAAAATATCAAGTTCTAATGGCCTTACATACGTAGCCTTAACATTAAGGAGAGCACAAGGGAGGGGAGAAGCTTCAGTTTCAAAGCTCCTCTTTTTGCACGACCCTTTTGTGCGACCTGAGAGGGGCTCAGAAAACCTTGCATTCCCAAACTGTAGAAGCTCCAGGGCTCACAAACTTGGATTTGGTCCCATTTAATAATCATAATTTGTTTTGTTCCTTATTTTAATGGGAAGTATTCTAACCACAGTTTTGTAAGAACTTTCATGAGGAATAGATACTGAATTTTATGCAAATTCTTTTTAACACCTATTGGGGAAAATCAAATATGTTTTCTCCATCAACCTATTAGTGTCGAGGATTATATTTACAGGTTTAACTAATATTAAATCATTTTTGCCATTCCTGTAATAAATTGAATTGGTTTTTGAGGAGTGATTCTTTGAATAGGCTGTTGGATATGATTGCTAATATTTATTTATGATTTTCATCTCTACTTTCATGATGAAATTCATCTGTTGTTTATTTGTTCTCAGTCACATTTTCATATGAAAGTTATTCCTGCTTCATAAGTGAACTGGAGAAAAATTCCATCTTTTTTCCATCCTGGAATAAGCTAAGCATGCATATGACTATATACATCCTTGAACACAGGGCACTCAGTGTACAAGATAATCCTCCCACTTTTCAATGAAGATCTCATAAATAAATAAATGTTAGTATTTAAGCTTTTAGGGATATAGACGGGCTAGCCAAATGTCTACTTACATTTTAATTCATTAACTTAGTTATAAATATATTTTTAATCATATGTAAATAATGTTGGCTTAGATATACTGCTTTTTTCACTTTCCAACAGTTCACGTGAATCTTTGATGTTAGCATCTTCATAATCACAATGGCAACATTTTTACTGGTTTTCTTAGCACATCATTACCTCCAGATACATTGTTTAAGATATAATACTTCCAGAATGCATACTGACACAATAAGTACCCTAGAAAACTTAACCTAGAAAACTTAACCTTGGCATAACCTCAAAATAATTTTCCATTTGTCCTGTAGGTGTGTATTTGTGATCTCTATAAAATTACCTACTGTATTGCTTTATTAATTTGCTTATGATGGCATTCAACTCTTGCAATTATGAGATTATGTCCCCAGGAAGGTTCACTAAAACTTAAAAAAAATTTTTTACCTCCTTTTTTACTGATTTAATCTATCAGCCTCTATAAGATCCAAATCTAGGACTTTTCAGGTTAATATGTCATATATAATACAGTCATATAAGGTGAGTCCACACATGATCACCACCTATCATTTATCGAGCTCAGGGTAAATTCAATAACATTACAGATATGGATTAAGGAGCATGCTTAATGGGGGGAAAACTAAAATCAAGAGTCTTAAATCCAGGGAGATTTAATTATTGGTGCAAGGCAAAAGCATACAAATATGTGTACATAATATTAATTAGCCCTAGACCATTAGGTACAGGTACATTTATACTAAATAATGTAATTTTAATAGTCACTATTTTATTTCAGTTTGGAAATTTTAGCTTTGTAGATAGATGATGAACAAACAGGATCCACTTGAAAAGCTGGGGGAAAAAATAGCTACACTTGATTATTATCAGCAATAAAATAGTCTTTTTTCTCCTTTTAACAGATTTCATGCGCTCTCAACTACCACAATTCAAAAAAAGACGTCTAGTGTATGAAAAAGTCCCTGGTAGAGCTGATGGACAAACTCGTCTGAGGTTTTTTTAAAAAGAGAAAGTGTTGCACACCACATTCCACTGTTTTTGATGATCACCCAGTAACAAAATGATTTAAATTTACTCATACATTAAAGAAAATGTAATCATTCTTAGATGTTCTCCCATTTCTATATTAAATTTTCATAATGTATATTCCATCCAGTTTGCATTTTTGTAAGTCCAATATCCTAATTAGCATAATTGTGATAAGATGCAAAGAGCTCACAGATTCACCTAACACCACATTCTTTTTTTTTTTTAGAGAAATACGAAATTTAATTGTATGCATACAAAAGTCTTATTTAGTTTTCTCCTGAAGAGTCAGCTGCCTCCCAGCTTTCCCCCAGGAAGCCTTTTTCATGCACCTCCACCTCAATCTGACCCTTTGAGTCAAGAAGTAAACTCCACAGTTAATCCTCCACCACTAAGAAGGTTAAAACCTCAGTAAAACTGAAGTTAGAGAACTTCCAATTTAAAGTGTTGTGTTCATACACAGAGTTTCAACATGAATTACTAAGAGAAGGCATTTGCAACCCACATAATAGAAAAAGGGTTTATATTCCTAATACACAAAGAATTCCTATAAATTGATAGGAAAAAGACAAGCTAATAGAGGCATGGGCAAAATATATGAATAGATAGTTCATGGAAGAAACAAAAATAGCCAGTAAATGCATTTGAAACAATATGAAGCTTCATTAATTTTTAGGCAACTGCAAATTAAACTTTAAGGTGCTGTTTTTTCACCTATCAGATGGGCAAAAGTTTTGAGAATTCATAATATCCAACATTAGTATTTTGGAGAGACAACACTTTCTTATATTGCTGGTACAATATTTTTGAAGAATAGTTTGTTTATTTTTAAATGGGTAATTGTAGGTTTCTAATTCATATGGTATTTGTATTTCATTGAATACATTTAAAAGAAAGACATAATCACTTTATTTTTAAATGTCAGAATTTTTAATAAAATTATATTCTTGGCAACTATTCAAAGTTATGATGAAATGTTTATATGTCAACTCTAAAATGGAGGTACACAGGTTTTTGACATAATTTTATGTGGTACACAAGCAAAAAAACACTCAAAGACCACAGACATACTCCTTTCTGGCTTGAGATTATCACCCTATTATTAACTAAAATTGACCTCTACCTTCTCAGATTCAAAGGACATTGAGACATCACCTCGGGGAACCTCTCTGCAGTGTCCGACACCTAATAACATCCTCCTTTTTGAATCAGGCTTAACTCGACTTTGTACCGCCTCTTACTCTCCTCTTTCTACTCCACTTTTATATTTTAATGTTCACTTTCACTTGGGTATGTAGGGGGTGGAGACTTTAAAGAGAAACTATTTCTGGAAATTGAATTGGAATTTCTGTTTTACTCTCTAAGTTTTCACAGGATTGCTCCTAAACCAAGGTGAGGCCAAGGCTCCCCAGATTGCAGATTTCCTTTATCCCTTCTGTAATCAGACGCCACAGGAGAGGAGTCTCTTCACAGGCCTTAGATTCGGCCAGCCCTGTGCTAAGCTACCACCAAATGGAGTACAAGCATCTGAGTCCTCCTGCTGCACTTCTCAGAAAGGCTTGCTGTTCATGCATACATTCTGCCTGGGCCAGTTGGAGAAGGGGAGGGTTCTCTAGTGCTGCTGTCCATCAGATGTACTACTGGGAGACAAGTCTAGTTTTGGGAACCTCAGTGCAAGGATAAAGGATGTGAGCTCTGCAACAGCAGAGCACTCTCAGGGAACAACTGTCATGTTACTGGTTGGGCTGGTCCATAAGGAGAAGCTTGAAGTGTCTAGATAGGCTCTTGTTAGGAGACCAAGTGTCAGTCCAGCTTCTAAGATCCTCTCCCAAAAGCCCCATCATATGGAATTGTTTGGAAGCAGCCCAACATCCTTGCAATGAAAACTTCAGTTCTTTTTCTGAGGGCATTTCCCTATGAGGTTTTTCACATTCTAAGGGGAATTCTTGCCCTTAGATCCACTGCTGGTTATAGTGATACTCCTTTGTAGGCTTTTGAGCAGCCTTACCCCAAGTTCTTAGGCCCAGTCCAAAATTTGAAGGCCTCACCAGAACATCAGCTGTCCCTTCTAACTATGGATGGGTACGATACTCCTCCCCTTGCCACTGAGACTCTGTACAACTGGGGATCAGCACCAAGGTGGCCCACCCCATGCCTCTCATGCTAGGAGCCTGATTATTCTCCCCAGATAAGCCCACTCTAAAATAAAGGATCCAACCATTTTAATAAATGGGATAGCCTGGGTGGAGTGGGTAGAGAGTGCAAACTGGCAATACACAATGAGGGCTAAAAAATACTTGTTTTTCTTTCTTTTGCTTTTTTATTTGGTTTGTTATGATTTCCTGTCATACAAGAATTTCTAAGTTGGTACTTTGTTAAACTATTTAAATTGTTTAATTATTTAAATTTAATTTGGTATGATCAGGTATACACTTCTTGATTTCTGGGTCTCCTGCCTTGCTTAGGGAGATGTCTTTTACCCTAAAGGTACATAATTCTCCTAAATTTCTTCTAATACTTTTGTATTACATTTCTTTAACCATGTGGAATTTTTTTTACATAGTATAACACAGGCCCAAATTTATTTCGTTCTGAATGGACAGCCAATAATGCCAGCACCATTTGTTAGGTACATAACTTTTTAGAAATTAAGAAGTGACAGACTTCGGTGGCTCTTTGCTAACGTTTGAGCTGATCCTGCTTTTGAGTTACTCCTATAATGGCCTCATTTTGAAGTTAGTCAAGTCCTTTGGCCCTCAACAAAGTCATGAAATGAAAATACAATGAGTTCTGGATTCTGGCAGTATAGAACGCCATTCTAGGGGAGAAATTGGGCTCCCTGTGTGTGCTGAGGAACAGGAAGAGTGGAGTAGATTCAGTGGGTAAAAAGGGGATTTTCATGGAAATATTGGTGCAAGATGAACTGGCAGAGCACTCTTCCAAAATATGGGTGGTTTGGCCATTCCTTTTAGCAACTGCCAACTACACACCCTCTCTAGGTACCTGCCCCCTGAGAAACAGTCACCAGACCCTCTCTAGGCTCTGCTCCACGCAGGCCTGCCATCAATTCCAGCAGACTGGCTCCGTATACCCATTTCTGGCAGTAGGTCTTTGCCTTGCTCCTAAGACCTAGGCCCCTCCTTGTTTGTTCCTGGGCTCTTCTGTGCTCCCTGTCTCATCCCATGATGTCACCTCTACAGCCTTCACTTCTGAACTTGTGAACTGAGACGTGGCTCCTCCTGGGTCCCCACCCCTGTGCTCCTCTTCTCCCACTCTCTCGGTGCCATTTAGTTAGATCACCTGCTTCTTTACCCCGTTCCACGGCCTCAGCTCTCTCCGATCTCCCTTTCAGTCTTCTCCCAGACTTCCTCTCCCCAGCCTGAACCCACGGCCCCACCAGGCACTGACATTTTTATCAACATTCTGAACCTTCTCATCCCCTCCAACTTTTGGTGAAACTGTTAACCATTCTCCATTTTCTTTATTGATTTATTTGCTACTTCCTCTTCCTGGGCTGCTAAACATGAGAGATTCATAGTTGACAGCCTCAGCTGGGCTCTCGATATTGATTGGGTATCTTTGACTTGTCGTGACTCTGCTTTCTGTCCGTGCCCTTCCATCCTGGCTCTCAGCAAATCACTGACCTCATTGCCACTGCGCAGAAGAGAGACCCTTAAGCAAGAACTTCCTTGCGCACTTGCTCCTTTCCCCTCTGTCTGTACGCCTCAACTCCTTCCCTCCAGTCCCTGTCCAGCACCCTGTTTCTTGAATCCTGCTGTGTGCCATCTAAGACTTTGTTGCATCACTTATCCCACTGCTCCCATTCCTGGGGTCTTCAACCTCTTTCCATTGGTTCCCTTCACATAGCCTACAAACAAGCACAGATCTCCCCAAGATTAAAACAAAATTTCTTAGTCTGTTGCCTCTTACATTTTTCCCTCATTAGCCAAGTTTCTTTAAACAAGGATCTTTGTCATTGATTCTTCTGTCATTTTCAGTCCTCCATAGTTTTTCATAAATGTCACCAGTAACCACCCAGTTGCCAAATCAAATGAATACCTTCCAGTCCTCAACTGTCTTGAACTCTGTACAGCATTTCACACTGTCCCCCACTTCCTGTTTGAGACACTCTATTTTCTCTTGGCTTTTAAGACCCACAAGTCCCTGGATTGTCGTCTTACCTCTGAGCCGCACAGGCTGAGCCTTCCTTGAAATCTTGACGGGGACACATCCGTAGCTTTCTGTGGTCTCCTCGTCAGGAGTTAGGCAGGCAGGAGGGCGCACAGCAGCTCCTGCTCCCCGCCCTGTGTCTGTTTTCCCAGAGTCTGTTTCTTCTCCTGGATTCAGTTCACCTCATGCCAATCATGCTTATGAGCTCTGTTGGGAGGACATCTGGGTGTGCTTCCTTCTGTCTCTCCCAGTGCAGATTTTAGCCACATTTGCTAAGAGGCTCCATCTAAATCAGCCTAAGTGTGCGGGTTGGGTCTTACTAAGCAGCAGTTTGGTAAATGGTATTGCCACACTGGCAGGCCGCTCTTCATCATGATCCCCCTACAATTAGTCACAGGGGTAAGGAGCTTGGGGTCATGGGTATACATGCCTCCATGTTTCAGCACTGCTAGCTAGGAGGAGAATCCTGGCAGGGTGGTTGTCACTGCCAACGTTCTGATGGGAAAACTGAGAAGTGCTGGGATTCATTACGTGTGTGGGGATCAGCCAGGGTCAGCTGGCCTCTAGCCAGGTCTTTCTCATCTGTACTGATCATGACTGCCTGCTTGCTCCAGTTGTTCCTACAACTGAAGGCAGGTGGTGGTTTTCTTGGAGGTGGGGATGTATAGTAGAAAGATATCTGATTTGATGCAGAACATCTCAACTTTGGCTTTGCTAATTATGAGCTGTGTGACCTTGGATATAGTCTCCCCATCTATGAAGTTGGGTGGGAATATTGAAAACTGGTCTTTCAGAGGCTCTTCAGCTCTAAAGATGGTAATTGTGATTCTAACTAAAACTCTTACCACATGGGGAGCAAGGGAATAATGTGGGTAGGACACAGCTGAGAATTCATGGCCAAGATGGGACAAAGCAACTTACAGGTCAAACTGAGTTGCTTTGGGGAAAGCCTTCTGTAGCTGGTGCTGTTTTTTTTTTTTCTTAGGAGAGCAAGGTACAGGAAAAAGTACAGCATTTAGTCAAGAATAAGAGCAGAGCGTAGGTCTCCTACCTTGTGGTGGTGAGCATCGGGTTCCGTGAAATTGATGAAGTTAGAAGGGAGTTGGGACGCCCTCTGCCTCACTGAGGCCAGGGCAGCCTGAAGAAGCAGGCTGGAAGTCAGAGACAGAGAGAGAGACAGACACACCTCACGGATACCCAGTCGGGCTGTCGGGGCCTGATCCCAGACACGCGGGCCTTTGAGGAGCCGCTTAAGTGTAGCCTCAGCCTAGACTCTCGCAGTTGCCCATGGCTTTCCTCAGTCCCTCGCATCCGAGGAGATGCCTCTGAAAGGGAATCCTGGCCTCCACTCAGCTGACATTCCCGGCTCCCAAGGGAGATGGGGGATCCACTGAGGGAGACGCAGGGGAACCTGTCGCTTGAGACTTTGAGATCAGCAGCCAGGCTAGTCCCATTTAAGTGGCTGACAAGCACCCGATTTTGTGTGCCACAGACAGCTTCCTTCTATAAGGACAGTGAAAGAAAAGGTGGGCTCGGATGCCGATACTCACCTCTGAAGTTATCCTGGACGAGCCCCCAAAGATGATGCCGGGGTTCTTGTTTGCAGAGCCAAAGAATGAGCTTCACAAACAGTCAAGGTAGGAGAACAAGGTACAGGCTTTTATTTAGAAATAAAGTGAGAGAATGGAGCTCCTGACTCATGCCAGGAGGGGACAAAAGAACCCCCCACTGGTGCTGTTTTTTGAGCTATATGCCCATCCTCAAGCTGTACCCCTTGGCTATCTAGGGAGAGTTCGTAGGGCTTTTCTGGAAGTGGCCAATGGATCCAAAGTGATCAGGGGCACAGGGGAGGAATATTGAAAGTCACTGATCTCAAAAGGACCTACACATTCAAGAGCAAATTAAAAAACAGCACTTTACCAGAAAAAAAGGAATTTTTAATTCAGTGCTTTGTTAAATTATTTATTTAATTTGATAGTCAGTGTGGATAAAATGAGAGTTCCTGTGGCCAGGATTCTCACCTGGCCCTGGTTGACTAGCTCACTGCACACCTGTGGGCAATACATGGCTGTTGACTCTATGTAAAGAGCTCTGCCCAGTGCTCTGGGTGCGACACGGTGGCAGGGCTGCACGGCTGCAGGAGAGCAGAGCAGGGGCTGGAGTGGTGGCAGCACAGAGGACAGAGGCCCAGAGGCAGAGACCGACTTGCTGCCTGCAGACTCACTCTGAGTGAATAGGATTCTAGTGACTGATCTGCCACCCGGAAATAAACTTGGGTATAACCCTTTCACTCAAGAACGTTTTGCTGTCAGTTTCTTTGGTCACACTGAATCCATAGCGAACTTGCCTGGGGCTGAAACCCATTGGCAAGACGGTCCGGTATACACTTTTCTTTTTGATTTCTGGGTGTCCTGCCTTGCTTTTACCCTAAAGTTATACAATTCTTCTCCTAACTTTCTTCTAATGCTTTTGTATTACCTTTCTTTGACCATGTGGAATTTTCTTTACATAGTATAACACAGGCCCAATTTTATTTCCTTCCAATTGGATAGCCAGTAATGCCAGCACCATTTATTAGGTAAGCCATACTTTTCCACTGACTGTCAGAAAAAAAAGTCGAGCCTATTTCTGAACTATAATGATCCAGTCAACTATTTGCCTATTCCTATAACATAACAATATTGTTTACTAGGGTTTTTTTAAAAAACTTTAAAAAAAAATCACAGTTTTTATTCAGCAGCTTCAAAGGAAGTTTTAATATCTAGTAATACAAGTTTCAACCTCCCATATTTCATAGACATACACACAGTTTTAAAAACTATTCTTGGACACTTGATTTTTCCATATGAAATTTTAGAAAATTTAACCAGTTTCCCTCAAAAAATAAAATAGGAATTCCATTAAATTTATATATGAATTTTCCTAAGACTTTATTTTAATGAAATTCTTAATATCTTGAAATTTATTTAGACCCTGTTCTATAAACATCAATAAAACCTTTTGACTCTTGCACTGTTAATATTCTCAATTATTTTTTATAGTTTTATCACTAAGTGGAAATGAACTTGTTTCCATTTCCATTTTTAACTAGCTACTGCCAGTATAGATGCTTTTTATTTTTCTACCTATATTTTGTATCCAACCAGCCTTCCAAATTCAAGTATTCATTTTCCTATACTTTCATGAGTTTTCCAAGTGTACAATTACATAAACTTATTATGTAAACTCTTATTTCTTCTAAAATGTTTATATCATTTTATTTTTTCATCTACTGCATTAGTTAAGACTTCCAAAGCAATGCTGAATAACAGTGATGATAAAAAAGGTACTCTTGGTTGTTTATCATCTGCTGAATGCTTCCACATTTCACAACATAGTATGAAATTTGCTGTTGGTTGTGATAAACTGCCTTTATAATCTTTTTTCTTCCTATTTCACTAATCCACTTAGTTTTTATTCTCAACAGCTACCGAATTTTATCAAATGATTTGTTGGCATAGATTCTCTTCTTTAAACCATTCATGTAATGAATTATGTTGACAGATTTGCTTACATTGAACTGGCTTTGTCAGGTTGTTAACATCTCTTGAAATAGTACTGGATTCAATTTGCTTATACTTAAGACATATACAGCTATATTCATAAGTAAGATGTCTCTAATTTTCTTGCACTAGCTTATCGAGTTTGTGCCAAAGGAGGAAGTGGAAACAAGAGATTTTATTTGTACATAGGTAATGCACACAACTGAGTTGGCAGATTAGCATACACCTATGAAACCATTATTACATCTATGCCATAAACGTATCCCTCACCTCCAAAAGTTTCCTCCTGCCCTTTATTATTTTCCATGATAACCACTCTTAACATTAAATCTAGTCTCTTAGAAAAAGTTTAAGTATACAGTACAGTATTACTAACCATAGCACTGTGCTGTACAGATCTCTAGGACTTACTCATTTTGTATAACTGAAATCTGTTTTTTAAAGGAAATATTTTTTTAGTGCTTATTGTTATTGTTATTAAGATGGAGAATGGAATGTTTAAATGCTGAGAGAAAGGACTCAGTAGAGAAATTGAAGATAAAGGAGAGAAAGGAAAATTGATAACTGACATTCAGAGAAGGTGAAACAGATTCAGGGAACAAATAGAGGGGCTAGAAAAGGGACACCTGAATTGTAATTGAATGCCAGGAATTCAGGTCACTTAGATTTGGAAGGTCAGAGGCCAGTTAAGGGAGTCCCTTCTATTTTCTCTATTGTAACACTACTTAAGCTCAAAGGTATTTTCTTTCTTTCTTTATGGATTTACACACAGCTATTTCAAGAACAAATGTCACCAATAATTGAGAGACTTCTGCATGTTACACATGTACCTATTTTTTACAAATTCTACAAGGACTTACAAATAAAAACTCACCTCCCATTTCCAACACTCAATATCACAAGCAAACAGAAATCCATAAAGCTTTAAAATGATTTTTTGTCAGACACAAAATGTTGCTATGGCAGAAAATGATGAATTAAGCAGAAATTTTATTTCCAAGCTCTTCAAAGATTATTACAAACACAAATAAAGTATCCTTTAAAAAGTGTTCCAAATTAAATCAAAGGCACATCATCAAACACTTGTGACATTAAGAATGTATTTAGGTTGTACTATTTTCTCATTACTTTGTTTTTAATTATTTGCAATATTCTGTATATCCATCCCATTAACGCACTTTTTTTAAAGACATGAAATAATGTAGCATTTAAAAAAAATTACAACCAGAACTATCGAGGAATTTAAGAATACAGAAATCAAATCTGCTTCATACGCAGGATAGGGCAATCTAATACACCACACAACACTAACCTTTCCAAGTAAGTTTGCTAACAAACAGCTCCCACGTTTAGTGTTAAAAATAAAACAATCTCATTCGGAAAAATCAAGATACCATTTGATTAACAAAGCCTATTCCTTCCCCAATTATGTACTTACTCACTTGTCTTTATTTTGAAGTTGTAAATTCATGAGAAAAGATATTTTGTTATGGTATAAAAAATCTTAGGAACAACAAATTATAAATATTCAATTTTTTAACAAATGAAAATGTTTCCCTTCCCAAAATGTAAACATCCTGTAAATAAAACACACATATTCCAGGTATAGAAACACTAGTTATTCACTTATGAAAGAGGTGTATTTTGGTGTGTTTAGTGGTATTTTTGTTTGTCCTATACATAAAGCACTTCACATAAAAGAATCAGGCCATTGTCATTAAAGTCTACTCTTTCATCCAGTTTCCTTATTTGAGTAGAAACTCATCAACTGCTGTAGAATTCTGGCTACAGGATCAGGCCACAGGAAAGGTCTGAAATATCTGAAAGTCGTTTGGCTAGAGAAAATGTTTTCTTGAGATTTGGAGTCCTATTCATCACTTTGCACTTGAAAGCATTCCTCAGCGAACTTCTTCCCTATTGGAAAGAGAATTCGGTAGGTTTTCACTTTAGTAACATTTATATGTACAATTAACTAGTCATCATTTCATGGGTGATTTTAGTTCTCAAGGTAGAGAGTAAGGTTAATACAAAGTACCTGTACGGTTAATACAAAAACTAAGTAGCATCCGTGAAAGTGCTTTGCCAGCATAAGACAATTATTTAATACCATTAATGTAGACATTTTCCATTAAACGGTACAATAGTACCTAGTAGTATGATTACTTCCTTCTTGTTAATGTGAATAATTTCCTTTTGCAAGTATATGAAAAAGGATCTAAGATGATAACTGTATGAACACCCCTTATAAAACATAATTTGAAATACGTTGGTCCCAAGACTCTAATAATCTATGCCTTGACCTCTTCCCCCAAAAAGGTGAAATTGTGAATGAGACCCCATATAACACATTAGAACCCATAAAATTTCTAATATGCCACCAAAGAGGTGTTTTCATTTCTACAATCCATTTTTAAAGCTCTTTTAACCTACTCACACTTTTCCCCAGTAGCTACATTTCTTTCTCCATTAAAACAAAGATATATTCTGAAAGCCACTAGGAAAGAAATCAAAGCTGGTGGTAGGAACAGGTCTTCTCCTCTGGGGAGTCCTCAGTCCCAAGAGCAGCAAATCAGTTGATAGCATCAAGCAGCAAATCACAACTCTGGGATGGTGTGAGGGCAGAGGCGAGGCAGATTAAGGTCAAGAAGTTACCATCAACCAACTCAGTTAGAGAGCTCAACGACATAAGGACATTAGCATCTCACAAGTTAGTGCCAAAGAGGCAATAGACTCTAAATATTCAAAACAAAGTTGCCCAAGTCTTTTGGGAAGCCCTGTGATAATGCCATGGTCCCAACCTGGCATGGTGTATCCTTACTCACCAGTCTTCAGAGTAAAGCACAGGATCTGGGCTCTCGGAAGGGGTTGCTTCCAGCTGGAACCCCCACCAGCAGGGCATCCTTGCAGGCATTCTGCATGCAGTACTGTTGAAGCTCTGCAGCTGCCTGAGAGACCTGACACAAAGGGACAACAGCTTGACAGGCTGCTCACAGCCTGAACCTTCCAGCAGCCATGTGATATTCCAAAAAATGATCATTCAACCTGATAATGGTCACACTTTCTGCAACCTCCAAAAGTTTCTATTTTGCTGGAAGCTCTCATAACTGAACTCCAAAGAGGAAAGGTTACAATTTTTATAACTGTACAGTATTTTTTGTTTAGTTGCTTATTCAATAAAGGAAAGATAAAGCTCTATCTTTGATCCTTTAAGAATCCTAGTTCTGAGACAACTAGTAAAAATAGCTCATTCTAGTGTTCCCTTTAGAGATGTTCACTTATAAAGCATGCATTGATAAATCCAGGTTTGCCAACTGTTTCAGTGTTTACGAAGCTGCAGCCTTATCATGTCTGCTCAAAACAAGTGACAAGGTTCCTCCACCATGCTTTTGAAGCAGGATAGTTTATTGGTTAAGAGTGTGGCCTCTGGAACCAGACTGCCTGGACTTAAATTCAGCTCTGTCACTACCTGTAAGACTTTGGGCAAGTTACCTAATTTCTCAGAACATGTTTTCTCATCTATGAAATGTAGTAAGAGTACCTATTTCACTGAATTGATGTGACAATTAAGTTAATGAAGATTAAGCACTTAGAATAGTGCTGACACACAGCAATACTTCCATGGCAGACGACGGCAACAATGGTCACAGTATTTTTCAGCTCCTGCCATCAGGAAGTAGAGTCTTCACCCGCCCTTTGAATGTGAGCAGGAGAATATGACCAGAAATAATGGGCTAGTTCGAAGCCTGTGACTCAAGAGCCTTTGCAGCTACTCTCTTGCTGTGGCTGGAACCCTAAGACCAACATCTAAAGAGCCCAAGTTAGCCAAATGGAGGTCTTGTGGAAGAGAACCAGTCAGCCAGCCCCCAACCACCTGCCTGCCAGCCTCCACACATGTGTGAGGCCGACCTAGATCATTCAAATAAGCCAAGCCTCCATTTGATTGCGGATGCACAGGAGACCCCAGCAAAGATCAGCAGGAAAATAGCTGATCACACTGCTGATCTAAGAATTGTGAGTTAATACATGTTTCAAACCACTAAGTTTTGGAGAAGTTTATCAGGCAGCACTGATACAATACTATGAGCCATATTTCCATGTGGAGGCTTTCCTTTCTTTTTTTTTCTTGCATTGAACAGGTATTTTATATAAAATCTCACCCATATTGTACAATAATGGTTCCAGTTGCCGTTCAAGTATTATTATTAATTTGTGTTAATTTTCCAAGCTTCCCAATAACTAGAAAATCAAATCCTTATGTTACAGTTACTATCTAGTTTCTAGAATATGTTAGGAATTTTGGTTTTGTTAATGTAATACCAGTTTGTTATATAAACACACAATATTATCAAAGTAATGTCTAAGCTACTTTTCCCATTATAGAAGTTCCGACATTTTCATATTAATTATAATTGAGATTAATGGTGATATATAACAGTTATTAATTCAAAAAAAATTTTGAACTGATTATGCTGATTATTACTGTATCTGCATCAGAGGTAACAGCTGAACACCATGCATACGGGGTAGAAGACTCCCAGGACTCCTGAAGAAATGGGATTAACTGGACCCTAGCCTAAAGAACACGGTCAAAAAGTTAAGTTGAGGAAATATACAGAGAAAATAAGAGAAGAGTAACGGTGGTCAGCATTTCTCTAGCACTTTCCAGGGAGACTCTGCACTGGAGAATACAAATGCAAACACTTGGAAGCTGTCGCCTACCGCTGGAGGGGGAATAATAATCCTACCGAAATTACACTCCTTGGTTTGAGCACATGCTCATCCAGCAACTTCTGAGACTTCTTCAAAGCAAAGAAGAGGTCCTTGGAAGGCTATCAAGCATTCCAATCACCAGGAAGGGATGCCCTCCATTACGTACACTAGAAAATGGTGTCCTTGTTTATTCATTTGTTTGTTATTTATTTACCAGTTATCAAGTCTGTCAAAGAGAAGATGTGTCTGGGTGTGGTGGGAACATCCATCCATCAGTGAGGCCTAAAATAAGGCAGACCAAGACTTGGAATGTTTTGATTTCCTAAGGTGCTGCCTGAGAGAAGCCCTGTGTGGGTAAAATTGTAATATTTCCAGAATATCTCATGGCTTTAGTGCATCTCATATCAACAGGTGTTCGTAAGGGGTGAAGAAAAGTAGGCCATCTCCAAATCAATGGGTAATTACCTGGGGGTCCAAGGGCTTATCTGAACCTGAGAGGTTGGGGGGAGGTCTTGCTTGCTTCTGCCAGAGCAGGAAAGAGAAATGGCCCCAGACCACAGTTTGTAAGCAATAAATGGGTTTTAAACTTTATTTCTCCTTTTGGCTGATTTTGGTTTTAGAGGTATTTTGCTCCGAGATTTCATTTCCCCAGAGTTACACCCTGCCAAGCACCCCAAACCATACTACCATGAAGACACCCCCAAAATAAGCTTATTATTTATGTGACCTTGAGCAATTCACTTGAAATCTCTGGATCTCAGTTTTATCACCTGTAACTATTTTTAAGTGTAGATAAGAATAACTTGCCTAGCTATTTCACACGGAAGACAAGCAGCCGGCTCACAGTTTTCCTCCCCACCTCAGGTCCCAGTATCCTGAACATTTGCAACAGGCCTAGTTTCAGTTCCCTGACCTCCTCTCCTCAAACAACCTTGTCCTCAATGCCAATAGTTACAGCCAACACCTGTAACCGCTCCACCCCTAAAATTGTACACTCCAACAGCCTACCTTCTGACCACAGTTTCTCCTACCCACCCAGGGTGCTGCTTCCTTTCTTCTCGCTATACCTGCTCTTTGACCTCTGGAAGAACACCTCCTCTAGTTTTATCCTGACCGTCACCAGGAGGCTGGCTTCATTCCTTCTCTATCTAGCCTAGGTTCAGCCTCTTTCTGGCCAGATGCTCAGAGTCCTTGCCCTCCCTTCCCACTTCCATTTTTCTGGCATCCCTCCCTTGCTAACCCACTACTTGGATCAACTACCATTCACCGTAGATACTCAGATTCCTGGGTGGCCAAATGCTGCTGGAGAAAAATAAACACACAAGTAGGCAATCAGTCTCCAATCTCATAGTAGCTGGGTCTCATCTCCCATTCCCTGCAGCACTCTTTCCCCTCCGCTCCGATTTTGTGACTCACTAGCTCCCTTTCCCCTGCCCTCGAAGAAAACTCGGTCCCCTATTTTCCAAAGAAATTGCCATCACACAAGTCCTCAGGCCCATATCTAGAAACATCTGTCTTTACATACGCCCTTATCTCCTCTCTTCCTGTCTGGGGAGGTGCCCCTCCAATCGCATGCCCCACAGACAGACACCCGGCTTCTCCACCTCCAATTCTTCTCCCTTTCTTCCTCCCATCAACCTAAAAATAGTTTGTTCCTTCCCCTCAACCTCAAAATATGGCTTTCTCACTTCCTAAATTTAAAAAAGAAAATGCTGGTTCCTCTTTAAAACCAATTTCTTTAAAAAATTTTTTCCTACTCTATTGCAATCCAGATTCTGCTTCTACTGCTACACGTTACTGCAACCTCTTCTGCATGCCCTCCATCTCTACTCTGTTTTACAATCTTCACATCACTTTTCATCTGAAATTATTTTACTTACTGGTAATGTGTTTATGGCTTATCCTCCTCATTAAATCACCGTATTGTCAGTACCCAGCATCATGCCAGGTCCAGAGCAAAGGCACTGCTGAGGTACCTGGAGAGCTGGGCAGTGTTCATTCACACACACATTCTGCAAATAGTGCTACTATGCTTGTTGCTAAACCCAACTATGTAACAGATGCTTTTTAACCGGCTAAACATTGCACACGTTGACTCAGCCCCAAATTCTGAAAACCCCTCCTTTCTTGCTCCAGCGTCCTTCCCGGCCCTTGGTTCCCCCCGCCTCGGCCTTGACCTCCGACTGGTCCCTGGGAGCAACGCTCTGGTCCCTTTCTTCACTGTCGCACTTTTTTCACGCGCACACATTCTAATGACGAGTCAGCCTTGATGTCTGGGTTTCAGGCCTTGCGGCCGGCACCTCCTGGGTATCTCCTCCAAGGCCGCACCTCCGAGGCGGACCTCATCCAGCCCCCGGCCCCGCTCTCCCCCGGAGCGGGCGGCCGCGCCCTCCATGCCGTCCCCCGAGCGCCGCGTCTCCCCGTCCCCTCGCAGCGCGTCCGTCACCGCCAAGCTCGTCCGTTCGGCCTCCTCCGCATCTCGACTCCATCCTCCCGCACTCGCAGAGGCCCGGCTGCCAGCGCGTCCCCCGCGATCCTGTCTCCTCGCGTCCGTCCTGCGCCCCCGACCCCGAGGCCCTGTGCGCCACGGAAACGGAAGCGCCCCGGGGCACTCGGCCCGGCCATCCTCGCGGGGCAGGCGCCTCGCCGCGGGCCCAGCAGGCCCAGTCTGCTTCCGCGGCCCGGCTCTCCCGGGCGCCTGAGTCCCAGCAGGCCCCGCACGGGCTCCCACCCCGCCGAGGCCATGCGGCGAGTCGGGGCCGAGCGCGCCGTCCTCACAGCCGCTCGCCGCGCGCCAGCCGCCCCGTTCGCGCTCCACCCGCCCCGTTTCGCGCTCCACCCGCCCCGTTTCGCGCTCCACCCGCTCAGCAGCCCCCGCCCGGCGGCGGGGCGGCCAGCGGCTCCTCACCCGGCCTCGGCGGCGGCGGCGGGGCGGGCGGTCCCCGCGGGCGAAGGGCGCTGCCGCCCGCCTCACCTTGATCCTCTCCACGCCGGCCTCCAGCTTGAGCTGCTCCACCAGGCGCTGCAGGGCGTTCACGCCGGCCCCGGAGGACATGGCGGCGGCGCCGGGCGGCCAGGCGTTGGGGCGGGATGGGGGCCGCGAAGCCCAAGCCTGGGCACCGCCCCGGGGCGGGGAAGCAGCTGCGCCTGCCCGCCTCCCGTGCGCTCCCCGCGCCTCGGGTAAGCGAGTTTGGGGTGCCGAACGGACTGACGCCTCCTTCACTCTTTCTGCGTCTAAACAGAGAACCCGGCGTCCGCCTGCGGAACCGGAGCCTCGTGGTGGGGTCCGCGCGGGGCGCCCGTCCGCGCGGCAGAGCCGGGCCTCGGGGCGGGGCGGGGTGGGGGCGGCCCGGGGGGACGGCGAGACCGGGGCGCGTTCCTGCCCGCAGCTCCGATTCCCGGGGGCGGGGGCCGAGGTGGGAATGAGGTGGAGAAAGAAGGGTTCAGGCCGTGAAGGCCTCTGTGCCACATGCTGTGCCACTCTCCTGAAGATGAGTGACAACTGGTAGGATTTCCGCGAAACAGTAGCAGGTTTGTAAGTCAGCCTGTGGCTTGCTGGGAATCCTGCCAGTGCATTTGGTAGGGTAAGGTACGCAGAGTAAAACCCCAGCGCCTGACATCTCTGTGGAGCATGTAGAATAAAATTAAATTCAGTCCCCTCACCCCATCTCACCATTCAGCTATAACCGTTGTGTCTGTTGTGAGGCATACTTTTTTTGGGTGTGTACATTAGTTTTGTTTTACAAACCTGGCATCATTACTATGTGTAATACACGTTTTTGTCTTGGTTTTTTTTTCCCCGCTTAATGTATTACAAACGTTTCCTTATTCTTGTACCCCATTGTTATTTGTCATTGAATAGTGCAAAAAGGTGCTATGTTGGTTTGTGTGCCTTAAAGCCTAGGGACTTTGAGGTAGTGGATTTAATTGCCCAAATAATAGCTTCAGGGCTCTCATTTTCCATTTCTTGGCTCTGCTTTTTCTGTGTTGCCTCATTTCCTTCAGTAGTAAATAGACACTCTAGAGTTGTGAAGGGAGGTTCCATGCTTCCAGTGTCCCATCCTAGCAAACCCAAGAGCAAGAGCACCTCTTTTCTTTCTAACTGTTCTAGCAGAAAATCCCCATGACGGATCTTACTGATGGTACTGAGTCTGCGCCCACCCCTAACCCATCACTGTTTGAAGGCAAGGGTTATGTCGAGTTGGACCACTCAGATTAGCTGTAACCTGCCAAGGACAGGATGAGGAGTAGGGTCAGCTCCGCCACTTGTGGGTGCTCTGGTGCACCACCCAACTTCCCCATTTGGGATGGTGCCACTCATTCCCCCAGCTGCTGGGAGTAGCGGCAGGTGATGCCTCGCAGCCAAGTCCCTCTCTGGGAACTACCCTTAGCCCAGCACCCCTTCCAGGGTCAGCTCTCATTCAGTGATTGATGTGGGGTGTATAAGATCTGAACCCCAGTGCCCTTGCCTCGATTTGGGACATCTAAGAGTGATCCCAGCTCCAAAGGATCTGGGTCATCTGAGGCCTTTACGGCAACCACTTCACAGTTCAGCTCCCTCTGCCCAATCTCCACTTCCTGGACTCCCCCACCGGTGTTGGCTTTAACACTCCCAATGTACTTGCTGCATGAAAATCTCCATCTCAGAGTCTGTTTTTCTGGGGAACCTAATCCACATGGACTTAAGGGGAAGTGGGGTGGTTCCCCAAAGGAAAACCAGGATGCTGATACCAGAAGGGAGCCAGAGGCAGACAAAAACAAATATACCTTGCATCAATTATTTTTAATGACTGCATGGTATTCCATTGTACTAGATCATTATTTACCTACTGCCCTATTTAACACTATGATGACCCTCTTGAACATATAGCTTTGTGCGTGTCTGTTTTACTTCCTTAGGATGCATTCCTAAAATTGGAATTGATGAATCAAAGAATATAAACAGTTTTAAAAACATTTCCCTACTATATCCTCTAGAAGATGGTAGCACCTGCTATTCGCACCAAAGGCTACCTATTGCTCTACACCCTCACAAGTCTCTTAAATGTCTCAACTGTTGAGGCTGAACATTTCTGTTCATTTTGTGAGCTCTATGTTCAGTATTTGGGGTGTTAAGAGTTTTTATCTATAAGAAGAGCAGATTTGCAAATTTTAAAGCCCTCTTTAGTGGTTAAGTTACCTCACTACAAAGAACTTAACATATATTCTAGTCAAAAGATGACAGTACATGTTAGAAACATTACTAAATTAGTAAGACAGAAATGTCATGTGTCAAAAAGATGTAGCAAAGAACTCAGAGCAAAGATACAGTCTGGAAGGATTAGAAAAAGCTCTTCATAGATGATGATGCTTAGACCTTGAGAATCTGTCCTGCAGATGGCGTAGAGAGCACAGGGGGAAACTTTCCAACAAGAGGAGAGGAGGCCAGGCACACGTGGAATGACCGAATGGAAAAGGCTGTTGTGAATAACAGAAGATACAAAACTGTTAAAACTGAAAGTCACAGAAAACCTCAAAAAGAGACAGAAGTTTGTGACAAAAGGTGGGGTAGCCACATGGTAAGACATTTTAGGAATATTAATCTGGAATAAGGTAAAAAACTGAAGTTGGGGAGACAAAATGACTTCAATAAAGTTTTTGTTTTGTCGTTTTGGTAGCCTGGCTGGAATGAGGCCCCTGATAGGACTGTGAAGGCAGGAGAAGAAACTCAGAAGAGTAAATCAACAGTACTTCCGGTGGTTATGAAATGCAAAGAAAAGGAGGCAGTGGCATCTGAAGCAGCAAGTGGGCTGAAACTGACATTTGTGACAGAAATTCGGAAACGGCTAGGTTTTACGAGAGGAGTAAAGAACAAAGATGAGTTTGGCTTAGGAGAAACTACATCAACTGCACTACCATGTGCCTCTAGGCTGTAAAAAATGTTTAGTGGCACAATGCTGATGTGAGAGACATTTGCATAGCGCAATGACAGCTGAAGAAATGAGATTCTAACTAACTAGAAGTGGCTGTGGGGTTGCCCACAGTGAGGGGACACACAATGTATACTTTGTGTCAGCCATGAAGTAGCAGAAAAAGTCCAGGGGTGTGCCCCATCTCCTTCCCTCAAGCCCGTACAAGCCCACCTCCCCTGCCCACCTCTGTATGAAACACTATGATTGACTTTTGCACTCTTCTTGGAGAGAAGTAGTCTGGCTTGAAACAACCAGGTTTTAGCATACAGCCTCCTTCAGTGATGCATGGACTAGCAGCCTAGATGCCACTTGTAATTAAGGAGGACTGACCATCTGTGCTTCGCTTTATACTTTACAATATCTTCTCATCGACTATTTTTGATCTATTTTCTTCGATCATGGAACTTCAGAGTGGAGAAACCTTGAGATAATATAGTCCACCCTCAACTTTAGAGATGAGGAAATAAGTGTTCTTCAGTAAATGTAAGCCTTGAACTAGCAAGCAGCTGACTACTCTGTTGTCTCTGAAAGTTTATTCTTTCCTGAGTTGTCTCAGCTTCTTCACCTTGTACTGAAAGGCACAAGGGGCAGCCAGTTGCTTTTAAAACAGTGCCAACACTACAGAGCATCATCACTTGTTCACTCTACCACAGTACCTTGCATAAGGTGAGGAATTCAAATACCTATTAAAAGAATAAATGGGATTGAAATAATCACAACACTCTATTACCACGGACTTTAACAAATGAGAAGGACTCCACTTCCCTCTGAAGGCAAGGAAACTCATTTATTGAGCACTTAATATATGCAGCACTTAACAATATTATTTCTCATAATAATCCTATGAAATAGCTAGTATGCCTACTATTAAAAATGAGAAAATGAAGCTCAGAGCTTAACCTGCCCAAAGTTAAGCTCCTAGTCACCTGCAGAGCCAGAAACCAAACCTTGGCCTATCTGGCTGCAAAGCCTATGTGAAAGGAAAGGAGCGACACACAGCAGCAATTCACCGGAGAAATCCGCTTTATTGGGGAAAAGGTGCTGGGTTATATAGGAAGGGGCATGGGGTGATTGTGGTGTTACTTCTACGGGGCTGGTGGCTATTGGCTAGGTGCTGGGAGTGGGAGTGGGGAGAGGGGTGATTGACCTTTAGGTGGCGTCGTCAGGAACTGAGGACCCGGAAGAGAAGCCGGAAGTTCGCCATCTTACTGGTGGGGGCCCTTCACTATGCCACTCCACGGCATCCTGCTTGCTCTTTGTCAGGTTATAAAAGGAGACCTGTCAAATGAAGTTCTTCTATCCCCTTAATGAAACTGGAGTCTGTTAAGAAATCCCGCATGTCGCTGACCTAAGACCATGTGATTCATTCAAGTACACTCTGAATCCTGTTAAGTACTAGGAAGCTGATTGAAGTTCATAATCAGAACTCATTATGTAGGCTTTTTAAATAGTAGTAACATTTCTCAATTGCCGGCAATCTAATCTATTTCAGACCCTAAACCTGTGTGAATTTGCCAGCTATAGAATTTTAAATCCTAATTATCTACAAAGATCCCTTCGTTTCACAGATGAGGAAACCACAAAGGTCAAATAATTTGTTAAGCAAATTTTATTTAGTTATTAGGTTCTAGATTTGGCTTAGCTCATATTTAAGTGTGAAGAGTATCATATTTTGCAAATAAGATTAATTATACTTCATCCATACACTAATTTGTTTCAGTAACATTACCTGCCTCAAAATGCATAATTATAACTCAATGGAGATCATGTCTGATTTAATGTCTTAAAGTAGCTAGATCTATTTACATTAATGTCTAATAAAAGCCATTCTCTTTTAATTTCCACAGAACCTCCAACTTGGGTCATAACACTAGTTGAATATTAGCTTAGCTTTGTAATGGCTTCCCTTCAAGTAAAATTATCTAAAATTATCTCCAAGGTTTGAGTGTTGAAAGTTTACTGTACTTCCGATCCAAAAAAAAAACTTTTCTAAACATAAATTGAATAGTACATTTAAATACTTCATTCTCTAGTCTCAACTATTTTTTCATGTAACATTTTTAAATCCTATACACCAATTGTAGTGCTAAGATTCGAGGCATGGTACCTACTTACTGTGTTATGAAACACCAACCTATGATTTGTAGAACTTGAAAAATTCAAAGGAAGATCAATGAGGAAAGAGTTCATAGTGGGATCTGTTATGAAGACATTTGACATGAATATAACCCTAGGAGTAATTTTAACACAGACCTCAATTATATGAAGTGATAATAAACAGACAACAATGAACAACTATATGCTATAAACCTCTGAAGGCCAAGCAAAAAGAAAATGGTGATAGCCCTGAAAAGAAATACAAGAAAAATTTTCTAACTAGTAGGGTTGTGGAATCCTCTACCCAGGATTCTTCTCCAAATGTTTCTAAAATGGAACTTATGTTTGTTTGTTTGTTTTTTGGTGAGGGAAGGGCAGAGTATAAAGATAATAATACCCAGAATACTTGAATAACAGTTCTGACAACTAATGGCCCTTTCTTCACTCTAGAACTTTGAAGCACAGTTATTTTTCTGAGGGAAGAAGAGAGAAGAATCATAATCCTTCTGTTAAGGAGAGTCCATTCATCTTGACCCATGCAGTTGCCATGATTGAAAAAAAACTAAGAACTTTTACCAAATGAACAGGCTATTGCTGGGGGCAATTCCAGGAATGACATTTCTAGAAAGTCAGGAAGAAATGCAGCAATCTAGCAGGTATGCAAAATAATATACAGAGACACATTGATTTTGTCAGCCAACCTTTACGAATGCTAACATATATAATCCTTTGGATATGCCTTTGAAATTTTAACAGAGGGGCAAGTGCCTAGGTTTTGGTCCTTATATATGGCACATGCATCTGTTCTTAGATATTACTGTGTGTTTGAATGTATTATAATAAAACCTAAAATAGGGGGTGCTGACTACAACCACAGCACTTGTGAAAGGGATTTATCTGTGGGTGGGCATATGGGGTTTGAAACATAGCTTCCTATAATTATAATTTAGCTCTAATTTCTTCACCCTTCTAAAAAAAGAACAGATGCATAAAACACTTAAATTTGAAGTTTACAAAAATATAAATATTGTATCATTTCAGAATTTTAGAGCTGCAAAAGGGCCCTAGTGATGAAACCCCTAATCAAACTCCTCCCCCAATTTTCTGAGGCAACCGAGGCCTCACAGCTCAGATAACTCACCGCAGGCCTTGTCTGTATTAGCAAGGATGGAACTCTCCCTCCTGCTTCTTTGTATAGGTCACAAACTTGGGCTGAACTCCTCAAAGGACTAGTTTAGCTAAAAACAGACTCTGAATATCTACTATCTAAACTAATCTTTTAAAATTATATAATACATATATAATAAAATGAGGTAAAAGCATTATGTTAATCTTTAATTTAAAATGTCATACCAACAAACTTGTAATAAATTGCAACCATTTATTAATATGAAGCAATGGGATAAATCCTTCAGTAGGAGTATTGAATCACTACCGCAAGTGTATTGATACTTTGTTGTAGTATCATACTTGCTTCAGTCAAATTATGTGTGAATTACTTTCACTTCCCCATGTATAAAACATTTATATTTCATTGTTTGAAAGAACAACACACAGCCTTGCACATCTTCTTTCTGGTTTAAAATGCATGTAAATGCATATGTAGTGGATTTTTTACCACTCAGTAACTTCATAATATATGACAACTCGTCAGTACACTATTTCTGCTCTGTCATTTTTTTCTAATGGGGGGGGGGAGCGGAATGCAATACTGTGGGTATAAAAGATCTTTTTTATAAGGACTCTTATGAAAAAAATGTTTGAGAATGCAGTTGTAGTCCTATAATGACTGTAATCAAGATCATCCTACAAGGACATGAAGGTAGATTCACTCTCCTGGAGAGTTTCTGATCTTATTAAGAAAATTATGACTGGGAGGAATAGTATTAAGATATTGTAGCAGAAGACTCTCCTAGAGAGATATTTTGAACATATTTCAGTTCTACAGTGAGTGTAATGAAGATGACATGAGAGTCGAAATCATTTTGCTAAAGCAGTATGTGTCTAGAAACACACAATAATGTAATTAAATGCTGTTATAATTGTTTGTGTTGTGAAAATAAGAGGCCACGAAAGCAGAAAAATGTAGCACTACAACAGAAAAAGGAAACACTTTTGAAAAATAAACACTTAACACATAAAAATTTTAAATGGTATCTAATAAATTCTCATGTCAAATCTTTTAACTAAACATAGAAAAATTTTAAATGACAACTAATAAATCTTCATGTCAAATCTTTTAACAAAATCCACAAATAGATTATAAAAAGCGATCATAAATGTCTTGTGTATAAAGTTTCTTAAGGAAAAGTTTAAATTTCTACATTATTCTATTTAATCAAAACCTTGAGGAATTTTAGTTACTGTTGTGGAACAGTCGATTCATTTTGAAAATAATTCAGTTCCAAAAATAATATCACAATTAAGTTTTGGCATCGCAGCATTCCAGCAATCTCTAGTCATCCACAAACGTTAGTCGTCCAGGCCCTTCATTCTTCATCCATCTCCTATATCTCTTCCACCTTGGATCATTTGCTAATTTTTTCTTGAGTTCTTCTTCTTGTTCTTGTTTGTAAACCTGTAAGTATAAATAATACTGACTTTAAAATCCAAAGGGAAACATCTGTCATTAGCTTTATGGCATATTGACGTTTTTCAAATATAACCTTAGATAAAAGTTTCCAATGAGTGTACTGGTTTGTCTTCTGATGATCATGCATCCAAAAATACTAAACAATTAAGCATTTTAACATTCAGTGTTAAATAAAAAAGAACTTGTACAAAACTAGTAATTTTTTGTCACCAATTTCTGTAACCTGGGAATACGGTCTTTCCTCATTAAAATCATATATAAACTGAATTCAAAAGGTTTAAACATTTCTTCTCTATAACTAATGCCCAATATTAAAGAATCACACTTTTTTTTTAACATGGTACTCTGTAAATTTAACTGATGACTGTCAGTATTTGTTGATCTTAAGGAACAAAATGACCTCGTGTGTATCTGTCACCAAATTGAACTTACATCTATTTCTATTGTCAAAGATAATTATTGGCTTTTCAAAATAGCTTATTTAAGTTCCTAAAGAACAGGTTAAGAACAAAGGACATCTCCATTTCTGTAACTGTTAGTGGATGCCAGTTGAAGGTAAACGAACAAGTTTTACCAGTTTTACAGCCACATTAAGTTTTAGGAAGTAATGAATAAGATAACCTCATATAAAAATGTGATAATTCAGGAGGGGCGGACGATGGCGGCGTGAGTAGAGCAGCGGAAATCTCCTCCCAAAACAACATATATCTATGAAAATATAACAAAGACAACCCTTCCTAGAATAAAGACCAGAGGACACAGGACAATATCCAGACCACATCCGCACCTGAGAGAACCCAGCGCCTCGCGAAGGGGGTAAGATACAAGCCCCGGCCCCGCGGGAGCCGAGCGCCCCTCCCCCCAGCTCCCGGCGGGAGAAGAGCAGGCAGAGCGGGAGGGAGACGGAGCCCAGGGCTGCCGAACACCCAGCCCCAGCCATCCGGGCCAGAGTGCAGGGCCCTCGATACTGGGAAAACAGGGCAGCAAGAACAGTGAGCAGGCACTGGAGGCTGGGCGACAGAGGACATAAGAAAAGCGCGCGACCATTTTTTTTTTTTTTTTTTTGCTTTTTTGCTGCTTTGTTTTGGCGAGCGCTTTTTGGAAGTCTTAAAGGGACAGGGACCCCAATACTAGGGAAACAGGGCAGAAAGACCGGTGAGCAGAGGCCTGAGGCTGGCACCGGAGAATAAAGAAAAACGAACGACCACCTTTTTTTTTAATTAAAAAAATTTTTTTTTTTTTAATTAAAAAAATTTTTTTTCTTGTTTTTTTTTGTGGTCGTTGTTTTGTTTTGGCGGGTGCTTTTTGGAAGTCTTAAAGGGGCAGGGCGGGTCACTTAATCCAGAGGTAGGGAATCCGGGATCTCTGGGCACCCTAACCCCTGGGCTGCAGGGAGCAGGGAGGCCCCTTACGGAGATAAATAGCCTCCCAGCAGCTCCTGCTCCAACGCGACTCCACCACTTTGGAGTAGCTGCCCGAGCCAGGCCACGCCCACGGCAACAGCGGAGATTAACTCCATACCAGCCGGGCAGGAAGCAGAAACCCTGTCTGCGCGCAGCTGCCCAGCACAAGCCACTAGAGGCCGCTGTTCTCCCAGGAGAGGAGGGCCACAAACCAACAAGAAGGGAAGTCCTTCCAGCCGTCACTCGTCCCAGTTCTGCAGAATATTCCTATCACCATGAAAAGGCAAAGCTACAGGCAGACAAAGATCACAGAGACAACACCAGAGAAGGAGACAGACCTAACCAGTCTTCCTGAAAAAGAATTCAAAATAAGAATCATAAACATGCTGACAGAGATGCAGAGAAATACGCAAGAGAGATGGGATGAAGTCCGGAAGGAGATCACAGATGCCAGAAAGGAGATCGCAGAAATGAAACAAACTCTGGAAGGGTTTATAAGCAGAATGGATAGAATGCAAGAGGCCATTGATGGAATTGAAATCAGAGAACAGGAACGCATAGAAGCTGACATAGAGAGAGACAAAAGGATCTCCAGGAATGAAACAATATTAAGAGAACTGTGTGACCAATCCAAAAGGAACAATATCCGTATTATAGGGGTCCCAGAAGAAGAAGAGAGAGGCAAAGAGATGGAAAGTATCTTAGAAGAAATAATTGCTGAAAACTTCCCCACACTGGGGGAGGAAGTAATCAAACAGACCACGGAAATACACAGAACCCCCAACAGAAAGGATCCAAGAAGGGCAACACCAAGACACATAATAATTAAAATGGCAAAGATCAAGGACAAGGAAAGAGTGTTAAAGGCAGCTAGAGAGAAAAAGGTCACCTATAAAGGGAAACCCATCAGGCTAACGTCAGATTTCTCAAAAGAAACCCTACAGGCCA
Source organism: Manis pentadactyla (assembly GCF_030020395.1). NCBI lineage: Eukaryota > Metazoa > Chordata > Mammalia > Pholidota > Manidae > Manis > Manis pentadactyla. The sequence continues at coordinate 200,334,458 of NC_080021.1, read as the reverse complement.
GAAGAGAATGGCATGATATATTTAATACAATGAAACAGAAGGGCCTTGAACCAAGGATACTGTATCCAGCACGACTATCATTCAATTATGACGGTGGGATTAAACAATTCCCAGACAAACAAAAGCTGAGGGAATTTGCTTTCCACAAACCACCTCTACAGAACATCTTACATGGACTGCTCTAGATGGGAGCACTCCTAGAAGGAGCACAGCACAAAACACCCAACATATGAAGAATCGAGGAGGAGGAACAAGAAGGGAGAGAAGAAAAGAATCTCCAGACAGTGTATATAACAGCTCAATAAGCGAGCTAAGTTAGGCAGTAAGATACTAAAGAGGCTAACCTTGAACCTTTGGTAACCACGAATTTAAAGCCTGCAATGGCAATAAGTACATATCTTTCAATAGTCACCCTAAATGTTAATGGGTTGAATGCACCAATCAAAAGACACAGAGTAACAGAATGGATAAAAAAGCAAGACCCATCTATATGCTGCTTACAAGAAACTCACCTCAAACCCAAAGACATGTACAGACTAAAAGTCAAGGGATGGAAAAACATATTTCAAGCAAACAACAGTGAGAAGAAAGCAGGGGTTGCAGTACTAATATCAGACAAAATAGACTTCAAAACAAAGAAAGTAACAAGAGATAAAGAAGGACACTACATAATGATAAAGGGCTCAGTCAAACAAGAGGATATAACCATTCTAAATATATATGCACCCAACACAGGAGCACCAGCATATGTGAAACAAATACTAACAGAACTAAAGGGGGATATAGACTGCAATGCATTCATTCTAGGAGACTTCAACACACCACTCACCCCAAAGGATAGATCCACTGGGCAGAAAATAAGTAAGGACACGGAAGCACTGAACAACACAGTAGAGCAGATGGACCTAATAGACATCTATAGAACTCTACATCCAAAAGCAGCGGGATATACATTCTTCTCAAGTGCACATGGAACATTCTCCAGAATAGACCACATACTAGGCCACAAAAAGAGCCTCAGAAAATTCCAAAAGATTGAAATCCTACCAACCAACTTTTCAGACCACAAAGGCATAAAACTAGAAATAAACTGTACAAAGAAAGCAAAGAGGCTCACAAACACATGGAGGCTTAACAACACGCTCCTAAATAATCAATGGATCAATGACCAAATCAAAATGGAGATCCAGCAATATATGGAAACAAATGACAACAACACTAAGCCGCAACTTCTGTGGGACACAGCAAAAGCAGTCTTAAGAGGAAAGTATATAGCAATCCAAGCATATTTAAAAAAGGAAGAGCAATCCCAAATGAATGGTCTAATGTCACAATTATCGAAATTGGAAAAAGAAGAACAGATGAGGCCTAAGGTCAGCAGAAGGAGGGACATAATAAAGATCAGAGAAGAAATAAATAAAATTGAGAAGAATAAAACAATAGCAAAAATCAATGAAACCAAGAGCTGGTTTTTCGAGAAAATAAACAAAATAGATAAGCCTCTAGCCAGACTTATTAAGAAGAAAAGAGAGTCAACACAAATCAACAGTATCAGAAACGAGAAAGGAAAAATCACGATGGACCCCACGGAAATGCAAAGAATTATTGGAGAATACTATGAAAACCTATATGCTAACAAGCTGGGAAACCTAGGAGAAATGGACAACTTCCTAGAAAAATATAACCTTCCAAGACTGACCCAGGAAGAAACAGAAAATCTAAACAGACCAATTACCAGCAACGAAATTGAAGAGGTAATCAAAAAACTACCAAAGAACAAAACCCCCGGGCCAGATGGATTTACCTCGGAATTTTATCAGACATACAGGGAAGACATAATACCCATTCTCTTTAAAGTTTTCCAAAAAATAGAGGAGGAGGGGATACTCCCAAACTCATTCTATGAAGCTAATATCACCCTAATACCAAAACCAGGCAAAGACCCCACCAAAAAAGAAAACTACAGACCAATATCCCTGATGAACGTAGATGCAAAAATACTCAACAAAATATTAGCAAACCGAATTCAAAAATACATCAAAAGGATCATACACCATGACCAAGTGGGATTCATTCCAGGGATGCAAGGATGGTACAACATTCGAAAGTCCATCAACATCATCCACCACATCAACAAAAAGAAAGACAAAAACCACATGATCATCTCCATAGATGCTGAAAAAGCATTTGACAAAGTTCAACATCCATTCATGTTAAAAACTCTCAGCAAAATGGGAATAGAGGGCAAGTACCTCAACATAATAAAGGCCATCTATGATAAACCCACAGCCAACATTATATTGAACAGCGAGAAGCTGAAAGCATTTCCTCTGAGATCGGGAACTAGACAGGGATGCCCACTCTCTCCACTGTTATTTAACATAGTACTGGAGGTCCTAGCCACGGCAATCAGACAAAACAAAGAAATACAAGGAATCCAGATTGGTAAAGAAGAAGTTAAACTGTCACTATTTGCAGATGACATGATACTGTACATAAAAAACCCTAAAGACTCCACCCCAAAACTACTAGAACTGATATCAGAATACAGCAAAGTTGCAGGATACAAAATCAACACACAGAAATCTGTGGCTTTCCTATATACTAACAATGAACCAACAGAAAGAGAAATCAGGAAAACAACTCCATTCACAATTGCATCAAAAAAAATAAAATACCTAGGAATAAACCTAACCAAAGAAGTGAAAGACTTATACTCTGAAAACTACAAGTCACTCTTAAGAGAAATTAAAGGGGACACTAACAGATGGAAACTCATCCCATGCTCGTGGCTAGGAAGAATTAATATCATCAAAATGGCCATCCTGCCCAAAGCAATATACAGATTTGATGCAATCCCTATGAAACTACCAGCAACATTCTTCAATGAACTGGAACAAATAATTCAAAAATTCATATGGAAACACCAAAGACCCCGAATAGCCAAAGCAATCCTGAGAAAGAAGAATAAAGTAGGGGGGATCTCACTCCCCAACTTCAAGCTCTACTATAAAGCCATAGTAATCAAGACAATTTGGTACTGGCACAAGAGCAGAGCCACAGACCAATGGAACAGACTAGACAATCCAGACATTAACCCAGACATATATGGTCAATTAATATTTGATAAAGGAGCCATGGACATACAATGGGGAAATGACAGTCTCTTCAACAGGTGGTGCTGGCAAAACTGGACAGCTACATGTAGGAGAATGAAACTGGACCATTGTCTAACCCCATATACAAAAGTAAACTCAAAATGGATCAAAGACCTGAATGTAAGCCATGAAACCATTAAACTCTTGGAAGAAAACATAGGCACAAACCTCTTAGACATAAACATGAGTGACCTCTTCTTGAACATATCTCCCCGGGCAAGGAAAACAACAGCAAAAATGAGTAAGTGGGACTATATTAAGCTGAAAAGCTTCTGTACAGCAAAAGACACCATCAATAGAACAAGAAGGATCCCTACAGTATGGGAGAATATATTTGAAAATGACACATCCGATAAAGGCTTGACGTCCAGAATATATAAGGAGCTCTCACGCCTCAACAAACAAAAAACAAATAACCCAATTAAAAAATGGGCAGAGGAACTGAAGAGACAGTTCTCCAAAAAAGAAATACAGATGGCCAACAGACACATGAAAAGATGCTCCACATCGCTAATTATCAGAGAAATGCAAATTAAAACTACAATGAGGTATCACCTCACACCAGTAAGGATGGCTGCCATCCAAAAGACAAACAACAACAAATGTTGGCGAGGCTGTGGAGAAAGGGGAACCCTCCTACACTGCTGGTGGGAATGTAAGTTAGTTCAACCATTGTGGAAAGCAGTATGGAGGTACATCAAAATGCGCAAAACAGACTTACCATTTGACCCAGGAATTCCACTCCTAGGAATTTACCCTAAGAACGCAGCAATCAAGTTTGAGAAAGACAGATGCACCCCTATGTTTATTGCAGCACTATTTACAATAGCCAAGAATTGGAAGCAACCTAAATGTCCATCAATAGATGAATGGATAAAGAAGATGTGGTACATATACACAATGGAATACTACTCAGCCATAAGAAAAGGGCAAATCCAATCATTTGCAGCAACATGGATGGAGCTGGAGGGTATTATGCTCAGTGAAACAAGCCAAGCGGAGAAAGAGAAATACCAAATGATTTCACTTATCTGTGGAATATAAGAACAAAGGAAAAACTGAAGGAACAAAACAGCAGCAGAATCACAGAACTCAAGAATGGACTAACAGGTACCAAAGGGAAAGGGACTGGGGAGGATGGGTGGGTAGGGAGGGATAAGGGGGGGAGAAGTAAGGGGGTATTAAGATTAACATGCATGGGGGGGTAGGAGAAAAGGGAGGGCTGTACAACACAGAGAAGGCAAGTAGTGATTCTACAACATTTTGCTATGCTGATGGACAGTGACTGTAAAGGGGTTTATACCAGGGAGACCTGGTATAGGGGAGAGCCTAGTAAACATAATATTCGTCATGTAAGTGTAGATTAGTGATAGCCAAAAAAAAAAAAAAAAAAAAGGGCAGTTCCTGTGTGGTAACCTCCAACGAGTTCTACACAAGGGTATAAAGGGCATATAAAAGTGTAGGCAAAGGGTCTGTTTGTGTTTATACAGAGGATCAAAGCCTAATTGGGCTACCCCGAAAATGAACTAAGATACGATATGAAAAAGAACTTCCAACATCTGCACTCTCTGGAAGACTCATGCCAGAAAATGGTCATCAAAAAACCCCAACAAAGATCCACGCACTGCTACAGCTGTAGATGCACTCATCCCACCAGTTCCTGGACTTGCCATGGGAATGAGGAAGGAGATATCTAAGCTGGCCTGTGCATACAGTAAAACAACAAAATTGGACTGGATCTATACTGTTGGAACTCAACCAAGAATTTGGAGAAGTGCAAATTGTAGCGCTCCAAAGTCTTACAACTACAAACTATTTACTGTTAAAAGAACATATGGCATGTGAACAGTCCCCAGGAATGGGTTGTTTTAATTTGTCTGATTTCTCTCAGACTGTTCAAGTTCAATTGGACAATATCCACCATATCATAGATAAGTTTTCACAAATGCCTAAGGTGCCTAACTGGTTTTCTTGGTTTCACTGCAGATGGCTGGTAATTACAGATATGCTTTGGTTATGTAACTATACTCCTATTATGTTAATGTGTGTGTGCAATTTAAGTAGTAGCTTAAAACCTATACATGCTGAAGTTACTCTACAAGAAGATATATCAAAGAAATAATCAATCTTCCCATGTTTTCTTCCGCCTGCTACTTCTATAGCTTTTCTTCTTCCTTCCTAATTACAACCCTTAAATAGAATTCATGCCTCATATCAAATTTACCGAGTATCATAATTCTTCCAAGTGGTAAAGATACCTCAAGACAAATGCTGGGCATAGAAGCCACAGGGCATAAATATGCAAAGAAGTAAAAAGCTAACTTTTTCAAACAATAAGGCTTCTCTCTCACTTACCAACTTCACATTTCCCTGTATGGCCCCGGAAGATGACTGGTTAGCCAGAGACGGGTAAGATTCCTCAAGGGAGGAACAACCTAAGACAGGCACAGTCGCAGGGGGGCCATCAGGTGAGAAATTGGGGATCAACAGAGGTGAGGCTTAGAACCTCACCCCCCCGTTCTGAGAGAAATCTTCTGCATACGTGGATGTTTTATTGCCCTGGTCTAGCTTGGATTAACACATAGTCTACAGGCACACACCTGATCATCTACATGTGCTCTCTTACAACACTAAACTATGTTTTCTACCTTTATCTTGTATCTACCTACCACTTCAGCATTTTATTAAAAATAATAATAATAAAGAGAGAAATGTGGTATCCACATATAAATCAAGTATAAAAACCAAATGAGTATTCATATTTGAACTGACTGTGTATAGTTCATAATGCATGAGCAAAACCGAAAGTTTCTGTGATGACTGCCCTTGTACTGTGCACTATGTAACTTATTCATTATGTAAGAATTTGTTCTACATGTAAAAACTTGTTTGTTATGCCTCAGAAGATTGGAGACTGACAAAAATTAGGCTTGGGGTGGAATAATGAATGTGCATTGAGCATTGACTCCCCTATACAGAATTTTATCGTCGTTAACAACCATTTGATCAATAAATATGAGAGATGCCCTCACAAAAAAAAAAAAAAAAAAAAAAAAAAAAAAAAAAAAAGAAGGACAGACTTCCAATGGTAAAATAAATTAGTAACCGGGATGTAATGTATAGCATAAGGAATATAGTCAAGATACTGTAACAGCTTGGTAGGGTGATAGCTGGAACCTAGAATTATGTATATAAATGTTCTACCACTGTGTTGTACACTTGAAACTCATGTAATGTAATACTGTGTGTCAACTACCCTTCAATAAAAAATAATTATTTAAAAAAAAAAAAAATGTGATAATTCAGCCCATTTTGTAGTCTATGAAAGATACAGTTTGGTGGACTGGGCTGCTTAACCTACTTAGAAAACTTTTCAAATAATTTAGGAGCTAGACAGTATGTTTACCTTCCATTTTATGTTATTTATAAGCAGGCTGAATATGTCTACTTGCCAAAACATTCTGGCAATTCATAGTAAGTTGTTACTTAAAAATATCCAGAATGAAATTTTACTTTCAGCAAAATCTATTTAGGACACCATATATAAAAAGGAATATCTATAAAACTGAAAAAATAACTACATCTTAGATTTAAGGTTTCACTCTGCTTTATTCTTTTATTTAACACATTAATTAGCCAATTAATTTTACCCAAAGCCTTAATATCAAGATGAAATTAATAGTTCCTTTAGGAACTGATCACCGCCAAGTAATTGTTATAGCTGACAATTGTAGAATATATTTAGTCTACATTTCTTAAATGTTATTATTTATTGCCCAAAGTTAAGAGGCATTTATTAAAATACACAAAGCTTACAGGCATTACAGGAAGCCAATTTAATGTTAAAGTAAAAGTAACCTCTCATATATGTTAGTTATTATGCAGAAGTTTCTGTGCTATTTTGAAATGAAGTTATTTCAGTAATACTTCCTCCTCTTCCTCCTCTCTCGTTTTTTTAATCTCAATGGCTAAGTTGACATGACTGAAAAATTTGGGGTAGGCCTTAGTGCAATTAACAGAAAGTCGTTGTGACTTGCAAACATAAAAATCATCCCATTGCAGCTTAACACAATAACTTAGACCATTTAAAAAATTTTCAGCATCAATCACTTAAAAGTATTTAAAAGTCATCTTTTGAAAAGATAAATTACAGTTTAAAAACCCACTGTCTCACTGCCAAATACAGTCATACTTTCAATAACAATTAGATCTTCATTCATTATTTAACTCCTGCATTTCAGTTTTGAGTGCACTTTTGTGCTCCCTTATCATACACCTAGTTAAAATGGGTAAGGAAAATGGCAGTAAAAACACAGAACAGTAATTACTCACCTCATAATTCTCCTTTATCCAGAGCTCCCGTTTAAGAAATGTTTCTTTCTGATGATCTTCTAGACTATCAAACTGAGACTTTGACATCTTCATAGATTTACGTATGATATATAGTCTTTCTTCTTCCCCATATTCCTTGCCTTTGATGTTAAAGTTATAGATCCACCGGCAATACCAGACTATGTATGAGCACAGGTGAAAAGGAGCTAGGAGAATTTGAAACAAAAGAAGATCACGTATCTGGGGTTTCTGATAGCCCCCCTTTATATCTATTTTACTTTTTATAATGTTCTTTATGATGTTCTCCTCCTCATCACGAATTTCCTCTTTGGACTTTTTGTTTCTACCCTTCTCTTTGGCTTTTCTGAGCAACCCCTGCTGCCTGGCAATCTCCATGGCTTGGATCCGGTACTTGGGGACCGTGGCTAGGTAGCTGATTGCCTTGTCGTAGCTATTCCACCAGCTGAAAAACTAGAATATTTAACAAAGAAAAATGGGTCATTTCTATTACCAAAATTTATCTTGGTGAATACCATCGCCCCTCCAAAACCCATTCTGATTAAAAATAGGGACCTCAATCATTTTATTCTTTAAGTAAAAGATACAGTTGGATAATGTCCATGTAAATATGGGATCTCAAGGCTGGGTAAGTCAGGTAAACCATGAGCTCAGACAAAAAGCTCTTAATTCAAGCAGTAGATACCCAAGATCAAAGAATAGAATAGGTCAGTGGACTTGCACCACACATATGATTTAACATCTTTACTCTTTGGCTCTTCACTAGGTATCTCTACAGTTGACCCTTAAATAATGCAGGGGTTAAGGGTACTGATCCCCCTACACAGTTGGAAATCCATATATAACTTCTGACTCCCCCAAAACTTAACTATAATAGCCTACTGTTGGCTGGAAGACTTACTGATATGATAACAAGTAGCTGATTAACACATATTTTGTATGTTATATGTATTATATAATGTATTCTTACAATATAGTAAACTAAGCTAGAGAAAAGAAAATGTTTTCAAATTGTCATAAACCTCCAAAAATATTTTCAATATATTTATTGAAAAAAATCTCTGTGTAAATTGGACCTGCATAGTTCAAATCCATATTGTTCAAGGGATAACTGTATTAAGAAATCTCTCTCTCTCTCTCTCTCCCTTTTTAGACTCTAATTTACTTACTAGAGGAACAGTTATGTGGCAAAACTAGCTGGTGAGGAACTTGTTTACAAAAAAAAAAAATCACAGGATATAGACTCAGGCAATTATATTCATGCCTCTGTTTTGACATAATCATCAATACACACCTGAAACACTGAAATAGCACACACACTGACCAAAATCACGACTCTGACATCCACTTTCGGAGCTAAGCGCCTGCTGTAGTAGTGATAGTAATGGCTATAGTACTCTTCCGGGTGATCCAGCATGTAGTCATAATCTTTTCGTGTTTCTTCATCCTGTAAAATAATGAGATATGGAATTTCATAGGGCACTTCATCAAATAGCCTTAGTTTATAATCTTTTAAATCAAATCTAGAATTTTATAATTATCTAAGATTAATCTGAGTAAAAGAACTGAATATGTCAAAAATCAAAAAATTTCCCATCCCTGTTCACACATAAATCTGTTTCCAGAACTTTAATGTTAGCTACAAAGCATAATAAAAATATCTCCCCAAATTCTTGAGTATTGTTAGTTCTCCTAGAAAAATAGAAACACTTTAATAACAATTAACCATGCCGTTTCAGTCAGTGTTGTGGTGCTAATAAGGATGTCGTCATGTTCCTGTATGTAAGAGCACGTTGACACCTACTCTCAATAACAGCTGATAGAAAAAAAAATGTTTCTCTGTTATATATATTCATTATCATTTTCAAGCCTTGTGTTGAAAGTTTTCCATTGAAAGCAGTCATTAAGACAACAAAAGCACACAAAGCCAGTCTACAAAACTGAATTATGCTCACCTCAAAGGAAACTCAATCAGTATGATGGTCAAAGTCTAGCTTTGTGTCTTTGGGTGAATCTTTAGCTTCTCTGAGCCTCACTCTCCTTCATTTGTAAAATAGAGATAATAATACCTGCTCTAATTTTACAGGGTTGTTCTGAGTATCGGATGACATACATTATACAAAAACATGTCACAAATACACAGTACTTTACTATTAAACACACTGTCACTGCTCAATTCATAAATAAGGTAACAGATCTTAAACATGTTGAAAAAACTGTAACATTATGAAATGCTCTGAATGCTCACATATTCTTAAATTTCTTAAAACGTTTCTTAAAACTTTCTCTAATTTTAATCAATTTCTAACAGAGACAAATGCCGATCTTTCATTGAGCTACATAGGTTGAAGAGCTACTATGTCTTTTTTTTTAATCGCACAGGAAACCTATTTTGTCTTGTGTTCAAAATATGTTAGACTAAAACCACAACCAATTATTCTCTGTAACTGAGAATAACAGAAACCATTACAAAAACAAACATCTTTTTCACCTAGAAAATTTCTTTCTGGGATTGAGTCAACATGAAAACTATGGTGAATTAATTCAACATTCATACAGTTGCAGGTTTTTAAAAGACATTTCAAAATTCCTACCTAGTGCTTTGCTACTGCAGCGGAGCTGGGATCTGCTCAGGGCCTCCTCCTGAGTCTGCAATATGCAGTTTTTTTTATTTAAAACAAGTTTGCTAAAGATAAAATCTTCCTTGAACCTATTAAAATTATTATATATTTTCTATTAAGAATTCTAAATTTGAGTGAGCACATTCTCAGTTAACAATTCTTACATCCATTATATTAAAAATATTTTTCACCTCTGACTAGCATTTTAAATCAGAAACTAGTATTAGATAAAAATAGACAATTGACCCTTAACAACATGGATTTGTACTTATATACAGATTTTTTTTATATACAGGTCCACTTATATACATATTTTTTTCAGTAAATATACTGCAATATTTTTTGGCGAATTGTGACAATTTGAAAAAACATTTTCTTTTCTCTAGCTTACTTTATTATAGAAACACAGTATGTAATACATATTACATGCAAAATATGTATTTATCAACTGTTTGTTATTCATTAGTCTTCCAGTCAACAGTAGGCTTATTATAGTTAAGTTTTGGGGGAGCCAAAACAAAAGTTATATATGGACATTCAACCATGCAGAGCGGTTGGCACTGCTAACCCTGCATTGTTCAAGGGTCAGCTCTTTTTAAGATCTATTATTCTATGGCACTGTATACAAAGCTGATACAAGAATTGTCTGTTATAAAACAAGGGCTGAGCTCAGGCTGGTATTTTTTTTTAATTCACTCCTTGTATGTCCATTTCTTTCAAAAACAGATTTTCTTGTGACAGTTGCCACATCTCAAGTGTCAGTCCATTATTCCTTCTATAAGGCATTATAATTCTAGAGCTTCTAACTGAAAGATGGCAAAACTTTATAGGTCATACAGATAGCGCTCAAGACTGAAATCCACATCTCTTGTATCTAATTTTGAGTACTTCGGATACCTTTTCTCACCTTTTTGGAGTTTCTATTCTCACTCCATTGTTTGCTTTTTGGGCTAATTTTATAGGAATGCTCTGCTTTTGGCCTGATATCCTTGACCTTTAACTCAGCCTCCCAATCTTGGCAGATGCCTTTTGAAATGTATTTCTGCAAACATGATTCTTTTCCTTGCTCCAAGTAGATCTGAAACTAACTGCACACTGAGACAGACTCCTATAGACCTCCAGCACAGTATCTATACAGAGTCCTTTGCCCAGCCGACCATATTCCTCCAGATTGAAGTATACAGCAAGATCTTTGAGTGTCACTGAAATCTGCTTTGTGACTGTTTACATCCAACAGCTAGCCTCTCCCTTTGTTCTCTTATCCATAGAAATGCAGATATCCCTCTTCAAGCATTTCACTGAGATCATCCCCCAGGGACACCATCTTCTCACTGGTCCCTAGATTTGTGATTTCATCAAGTCCTGAGCTCTCCTAACAGGATGATCAACTAAATCTTCAGCAATCTACAACTCCAAAATCTATACCTGGTGTCTGGCTTCTCTACTGCAAAGGGTCTGTGGGGTCTATTCCGGACCCTCTAATGAGTCCTGGCACTACCTAATTCCTGCAAAATGTTTCAGGGTCAAGTCTGATTTCTCTTAGGATGGTTTTCTTTTCCTTGGAGTTACCAGAAATTTATGATCCTGTTTTGGTCATGATTAGAGACAGGAAGGCTGGCCACCTCATTCTGACAGCATTTAATAAACCAGAGTCTTTACTCTTGGGATTATAGCTTTCTCTCCAAAATGAAAATGATTTTACGCTGAGGCAAGCAAAATACACTTTAAAAGATGTTCAACAACTTTTTTTTAAGGCTGGAAGTCTACGTCAAAATCCTACTCTTCAGTAACCTACAAAGTTTAGAATCAACCTAATAAGAACACAAGGACACCAGGAATATTAGCAAAATAGAAAAGACAGAGATTGGGACCCAATCAGACAGCTATAGGTACAGTCTTATTTTAATTCTATACACTTACTTTTTCTCCCACCCATTCTGAACTAAATAGTCCCACAACTTCTTGGGTTTTTTACCTCCAGTGCCCCCCGTCACCCCCGTGGCTAATAGGGTAAGTTAAAATTTCCTTGGCATGCAACAAGGCCTCCATAATTGGCCAATCTTACGTAGCAACACTTCATTCTCCCCTCTTTTGCCCATAGCATACATTCAGATAATAATTTATAGAATTTGGTGTGTTCTTCCAGTACAGTATGCTCTTTCATACCTATGCCTTTGAACATTTCATTCTCCCTACCTCAAATGCCCATCACTTTCTTCCAACCTCATGAGCTCCCATTTATCTTTTAGGACACAAACATTACTGCTCAGACAGTTAGACCAGTCTTATTACATATAGTACCTATTTATTATAGCACTTATCACATAATAATCATCAGTTTTTTCTTTCCCTTGCATGGGAAGTTCCAGAAGACAGGTAGGGTGACTCCTTAATTTCTGTATATCCAAGGCCTAGCACAGTGCCTGGCATTCAGTAAATGTCATTTAAAAAATGAATGTGACTTTGTAAAGCTCTCCCTCACTAAAAATATCCCTCTAGCCACACAGGTCACTATCTCACCAGGAAGGCTGGATGGGTGATTTTGTGACCAAAACTTCAGCTTAGGAGAAATGATTGCCTGATTTCATACCTTATTAAATATGCTTCTGTGGCTAAAATAGCTTAAACCTTAAAACAGTTTAATATCTTACCTTTCAATAAGGTAGTAGTTTTTCTTTCAGCAATTTTGTGGATCTTAAGGTCCCAGGGTCAGGAGATTCCAACTTCTTTCCAAAACCAAAACCTTTACACTTGTTTCTTCCTTCTCTCTGGCCTGAGCCTTGACAAGCAGGGCAATAAGCTCCTTGTTTCTAATCTCTACAGGAAAAAATGGCGTTTCTGCTGCTGTTCACTCCACTCCCAATCCTCTTGGGCATATGCAGGAGGACTGGAACATAACCACCAATATCTAGATCAAAAGTGAACAAGAGGAAACCCACAAGCAAAGAAAGACTGAATCCTTCCTTCTCTTATGAAAATGATCATCTCCCCCCTCCCCAGAGGCAAAAATATATTACATTCTTGCCCTTGAAAAAAATAATCGTTTGATCTCAATAAACATAAATTGCAACAATTAGTATTGCAGCCATTTTTACATTAAAAATGTTCTATTACATAGAAAGTAGAAACCATTTTGGGATGGTAAAGACAAGGAATGAACAGTACATGAAAACAGTGTTTGCTCATTCATAAAAATATATGATTAGCCCATTTTTAAAAAGAAATACACACAGATTATCCTTTAAAAATATATCTGTTCCCTAAATTTTTTTCTAAGCCATTACATTCTACTAAAGAGGAAGAAAACTAATTGCTATCAGTATAATCTCTTTCCTTGTTCCCTGCCAACCAGTCACTAGTGTCTTATCTTCTCTTCTCAGTCCACATGGTCTCAGCTCCTCCCATGATTTGCAGTTCACCTGTATACTAGCGACACTCATATCTGTTCTTCCTGCAGCCTCCTGATTTCAAATATCTCCTGAGCATTTCCTAAGTTTAACAGAAACATCTCAAATTTAACATGCTCAAAACCCCAATCTGTGACTCTATGTGTCAGATAATAGTATAGTATCACCATCCACTTGGATACCTGAGTTTTTAGAAGTTTAATTATTTTCAATTTAGTAAATCATCATGCAGGGCATTAAGTACTGTGTTGAACTCAGAGGATAAAAAGACAAATAAGATAAGGTCCTGAATTCTAGAACTCTCCCATCTAGAAGAAGAATCTAGCAAGCAAGAAAAACATAATTTGATTGACTAAGGAATAAAGGGCTAACTCTGCCTGAGACCACAGGTAACAAGATCCACAGAAGAGATAAAATGAGTGCTAGATCTTGAAAAGCAAGTAAGATGTAGTAAAACGTTCCATGCAAAGGGAACAAGTGTTAAGGTACAGAAGCATTGGTGAATATAATGAATGCTGTGAAGCTTGAGCACTGGGGACATTTCGGAAGAAAGAAGCAGTAAATGTGGCCAGGAAGATGAGTTTGGTTAAGAACTGCAGAGGATCCTATATGCCGTGCTATGGTGTTAGGGTGTTACTGTCTATGCTATTCAAAAATGAACTGTTTTAAAGTATGAGAACAATACATTGAGAAGGAGTTTGTCTTTGAAAAGATAGCTCTGATAGCAGTACAAAGAATGGAATGAGGGAGAAACATATTTTAGTAAGTAAGGAGTAAAACAAATGAGACTGACTAAAAGGGTGGAGGATTCAATCATGTTGAGCATTATAGTGAAGTTTTATTGTGTGGATCATGTTACTCTAACAATGAGCAGAGGAAGAGGATGGCAAGTTTGGAAAAAATGCAAGGGAAAATTGTGGGAGACTTGGAAATGGGGAGAAAAAATTATTGGGTATCTTTCAATCCCTGGAACCCAGGGATTATCTACTCCTATAAGAGTGGTACACCTTTGTTTCCTTTGAAAAGTCTATTTTAACTTTGAGGAGACAGAAGTAACTTGTAGTAAACTGGAAGTAATGCAAATAATTGTTGTTTACAGAAAGTCACATTGTGTCCAGTGGAGTGCAACTGATTACTGCCTTGTCAGATTGGCCAGTTTTACAGGCATTTCAGTGTTTCTTGTCTGACTATACATGTGTGGCCCTTATTCTCTTTAGAACCATTTTTAATATCTTATTAGTTCCCTCATTAATTAATGAGTTAAGTTAAATATGACACATGTTCATTTTGGATTTCTATGAGTCATGGTTATGTTTTCTTTTAAAACAAGCTTTAACAAAGATAAACAAGATTGTTTTCATACATGTTTAATTTTTAGTATCTGTGCTACAGCTGAGAGACAACTGAAAATTGAACCTAGAGAAGACACAGATTTTAGAGTTGCCAAGGATGTAGTTGAGTTTCATCAGGAAGAACTGAGGAAATGAAAAGAGTTCTTCCCAAAAGCAGAACACTAAGGAAAGGCAATGTTTAAAGTATAAGCAGAGGAACAGCCTATATAAAGTTGGAAAAGCAATGGCTAGAAAGATAGGAGAAAAGGGAGATAATTACATTAAGGGAGTCAACGGAGAACAGTTTAAAGAACTACAGTCAACACACCAAATGCCACAAACAGTACCAGGAAGCCCAAGTGCAGAGCAGCCCTCAGATCTGACACCCAGAGCATCGCTGTTCACTGTGAGAACGGTTAGACCATGTGTGCTGACGCACACGCCAGCCTGCCACAGCTTGAAAGAAAGGGAGATGAGGAGGCGAAGCCAGACAATAAAAAAAGAAAAATGTGATTGCAGCTTTAAAATAATCAATATTAAGCAAAAAGAATGTGAAATAAACCAACTAAGAGATACTCACATTACCAAAGAGGAATGATGAGATTCCAGAAGAAGATGGTAGAAATGAAATGTGTTCAGTCAAGAATACCTTCTTCCCTTCCCCAACCCATCCTCAATATTGTTCCCAGAATTTTCTTCCCGAAACAAACATCAGATTGTGTAATTTCTCCACTTTAAGATCTTTAGTTACCATTCAATACATAAAGTTCAAATGCCTGAAGACAGCTTAAAGGGTCGTTTACCATCTGATCCCAAACTATGTTCCAGTGTCCTGAAACATTCTCCCTACAAGGCACTTGACAGGTAACCTAGAAGTAAGAAGGAGATGCCTCAAGTCTGTGAAAAATGCACTAAGGGTCTTTGTGCTGTGAATAGCTCAGAATGCTCCACTTACCCTGACAAATCTGCACCAGCTAAATGAAAGTGTTACGTGCCCAGTTTCTGGCCAGAATTATATGAACTCAGCAGCTTCTACGTTAATCAAGAGCTCTGATTGGTTGCTGATAACATCATGTGCCAGGTGGTCACAGCATCAGAATTAACCACATCTGGTATATAATCAACCTTGCCTTTAAACAGGGAGTAACAGGTGAAATTAAGGGCTCGATAAAAATGAAACAACACTTATGGATTATTCACAGGAGCAGCACCGTGGCGGTTAAGGCCCCCACCTGGGCCCCCAAAACACTAGCAAACCCAGGTGAGGCCACTAAGCCCTTCCATGTGATCCCTGGAGTTGTGCCGATCAGAGTGGGCATGTAAAATGAAAACTGCCATAAACTTACTTAGTTTGGCTGTTTATCAGCATCATAACTAACAGACATGTATATCATTTCTATTATTTTTATGAATACCCAATTATTATGAATGGCTGATTAAAATCTGGATTGATGCTGGGAAAAGAACAGAGTAATACTAAGATGTGCAGTTAACTTTTTTGCCACCAAAACAAAGTCCTGGGAGAAATATAATAAAATTGCTTCATGGAGAAAATACTCACTGCTGTAATACCTCACTACTCTACATCTCATGTCTGGAACAAGTCTTGCATGCTCATGACTCTATGTTTTGTTGATCAAGTTGTCCCTCCACCAGAAATGTCCCTTCACTGTCAATCTTGGTGACTGTTCTAGATCCAGATGAAAGAGTACATTCTTCTCAATCCCCAAAGAAGAAATAACTGTCTCCTCTCAGTGCTGCAATATAATCTACACATATTTTTATTATATAACATAAATAAATAATAACCAAACAGTAAGTACCTGTCTCCTTGTTATGCTAAAAGCTTAAAGACAGGAACTGTGCCTTTTTCCTTATTATGGTGTCCTCCCCAGCACCTATGTCAGTGCTAGTGAGAGAAAGGGTTGGATAAAAGAATATATTGAGGAAGAACAATAAACAGTAACAACTGGGCAGGGAGTTCAAAATCCCCCTTTTTGCCAAATTCTTCCTAAGTACTCAAGCCCTGGCATATCAATCAGACCAATAAAAAGAAACTGCATACTGGCACAAGAACAGACCCACAGACCAGTGGAACAGAATAGAGACTCCAGACATTAACTCAAACATATATGGTCAATTAATATATGATAAAGGAGCCATGGACATACAATGGGGAAATGACAGTCTCTTCAACAGATGGTGCTGGCAAAACTGGACAGCTACATGTAAGAGAATGAAACTGGATCACTGTCTAACCCCATACACAAAAGTAAATTTGAAATGGATCAAAGACCTGAATGTAAGATGAAACCATAAAACTCTTAGAAAAAAACATAGGCAAAAATTTCTTGGATATAAACATGAGTGACTTCTTCATGAACATATCTCCCCTGGCAAGGGAAACAAAAGCAAAAATGAACAAGTGGGACTATATCAAGCTGAAAAGCTTCTGTACAGCAAAGGACACCATCAATAGAACAAAAAGGCATCCTACAGTATGGGAGAATATATTCATAAATGACAGATCCGATAAAGGGTTGATATCCAAAATATATAAAGAGCTCATGCACCTCAATAAACAAAAAGCAAACAATCCAATTAAGAAATGGGCAGAGGAGCTGAACAGACAGTTCTCCAAAGAAGAAATTCAGATGGCCAACAGACACATGAAAAGATGCTCCACATTGCTAGTCATCAGAGAAATGCAAATTAAAACCACAATGAGATATCACCTCACACCAGTAAGGGTCGCCATCAAAAGACAAACAACAACAAATGTTGGTGAGGTTGTGGAGAAAGGGGAACCCTCCTACACTGCTGGTGGGAATGTTAATTAGTTCAACCATTGTGGAAAGCAGTATGGAGGTTCCTCAAAAAGCTCAAAATAGAAATACCATTTGACCGAGGAATTCCACCTCTAGGAATTTACCCTAAGAATGCAGCAGCCCAGTTTGAAAATGCACCCCTATGTTTATCGCAGCACTATTTACAATAGCCAAGAAATGGAAGCAACCTAGGTGTCCATCAGTAGATGAATGGATAAAGAAGATGAAACACATATATGCAATGGAATATTATTCAGCCATAAGAAGAAAACAAATCCTACCCTTTGCAACACCATGGATGGAGCTAGAGGGTATTATGCTCAGTGAAATAAGCCAGGCGGAAAAAGACAAGTATCAAATGATTTCACTCATCTGTGGAGTATAAGAACAAAGAAAAAAGTGAAGGAACAAAACAGCAGCAGAATCACAGAACCCAAGAAAGGACTAACAGTTACCAAAGGGAAAGGGACTGGGGAGGATGGGTGGGAAGGGAGGGATAAGGGGGGGGAAGAAAGGGAGCATTACGATTAGCATGTATAATGTCGAGGGAGGCACCGGGAGGGCTGTGCAACAGAGAAGGCAAGTAGTGATTCTACCGCATCTTACTACACTGATGGACAGTGACTGTAATGGGGGTTATGGGGGCACTTGGTGAAGGGGGGAGCCTAGTAAACATAATGTTCCTCATGTAATTGTAGATTAATGATACCAAAAAAAAAAAAAAAAAAAAGGAAACTGCAGTGTTCTCGTGACTTCTCTGGCATGACAAGGCAGAGTAGAAGGCAGTCTCTACACATCCCTGAGCTTATCAGACAACTTTCATGCCAGTTAATACTTCCAAGACCTTTTCTATGTTTCTTATGATATTGTAAAATGCTGTCAAATTCTACTTTTCTCATGTTCTACTATAGTTATTGCTAAGTGCATCCTTTCCACCCGTTCCTTCATCTTCTATACCATCTTTCTTATTTCATCTGTTTCATTCAGTCCTTACTATATTCAAGAATGACTTACGTTCTCACTTAAAAACCCTCAGAACATGTCTCCTTAAAAACAAGTGCAGTTTTTCTCTCACGCAGAAATTTTTCATTCATTCCATCCAATCTACCCTTCATCTAGCACTCTTTACAGCTACAATTAATTTGAGATAAAATGCCAAGGTAGGTTTCACATAACCATGTCCAAATGTCAGAAATCCACTTTCAAACTCTACTCCATCTGAATCTCTCTCCAGATAAGAGTTTTTATTTAACAAACGTTCATTAGCTGATGTGCCAGACACTGTGCTAGGTGCCACAGATATACATACCAAAAAGGAGGAGCATGGTTTAGTGGAGGGGAGAAAGGCTACTCAATATCTACAGTGCAGTGTGATTAAGTGCTATATCCACATAAAAAGATCCAATGTTGACACAGTGAGTGACAGTCCACTTACTTAACTTACAAAGTCCATGAATCCCCTGAGTCCCTAGTAGGCAAATACACTAAATACTATCTCATGTTCTTAACCTGTATTATGAAACAAATGGTTTGAAGTCCTGTTAAGATCTGGTATAAGTTATTTGAGAATATGAACTAAGCATGACTTGGTGGAGGCATCTGACCAATGCCTTTGCCTTCCATTATTAAACATCCTCCTTCTGCTAATTTTCCTCAATCTCTCTATGCACCAGGTAGAATCTCTGTTGCTAAAATAACAATGACCAAGTATGATACCTCCTTGTCTCACCAACTGTATTTAAATCACATCAGTGTTGTTAAACCATCACCTAAAAAAACTCTCTCTCAAAGAGGCATTTATTTGACCAAAACAACATCAAAATCATAAATGCACTATATCTTACATAAATATAGCCCCCTTGGTTATTAGAATTTGGTGGAACACCACTGCAAGATTATAAGGAGGATATAGTATAGCTTCTTATATCACATATGTTAAAAATATTAAGAGACTTGAACAGACTAATAATAAAAGAAACTAAGGTCATCAAAAAATTATGGGGGGAGAAAAAAGGCTCCTGGCTCCGTAAATTTACAATTATTTTAAATTTCAAGAAAGAAACAATTTGTTAGACACACTATTCCAGAAATGGAATCTGCTTGTACATTCTACAAAGCAAACATAAAATCAAACTTCCTCCACCATATGCCACCAATAACTGGACATGGCTGTGAAGGAGGACATAGTCTTCCCGACTCCCTTCCTCCTTTTTGGCTGGCTCCCTAGCTAAGTACACCTCTCACAGAATCTACCATTATTCTTCGTGGTGAAAATACAGTATATAACAAAAATAACAAACAGAAATGAAATGTGGTTCCAGGTCTGCAGTTGCTGCCTCTATGAGATAATATGTGGAATTCCACATGGCTCTTATCCCTCACAAGCCCTCTTTCTGGCCTGTGGATATAATCCAAGCAAAACAGTGGTTACATGCCCATTGCCTTATGGGGATAATTTGGAAGGCTTGAAGTCATCCAAATCGAATAACCCCATTAGATTTTTGTGTTACCCAGAAATTATATCTGTCAGCTTTGCATTATGATAGAAATAAAATCAGACTACCCTGTTTGGTTTTAACAACTTCTTCCACACACAGCAAGTCAAAGTTATTTTTCTTATTCCAGCAGAGGGCATCTACAATGAAGTTTTTTTTTTTTTTAAGTTTCTGGAGATTTTCCACTTAGAAGTAGAATTTATGCCCATCTCTAAATTTAAAGTGGGAGTTTTCATAGAGCTTAGCTAGGTCTGATTTTCAAGGGTCCAAACTCTCCCCTGACATCCCTTTTCTCTCACAGATTATTTCCACTCTCTTGCAGCAATACTGAGTGGGGTTGGGGAAGCTACAGAACACTCCCACCTCCATCAGTACAACTCCAATTCTAGTTTCCTGTTTGGAGGCATGTGTAGCAACAACAAACCTGTCAGAATCAAGATTTAAAATGTTACTTTCTCCAAACATACTAGTTTTTAACTGCCCCAAAGTTCCTTGTTCTTGAGGGGACAAAATATTTTATCTTTTTATTAGCTGACAAATTTGAGGGGTAGATACCTTTAGAGGTAACCGCTACAGATTTGCCAGATCAGCCTCCATTAGTCTTCAAGAAAATGATAATATTTAGAGTTCTGGGGTTCCTCTCAGCGAGAATGTCTGCATTGTCTCTATTTCTTGGCATTTGTTTAACTAACATCCTCACTCACCATTAGCATGCCAAACCTACCCAACTCCAATCCCAGCAGAAGGCAACAGCTGCCAGTGTTTCTGCTGCCCGCTCTTCTGCAAGTTTTCCATCTCCCCAGTGCCTCCTTATGCGCCATTAGGGCTTTGGAGGACCAGCAGCAGAAACACTGGCTGCTTGTCTGGAACACTCTCTCTCCTTTCGACTTCAGATGCTGGGCTGCCCTGGATGGAGAAGTTATTTCCTATTTTCTGAAGTCTTATACTAAATAATAAGCAACTAAATTCTCTGGCTTCAGCATTTTCCCAGCCCCCCAACCCATTCCTCCATTAACTGCTAATAAAAATTTCCATCTCACCAATCAATGCTAGCAAGAATTTAGAGAACCAGGCATGCTCATTTTATGACTCCATGTTACTTAAACTGCTCTGGAAAGCACGACTGAAGAGCCTTTAACTTCTTGACTCAGTATTTTCAGCTCTGGAAAGCTGAGCTGGAAAACTAATGCATGGTTAAATTATAGTGTACTCACTCAAAGTAGTTATCAAAAGCAGACTATATAGCAACATGGAAAACTTAACCTCAAAACAAAACAAAAAGGCTGGAAAGAAGTACAACTACCAATTGCTGTTACATTAACACGATGGGGCCCATGAAGCAGTAATACTTCCATCAACTATGATTTATACTTTGTGATGTCTTATATGGTTTGATTTGTGCAGTAGTAGAAATAAACAGGACCAGGCTAAATCTCCTCATCCCTGCAGGACTCATTAAAAGGTCTGTCCAATGATCACACAACATTCACAAAACATTCCCTACTAGAAATTCTCTGAATCTTGACCCTCAAGTCATTAAGCACCTACTTACAGGTGGTGTGTCACACTTCTCATTTAATCCTTACAATAATTCCTTGAGGAGTTTATTTTCATGGCCTTAATTTTGCATAGGATGAAACAGCTACTCTGATATATTAAGTCACTTTCCAAGGTCATAGAGGGGTGTCGGAGCCAAGAGTCAAACATCCGGTCTTCTGACTGGATGGCTGTTCATTGTTCGTAGTGTTTTTCTAGATCCTTAAAACCCGAGCTAAATGTCGCAATTAATTCCATCCCCAGAAACCAAGTTTCTGTCATGTAAAATTGGCGCGATTACATTGTTATTCAATACTGGAGACCTTTCCTGTGTTCCACCACAGACCCTGGTAATAATAATCACCCTTCCTTCCGAATGTGCGCTGCACGTTATTAAAATGCTTTCCCTAAATCTTAAGATGTCCAAAGCTTTGCAAAGACTATGACAAAAAGGACGTGGCTGGCTGTTCCCCAAGGCCCGAGCGGGTTCCCACCTTTGTCAATGGGCCATGTGGGCTTTTTCACAGGGCCACGTCGGGAAGCGCGAGCATCGTAAGGGCAGTGGTGGTGGCCACGCCGGGCGTGGGCGTCACAGAAAACCTGGCTGCACGAGCCAGGGGGCCAAAGGCTACTCGCCGCTGGCTTCCTCGGACGGGTCCCCGCAGCCCATCCGCGTCCTCGGGCCTCACCTTGAGAGTCTCGTAGGCGGTCGCCACCAGCAGGAAGGCTTCCTCGGCGCTCTGCAGCGTGCGTCCAGCACCCTCATCGCCGGGCTCGGGGCGGTAGCGGTCGGGGTGGTAGCGCCGGGCCAGCTGGCGGTAGGCCCGCGCGATCTCCGCCTTGCTGGCCGTGCGGCTCACGCCCAGCACCGCGTAGCAGTCCTGCGTGCCGCAGTAGAGCCCCTCCACCAAGGCCCCCGCAGGCCGCGCCAGCAGTAAGGCTAGCAGCAGGGGCGCCGGCAGCATCAGCCAGCGTCGGCCGGCAGCCCCGGCTCCCCCGCGCCGGGCGAGCGGCGCTGCCATCCCGGCCCCGGCCGCCGCTCCGCCAGCCCAGCCACTCTCTGGCTCTCGGCAGCTCGCCCAGCTCGGACGCCCGGGGCCAGCTCCACGTCACAAGCGGCGCCTCGGCGCAGGCGCACAAGGCGCGGCGGCACCACCCACTTCCTTCGCCACCGTTGCTAGGGGAGAAGGACGCCTCCGCCTCCGGGCTGCTTCCGGTTCGTCAGGGAGCATCTTCCTGGTCCCAGCGGCGGGAGGATTTGTTCTTAGCGGCACCTGCAGGGCGTCGCTGAGTCTAGGGCTCAACTAACCAAAGTGTTCAGAGACCTTTAGCGTCCACAGCGCCCTTCACATGTGATCTTTTCGGCACCGGCGCCGTAACTTCACCTGCTCACCTGCTACGATTAGTAGCCTGGCTTTCTTGCTGTCTGGTCACTAGCGTTAAGGTGTCTGCTCAAGATTTTAAAGCCTGTCCCCAGCCCTGGACAACTTCCTCTCACTAACCTCAGACTGCATTTGCAAAAGGAAAATGAACTTGGAGACTCTAGGCGTGGTCGGCCTATTCGGGACCCTTGAAGTTCACGACCATCTGGTTCAGAGTTCCCCAGCCTCCACACTAGTGACATTTTAGAGTGGATGGGTATTTGCCTTGTAGGGCCTGTCCTATGCATTGTAAGATGTTAAGCAGCATCCACAGTAGTACTACCCAGGTGTGGCAGCCAAAAATGTCTCCAAATATTGCCAAATGTCTTCTGGAGGTAGTATTACCAGAAAAAATACAGGTTGCTCAGTTAAACTGAATTTCAGATAAACAACTAATAACTTTTATTACAATTATGATCCAAATATTGCATGGGACTATACAGCAACATGAAGAACTTTGCCTCAAAAAACTGTTTGTATTATTCACTTAGTAAATATTTATTGTGTCTACTATGAGCTAAGTAAGCACTGTAGTAGACACTAGGGACATAGTAGTGAGCAAGGTAGACAAGGGTCTCAATCTCAGGGAGCATATATTCTGGCAGAGGATAACAGACAATTAACAAGCAAATAAACTTTAAGATATAAATTATTTTAAGAAAATGAAACAAGGTAAAGATATATACCATTATATAGCAATTAATATATAGTTTTATATATTATATGTATTTTACATATTATGTTAACTATACATTGTTATATTTTTATATATAATTATATATTTTATACATAAAAGGGTGTGCAATGTGTTCTTTCATATACAATAACAATAATAGTATTATACACAACAGTAACAATAGTACAACTCCATTCAGGTTCCTGGATCTGATTCTAATGTATGTGTATGTGTGGGAGGGGGTCTTCTCATGCATAAGACCAAGTAATTCTCTAACACCGACAGGGTGTCTGAGAACTCAATTATCATGCTATCTGCAGAGAAATAACACCAGATTCTCCAGGTTAAGGGCTCTGCATACAACCCACTCCAGATGCTGGTTGCAAGCCCCAGGCTGTTACCTGTACTTCTGACCTACCAGCTACAGATAGGAGGTTCCAACGACCTCTCCCTTAGGTTCAATTAATTTGCTAGAGCAGCTCACAGAACTCAGGAAAACATGTAAAGGATACATGTTAACAGCCAGATGAAGAGATACCTGGGGCAAGCTCCCAAATAAAGGAGCTTCTATCCTCCTGGAGCTCAGGGCCCGGCTGGGTGGTACATGGGAGCATTCTTATTCCTCAAGCATGGAAGCTTTCTCTCTGACAGAGAAGCAGGATCCGACAGAGCAATAAGCTCTTCTCCTGGGTTTTTGTGAGGGTGACACAGCACAGCCATTGTTGACTAAATTATTGTCCATTGGCTGAATCAACCTCCAGCCCCCCACCCTTGGGTGGGGGTCCAAAAGTCTCTCATTAACATGACAAGGCACCCACTTCACTTTTAAGACACTGCAGTGTTTTCAGGAACTGTGGCTGAAGACTAAATGTACCTGGGAAATATGTAGTTGGTCATATGAATGACCAACTGTGTATTTCTTATGACTCATTATATTGCAGGGAGAGAGATAGAATTAATGGCAACACATAGAAGAATCCCCTAACCTGAAATTATTAGAGTCAGGGTCAATTCCAGGAGGAATTAACACCTTAACTGTCTCTGAAAGCCAAATAGAGGACGACTTGGGGCATGAGAGTGAGAGTGGAGTTCTGGGAGAAGAAGTTGTCAAGTATCAGGAAGAGAAGAGAGACAAAGGCAAGAAAACAAGCAACGTTTCAAGAAAATACAGGCAACCCAGAGGACTAGGGGTGCGGAAGAGGAGAGGTAGG
Organism: Manis pentadactyla; assembly: GCF_030020395.1. Lineage (NCBI taxonomy): Eukaryota > Metazoa > Chordata > Mammalia > Pholidota > Manidae > Manis > Manis pentadactyla. Next base: position 200,309,424 of record NC_080021.1, on the reverse strand, counting down.
GAGGAAACTGGAAAAAGTGAGATTGTGAGGGGTCATTTCAGTCCATGTTTAAGAAATTGCTCTTTATCCTAAGAGCAATGGAGAGCCAGCGTGGAATTTTTTAGGTACTAAAGTGACACCTTCAGGTTTGTGTTTCAGAACAATTACTCTGCCTGAGAAAATGAGTCGAAAGAAGTGTAAGATTATTATGAGACAGTGTATAAGAGCCTAAGTGAGAGATGCTACAAGCCTATTTCAAGGCAGAAGTGAGGTATGGCAGGAACTGGGGCAAGCATCATGATTAACTTTTCCTGCCTATGAGGAAAAATGCTGAGATATAAACAGTATAGTGAGAACAGGAGGGACCCCATCTTAAGGCTAAGATTCCATTTTAAAAAGCAGAGAGTTGAGAAGTAAGATTCCTAACATATTCTCTGATAATCAGACAATAGCCCAACAGCCTATCTGAAGGCAGGGCAGGCTCTCTTAAGTGATATGTCCCCACTGTTTGAGGGCAAGCACTCTCTTGGAGAAGAACAGGATAAATAAATACCCTGTGTTGGGTTTATTTAGCAGAATTAGCAGGAGAACTGTAACAGAGGAGAGGAGGCATGGTGTCTCGCCAGAGATAGCCTCTTGGGATCATGTCAAGCCTTCACCCAACAACCTCCCCTCTGCTCCTTGCCTCATTCTTGAAAGCCTTAAAAGACAGAATCCCCAAACTTTCATTGCACCTCCTCTCTGAGAACGCCCACACTTTCTTTAAGTGCGTACTTTCAAATAAAGCTTTCCTACTGCTCAAATTATTGCAATTTGTCTCTTTGCTATTTCATTTTATTTCCAAGTCTTCACTCTGTCTCTGCTTTACTCCTAATAAGTAGAAGGGGCTGCTAAGGGCTCAGATTTGGACCTGCATGTTTCCATTGCCTGGATGAACTGGATGGAACTGCCGCTGCACAATCTGCTCTTAGTAGCCTGCCTGCAAATCTTTTCTTGGGAAGTTCTCAAAACATAATCTCACTTCATCCTGGGCTCTGGGGCTCCCCCAAATCCTGGAGCGGCAGGGGCTAGTCCCCACATCATGCAGATCCAAGCAGACACAGGATGCTGGGTGATCCTGGTTTCAGGAATTGGCAAGGGAATCTGCCCTAGTCCGAGAACTTTCCCTCTTTCCCTTGCACTTTCCTGTTCTCTGCTGCCTGCGAGGCAGCTGCCATTCCCAGTTGCTCTTGCTTTAATGAATTCCTTCCTTACCTACACTCCTCTGACCTGTTCGAGAAGTCAAGCACCCTCCCCCGTCCAGGTTGAGGCCTCTCATCGTGCTTCACCTGGTGCGCAGGGAGAGACCTCCTCAGACGCAGCTACCCAGCAACGGTAGCACTGAGAATGGAGAAAAGTTGAGACCCATTTATGAAGCAAAGGGGCAGTATTGACTCCTTGGTTCTGGAGGAATGAAGTAAAGGAATGAGTCATGATAATCCCAGGTTTCTGGACTGGGCTACCAGGTGCCACCCCTAAAATAAGGAACACACGAGGAGAGTAGACTTGTGGTGTAGAATGTAGAATGATGCCTTCATTTGAGACATGTTGTATTTGAGTTGCCAGCCATCTCCACACTGGATCGTGTTATTTCCGCACTGAAACATTTGATGATTCTCATTGAATCTTGCCTCTCTTGGGGCTCTTCCAATATGCAGGCTTCCCAGTCCACTCAGTCCCTGCAAGCTCCTCTGGCAGAAGCTCACTGCCACCTGTTCAGGGCTTGCCTTCTCAAACAGAAGTTCCTCTTCGGCCTTGAGATAAAGGAAATTTTCTACATTACAAATTTGGTCATGCTAGTCTTACCTAGCTTCATCCTCAGAGTTCCAATATGTTAGCGTGGCTTTCAGGATTCTGACAATCGGGGGTCACACATGCTCTGTTTTTGCTTATACTAGTTCCTCTGCCTGAAAATACCATCCCTCTTCCGCTGCAGTGCCCTACCACCCCCTCTATCCTGGAGGACTTGGCTCAAGTGTCTCCTCTATTTAGACTCCTCCCCTCCCAGGCCATAGTCCCATAGGTGATTAAAGCGCCATGTTCAAGATCGAACTAGCCTAAGGGGGGCTCACTTAAAAGCAGACAGAACTTAGGTCTGAGGCTGTTATTTATTGCCTCTAAGCTACAAATCCACTCTTCCTTGCCTTGGGGAACAGTACCTGCCTATCCGCTTTCCCAGCTGACTGGATGTTAAACTGCCAATAGAGGGTGCTTGAGGTGCACAGCAAGGCTGGAAAAGGAAAAGGCAACATTTTTTTTCTCGAAGTAAACGTATCAACGTGCTGGGTGCCCTGTTGAGCACTAGCTTCTTTGCCTCTCCACTGGTGATGGCTCCTGTTGTGGCAGGAATTGTGTCCCCCTAAAATGATTATGTTTCAAGTCTGAAGCTCCAGTACCTGTGAATGTGACCTTATATAGAAATAGGGTCTTTGTAGATGTAATTAGTTAAAATGAAGTCACACTGGATAGGGGTGGGCTCTAATCCAATTATTCAAGTCCTTATGAGAAAACAGACACACACAGGGAAGACCACCATGTGACGGCAGAAGCAGAAACTGGAGATATGCTACCACGAGCCAGGAAAACACCAAGGACTGCCAGCCACTGCCAGAAGCTAGGAGAGGGGCAGGGAGCAGAGTCTCTCTCTCGGGCCCCTGAAGGAACGAACCCTGCTAACACCTTGGTTTCAGACTTCGTCATGACCTCCAGAACTGTGAGACCATATATTTCTGTTGTTTTAGGCCACCGGGTTGGTGGTAGTTTGTCACAGCAGCCCTAGGGGATGAAAACAACTCCAGTCTGTGTCTTTGTCACCATGCTGATGGCGGCTGTTAGCTGGCAAGGAGGCCAGTTCCTCCGCCAGGGCACCAGGCAGCAGGCTCCTGTGACAACTACACTCTCTCCTCAGAGAAATTAAATAATAATAATTAAGAAATTCATGCTTAATGGGTACAGAATTACCTTTTGGGTTGATAAAAAATTATGGGACTAGATTGTGGTGATGGTTGTGAACAACATCCTGAAGGTACTTAATTGCCACTGAATTTATACACATTAAACTGGCTAAGATGGTAATTTTTCTGTTTATAGACAATAAAAAACTAAAGAGCAATAGTAAATGCAAAGGTGGCAACTACCCCTGGAACTGAGGGGAAAGCACACAAATGAGGAACTCAGAAATTCATAGGAGGCTCTTGCCCCAAGTCTGAGATTAGTGGGTTTTTTAAAATTATGGTAAAATGCACATAACAGAATGTGCCATCTGAACCATTTAAAAATGTACATTTCAGTGCATTAATACCTTCACAGTGTTGTGCAACCATCTCTATAACCCAGTTCTAGAACTTTTCATCATCCCAAGCGGAAACACTCTACCTGGTAAGTGTGAAAGGAAGGAGCGACACACAGCAGCAATTCACTGGAGAGTTCCACTTTATTGGGGAAAAGTACTAGTTTATATAGGGAGGGACATAAGCTGATTGAGGTGTCACTTCAACGGGACTGGTGGCTATTGGCCAGGTGCTGAGATTGGGGGTGCGGCGAGAGGTGATTGGGCCTCGGGTGGCGCCGGCGGGAACCGAAGACCCGGAAGAGAAGCAGGAGGTTCGCCATCTTACGGGTGGGGGCCCTTCATTCCCCCCTTTCTCCTCTATGGGGTTGGGGACGTTGCTTTCTCTCTGACTGCTTCCCGCTGAATGGGGGAGGAGAAGGGAGTGAGGGCTTGAGGACCGGGAGGAAAGGGTTGATAGGACTCCCCACAGTAAGGACGAGTAGATGTGGACTTCTTCAGGTTGGAAATCAGTGAAGGTTCCCTGTAACCATAGGTCGAGGACTTGTTGATTCTAATGGTGCCAAGAGGACACGGGTGCCAGAAGCCAGGCGTCTGCGGCCATTGTTTCCAGGAACAGTTTCCAGCGGAGAGAGGGGTCCGTCTCAGCGTGTGGTGAGGAGGTCACGTGAGGGTGAGGGATCTTCTGTGGCCAGAAGCTGATAGTTCCTGAGTAAAAGCTGGTTGAAAGTTTGATTAGAGATTTTTCCGACTTGGGATTTGATGAACTTTATCATACAGGGTAAGAAAAGACAGGCGAGAAGAATGATTATTATGGGGCCTGCAATGGACCAGAGCCAGGTAAGGAGGGGGTTTGTTAGTACTGAAGAGAATGGGTTGGAATTGGAAGCAGAGTGGAGGCTGGAGGCAAGGTCGGTGAGTTTGGTAATGTCAGTTTCTACAATGCCGGATTCGTTGATGTAATAGCAGCACTCTTCTCGAAGGAAGATGCAGGTGCTGCCCTTCTCAGCTGTAAGCAGATCTAAGGCCCGCCGGTTTTGAAGGGTGACCTTAGCCAGCGAAGTGACCTGTCTTTGGAGAGAGGCCAGGGAATCGGCAGTGGATGTCAGGGCTCCCTCAAGTTTGGCATTGAGATCTCTAATTGCCCACAGAGAGTGACCCAAGGCCCCTCCCAAAAACCCTGCCCCAATGGCTGAGGTGGTCAAAGAGATACCGACCATGATGGGAAGGAAAGCAGCCCTTCTTGTGCGCGGGGGCAAGAGAGCTTGGAGCCCAAGAAATTCTGCCATGCTGTAAAGTGTAAGCTGTGGGATTAGGGTGACGAGAATGCAGGGTATATTGGAATTGGGAGGCAGTGAGTTGAAAAGACTGCCATTACACCAAAAGAAGTGTCCTGGTTGTGTAAAAGTTTTAGAGTCGGAGGTGGGGGTGTAGATAGAGAGACAGTGAAGTGCGCTGGAGGGGGGTGGAGTTGGGCCTACACAGTGGTGGATGGTGAGATTGTTTGCGTATTCTGGTTCCCATAGGGGTATGTCTGCCAGGGGGCGGAGAGGTTGTCCTTCTGCATGGAAGGAGTAGTTGGAAATATTAAGGGGCATGGCGGCCAACAGTGGGTGCTGTAGTGATGCGCACAAGAAACAATTGGCGGTGTTGAGGGTGTGTTTGAGAAAGATGGTGGTGTCTTGAATGAGCTGTAACCAAGAGTAGGAGAAATTAGAAGAGGGGCGGGGATAGGAAGATGAAGAGGCGCCGTCAAATGTTTGAATAATGACTTTTTTCGGAATGTCCGATATCTGATGCAACTTGAGCGATCTGGGAATGAGAAGGAACATACTCTCGAGAGATATGAAGGGTACCGTGAGGGGTCGAGGACCCCCCCCGTAGTATACTGAGGCTGTGAACTCCGGTGGCCCATCGAGGGTCCCAGGGGTAAGGGATTGATAAGGAGAATGAGCTGTTGGGATATTTTATGAAACGGTTGGAGGAGTAATACTGTGGGTACCGAGAGTCACCCATGTAGTGAATGGCACAAGACCAGTAGGGACATCCCCCATAGGTGTCTGGCCACTGCCTGCATGAGGCTTGTTTTTGGTCGTAGAGGAAGCAGAGGTAGGGAGTGAAAAGGGGGCTGCTAGGGAACACTTCGGTGGAGGGAGGAAAGTGAAGGTGCAAAGGCTCGGAGCAGCCTTTTAGAGGGCAGTCTGATGTGGTAATGAGGGCAGTGGTTTTTGTTTGATGCTGTGTGTAAGTCTGTCTGACCTTGAATCACCACACAAAGGAGGCTGAGGTGACGGGGAAGATGATAGAAATGAGGAACGAGAGCGAGAGAGCAGTAAAGGAAGAAAAGGTCATGATTCGGGTATGGATGGCAAAGGGGGTGAACAGGAGATGCGGAGTTTCAAGGGATCAGAGGGATGAAGCGTGGAAGAGTAGACAGCGTCTTGGGCTGTATCCGAAGGACTCTGGGTTGGGTCTTGGGTGTCCAGAGGAGGTGGGTCCTGGGTGTTTGGTTTCAACCTGGAGATATGAATCCAAGGGGTGACAGAGTTATCAGACAGTGAGAGCTTAGCGGCCGAGGGGGTGCAGAGAATGACTGGGTGTGGGCCTTCCCATTTTGGGGTGAGAGGGGGCTTATTTTCTAGAGGCTTATAAAACACTAGTTGACCAGGTCTTAAGACAGGAGGGTTTTGGGAAGCGGATGGAACCGGGAGGAGCCAATCCTGATATTTCCATAATTCGGTGTGGAGGAGAAACAGTAGCGGAAGGGCCATGTTGGGAGGAATTGGTCCTTTGTAGGGAGGGAGCCCCAGGGGTAAAATTGGGCAGCTGTACATGATCTCAAAGGGTGACAAGAAGGAAGGTTTTTTTGGGAGGGCCCGAATGTGGAGTAGAGCTAAGGGAAGTAAGCGAACCCAGTCAAGGTGTAATTCTAGAGATAGTTTGGTCAGGATGTCTTTTAGAGTCCTATTGGCTCTTTCTACTTTTCCCGAAGCCTGTGGCCAATGACAACAGTGTTGATGCCAGGGGAGTGAGACCGACTTGGAGAGGTTCTGAATGATTTGGGCAGTGAACTCAGGGCCGTTATCTGATTGGAGGGAAGTGAGCATCCTGAACCTAGGAAAGATCTGGGTGAGGAGGATAGAGGCAACCGCGGAAGCTCATTTGTTAGTGTTGGGGAAAGCTTCGACCCATCCTGAAAATGTATCTACCAACACGAGTAGGTATCTGGTACGCCGTATGGGGGGCATGTTAGTGAAGTCTATTTGCCAATATGCGGCGGAGACATTACCCCTTGCTTGATGAGCCGGGAAGGGTCGGGCCTTGAGGAGGGTATTAGGGTTAGGGCGTTGGCAGATGGTTCACCTGTGGGTGATTTGGTTAAGTAGGATTTTGTCTGCAAGAGAGAGAGAGAAAAAGGATTGTAAAAAATGGATCAAGGCCCCGGGCAAGGAAAATAACAGCAAAAATGAACAAGTGGGACTATATTAAGCTGAAAACCTTCTGTACAGCAAAAGACACCATCAATAGAACAAAAAGGAATCCTACAGTATGGGAGAATATATTTGAAAATGACAGATCAGATAAAGGCTTGATGTCCAGAATATATAAAGAGATCACATGCCTCAACGAACAAAAAACAAATAACCCAATTAAAAAATGGGCAGAGGAACTGAACACACAGTTCTCCAAAAAAGAAATACAGATGGCCAACAGACATATGAAAAGATGCTCCACATCGCTAAGTATCAGAGAAATGCAAATTAAAACTACAGTGAGGTATCACCTCACACCAGTAAGGATGGGTGCCATCCAAAAGACAAACAACAACAAATGTTGGCGAGGCTGTGGAGAAAGAGGAACCCTCCTACACTGCTGGTGGGAATGTAAATTAGTTCAACCATTGTGGAAAGCAGTATGGAGGTACATCAAAATGCTCAAAACAGACTTACCATTTGACCCAGGAATTGCACTCCTAGGAATTTACCCTAAGAATGCAGCACTCAAGTATGAGAAAGACCAATGCACCCCTATGTTTATCACAGCACTATTTACAATAGCCAAGGATTGGAAGCAACCTAAATGTCCATCGATAGATGAATGGATAAAGAGGATGTGGTACATATACACAATGGAATACTACTCAGCCATAAGAAAAGGGCAAATCCTACCATTTGCAGCAACATGGATGGAGCTGGAGGGTATTATGCTCAGTGAAACAAGCCAAGCGGAGAAAGATAAATACCAAATGATTTCACTCATCTGTGGAATATAAGAACAAAGGAAAAACTGAAGGAACAAAACAGCAGCAGAATCACAGAACTCAAGAATGGACTAACAGGTACCAAAGGGAAAGGGACTGGGGAGGATGGGTGGGTAGGGAGGGACAAAGGGGGGAGAATAAGGGGGGTATTAAGATTAGCATGCATGGGGGTGTGGGAGAAAGGGGAGGGCTGTACAACACAGAAAAGGCAGGTAGTGATTCTACAACATTTGCTATGCTGATGGACAGTGACTGTAAAGGGGTTTATAGGGGGGACCTGGTATAGGGGAGAGCCTAGTAAACATAATATTTATCATGTAAGTGTAGATTAATGATAACAAAAAAAAAAGCAGTTCCTGTGTGGTGACCTCCAATGAGTTCTAAACAATGGTATAAAGGGCATATAAAAGTGTAGGCAAAGGGTCTGTTTCTGTTTATACAGAGGATCAAAGCCTAATTGGGCTACCCCGAAAATGAACTAAGATACGATATGAAAAAGAACTTCCAACATCTGCACTCTCTGGAAGACTCATGCCAGAAGATGATCATCAAAAAACCCCAACAAAGATCCATGCACTGCTACAGGTGTAGGTGCACTCATCCCACCAGTTCCTGGACTTGCCATGGGAATGAAGAAGGAGATATCTAAGCTGGCCTGTGCATACAGTAAAACAACAAATTTGACTGGATCTATACTGTTGGAACTCAACCAAGAATTTGGAGAAGTGCAAATTGTAGCGCTCCAAAATCTTACAACTACAGACTATTTACTGTTAAAAGAACATATGGGATGTGAACAGTCCCCAGGAATGGACTGTTTTAATTTGTCTGATTTCTCTCAGGCTGTTCAAATTCAGTTTGACAATATCCACCATATCATAGATAAGTTTTCACAAATGCCTAAGATGCCTAACTGGTTTTCTTGGTTTCACTGGAGATGGATGTTAATTACAGGTATGCTTTGGTTACGTAACTGTACTCCTATTATGTTAATGTGTGTGCGCAATTTAATTAGTAGTTTAAAACCTATACATGCTGAAGTTACTCTACAAGAAGATATGTCAAAGAAATAATCAATCTTCTCATGTTTTCTGCCGCCTGCTACTTCTATAGCTTTTCTTCTTCCTTCCTAATTACAACCCTTAAATAGAATTCGTGCCTCATATTGAATTTACCGAGTATCATAATTCTTCCAAGTGGTAAAGATACCTCAAGACAAATGCTGGGCATAGAAGCTACAGGGCATAAATATGCAAAGAAGTAAAAAGCTAACCTTTTCAAACAATAAGGCTTCTCTCTCACTTACCAACTTTACATTTCCCTGTATGGCCCTGGAAGATGACTGGTTAGCCAGAGATGGGTAAGATTCCTCAAGGGAGGAACAACCTAAGACAGGCACAGTTGCAGGGAGGCCATCAGGTGAGAAATTGTGGATCAACAGAGGTGAGGCTTAGAACCTCACCCCCCCTGTTCTGAGAGAAATCTTCTGCATACGTGGATGTTTTATTGCCCTTGTCTAGCTTGGATTAACACATAGTCTCAGGCACACACCCGATCATCTACATTTGCTCTCTTACAACACTAAACTATGATTTCTACCTTTATCTTGTATCTACCTACCACTTCAGCATTTTATTAAAAATAATAATAATAAAGAGAGAAATGTGGTATCCACATATAAATCAAGTATAAAAATCAAATGAATATTCATATTTGAACTGACTGTTTATAGTTCATAATGCATGAGCAAAACCGAAAGTTTCTGTGATGACTGCCCTTGTACTGTTCACCATGTAACTTATTCACTATGTAAGAATTTGTTCTCCATGTAAGAACTTGTTCGTTATGCTTCAGAAGATTGGAGACTGATGAAAATTAGGCTTGGGGTGAATTAATGATTGTGCATTGAGCATTGACTCCCCTATATAGAATTTTATTGTTGTTAACAACCATCTGATCAATAAATATGAGAGATGCCCTCACACACACACAAAAAGAGTACACACTTCCTATTGTAAAATAAATAAGTAACTGGGATGTAATGTATAGCATAAGGAATATAGTCAAAATATTGTAACAACTTGGTATGGTGATAGCTGGTACCTAGAACTATCATGTATATAAATGTTGAATCACTGTGTTGTACACCTGAAACTAATGTAATACTGTGTGTCAACTACCCTTCAATAAAAAGTAATTATCTACAAAAAAAAAAAAAAGACAGATAACCAAACAAACAAAAAAAAAATGGATCAAGGATTGGGGGCTAGGATGGAACAGATCATGTAAGAAGCGGAAGAGGGACTCTTTGTCCTGGGAACAGAGGGTGTCTTGTGATAAGTCTAAAACCACAAGGGCAGACGGGTCATTGTCTGGTGCGTCTTCTGATAGGGCAGCGGGCCGGGCTACTCTGTCAGCTTTGTTGTTACCCCTTGTAATGGGGGGGTCATCCTTTTGATGTGATTTGCAGTGGACTATGCCCAGTCAGTGTGGGAGTTGTGAAGCCTCTATAAGTTTGGTAATTAAGGCTGAATTAGTGATGGAATTTCCTTTTGTGGTGAGGAGGCCTCGTTCTTTCCATACTGCCGTGTGAGACTAGAGAATATGGAATATGTATTTGGAGTCAGTGTACAGTGTGAGAGACGTGTCCCGGGCCATAGTGCAAGCTCTGGTGGCTGCAATGAGTTTGGCCTGTTGATTGGTTGTACCGGGGGGTAGGGCTTGTGCTTCGATGACGTCTTTGAGGGAGACTACTGCGTATCCTGCGTAGTGGGTGCCCTCATGTTTAAAGGAGGACCCATCAGTAAACCAGATGAGGTCGGAGTGTGAGAGGGCTCCTTCGGAGATCATGGAGTGACACGGAAGGAAGTTGTGAAGGGCTTCCAGGCAATCATGCGAGGGAGTATGAGGAGAGTAGGGTAGGGGAAGAAGAGTGGCCGGATTCAGGGGTGGGCAGGGGAGGAAAGAAATGTCTGGACTTTGGAGGAAAGAGGACAGTAAGGTCAAGAGTCTGGAGGGAGGGAGAGTCTGTAAACTTTTGTAGGTTAAGAGGTCTTTTAGGTGATGTGGGGACAGAATGGTAAGGGGCGCCCCGAATGTCAGTTTATGAGCTTCCTTCTGCAAGAGCTGTCCAGCGGCTAATGCCCATAGGCAGGGGGCCCATCCCCAAACTGTGGGGTCTAATTGCTTGGAAAGATAAGCTACTGGGGCAAAGGATGGGCCATAATGTTGGCCTAGGACTCCTAGAGCTTGACTGGACCTCTCACGAATGTATAATGAGAAGGGCTTCGACAAATCAGGAAGATGGAGAGCTGGGATTTCCACAAGGGCTTGACGGAGCTTAATGAAGGAGTGTCGGGGTGAGGAGGATAATGGTTCTTCAGGGGGGCCCTTGGTGAGGTCGTATGGGGTCTTTCCAACAGGGAGAAGTTAGGGATCCATGCTCTAAAATACCCAGCCAGGCCTAGAAAGGAAAGGATTTCTGTCTTGGTTTTGGGAATGGGCAGGTCAGAGAGGAGTCGTTTTCTGTCCAAGGTAATGGACTTTCTTTGTTGAGATAGAAGGAATCCGAGGTAAGTGACAGAAGGGGAAGAGATTTGAGCCTTGACGGGGGATACCCGGTAACCTCTGGAAGCTAGAAGGTTAAGTAGGGAGGCAGTGTCAAGTTGAGACTGTTCCCACGAGGGACTGCAGAGTAGAAGATCGTCCACGTACTGTAACAAGGTGGACTCGGAGTGATCATGATGAAACTGTTTGAGGTCCTGAGCTAGGACCTGTCCAAAAATATGGGGACTATCTCGGAAACCTTGTGGCAAAACTGTCCAAGTGAGTTGTTCAGAATGTCTTGTGTATGGGTCCGTCCAGGTGAAGGCGAAAAAATCTTGGGAGGAGGGGTCCAGAGGGATAGAAAAAACGCATCCTTGAGATCTAGGACTGAGAAGTGGGAGGCCGAGGCAGGGATCCGTGATAAAAGGGTGTATGGATTTGGAACTAAGGGATGGATAGGGATGATGGCCATGTTAATGAGGCGGAAAGATCCGTTGGTTTTTTTAACAGCTAATACGGGGGTATTAAATGGACAGTGAGTGGGTCTGAGGTAATTTTTGTTTAAAAGGTCCTGAATGATGGGTTGGAGGCCTATGAGGGCCGAAGTGGTTAGGGGGTATTGGGCCTGACAGATATACTATGAGGGGTCCCGTAATTTAATAGAGGCAGGAGGGCATAGAGCCATGGAGTGACTTGTAATGTCCCAGACCTTGGGATCTACAGGGTGTATGAGGGTGAAACTGGAGCTTTCATCAGATAGAGGGGGGTCATCGGCTATGAGGGCCATCAGAAAGAGGGTACTGGGGGCTGTGGGAGTGGATATAGTTATAGAAACATGGAGGAGAGAAAGGATGTCCCGTCCTAGTAAAGGGATGGGACACTGGGGCATAATCAGGAAGGAGTGGGAGAAAGGTATGGGATTGTCCTGGATGGTGCATAAAAGGGGAGGGGTTTTCAATGGGAAGATCTGTTTTCCTCCTACCCCGACTATAGGAGTAATGGCTGGCATGGTAGGGCCCCGGTATTCTCGCAAGACTGAGAAGGTGGCTCCTGTATCTAGGAGGAAGGAGATGGGGCGACCGTCTACTGTTAAAGTAACCCTGGGCTCCTGTTTGGTGATGGAAATGGTTGGGCGAGAAGACCCCGGGCCCCGTCAATCCTCCTCCGCCAGTCCCACTACGGAGGGCTTTAGGATGGGGGTTGTTTGTCCAGTCTCCCCTTCGGGTGGTTGGGCAATCAGACCCCCAGTGGCCCTTTTGGTGGCATCTGGGGCATGGGGTGGTAGGAGGTCTGGGGGAGGGGCACGCCCTTGACCAATGTCCTTCTTTTCCTCACTTGAAACAAGCTCCTGGGGTGGGGGGGCTTGTTTGTGGAGGGGCGGCCAGGTTGTGGTTTTATCAGCTGGGCCAACATCTGAAAGTTGGCCTGATCAGCCTTTTGTTTATGGTGTTCTTTCTCCTCCTCGCGGTAATGGAAGACTTTAAAGGCCACTGTTAGGATCTCAGTCTGCAGGGTAGCGGGGCCCTGATCTAACTTTTTGAGTTTAGCTTTAATGTCGGGGTAGCTTTGAGCCAGGAAGTATGTCATAAGGACATGTCTTCCGTCCAGCGTTTTCTGGGTCTAGGCTGGTAACTGTAATAGGGCTTGGGTGAGTTTATCTAGGAATTCGGAGGGAGTTTCTTCCTTTTTTTGAATTATGTCCTGGAGCTTTTGAAAATTGACTATTTTACGAGCTGCCTTTTTCAGACCTGCTATTAAGCAGGAGGCGAAAATATCCCAAGAGCAGAGACCTACAGCGGTGTTATAATCTCAGTGCGGGTCTTGTTTGGGGACAGTGGTGGGGCCAGTGGGATAGGTGGGGTCAGTCCTGTGGGTTTCGGTAGCGTGTGTTTGGGCAAAGTCCCAAACTCGCCTACGCTCTTCAGGAAGGAGGGTATTGGCTAGGAGCATGAAAATGTCATGATGTGTGAGGCTGTAAGACTGCAGGGTCCATTGAAACTCCCTGATATATTTCGTGGGATCAGTGGAAAAGGAACCAAGGCATTTTTCAAGTTGGGCTAAATCCCCTAAGGAGAAAGGGACGTGAACGCGCACGATGCCTTCGGGTCCCGCCACCTCTCAGAGGGGGGTGATAATTTGGGGAGGCCCCCGGGATCGAGTCTGAGGGGGACTGAAGGGTTCTGGCTCAGTCTGTGGGGGAGAAACAGGTGATGAGGGCAAAGACGGAGGAGGCCCCCGGGACCTAGTTAAAGGGGGGCTGAAAGGCTCAGGCTCAATCCGTGGGGGAGGGGCAGGTGAGGGGGGCGAAGGCGGAGGAGGTGAGATGGGGGAGGAGATGGTGGGAGAGGAAGGGGAAGGGCTGTTGTAGGAGAAGAAGGGGTAGGGAGTGGGCAAGAGGCCTCTGCAGGGGAGGTGGTGAAGGCGATGGCGGAAGAGGGCAGAGGGGTTGTAGGAGGGGGAGGGGCTGAAGGGGGAAGCCTGTATGGCGGAGGTTCGTTGGCTGAGTCAAAGGTAATTGAAGAGGGACTGGGAGTGTGTGGAGGGGAGGGAGATGGCTTACAGGCTAGGAGAAATTGGGGCAGGGAACAGGTGGTGCAGAGGCCGGGATTTTGAGCTAGGAGGCGAAAAGCTTCGATATAGAGAATCTCCTTCCATTTTTTCAGGCACTGGCAGTAGTTAAAGAGATCACAAGTGATGTTAGGATCAAGAGTTCCCTCTGTGGGCCGTTGGTTGTTATTGTCTGGGGGGTATGTCGGCCAATCTTGGGAGCAGTATTTGCGGAGAAGTTTTGGTTTTATATCAGGCGTCAGGGAGAGGGTGGCTAGATGCCTGAGCAGGCATTCAAGAGGTGAGCTTCCAGGGAGGGATGAGGAGGCTCCCATGGCTAAAGGACAGAGAAGGAGACAAACATGGGAAGACGAACGGAGACCCTCGGACTGGGAGCAGACCGCAAGGAGACAAAGGGCGTCCCCGATGATCCTTGGGGGTCTGCGGAAACTCGTATACGAGTCGGAGTTTCTTAGGAAGTGTGGGTCGTCACCCAGACTTCTCTAAGAAGGCAGAGTGCCGGAGTCCGAGGTACCTAGTACCAGGAATTTTCGGTGGAAGGAACGGAAGGAGGGGAGGGGGGGAAGGGAGCGTTCTCATCCGCAAAGGAGTCACCTCGTGTATGGCTGTTGGAGGGGGGCCTGAGGGTCTGCCGCAGCCGTGAAGGCCGGAGGCGGGGAGAGTTCCCTCCTCGTCCCCGAGCATCAGGGCCTTGCTGGATGATCACGGTCAATGGCGCTGCGATTGCTTGGGGAAGAGCGGCCCGCTCGGGGGAAAACTTACCCAAAGGCCAGAGAGGAGTGGTGAGTGTGAGGAGCCAGTGCTGGAAAAAGAGGACGAGGGCAAGCTGCTGCTGGTGTCGGGGGGAAGATGGGGCTCAGTTGGGGTGTCCCGTCTCCTGGGTTTTGGCACCAAAATGAAAGGAAGGAGCGACACACAGCAGCAATTCACCGGAGAGTTCCACTTTGTTGGGGAAAAGTACTAGGTTATATAGGGAGGGACATAAGCTGATTGAGGTGTCATTTCAACGGGACTGGTGGCTATTGGCCAGGTGCTGGGTTTGGGGGGTGGCGAGAGGTGATTGGGCCTTGGGTGGCACCAGCGGGAACCAAAGACCCAGAAGAGAAGCAGGAAGTTCGCCATCTTATGGGTGGGGGCCCTTCAAAGTGTGCAATTACTACTTGTTTGACTCTGTACCCCTTAGAGTTTGCTTTTACCCCTTGTGAGAAATGCGCTCACTGGTCCAAACTTCGTCAGAGATCAGCGGAGTGAGGCTTTAATGATGGTCTTGCAAGATCAGGTGACTGGTAAGCAGGCTGTAACTCCAGGTAGAAAATCCCAGTGCGAAATACCTTTGAAACTGAAATCAGTCAAAGAGAGAAATAAAGTGGGAGAAACCCATTTATTTCTTACAATCAGTCATCCACCTCTGCTCTCCCATGTCTCTCATGACCTGGCTGCAGAAGAAGAGACCCCCTCCAACCTCTCCAGTCCAGATAAGTCCTCACTTGCCTTTATAATTAGTTTTTGATGTAGAGATGGACTACTTCTCTCCACCCCTTGGAAACACCTATGATATGGAGATGCACTAAGGCCAGGTGAGAGATTCTTGAAATACTGCAATTTTACCCAAAGCTGAAATCTCACCTAACAATCTACTCATTCCCCAACTTCTACAATGGTTCCTGTGTGAGAAAACTGGAACATTTTAAACAGACTAATAACATACAGTAGCAACAGCAATAAAATCATGATAATCCTCAAGCCAGAGGATTCAGCTAGGTTCAAAGTCCTATGCAGATTGAGTCCATAGCTCTCTCATTCCACAGGCAGTCAGTAGATGAACAGGTAGGGAGTTCAGAGCAATCATCATGCAGCAGCTGCAGCTGGAGGAGGGGCCAGGCCACAGGGACTGTAGAAAACAACCTGAAGGGCCATAAGGTATGTGTTTTAATGACATCAGCATAGGCAAATCTTGTCCATCAGGTAAGATGCATGTAAGAGAGTAGTCCTGTGATAGGACAGTGGCAGGAATGGGATCCCCTCCTGGTCTAGTATACCAGACATTCACCCTGCTCCCTGTGGGAGTTACAGTAGGTCCATATATAGGGCAATGGGAGGTACATGCACTGGCCATAAAGATAAAACAAAACTTTCCCATAAGATGCTCTTACCTCCCAGGCATTTTGGGTACACTACAATGATCTTTGGGGGCCACTCTGCTGTTACTCCAGGAATACACACGAGGCCAACTTCCCGGCCCTTTTCCCAACGTGCCAGAAGGGGCAGCCATTGCTGGTCCATGTGTCAAAATGTCCAGGGCCACGTCCATTCAACAGAGTCTCCAGGGTTTAATGCAGTTGGAGCTGGCAGCAGGTTGTTGCTCTGCTGGCCATATCCTGGCTTCAGTAACTCCTCATATACAGCTGTATAGGAGAGGCAGCAAGGTGTGTTAGCATATGTACAGGGCTCAAGGCTCCTTTTCATAAACAAACCATTTGTTTCTTACAAGCAGTCATCCACCTCTGCTCTCCCATGCCTCTGCAACTTGGCTGCAGAAGAGGAGACCCCACCCAACTTCTCTGGTCCAGATAAGCCCTCACTTGCCCTTGTAATTACCTATTGATATGGAGATGGACTACTTCTCTCCACCCATGGGACACACCTAATGATATGGAGATGCATTAAGGCCAGGCAAGAGATTCTTGAAATACTGCAATTTTACCCATAAAGGCACACTCAGTGTGGTTACAACACATGAGTTGTAACCTTAGCACACAAGTCCCTCCTCTGGCTCCTCATTGACTGAGTACTACAGGGTTCACATTCTTTCCCAGATGTTATCTAAGCAAATTATATCTGTATTAGGCTTTTTTAACATTTGTCTTAATTTCATTGGCTGGTTTAAATCTTTTTCTGCATTTTTTTTTTCAAAGAGATGCAGAGCCCTGGCTTTCTTATCTTAATCTCCCTCACCCTCCCAGCCAGAGTGACTCCCTAGTATGTGTTATGACATGTAGGCTTCTTGTTAATACTCTTTTGTTTAAACATTAATTCCTCTACGAATAAATCACATTGAGTTTTATGGCATTTCTAACACCCTCATAGTTGCTAACTGTGGTGAGCTCTGTGAAGGAATGTTCCTAATCTAAGGTTAGAACTCTGAGGTAAGAGAAGCAAACTAGAGGTCATCCAGGGAGGACCATAAAAGGGCCAGGTCAGGAGAGGCTCAGAGGCCAAACTAGTCAGGGGAAGTACCTCTCGGAAAGAATCATCCTACTCTGTGAGGTTGGGCAATGTGCTTGAAAAGTGCTGACTCACCCAGGGCTCACTTCATCTTTCTCACTGTAGGAAACTCCATGAAACAGAATCTGGAATAAAATATCAGGGGAACCATCATATTGAGACAAGGACCATGGGCTTAGAGTAGGGTGAGGGCCTCTGGAAAAGAGCAAGGCAAGATATTTACAAGATAGACTAGGAATATAGACATCTTCAGTGAGATCAGTTAAAGGTCAAAAGGCCAGGAGCAACTTGGCCTGGAGTGTCTGAGTGTTCCGCAAGGGTATCTCAGCATAACCGGTGACTTCACTGTAAACAGCCCTAGAAAACAGACAACAACTCAGCCCACCTTGAGGGCAGGGCAGGTGGTACAAGTCCACACCCTAAGTCCTCAATTCCCCCAAATCCTCAACTGTCTATAAACCCTCTAGACAACACACCACCCCGGGCTGTCTAGTCCCCTGCTGGTGTGAGCCAGGAGCTCTGTCCTCTCACTGTATCTCTCAATAAAAGCCTCTCTCTAGCTCTCCTACCTTGGGTGTTTGTGAAATTCATTCTTTGACTCTGCAAACAAGAACCCTGGCATCAATATGGATTGAGAAATGTGAAAACTTGGATGAGATGCAAACGTTTCTAGAAATATATAAAATGCCAAAATTGGTGCTTGTAGAAATATTAAGGAAATTGAAAAGTCATCACACTATCTCTCTTGAAAAGACCTGGATTTTACAAAATAGAGAAAACTTTCAAAACCTGCTTACTCATTTTATGAGGTTAATGTAATATTGATTCCAAAACTGAGATGGGGACCTTGAGTGTAGTCAGAGTAGGGTGAGGGCCTCCAGGAAAAGCAAGGCAGGATATTTACAGTCAAAGCAATGTAACAATGTAAAGAAGTCCCTATTGAAACTCTGTGTTCAGCATTATGCAAAGTCAAGATCATACTAATTCTCTAGGGTAAAGATACCAGACTAGGAATATAGACATCTTCAGTGAGATCAGTTAAAGCTCAAAAGGCCAGGAGCAACTTGGCCTGGAATGTTTGTTTCATAAATAAAGAAGGATATTTCAGCATAACCTCTGACTTCTTTGTAAGCAGCCCTAGCAAACAGACAACAACCTAACCCACCTTAGGGGCAGGGCAGGTGGTACAAGTCCACACCCTAAGCCCTCATTTCCCAAAAGTCCTCAACTGCCTATAAATCCCCTAGACAACACACTACCCCGGGCTCTCTTACCCCCTCCTGGCATGAGCCAGGAGCTCTTTCCTCTCACTTTATTTCTAAATAAAAGCCTCTCCCTGGCTCCCTACCTTGGGTGTTTGCTAAGTTCATTCTTGGACTCTGCAAACAAGAACCCTGGCATCAAAACCAGGTAAGGTCAATGCAAGAAAATAATAACAGCTAATTGAATCCAGCTGTGTTTGTAAAAAGTCCTACATCTTGATCCAGTAGGCATGGATGTACTACTAATTGTAAGATAAATTCTAGCTGAAATAAGCAGGGGACAAGAGGCAACAAAGGGCCAGGCAGTTTATTTGAGCGCAATTACCGGGTGATGTTCCCCGGTCTGGCTATCACAGGCCGGGGAAGTCACGCTCAGCAGGGCAGGCAGTGAGTTTTTAAAGAAGGCAGGGGGAGGGAGAGCAAAGGTATACAGTGGCGCTAGGATTGGCTCGCCTAGGGTATGTGGGGGTCTCTCATTGGCCTTCAGCCAGGTACTGGAAAGTTACCACTACCCTTCTAGCTTGGAGGAAGGGCTCTAGTTAGGAATGTTATCTGATCAGGCTCTGGAATGTTGTCAGACCGGAACCTGTTGGTCTCTTCGCCTTGTTTGGTGAGGCCTGAGCTTGTCCAGCAGGCTCACCCCTTTCCCTGGTGCTTCCAGCCTTACACTAATGTACTGCAGCTCCAGGGCTATACACCATTTATAATGCTCCCCCTGCAATCCTCACCCACAGAGCAGAACTTTCTTCCTGGATTTCTTTCCCTAGGATGTAACAGAAGAAGCATGGGAGACTTAGCATTCCTGGGTTATTTCATATTACAACTCAGGCAACAAGTTTGGTCTCAGGGCTGTTACTACCTATGGCTCAACTGCTTAGATAAAAACATATTCAATAAATCAGAACAATTTCCTGGGTAGGTTGTGTTAACCAGTATAAAGTATTTGAGTAGTGATATCTTAAGTTAACACATCCTTACCACCTAAACTCAGGCCTTTGACTCTATTTCTTTAGGCCTTTGACTCTATTTCTTTTAGTCCAAAGTTCCCGATGATTCAGGTGGAAATAGTCCCTACATTCCATTCCTTAATTATTTATCTGTACCTTGAATTTCTTTATAAGGTATATAAAAGAAGAAATAATAAGCCTAGTAAATAGTGATTTTTTTCACAGATAGCCTTAAGCAAAAAGACCTCAATGAATTAGTAGACTTAAAAGACTTTTAAAAAGTCTTTCCATTCAATTGAATATTTCTTCATACTTTCATTCACTTGCTTGGCCTAAAAGTTGTGTTGTATTAAGTGAGCAAAAGTTATACCCACATACCCACAAATCAAGAGTTGAAAAGCAACCATTTCATATACGACTTTGCAATATTAAAGTATTTTAAAGTTCTCTATATTTAGAAGGCAAGGAATTGGCACTACGAGATCTTTTTTAAAAATTAAAGAATATTATAAAATTGGGTTGGCAGGGAGCTAACTCAAACCAGCATTGCTCTTGAACTTCCTTTTGGTCATATCTGCTAGCGCAGAAGTCTGCTAGTGTGAGTGAGGTGGTATATGGAGTTGGGACACCACAATTTCATTGCCAACCCATTTTTTAATTTTGTCAGACTTGCATAAATATAACCTCTCTCTGCTTTCTTGATATAAACCTACCTTTTGTTAAGATTTAATATGTTTCCTCCTTATCTCTTCTATCAGCCATTCACTTGAATAATGGGGGGAAGCAGAAGGGATCCTGACTGTATTAGTTCCTTTTTCTTCACATCCACTTGCCCTTTACTATTCAGCCCACTCGGCCACTTTTGTGGAGAAACTCATTTTACAGTTCTCCCACTCCTCTGGCATTCTTATTTAGGGCACACATCAAAATGACACAACTCACATAGCCCACTCCTAGTGGGTTTATATCCTGGACCCACTAGGTCATCAGGGAAAAGATGCCAGTGGCTTATTTCCTGACCACTAGAAAGCCACAAATAAAATCTTGTTGAGCAGAGATTCTGAAGAGAACTCCTGCCCCTGGCCCTGTATCTCTCTGGTTGTCCCAGTGCACTGGAGATTACGCCCATTCCAAAATTATTTATCAGAAGGTGCTACCCACTCCTGCAAGTCTGTTAAAGATTTCTGATGGCTAAATTCCACAATTTACAATGGTTTCAAATTTTCTTAGCCTTCTGTCAGAATTCATGAATGAAACACTTTCTAAAAACAAAGCATCTACAAAGGGAATATAAACCTATCTGGTCAGTTCATAGACAAAAGGGAAAGCTAAACAGAGCTCCAGTGTCCACCCCCTTAGCATGCTTTATAACAGGCTGATGGTTAAGTGGATTTTGTGCTAAATATACAATTTAAACATTGGTGTTTGTCTCTGTTTTTAAAGGGAGGAAAAACATTTGCAAAGAAAAAAGAGATCTCCAATGTGCAGGCTGACACCTCTTTCCTTTTTTTCTAAATAATCTGTGAAGTTAGGTAAACAGTCATTTCAGAAATATTCTCTATGATAAGGTTTTACACAAGAAGCATAAGGACATATGCATCTACTAATTAGCATAATACCCACTCAGAGCTGCCTGGTTGCAGAACATGGGCAGGAGATATAAATTTGGGAACCTTTAATCTATAAGTAGCTTTTGTCTTTTTACTTGTAACGGAAAGCATTCTAGTTGATACAGAAGAACAGAAATAGCCCAGGTAGCCTAAGAAGGTTAGAAGAGATGTGATCCAAGTACATTAACCTTTGGAAGAAGGAGAGACCCTTCCTCCAACATCACAGGAGAGAAGACCGATGCAGTGCACAGAAGTTTGTAACTCTGACCATGAAAAGACAAGATCTCTGGTCTACGGGCTTCTATTTTCTCAATGAAGTGTAAGGCAAGGTTATCTCTTAAGGTTGGGTTTTGAGAACAGAGGTGAAAGCATGAAAGTGTCACCACATTGTGTAAGAAAGCAAATTGATTGGGAAATTGCTGCAGCTACTGGGCAGCATGGGATGTGCCTATCTGGTTTTGTGATAAAGTAAAACTGGTCAGTCTTCTTGTGCAATTTTCTCCAGTCATGTTCAGCTGCTCATGAGAAGGCATGGAAAAAGTAACCTTCAGTTTGAGGCAGGGTTAGGATTATGTCAATGTGTCTGACGGAGAAAGAGAGAAGCAAGGAGGCTGAGAGTATTTGCCAGGAAGTAATTAAAACAAAGTACCTTGGAAACTCATCTGAACAGAATTGGACTAAAATTCATACCCACTATAATAATAGTGATACAAAGCCAGGAATTCAAAAAGAAGGGGAAGATGAGCACATAAATGAAAGACCCAGTAGGTTATTAAAACTGAGCTTTATGCTCTGCGACTCTGCCAGTTCCTCATTCCTTGTTCCTTTCTTGGCAAGAGGCTTTTCCCAAAGCCTGGCAAGGACATTAGGCAATGCCAGTGGTGCATGTCAGCCTCAGCCAACACAGGTGTTGTTGATATACACTTACCTTTTGTTAAGATTTAATATCTTAACAAGCTCACCCAGGTGTGTTGAGGCAGAACTTTTAGCCTCTGCTTGGGTAAACAACCAAGAGATGTTTCTTCTCCCAAGCCTTTCAGAAAGATCAAAGAATCTGTATCTACCAATTTCTTACTTTTTCCAGACAAAAGCTTCTTGCTGGGCATGTAGTGCTCTAGCAGGGAGATGGGTGTTTGTCATGAAACCCTACTCCCACACAAGCTGAATCTGGGAGGGCCACAGGGACACAGGTAGGATAAGATTGTCCCATGGCTTTGTGGAGGAGAGGAGACGTAAAGTAGGATTGTGTGAAGCAGACAATTAGGCATCAGGGAGATGATAAAACTGGTACAAGATAATGAGATAGTAAGCAGAGAACCCAGAAGAGATGACATGGCTTCAGAATGCTAAGCCCAAGTGGGAGATGTTTCCTGGGATGACGGAGTATAGCCCACAATGATGTGTGAACAGGAGAGTAGTAGGGGCCACAAGACCATGTAGAACACACACAGGTACATACACATATCACCACTAAAAGAGCAGGACTAGTGTTCCCCTGAGCTCCCCCCATAGAAAGCTTTAAGACAATACTTCTCACAGTGTAAAACACGCATCTGAATCACCCAGGGCTCAGGAGGTCTAAAGTGGGGCCTGAGGTTCTGTGTTTCTAACAGGCTCACAGCTGGTGCTGGTGCTCCTGGTCCGGGGACCACACTTGGAGGAGCAAGCCTGAGACACTTAACAGTGCTCCAGTCCTACAACCTTTCCTCTGTGTACTGGGGCTTGCCATAAGTCCAGCTTTTCCTGAAAACATTCTCTCGTTATCTATTCCATGCCCTCACCGAATTTGGCTTGACAAAGAACAGCAAAAGACAGAGTAGATACATTCTAGTCTAAAGGCCAAGGCCTAACAACATCCATCACTTTCAAAGAATCCAAGTCATGTCCTCCAGCTTCAGGCTTGGACATAGTAAATTATGGTGAAAGGCCAGGCAGTATCTAATCTCTTACCTACCAGTCATCACTTATCTATATCTATAAATCTATTATCACAGTATCTTATCTACAAGTCATCACTATTCTATAGTGTTTGCTCTCCCCAGAGGGGTTCCTAGATGTCCTCGGTGGTCTATATTTCTCTTAGCAACAAGTCAGCCATCAGGATGTCAGTGGTACTGAGTAGACTGAGGAAGTAACAGGGACAAAACTGTAGATGCTATGAAATGGGGTGCTCTGGAAGAAGATGTTGGGAATTGGGCATCACATGCTGGGATGGTGAGGAAGCAACCAACTGAGATACTGAAGGAAGTCCAGAAATGAAAATTCTCTTCACCAACTTATATGGCTCTACCACTTGGCCACTGATTAGTGTTTTTGGAAAACAGACAGGTGGATTTAGATTCTGAGGGTCATCATTGTGCCCTTCAAACCAGGTAAGATGAGGACCACGGTGCCATGTGGGAGAAGTTGGATGGTGCCCTAGTTGTACAGTAAGGTAGTTATGAATTGAATCCTTTTAAATATTCATTAAGAGATGGGAGTGAAAAATCAACTTACTTTTTAATTACTTTTGGTTGCCAAATTGCACATCTTTACACATGACTGTACACATTTGTACTTTATAATTGTCAAGAACTGTGAAGGGGCCTACTGCAGTTTTACAGATGCTGGCAGAAGATATAAGACTCCTGGGTCAGAGACAAAGGACTTGATTACTTACAGGACAGCAAGCAAGTAGCATCAAGTTCATGCTCATGTTGGTTTCCCCCGGCACCCACAGCCCACTGGGGCAACACAGAGGAGCCCAGAGGAATGCTTTGCATTCAGTGGATTTTCACCACAGCTGAGAACTCTGAGCTTAGGGGACCCAAAACTTTTATAAGAGACATTTGCACCAAAGGGACGTATTATAACAGACATATTGCATGAGACAGAAAACAAACCTGCCCTCTGCTCTGGAGGGAGACCTCTTCTAAGGCTGTTTGCTATACAGACATCCTGGGGAAGACAGTCCAGACAAAGATGGTCAGTGCTCATAAGACATTCAGGAACATGGGGAAATGTCTCTGGACAAAAATAATAGTAACTTATACTCATGCAGTGTGTACTGTGCATTCAGAACAGCTCTGAGCACTTCAGTGCTTTACACACATCGTTTCACTTAATCCTCACAATTCTATGAGATCATCGCCATTTCGCAGGAGTGAAAGTTGAATTTTATAATAATAAAGGGTGGTAGAGAGCCTATAATGATTTAGATCACTGGAGACTGACCCATAGGTCAGAAAACAGCATGATGTTTATTTTTAACAAGCCCTATAGGTGATTCTGATAGTCACCAAAGCTTAAGAATCACTAATTAAAAAGACAGACAACATCTTAAATATTTTGCAAAACTTTTTACTCCATCTATATTTACACTTACCTAATAAAGCCAAGAATTTCATTTCCTTGTATTTACAACACAGGATTTTGAGTTCTTACTGTGTAAGAAAGAAAATTGTTTGCAATGAAGATGTTTAAAGAAAGTATAAGCTTTAAAAAAACTGGCTCATTAAATTAAAAATACAACATGTATTTAGTGAAAATAAAATCACAAAGCTGCCAGCATTCCAGCATTTGCAGGTGTATACTCAGTATGTTGTTAGTGGAAAAACATTTTCTCACATGACTAGATAGCCATGAATGTTGCAAATCCACAAAAGGTTGGCATTGAAAATGTCAGAGATGAAGTTTTATTAGGGAGTAAGTTGCTTACAAGGAAAAATTCAAGCTTCATTCATTTTGGGGAACTAGAGATATGCATGGTAAGAAAAAAAAATCCTGGTGATGATCCTGTTTTTTCTTTTTATTCACATTTCATAGTGCAAGCTTTCCTTACAGGTTGAGAAGTGGGCTTGTATACTTACCCACAATGGTGACAGGGCAAGGTGCCATTTGCTTCCATAGATCTTTGGGGTGGGGGGATCCTTTTTCCAATTTTCATTAATTTAAACCATTTGCCTAAAATAACTTTTTTACTTATTTTTTCCTGCAAAGTCATGTACTTAAAAAAAATTTCTACCACAGAGCACTCTGTACCTATATTAATAATTATAAACCCTTATTCGCATTGCCCTTTGAGGTTGGAAATCACCTTGATATAGATTACATCTCAACTCTGCACGTTCATGAACACGCGTACATTGTCCTGTTACAACAAATGAAGCAACTGACCTGGACAAAGGGTGTGACCTACCGAAAGCAGGTAAGAGGTGAGGCCAGCATTCAAATCCAGCTCTTCTGCTCTTCCTACCACATATGCAAATACCTGTTGGTCTTCCCGCCCAATCTTTAATGAGAAAAGTAAAAATTATTTTCATATACTCACAATATAAAATAAGCAAATTTAAGAAGGCAGGGATGGCTTCAAAACATATATTTGGTTAAGGTTTACCAAATAATAACCAGCGGATAAGTGATTCATCCCCTAAATAATTTCTGTCATAGAAAACTGCCAAGTCAGAGGCTGCTTCAGAGAGATTTTCCCTAAACTTGACTAGAAGAGCAGGGAAGCTCCAGTTTGAATTTACCTTCCTTGCCTTCAGCAAATGCCTAGTCACAAAAACACTGAACCTACTTACATTATTATTATTTTTTAAACTTTTTATTAAGGTAATACACACCCCTCCCTTTTGGTAATACACTCTTATGAAGGTTTCACATGAATAAACAATGTGGTTGCTACATTCACCCTTTTAAAAAAAAATTTTTTTATTAAGGTACAATTGATACACACTCTTATGAAGGTTTCACATGAAAAAACAATGTGGTTACTACACTTAACCATATTATGAAGTCCCCACCCATACCCCAATGCAGTCACTGTCCAGCAGTGTAGTAAGATGCCACAGATTCACCCTGTGCCTTCTCTGTGCTACACTGTTCTCCCTGTGACCCCTCACACCATGTGTACTAAACATAATACCCCTCAATCCCTATCTCTCTCCTTCCCCACTGGCCCTCCCACAACCCTCCCCTTTGGTAACCACTAGTTCCTTCTTGGAGTCTCTGAGTCTGCTGCCATTTTGTTCCTTTGCTTCATTATCATACTCCACAAATGAGGGAAATCATTTGGCATTTGTCTTTCTCTGCCTGGCTTATTTCACTGAGTATAATGTTCTCCAGCTCCATCCGTGTTGTTCCAAATGGTAGGATTTGTTTCTTTCTTATGGCCAAATAGTATTCCATTGTGTATATGAACCACTTCTTCTTTATCCATTCATCTACTGATGGACACTTAGGTTGCTTCCATATCTTGGCTATTGTAAAAAGTGCTGCGATAAAC
The DNA here is from genome assembly GCF_030020395.1 of Manis pentadactyla. Lineage (NCBI taxonomy): Eukaryota > Metazoa > Chordata > Mammalia > Pholidota > Manidae > Manis > Manis pentadactyla. Next base: position 200,283,432 of record NC_080021.1, on the reverse strand, counting down.
ATAGGGGTGCTTATGTCTTTTTGAATCTGAGAAGTTGTATTCTTTGGGTAAATTCCAAGAAGTGGGATTCCAAGGTCAAATGGTATTTCTATTTTTAGTTTTTTGAGGAACCTCCATATTGCTTTCCACAATGGTTGAACTAGCTTACATTCCCTCCAGCACTGTAGGAGGGTTCCCCTCTCTCCGCATCTTTGCCAGCATTTGCTGCTCTTAGACTTTTCGATGCAGGCCATCCTTACTGGTGTGAGATGATATCTCACTTTGGTTTTAATTTGCATTTCCCTGATGATTAGTGATGTGGAGCATCTTTTCATGTGTCTGTTGGCCATCTGAATTTCTTCTTTGGAGAACTGTCTCTTCATATCCTCTGCCAATTTGGTAATCAAATTCTTTGCTTTTTGGGTGTTGAGGTGTGTAAGTTCTTTATATTTTGGATGTTAACCCCTTGTTGAATATGTCATTTACAAATATATTCTCCCATAACGTAGGATGCCTATTGGCTCTGTTGATGGCATTCTTTGCCATACAGAAACTTTTTAGTTTGATGAGGTTCCATGTTTTCATTTTTGCTTTTGTTTCCCTTTCTTGAGGAGATGCATTCAGGAGGAAGTTGCTCATTCTTCTATTCAGGAGATTTTTGCCTATGTTGTCTTCTAAGAGTTTTATGGTTTCATGAGTTACAGTCAAGTCTTTAATCCATTTTGAGTTTACTTTTGTGTATGGGATTAAACAGTAATCCAGTTTCATTCTCTTGCATGTAGCTGTCCAGTTTTGCCAGCACCAGCTGTTAAAGAGGCTGTCATTTCTCATTTGTATGCCTATGGCTCCTTTATCATACATTAACTGACCATATATGGTTGGGTTTATATCAGGGCTCTCTAGTCTGTTCCATTGGTCTATGGGTCTGTTCTTGTGCCAGTACCAAATTGTCTTGATTACTGTGGCTTTGTAGTAGAGTTTGAAGTAGGGGAGCATAATCCCCCCAGCTTTATTCTACCTTCTCAGAATTGCTTTGGCCATTTGAGGTCTTTTGTGGTTTCATAGGAATTTTAGGACGATTTTCTCTAGTTTGTTGAAGAATGATGTTGGTATTTTGATAGGAATTGCAATGAATCTATAGATTGCTTTAGGCAGGATGGCTATTTTGACAATATTAATTCTTCCTATCCATGAGCATGGGATGTGTTTCCATTTATTGGTATCTTCTTTAATTTCTCTCATGAGTGTCTTGTAGTTTTCAGGGTATAGGTCTTTCACTTCCTTGGTTAGGTTTATTCCTAGGTATTTTATTCTTTTTGATGCAACTGTGAATGGAATTGTTTTCCTGATTTCTCTCTCTGCTAGTTCATTGTTAGTGCATAGGAATGCTACAAATTTCTGTGCATTAATTTTGTATCCTGAAACTTTGCTGAATTCAGATATTAGATCTAGTAGTTTTGGAGTGGAGTCTTTAGGGATTTTTATGTACAATATCATGTCATCTGCAAACAGGGACAGTTTAACTTCTTCCTTGCCAATCTGGGTTCCTTTTATTTCTTTGTGTTGTCTGATTGCCGTGGCTAGGACCTCCAGTACTATGTTGAATATAAGTGGGGAAAGTGGGCATCCTTGTCTTGTTTCCGATCTTAAAGGAAAAGCTTTCAGCTTCTCGCTGTTCAGTATGATGTTGGCTGTTGGTTTGTCATATATGGCCTTTATTATGTTGAGGTACTTGCCCTCTGTACCCATTTTGTTGAGAGTTTTTATCATGAATGGATATTGAATTTTGTCAAATGCTTTTTCAGCATCTATGGAGATGATCATGTTGTTTTTGTCCTTCTTTTTGTTGATGTGGTGGATGATGTTGATGGATTTTCGAATGTTGTACCATCCTTGCATTGCATCCCTGGGATGAATCCCACTTGGTCATGGTGTATGATCCTCTTGATGTATTTTTGAATTCAGTTTGCTAATAGTTTGTTGAGTATTTTTGCATCTATGTTCATCAGGGATATTTGTCTGTAATTTTCTTTTTTTGTGATGTCTTTGCCTCGTTTTGGTATTAGAGTGATGCTGGCCTCATAGAATGAGTTTGGAAGTATTCCCTCTTCTTCTACTCTTTGGAAACCTTTAAGTAGGATGGGTATTATGTATTCACTAAATGTTTGATAAAATTCAGCGGTGATGCCATCTGGTCCAGGGATTTTGTTCTTAGGTCGTTTTCTGATTACTAGTTCAATTTCATTGCTGGTAGTTGGTTTGTTCAGATTTTCTGTTTCTTCCTTGGTCAACCTTGGAAGGTTGTATTTTTCTAGAAAGTTTTCCATTTGTTCTAGGTTATCCAGTTTGTTAGCATATAATTTTTCATAGTATTCTGTAATAATTATTTGTATTTCTGTGGTGTCCATAGTGATTTTTCCTTTCTCATTTCTGATTCTGTTTATGTGTGTAGACTCTCTTTTTTTTCTTGATAAGTCTGGCTAGGGGTTTATCTATTTTGTTTGTTTTCTCAAAGAAACAGCTCTTGCTTTCATTCTTTCTATTGTTTTATTCTTCTCAATTTTATTTATTTCTTTTCTAATCTTTTCCTCCTTCTACTGACTTTGGGCCTCATTTGTTCTTCTTTTTCTAGTTTCATTAATTGTGAGCTTAGACTGCACATATGGGATTGTTCTTTCCTGAGGTAGGCCTGTATTGCAATATACTTTCCCCTAAGGATGGCCTTGGCTGGGACTACAGTTTTGTGGTGTTGAATTATTGTTGTCATTTGTCTCCATATATTGCTTGATCTCTGTTTTTATTTGGTCATTGATCCATTGGTTATTTAGGAGCATGTTGTGAAGCTTCCATGTGTTTGTGGGATTTTTCATTTGCTTTGCATAATTTTTTTCTAGTTTCATACCATTGTGGTCTGAGAAACTGGTTGGAACAATTTCAATCTTTTTGAATTTACTGAGTCTCTTTTGTGGCCTAGTATATGATCTATTCTTGAAAATGTTGCATGTGCTCTTGAGAAGAATATGTATTCTGCAGCTTTTGGGTGTAGAGTTCTGTAGATGTCTGTTAGGTCCATCTGTTCTAGTGTGTTGTTCAGTGCCTCTGTGTCCTTACTTATTTTATGTCTGGTTGATCTGTCCTTCAGAGTGAGTGGAGTGTTGAAGTCTTCTAGAATGAATGCATTGCATTCTATTTCCCCTTTTAATTCAGTTAGTATTTGTTTCACATATGTAGGTGCTCCTGTGTTGGGAGCATAGATATTTATAATGGTTATATCTTCTTGTTGAATTGACCCCTTTATCATTATGTAATGTCCTTCTTTGTCTCTTGTGACTTTCTTTGTTTTGAAGTCTAATTTGTCTGATACTAGTACTGCAACTCCTGCTTTTTTCTCTCTACTATCTGCATGAAATATCTTTTTCCATCCCTTCACTTTTAGTCTGTGTATGTCTTTGGGTTTGAAGTGAGTCTCTTGTAGGCAGCATATAGATAGGTCTTGTTTTTTTATCCATTCAGTGACTCTATGTCTCTTGATTGGTGCATTCAGTCCATTTACATATAAGGTGATTATCGATAACTATGTACTTATTGCCATTGCAGACTTTAGATTCCTGGTTACCAAAGGTTCAAGGTTAACTTCCTTACTATCTAAGAGTTTAACTTAACTCACTTAATATTCTATTACAAACACAATCTAAAGGTTCTTTTCTTTTTCTCCTCCTTTTTCTTCCTCCTCCATTCTTTATATATTAGGTATCATATTCTGTACTCTTTGTCTATCCCTTGATTGACTTTGGGGTTAGTTAATTTAATTTTGCATTTGCTTAGTAATTAGCTGTTCTACTTTCTTTACTGTGGTTTTGTTACCTCTGGTGACAGCTCTTAAACCTTAGGAACACTTCAATCCTTACAGTCCCTCCAAAGTACACTGTAGAGATGGTTTGTGGGAGGTAAATTCTCTCAGCTTTTGCTTATCTGGAAATTGTTTAACCCCTCTTTCATATTTAAATGACAGTCTTGCTGGATAAAGTAATCTTGGTTCCAGGCCCTTCTGCTTCATTGCATTAAACACATCATGCCATTCCCTTCTGGCCTGTAAGGTTTCTGTTGAGAAGTCTGATGTTAGCCTGATTGGCTTTCCTTTGTATGTGATCTTATTTCTCTCTCTGGCTGCTTTTAATAGTCTGTCCTTATCCTTGATCTTTGCCATTTTAATTACTATATATCTTGGTGTTGTCTTCCTTGGGTCCCTTGTGTTGGGAGATCTGTGGATCTCCATGGCCTGAGAGACTATGTCCTTCCCCAGATTGGGGAAGTTTTCAGCAATTACCTCCTCAGAGACACTTTCTATCCCTTTCTCTCCCTCTTCTTCTTCTGGTATCCCTATAATGCAAATATTGTTCCGCTTGGATTGGTCACACAGTTCTCTCAATATTCTTTCATTCTTAGAGATCCTTTTTTCTCTCTGTCTCTCAGCTTCTTTGTATTCCTCTTCTCTGGTTTCTATTTCATTTATTGTCTCCTCCACTGTATCCAATCTACTTTTAATACCCTCCATTGTGCTCTCCAATGATTGTATCTCTGACCGGAATTCATTTCTGAGTTCTTGAGTATCCTTCCATACCTCCATGAGCATGTTAATGATTTTTATTTTGAACTCCCTCTGAGGAAGACTCATGAGGTCCATGTCATTTTTCTCAGGAGTTATATTAATTTTACTCTGAACCAGGTTCCTTTGGCATTTCTTATTTGTATATGGCACCCTCTAGTGCCCAGAAGCTCTACTCTCTGGAGCTGCTCAGCCCCTGAAGCAATATCAGGAGTCACAGGGGAGTGGTATTGGTGCCTGGGTGAGGAAAGAGCTGTTTCCTGCCTCCCAGCCACTATGCCTGTCTCCATTACTTGAACCAGTGGACTGAGCACACAGATATAAGCCTGTATGCTTTGCATTTGTAGTTCCTGTAGACAGATCTTCCCTCTGGCTGGCCTAACACAAGGGTAGGGTTTGCTGGTTTGCGAGCCAGGTGGGGCTGGCCGGGAGAAAGGCACAGTAGGCTGCCTATCACAGAGGGGGGTCCTTGGAGCTGTGTAGCCCGCCAGGGAGCTGGAGCACTTGGAAATTGTGAAAGCTCCCATCCTGCTGGGAAGAGTGCACCCAGACAATTTTGTCTACCTGTCCTTTCTCCTGAGCAGTAAGCTCTGTGCAATCCTTGCCCCTTTAGCAGCCGTCTTGCTAAGGGCTTCCTTGTTAGGACGTCTCTCAGACTGCCCGCCTTTCTTTTGTCCCAGAGCAGCCGGATATGGATCCCTGCTTTCCACAAGCAGCTGGAAGCTCAGTCTCTCCAGGAATTCTGCCTGTCTTGGCTTTCCAGTCCCCTAATCATGAGAGTATCATGAAAGCATGATGAAATGTAAGTTTGTGCTCCCAGAGCAGATCTCCGGAGGTAGGTATTCAGCATTCCCAGGCCTCCACTCCCTCCCTGCTCTGGTTCTCTTCCTCCACCCAGTGAACTGGGGTGGGGGAATGGCTTGGGTCCCACCGTGCCACAGCTTTGGTACGTTACCCTGTTCCATGAGGTCTGCTCTTTTCTCCAGGTGTATGCAGTCTGGTGCAGTCATCTTTCCTTTGCTCTTTCAGGATTAGTTGTATTAATTATATTTTCGTATTATATGTGGTTTTAGAAAGAAGCCTCTGTCTCACCTCTCACGCTACCATCTTTAATTCTCCTACTTACATTATTTTTAATGTTACAATGAGAAGAAGACAAATTGTTAGTCTATATTTTATGAGTTCTAGATCACTAGCAACTTCAACCTGGGTAACAAGAGTGCTCCAAAAATAATTTGCCTTCACACTAAAGAAGCCTTGGGACAGATTTCATTCCAATGTAAGTAGAAGTTAGGGCAGATTTGAAATGTCTCTGAACTCACATTCCAAAATTGCGGGTAATTTCTTTTCTTTTCTTCTTCCTCTTTGGACTCCTTCCCTCCCTCCCCTTCCTTCCTTCCTTTCTTCTACCTATTCTGGGGAGGCAATTTTTCCTATGAGCCAGGTGCATACATTACAGGTTCCCATTGAAAGGTGGTCTGCAGAGGTGGAGCCAAGATGGCAGCGTGAGTAGAGCAACGGAAATCTCCTCCCAAAACCACATATATCTATGAAAATATAACAAAGACAACTCTTCCTAGAATAAAGACCAGAGGACACAGGACAACATCCAGACCACATCCACACCTGCGAGAACCCAGTGCCTCATAAAGGGGGTAAGATACAAGCCCTGGCCCAGTGGGACCCGAGTGCCCCTCCCCCCAGCTTCCGGCGGGAGAAGAGCAGGCAGAGCGGGAGGGAGAGGGAGCCCAGGACTGCTGAACACCCAGCCCGAGCCAGACACAGTGCATGCGCGGGACCCTGGATACTAGGGAAACAGGGCAGCAAGAACGGTGAGTGGTTACCGGAGGCTGGTGCCAGAGGACATAAGAAAAGTGGGCGGCTACTTTTTTTTTTTTTTTTTTTTTGCAGTTTTGTTTTGGCGAGCGCACCTTGGAAGTCTTAAAGGGATAGGGACCCCAATACTAGGGAAACAGAGCAGCAAGACCGGTGAGCAGATGCCTGAGGCTGGCGCCGGAGAATAAAGGAAAACGAGCGGCCATTTTTAAAAAATTTATTAATTTTTTTAATTAAAAAAATTTTTTTTTTGTGGTCGTTGTTTTGTTTTGGCGGGTGCTTCTTGGAAGTCTTAAAGGGGTGGGACACTTAATCCAAAGGTAGGGAATCTGGGGATCTCTGGGCACCCTAACCCCTGGGCTGCAGGGAGCAGGGAGGCCCCTTACGGAGATAAATAGCCTCCCAGCAGCTCCTGCTCCAACGCTACTCCACCACTTTGGAGCAGCTGCCCGAGCCAGGCCACGCCCACAGCAACAGCGGAGATTAACTCCATAGCAGCCGGGCAGGAAGCAGAAACCCTGTCTGCGCGCAGCTGCGCAGCACAAGCCACTAGAGGGCGCTGTTCTCCCAGGAGAGGAGGGCCACAAACCAACAAGAAGGGAAGTTCTTCCAGCCGTCACTCGTCCCAGCTCTGCAGACTATTCCTATCACCATGAAAAGGCAAAACTACAGGCAGACAAAGATCACAGAGACAACACCAGAGAAGGAGACAGACCGAACCAGTATTCCTGACAAAGAACTCAAAATAAAAATCATAAACATGCTGACAGAGATGCAGAGAAATACGCAAGAGATATGGGATGAAGTCCGGAGGGAGATCACAGATGCCAGAAAGGAGATTACAGAAATGAAACAAACTCTGGAAGGGTTTATAAGCAGAATGGACAGGATGCAAGAGGCCATTGATGGAATTTAAACCAGAGAACAGGAACGCATAGAAGCTGACATAGAGAGAGATAAAAGGATCTCCAGGAATGAAACAATATTAAGAGAACTGTGTGACCAATCCAAAAGGAACAATATCCATATTATAGGGGTACCAGAAGAAGAAGAGAGAGGAAAAGGGATGGAAAGTATCTTGGAAGAAATGATTGCTGAAAACTTCCCCAAACTGGGGGAGGAAATAATCGAACAAACCACGGAAATACACAGAACCCCCAACAGAAAGAATCCAAGGAGGACAACACCAAGACACATAATAATTAAAATGGCAAAGATCAAGGACAAGGAAAGAGTTTTAAAGGCAGCTAGAGAGAAAAAGGTCACCTATAAAGGAAAACCCATCAGGCTAACATCAGACTTCTCAACAGAAACCCTACAGGCCAGAAGAGAATGGCATGATATATTTAATGCAATGAAACAGAAGGGCCTTGAACCAAGGACACTGTATCCAGCACGACTATCATTTAAATATGATGGTGGGATTAAACAATTCCCAGACAAACAAAAGCTGAGGGAATTTGCTTCCCACAAACCACCTCTACAGAACATCTTACAGGGACTGCTCTAGATGGAAGCATTTCTAGAAAGATCACAGCACAAAACACCCAACATATGAAGAATCGAGGAGGAGGAACAAGAAGGGAGAGAAGAAAAGAATCTCCAGACAGTGTATATAACAGCTCAATAAGCAAGCTAAGTTAGGCAGTAAGATACTAAAGAGGCTAACCTTGAACCTTTGGTAACCACGAATTTAAAGCCTGCAATGGCAATAAGTACATATCTTTCAATAGTCACCCTAAATGTTAATGGGTTGAATGCACCAATCAAAAGACACAGAGTAACAGAATGGATAAAAAAGCAAGACCCATCTATATGCTGCTTACAAGAAACTCACCTCAAACCCAAAGACATGTACAGACTAAAAGTCAAGGGATGGAAAAACATATTTCAGCCAAACAACTGCGAGAAGAAAGCAGGGGTTGCAGTACTAATATCAGACAAAATAGACTTCAACACAAAGAAATTAACAAGAGATAAAGAAGGACACTACATAATGATAAAGGGCTCAGTCCAACAAGAGGATATAACCATTCTAAATATATATGCACCCAACACAGGAGCACCAGCATATGTGAAACAAATACTAACAGAACTAAAGGGGGAAATAGACTGCAATGCATTCATTCTAGGAGACTTCAACACACCACTCACCCCAAAGGATAGATCCACAGGGCAGAAAATAAGTAAGGACACAGAAGCACTGAACAACACAGTAGAGCAGGTGGACCTAATAGACATCTACAGAACTCTACATCCAAAAGCAGCAGGATACACATTCTTCTCAAGTGCACATGGAACATTCTCCAGAATAGACCACATACTAGGCCACAAAAAGAGCCTCAGTAAATTCCAAAAGATTGAAATCCTACCAACCAACTTTTCAGACCACAAAGGCATAAAACTAGAAATAAACTGTACAAAGAAAGCAAAGAGGCTCATGAACACATGGAGGCTTAACAACACGCTCCTAAATAATCAATGGATCAATAACCAAATCAAAATGGAGATCCAGCAATATATGGAAACAAATGACAACAACAACACTAAGCCCCAACTTCTGTGGGACACAGCAAAAGCAGTCTTAAGAGGAAAGTATACAGCAATCCAAGCATATTTAAAAAAGGAAGAACAATCCCAAATGAATGGTCTAATGTCACAATTATCAAAATTGGAAAAAGAAGAACAAAAGAGGCCTAAGGTCAGCAGAAGGAGGGACATAATAAAGATCAGAGAAGAAATAAATAAAATTCAGAACAATAAAACAATAGCAAAAATCAATGAAACCAAGAGCTATTTCTTCGAGAAAATAAACAAAATAGATAAGCCTCTAGCCAGACTTATTAATAGGAAAAGAGAGTCAACACAAATCAACAGTATCAGAAACGAGAAAGGAAAAATCACGACGGACCCCACAGAAATACAAAGAATTATTAGAGAATACTATGAAAACCTATATGCTAACAAGCTGGGAAACCTAGGAGAAATGGACAACGTCCTAGAAAAATACAACCTTCCAAGACTGACTCAGAAAGAAACAGAAAATCTAAACAGACCAATTACCAGCAACGAAATTGAAGCAGTAATCAAAAAACTACCAAAGAACAAAACCCCGGGCCAGATGGATTTACCTCAGAATTCTATCAGACATACAGGGAAGACATAATACCCATTCTCCTTAGAGTTTTCCAAAAAATAGAGGAGGAGGGGATACTCCCAAACTCATTCTATGAAGCTAACATCACCCTAATACCAAAACCAGGCAAAGACCCCACCAAAAAAGAAAACTACAGACCAATATCCCCGATGAACGTAGATGTAAAAATACTCAACAAAATATTAGCAAACCGAATTCAAAAACACATCAAAAGGATCATACACCATGACCAAGTGGGATTCATCCCAGGGATGCAAGGATGGTACAACATTCGAAAGTCCATCAACATCATCCACCACATCAATAAAAAGAAAGACAAAAACCACATGATCATCTCCATAGATGCTGAAAAAGCATTTGACAAAGTTCAACATCCATTCATGATAAAAACTCTCAGCAAAATGGGAATAGAGGGCAAGTACCTCAACATAATAAAGGCCATCTATGATAAACCCACAGCCAACATTATATTGAACAGCGAGAAGCTGAAAGCATTTCCTCTGAGATCGGGAACTAGACAGGGATGCCCACTCTCCCCACTGTTATTTAACATAGTACTGGAGGTCCTAGCCACGGCAATCAGACAAAATAAAGAAATACAAGGAATCCAGATTGGTAAAGAAGAAGTTAAACTGTCACTATTTGCAGATGACATGATACTGTATATAAAAAACCCTAAAGACTCCACCCCAAAACTACTAGAACTGATATCGGAATACAGCAAAGTTGCAGGATACAAAATCAACACACAGAAATCTGTGACTTTTCTATACACTAACAATGAACCAACAGAAAGAGAAATCAGGTAAACAACTCCATTCATAAGTGCATCAAAAAAAATAAAATACCTAGGAATAAACCTAACCAAAGAAGTGAAAGACTTACACTCTGAAAACTACAAGTCACTCTTAAGAGAAATTAAAGGGGACACTAACAGATGGAAACTCATCCCATGCTCGTGGCTAGGAAGAATTAATATCGTCAAAATGGCCATCCTGTCCAAAGCAATATACAGATTTGATGCAATCCCTATGAAACTACCAGCAACATTCTTCAATGAACTGGAACAAATAATTCAAAAATTCATATGGAAACACCAAAAACCCCGAATAGCCAAAGCAATCCTGAGAAAGAAGAATAAAGTAGGGGGGATCTCACTCCCCAACTTCAAGCTCAACTATAAAGCCATAGTAATCAAAACAATTTGGTACTGGCACAAGAACAGACCAATGGAACAGACTAGAGAATCCAGACATTAACCCAGACATATATGGTCAATTAATATTTAATAAAGGAGCCATGGACATACAATGGCGAAATGACAGTCTCTTCAACAGATGGTGCTGGCAAAACTGGACAGCTACATGTAGGAGAATGAAACTGGACCATTGTCTAACCCGATATACAAAAGTAAACTCAAAATGGATCAAAGACCTGAATGTAAGTCATGAAACCATTAAACTCTTGGAAGAAAACATAGGCAAAACCTCTTAGACATAAACATGAGTGACCTCTTCTTGAACGTATCTCCCCGGGAAAGAAAACAACAGCAAAAATGAACAAGTGGGACTATATTAAGCTGAAAAGCTTCTGTACAGCAAAAGATACCATCAATAGAACAAAAAGGAACCCTACAGTATGGGAGAATATATTTGAAAATGACACATCTGATAAAGGCCTGAAGTCCAGAATATATAAAGAGCTCACATGCCTCACCAAACAAAAAACAAATAACCGAATTAAAAACTGGGGAGAGGAACTGAACAGACAGTTCTCCAAAAAAGAAATACAGATGGCCAACAGACACATGAAAAGGTGCTCCACATCACTAATTATCAGAGAAATGCAAATTAAAACTACAATGAGGTATCACCTCACACCAGTAAGGATGGCTGCCATCCAAAAGACAAACAACAACAAATGTTGGCGAGGCTGTGGAGAAAGGGGAACCCTCCTACACTGCTGGTGGGAATGTAAGTTAGTTCAACCATTGTGGAAAGCAGTATGGAGGTACATCAAAATGCGCAAAACAGACTCACCATTTGACCCAGGAATTCCACTCCTAGGAATTTACCCTAAGAATGCAGCAATCAAGTTTGAGAAAGACCAATGCACCCCTATGTTTATCACAGCACTATTTACAATAGCCAAGAATTGGAAGCAACCTAAATGTCCATCGATAGATGAATGGATAAAGAAGATGTGGTACATATACACAATTGAACTCAGCCATAAGAAAAGGGCAAACCCTACCATTTGCAGCAACATGGATGGAGCTGGAGGGTATTACGCTCAGTGAAACAAGCCAAGCAGAGAAAGAGAAATACCAAATGATTTCGCTCATCTGTGGAATATAAGAACAAAGGAAAACCTGAAGGAACAAAACAGCAGCAGAATCACAGAACTCAAGAATGGACTACCAGGTACCAAAGGGAAAGGGACTGGGGAGGATGGGTGGGTAGGGAGGGATAAGGGGGGGGAAGAAGAAGGGGGGTATTAAGATTAGCATGCATGGGGGTGTGGGAGAAAGGGGAGGGCTGTACAACACAGAGAAGGCAAGTAGTGATTCTACAACATTTTGATATGCTGATGGACAGTGACTGTAAAGGGGTTTATAGGGGGGACCTGGTATAGGGGAGAGCCTAGTAAACATAATATTCATCATGTAAGTGTAGATTAATGATAACAAACAAACAAACAAAAGGCAGTTCCTGTGTGGTGACCTCTAGTGAGTTCTAAACAATGGTATAAAGGGCATATAAAAGTGTAGGCAAAGGGTCTGTTTGTGTTTATACAGAGGATCAAATCCTAATTGGGCTACCCCGAAAATGAACTAAGATACGATATGAAAGAGAACTTCCAACATCAGCACTCTCTGGAAGACTCATGCCAGAAGATGGTCATCAAAAAACCCCAACAAAGATCCACGCACTGCTACAGCTGTAGATGCACTCATCCCACCAGCTCCTGGACTTGCCATGGGAATGAAGGAGATATCTAAGCTGGCCTGTGCATACAGTAAAACAACAAATTTGACTGGATCTATACTGTTGGAACTCAACCAAGAATTAGGAGAAGTGCAAATTGTAGCGCTCCAAAATCTTACAACTACAGACTATTTACTGTTAAAAGAACATAAGGGATGTGAACGTTCCCCAGGAATGGGTTGTTTTAATTTGTCTGATTTCTCTCAGACTGTTCAAGTTCAATTGGACAATATCCACCATATCATAGATAAGTTTTCACAAATGCCTAAGGTGCCTAACTGGTTTTCTTGGTTTCACTGAAGATGGCTGGTAATTACAGATATGCTTTGGTTATGTAACTATACTCCTATTATGTTAATGTGTGTGCGCAATTTAAGTAGTAGCTTAAAACCTATACATGCTGAAGTTACTCTACAAGAAGATATGTCAAAGAAATAATCAATCTTCCCATGTTTTCTTCTGCCTGCTACTTCTATAGCTTTTCTTCTTCCTTCCTAAATACAACCCTTAAATAGAATTTGTGCCTCATATCAAATTTACCGAGTATCATAATTCTTCCAAGTGGTAAAGATACCTCAAGACAAATGCTGGGCATAGAAGCCACAGGGCATAAATATGCAAAGAAGTAAAAAGCTAACCTTTTCAAACAATAAGGCTTCTCTCTCTCACTTACCAACTTTACATTTCCCTGTATGGCCCCAGAAGATGACTGGTTAGCCAGAGACGGGTAAGATTCCTCAAGGGAGGAACATCCTAAGACAGGCACAGTCGCAGGGGGGCCATCAGGTGAGAAATTGGGGATCAACAGAGGTGAGGCTTAGAACCTCACCCCCCCCTGTTCTGAGAGAAATCTTCTGCATACGTGGATGTTTTATTGCCCTGGTCTATCTTGGATTAACACATAGTCTACAGGCACACACCTGATCATCTACATTTGCTCTCTTACAACACTAAACTATGATTTCTACCTTTATCTTGTATCTACCTACCACTTCAGCATTTTATTAAAAATAATAATAATAAAGAGAGAAATGTGGTATCCACATATAAATCAAGTATAAAAACCAAATGAGTATTCATATTTGAACTGACTCTTTATAGTTCATAATGCATGAGCAAAACTGAAGGTTTCTGTGATAGCTGCCCTTGTACTGTTCACCATGTAAGGACTTATTCACTATGTAAGAATTTGTTCTCCATGTAAGAACTTGTTTATTATGCCTCAGAAGATTGGAGACTGACGAAAATTAGGCTTGGGGCGGATTAATGATTGTGCATTGAGCATTGACTCCCCTATACAGAATTTTATTGTTGTTAACAACCATTTGATCAATAAATATGAGAGATGCCCTCACAAACAAACAAACAAACAAACAACAACAACAACAACAAAAAAGTACACACTTCCAATGGTAAAATAATAAGTAACCGGGATGTAATGAATATAGTCAAGATATTGTAACAGCTTGGTATAGTGATAGCTGGTACCTAGAATTGTCATGTATATAAATGTTGAATCACTATGTTGTACACCTGAAAGTAATGTAATGTAATACTGTGTGTCAACTACCCTTCAATAAAAAATATTTATCTACAAAAAAAAATTAATAATAATAATAATAATAAAGAGAGAAATGTGGTATCCACATATAAATCAAGTATAAAAATCAAATGAGTATTCATATTTGAACTGACTGTTTATAGGTCATAATGCATGAGCAAAACCGAAAGTTTCTGTGATGACTGCCCTTGTACTGTTCACCATGTAACTTATTCACTATGTAAGAATTTGTTCTCCATGTAAGAACTTGATCGTTATGCTTCAGAAGATTGGAGACTGACGAAAATTAGGCTTGGGGTGGATTAATGATTGTGCATTGAGCATTGACTCCCCTATACAGAATTTTATTGTTGTTAACAACCATTTGATCAATAAATATCAGAGATGTCCTCACAAAAAAAAAAAGCACACACTTCCAATTGTAAAATAAATAAGTAACCGGGATGTAATGTATAGCATAAAGAATATAGTCAAAATATTGTTAACAACTTGGTATGGTGATATCTGGTACCTAGAATTATCATGTATATAAATGTTGAATCACTGTGTTGTACACCTGAAACTAATGTAATACTGTGTGTCAACTACCCTTTCAATAAAAAATAATTATCTACAAAAAAAAAAAATGAAAGGTGGTCTGCAGTAATCTATATAAAGGAGTGATCTATAATCTGTATTTTCTAGTTATTTGAATGAAAATTTGAAACTTCAGTTTGCTCTTGTTGTGTTGCTCTCATTCTTTTCCCTTGAATTCCTTCAATCTTTAGTCTGTGTTTTCTTTGGGGGAGTGTTCTACACTTGTCACTTAAGGACATTTGGTGTAGATTAGAGACTGTAATGAAACCTTGACTATCTGATAATCAATTTTATCCTTTGATAGCCTGTTGTTCAGTTTTATCCTTTGACAGCCATTGTTTTAAATGTTTCTTATAGAAGTATTTTTTTTCAAATTCAAAGAAGTACTGCCTATTCTAAAAAGGATTTGAAGCATATCAATTAAATACGAAGA
The DNA here is from genome assembly GCF_030020395.1 of Manis pentadactyla. NCBI lineage: Eukaryota > Metazoa > Chordata > Mammalia > Pholidota > Manidae > Manis > Manis pentadactyla. The sequence continues at coordinate 200,268,297 of NC_080021.1, read as the reverse complement.
ATTGATGATATTTAAAAAGAGTGAGAGACTTACAGGAAGCAAAGGAAATGTAACCAAATATTATGTTGATGATTTAAACCTTTAAGTTTCTGAATTTTAATGTAAAGCAGGAAATCATGCCAAGTTATTTTTGTTTTGCTTTGTTTTTTTTGGTTTTTGTTTTTAATTTTCTTACCTACCTATCGACCTCCCCCAAAAAAGAAAAAGGTCAACAGATGACTACTTTGGAGAAACAAACTTTGCTGAAGCCAAAGCAAAATTTATTAGGACAACATTTTCAATTAAAATTTTACAAAAGCCCCATAAAAGCCACTGAGTTGGAAGATTGTATTATCAGTCCTCTGTAAAGCTTGAGTTTTAACATTTGACCATTTTAAAACACTTTTTATTTTGATAAAATTTCAAACTTTTAGAAGTTATCCCATATACATTTTCCCTAGAGTCACCAATTATTATTAATATTTTCCCCTTTGCTTGTCATTTGTGTTCTCTTTGTATGTGTATGTGTGACTGTGTATACACATTTTTTTTCCTTTGAGTCATTTGAAAGTAAATTGCATTCAACATGCCTCTATTCCCATTATTATTTCAGTATTTCCTAAGGACAAGGACATTCTCCCTGACAACCACAGTAAAATTAACAAAATCAGGATATTTAATATAGACACTATGCTATCATCAGCAAATGTTTCTGTAAGAGGTCAAACAGTAAATGTTTTAAGCTTTGCCAGATGGCCTCTATCTCAACTACTCAATTTTGCCATGGTATAGTGCTAAAACAGGCAGAGCCAATATGTAAATGATGAGTGTGACTATTTCAGTTAAACTTTACGTATGTATGGCCACTGAAATTTGAATTTAATATAATTATCATGTGTCATGAAATATTATTCTTTTGATTTTTTTCAACTATTAAAAATGTTAAAAAGGAAATGACCAGAAAAGTGAAAGGGCAACTTATAGAATGGGAGAAAATATTTGAAAATCATATATCTGATAAAGGATTAACATCCAGAATATGTAACCGAACTCCTACAATCAAATTTTAAAAACCAAATAACTCAATTTAAAAATGGGCAAAGGACTTGAATAGACATTGCTCTGAAGAAGACATACAAATGGCCACATACATGAATGCTCAATATCAGTAATCATCAGAGGAACCAAGTGGAAATGGCAGTGAGATATCACCTCAGACCCATTAGGATAGCCACTATCAAAAAAGCCAGAAAATAAAAAGTTGTTATTTAGGATGTGGAGAAATCGGAATCTTACACACTGCTGATGAGAACGTAAAATGGTGCAACCGCTATGCAAGTTATAATGAAGGTTCCTCAAAAAATGGAAAGTAGAACTGTCATATGACCCAGCCATCCCACTGCTGGGCGTACGTCCAAAGGATTGAAAGCAGGATCCCAGAGATGTTTTCATACCCATGTCCACTGCAGCATCATTCACGATAGCCAAGAGGTGGAAGCAACCCAGAAGTCCAAGAACACATTAATGGATAAAAACTAGGACATATATATATATATATATATATATATATATATATATATATATAATAAAATATTTTTCAGCCTTAAAAAAAGAAGGAAATCCTGTCACACGCTACAAGATGGATGAACCTTGAGAATATTGCGCTAAATGGAAGAAGCTAGCACAAAAAGACAGATACTGCATGATTTCAGTTGCCTAAGGCATCTCAAGTAGTCCAACTCATAAAAATAGAAAATAGAATTGTGGTTGCCAGGGACTGAGGGACAGGGGAATGGGGTTTCATTGGGCACAGTGTTGCAGTTCTGCAAGACAAAGAAGTTCTCAAGATCTGTTACACAATAATCTGAATATAGGTAACACTACTGAACTGTACAGTTAAAAATGGTTAAGGTGGTTAACTTTATGTGTTCTTCACCACAAATTTTTTTAAATGTAAAAACCATTCTTAGCTTGCAGGCTATACAAAAATAATGGGCTGGATTTGCCTAGACGGCCAAATACACAGCTTGCCAACTCCTGATCTAGTCTATAGCATGTAGTCAAATTTCTGCAAGGTGTTTCAATCACACCCTTCGGAATTGCCCTCTCATCCCCAATCCCACCCAGGCTGTGCACTACATTTAATCATCACATCTCTAAAGACTAGGGTCTCTTTTAATTTAGAAAACTAGCTCCTCAGTCTTTCCTGGACTCCCATGACCTGGACAATTTTGAAGATTACAAGCCAGTTATTTTGCAGAAAGTCTTTCACTTTGAGTTTTTCTGATGTTTCTCATAACTAAGTCCAGGCTATGCATTTGTGTCAGGATACCACAGAATTGATGTTGTGTCCTTCTCAATGCATAAAAGAAAACACAAGATAATACCTGTCTCATTACTGGTGATGCTGGCTTTGACCCCTTGTCTGCCAGGTTTTCCACTGTGAAGTTACCTTTTTCCCCTTTAGTAAATAATTAGTGAAGAGATAACTTTTAGGTTTATTATATTCCTCTTGAGACGTCTGCTTTCTTCTCCATGGTCACAAAATGTCTGTCACACCCTGGGGCAGTGTCTCCACATTCCAGGCAGGAAGAAAGACAAAAAACAAAAGGTGCATTGTCACTTTTTATTTTAATCAGGAAAATAATAGCTTTCCTAAAAGTCCTACCTGAGATTTTTGTTTATGTCTTATTGACCAGAACTATGTCAAAAACCCAATTATAAAGGAGCCTGAGAAACAGAGTTCTTTAACTAGGCTACCTTGAACAAAATTGGGGTATGTATATAGGAAAAACGAAGGGGAGAATGGATATTGGACAGGCAACCAGCCTGGTCTGCCACTAGCTATGTCAATGATGAAATGTTTTTCAGAGTCTCTCTATCTGGCTCTCTGCCACTAACTGTACATGCTTGTTACTTTGATTACTTTGCAAAAGAGGAAACCTTAAACTGTCTGTGCCCCAAATGGTAAAGAACACGTTGCAATTGGATGTCACCCCTTGGGTCAAATATCTTAGATAAAAAGAGAGAGGTGGGTTGTCTTGGGTCCATGGTTGGCCTGTGGCAAAGTCTGTCTACACTGCTGAGAAGATGGGGTAAAGTGCCATGGTTTCTCCATACTTGTATTTGATTTTGGACCTCATGGCCAGAGTATCGAGTTCTTCATACTTGTCAGAGTTTATGTTACATTATCACCACTGGCCTGCTGAATTTTCTCTCTAATTTATACACCTTAAAAAAAAATCCCTATCCCTAGGGAAACAAAAGCAAAAATGAACAAATGGGACTATATCAAGCTGAAAAGCTTCTGTACAGCAAAGGACACCACCAGTAGAACAAAAAGGCATCCTACAGTAAGGGGGAATATATTCATAAATGATAGATCTGATAAAGGGTTGACATCCAAAATATGTAAAGACCTTATGCATCTCAACAAACAAAAAGCAAATAATCCAATTAAGAAATGGGCACAGGATCTGAACAGACAGTTCTCCAAAGAAGAAATTCAGATGGCCAATAGACATATGAAAAGATGTTCCACATTGCTAGTCATCAGAGAAATGCAAATTAAAACCACAATGAGATATCACTTCACACCAGTAAGGATCGCCACCATCCAAAAGACAAACAACAACGAATGTTGATGAGGTTGTGGAGAAAGGGGAACCCTCCTACACTGCTGGTGGGAATGTAAATTAGTTCAACCATTGTGGAAAGCAGTATGGAGGTTCCTCAAAAAGCTCAAAATAGAAATACCATTTGACCGAGGAATTCCACCTCTAGGAATTTACCCTAAGAATACAACAGCCCAAATAACCAAGAAATGGAAGCAACCTAAGTGTCCACAGTAGATGAATGGATAAAGAAGATGTAGTACATATACACAATGGAATATTATTCAGCCAGAAGAAGAAAACAAATCCTACCATTTGCAACAACATGGATGGAGCTAGAGGGTATTATGCTCAGTGAAATAAGCCAGGCAGAGAAAGACAAGTACCAAATGATTTCACTCATATGTGGAGTATAAGAACAAAGAAAAACTGAAGGAACAAAACAGCAGCAGACTCACAAAACCCAAGAATGGACTAACAGTTACCAAAGGGAAAGGGACTGGGGAGGATGGGTTGGAAGGGAGGGATAAGGGGGGGGAAAAGGGGCATTACTACTAGCAGACATAATGTAGGGGGGGCACAAGGAGGGCTCTACAACACAGAGAAGATAAGTAGTGATTCTATAGCATCTTACTATGCTGATGGACAGTGTCTATAATGGGGTATGTTGGGGGGCTTGATGATGGGGGGAGTCTAGTAAACATAATGTTGCTCATGTAATTGTAGATTAATGATACCAAAAAAAAATGAATTAAAAAAAATCCTATTCTTCTCCTGTTCCTTCTACAGAGTATTGCTATGTGCTTAATGTGTACTTTGTCCTTTTTGTAAATGTTCTTGCATAACATGCACTATGGGCATATACTTTTAATTCATAGAAATGGCATTGGGTTATGTGCCTGATTCTGTTGCTTTTCTCATGCACCACTGGGTTTCTGGATCCATCCAGGTTGCTGTATGCATTACTCACCTAGTGCTTCTGACTGCTGCCGCATGCCTTGCAGTGTGCAGCTGTGCTTCTACCACACTTTACCCCTACAATCTGTTAAAGGCTGACTTGTGTTCTCCCCAAATTCATATATAAAGTCCCAACTCCAGTACCTCAGAATGTAATTAACATTGGAGATAGGACTTTTGAAGAGGTCATTAAAGTTAAATGAGGTCATGCCTGGGCTCTGATCCATGTGCCTGTATTTGGAAACAGGACCTGCAAAGTGATGGTTAAATTCAACTGAGACCATTAGGTGGGGCCGTAAATGAACATGACTGGGTCCTTAAAGAAGAAATAGAGAGGGATGTGTGTGCACAGAGAAAATGCCACGTGAGGACACAGAAAGAAGCTAGCCATTAGCAAGCCAAGGGGTGTGGTCTCAGGAGAAACTCCACCTACCAGCACTTTGATCTTGGACTTCCAGCATCCATAACCATGAGAAATAAATATTCGTTGCTTAAGCCACCCCATCTATGAGATTTTGTTACGGCAGTCCTAGCAATCCAGTACACACTCTCTTAGTGACACCCCAGATTTCTTTTAGCTCTTTTGTTGAAAACTTTGAAGTCAACAAATAAACCTTTCCTGCAAAACTGACCATACCGTACAGCTAACACTGGATCATTACTTCATGCTGTCTTATGTAGAGACCTGAGAAGTCTGTCTTATTGTAGAGACCTTAGAGTTCTGAATCGTTCACTCAGTGCCTTGTTAACTGAAAACCTGGCAAAGAGAAAAGGGGAATCCTATCCCCATGACACATGACTGGCTTAGGGAACCCAGACCTAAGCTTTTTAGTCTTTAATTGGCCAGTGATTTGTTTAGAGACAGTCTAATTAATGAGAGGTAGAGGGCTTTTGTTAGGAATTTGGGGACTTGGATATTTTTCTCCCCTCTTGGTTAGTAAAGCTGCTGCAGCCATGCTGAAACCTTGAAGGAGGCAAGCTTCAGGATCATGCTGATGCCACGGAAGGCAGTGTGTAAGGATGAAATATGCCAGGTCTTGATTCAGACCAACGCTAAAGCCAGGCCTGCTTCTGCCTTTCTGTCACATGAGCCAACAAATCTCCTTTATTTTTAAAGGCAGTATGAGTCTTCTATAACTTGCAAGAAAAAATATCCTAAATGATACAGGTAGGTGCAATGGTACGATGTGAATAATGTCAAATCTCAGCGCTTGGACAAGGTTGGGGGCATAAATTCATTTGTACTCATCCGACTGGCAAAAGTGAGTACAGCAATAACATCAGTCCTGATGTTGGCTTTGGGTAACAGAAACTCTTCATACATTGATGGTAAGAATGTAAATTGCTACAATATTTTTGGAAAATAATCTAGCAATATACTAGGTTTAACCTTATAAAATTGCTATTTCCTGAGGTCAAAGTGCTTGAACATCAACAGTGTCATATGATTCAACTTAATGAATTAAAAACACACATTCTTTGACCTAACTCACTTAGGGAATCTAGCCTATAGGAATAGAAGCATTAGAATGTAAAGCTCTTCATACAGGGCTACTTACTGCAGCCTTGCAGACGGTGACAAAGCAAAACAGGACTAGAAACAAACTCAACATTGGGGAATAAATTACCATACACCCAAATTATGGAATATCACCCAAGAACTATTTAAGTAACGAGTTATATCCGTATCTGTTTACTTAGAGAGATGTCAATGATCTTAAATCAGAAAAAAAAGGGTGCAGAGTACCAACTTCAGAATGATCCCATTTTTGTAAAAACAGGAAATAAACCTCTATATGTATGTACTTCTATATGTATATGTCTGAATGGTTACGGACAAGGGAGTGAAAAGGTAGGTAAAACCCTGCACTGGTAACACTGGTTATGTTAAGGAGAGGGCAATGGAGGAAACTGAGGGGAAGTTTTAAAATTCTTTAAAAGTCTTTGCATTGTTTCACTCTTTACATTACGTACCTGACAGGGATTGGGCTACGAGTTGGGGGTATATAATTCAAGCAGACACAGTGTGGGGTGCCTGGGATTGACCTAGGGCCACTGGGGAGGTCCAGAGATTTGTTACTGGAATCTAGAGTTGATTCAGCTTGCCTCGCGATTGTACTGGTTTAAGCACTTGATACTAGGAACTCGTTTTTTTTTCTCTGTAAAAAGACATTTAATTTTCCTAAAGCAGTATTCTTATCCCCATCTTGTAGATGCGCGAATTTAGGCAGGAAGAGGTTAAGTAACTCACTCAAGGCTGCACCCACTAGAAGGTGGCGGCCGCAGGATTACAACCGGGGTGGACTAAAACCTTGGCTTTGCACACAGCCCCTCCCTTAGCCCACCTCCCCTCTAGGAGTCCCGGGGAGGCCTTGGTGCAGGGCTGCGACGGGGTGAGGCGCCTCAGTGGCAAAAGCGCTCTCTGCTGCCTGGGATGTCTGAAAAGGACTCTTGAGAGGAGACGACTTTTGTATTGGCCCGCGGTAGGTAAACAGGCGTTCATCAGGAAGACTGGGAACAGGCGAACAGGGTACGGTCGATACCTGCATACGAGGTGTTGGCATGGACTCTGGCCAGGCAGCCAGGCTGGGGAGGTGCCCGCGGACTGGACCCCGCCCTGGGCCCGACCCAGACAGCGGCGGCTCGGGGCGCCTGCGCGGGGCTCCTCCCTGCCTAGCGGCGGAGGCCGCGGCTCGTTCTCCCAACGGTTCCGAGTTAAGACGCTGGTTGCAGGCACGGGGCAGGGTTCCGGCGAGGCTGTTACTGTGGGCAGCACGGCGGCTTTCCCTCCAGAGGCCTCAGAGCCGGGCCCCCAGCCTTCTTCCCTGGCGGGGCGGGGCAACTCCTCCTTGGAAGCCCCGCCTCCGCCGCGCGGCCATAAAGCGCGGCCCCGGGCCCTCGGCGCGCGGCACCGACGGCCTCCTCTAGGCAGTGCAGCCCGCGGACTCTGTGAGTAAACGTCCCTGCCCCAACTTTTTCCCTGCTGGGGAGTTTGTACGATACCCTCCCTCTCCCTAGGCTGAATGACTTTTGGATCTTGCCCTGGGAGGAAATTTGGAAGCAGGATGTCCCGATCGATACCCCCGGTCCCTTGAGGTTTCTTGGAGAGACCCGCGTCGGGGGCTGGAGGGAACGGCATGCACAGGGGAGGCCACCAGCCAAGCAACTCGCGGGGCTGCAAAACTGGGACAAGTGTGGAGGGAGAAGAACAGGGGTCGGAATTCGGGTAACAGGCTTGGGTGTGCGCGGGGCGAGGAGACGGGAGCCAGGGGCCCCTGTGCTGGGCCCTGCACGGTCCCTGCCCGGCTCCCACTTTGGTGGGTGAGAAACTCCCTGAACTGCCCTTGTCCCAGATTCCACGCTCTCTCCAGGGGGACTTCTGGATTTGTAGCGAGTTCAGATTTCGCAAGTAGTTGCCTTTTTTTGGGAAAAAGACAAGTAGGATCAGCAGGGCTGCGGACCGGACCGCCCCGACCTCACCCCTGCACTGCGAGGTGTCCTCTGTAGGCTAAAGTGTTCCCTTGGCGGCACTGGTCCCGGACCGGCGTGTCAGCTACGCGGTCGTGGGGAATGCGCGGCTCCCACCTGCTGCAGGACACAGCGGTCCGGACCCCAGAGCTCAGGGGACCTGTATCATCTTATTTGGTTTTGTATGGAGGCAAGTTTAAACCGAAATAAATCCTGGGTTTCCCGTTCCGTGGCACAGAAAGCTGGCCCCCGACGGTGGGGCGGAGCAGCAGTGCCACCCCGCGGTGCTCGGGTCTTCCCGAGACTGCCTTACAACGCGGTCCTCGAGGCATCTGAAATTTTTTGACTCCTCTTCTTATTAGGTTCGCTTCCTGTGGGGTGAGAAACGGAATATTTGCACACCAGATAGCTGTTCGGTGCACTAGTGAAATTGTGGCTGTGAACAATTTCTGTATTGGTTTACATTTGTCCTTGCGTTGGAGATTTCTGGCCACCTCAGTTTCCTCATTTGTACACTGAACACTGGCAGTGATAATAATACCCATCTTATAGGGAAGTAATGAGGTAAAATGAGAGAATGCATATGAAGTGCTTAGCACAGCTATCGAAACAGTAAATACTAAACAAATGTGATTGATGTTAAATGATAATGATAAGAAGTAAATGATGAGTAGACCCTGCCGTCTGGCTTTGGTGCAATGGCTGGGGGGCCAAAATAATCCAGTCGCTTCATTGCAGTTGACTACATGTTTACTGTGTTCTAGGAGCTTCAAGATGGTTCTTGCTAAGAGCTGGATCCTAAAGAAGCACTTTGAAGGTTACCCTATTAAAAGTAACTTTGAGTTGAAGACAATTGAACTCCCACCCTTAAAAAATGGAGGTAAATCATACTCATAAAATTTGAGTTGGAAGACACTGTATCAGTTAGCCCTTGCTGCATAACAAACTACCCAAGATTTAGTGACTTCAACTTATAGTTTATTAGGTCATGATTACATGGGTTGGGAACTTGGGCTGAGTTAAGTTGGTAGTTCTTCTCTAAGTCTCATTTGGGTTAAATGGTTCATCCAGGATGGGTCTCACTAACACATCTGGTGATTAGCAGGTTTTCTGCTGAGATTCATATGCCTCGGTTCTCCTTTTGGCCTTTCTAGCAGGCGAGTTTGAGCTCTTCATTTTCACGGTGGTGTTGTGGATATAGAGCAGTAGGAGTTGGCAAGCGCCAGTGTTCAAGTACTTTTGAAGCCTCTGCTCGTATCATGTTTGCTAATATGCCGTTGGTTGAAGCAAGCCATGGAGCCGAGGCCAGATTCAAGGAATGGGAAATAGACTTGATGGGAGGAGTGGCAAAGAGGCCTGGGCCTGCAAGCACACATGGGAGGTATTTGTGGCCATTTTGCAGTCTGCCACAGAGACTTTGTCCAGGTTCTCTGTGTGAAGCCTCGATGTCATTGGAAGATCCGCCTGCTTTACTTAGAAATTGAAGCCCATGCTTGAGTGCATTGTCCTTCATGACTGTGACCAGACTGTAGGGAGGATTTCCCCTCTGTCCTGGTGAGCCCGGTGATGACAATGGGGTAAGCACTGCCTGGCAGCTGTGCACAGAGCTCAGACCGTCTGTGAGCAGACAATGAGGGAAAAATCTTCATCCTTCATTGCGGAGCCTTCCATCCCCTTGGGGAAGTGGAGGGAGAAGGCAAACCTAAAGAAATCTAGGGGAGAAAATGGCCACACACTTAGAGATTAGGCTTTTTAGAGCAGACTGTAAGGGGTGTTTAACAGATAAGTAGGCTTTGAGAAAAGGGCATGCAGTCAAATAGCATGGCAGAGTTAATCAGTCCCGTATAAGTTGAGATAGCCAGGACTCAGATTCAACATTTTCAGAGAATGCATGCACGAAGGTCACTCCAGCAAAATGTGTGTTTTATGAAACCCTCTTAATGAAACCCTCTGTGAGCCCTGTAACATAGTGGCTGCAAATGCAGCACTGGACCAATTACTTAACCTAAAGCTAAACAAAATGGAAACAATAATATTTGAGAACATCATATGACATAATCCGTGTAAGGCATGAAATGAGTGCTGAGTCCATAATGTGATGATGATGATGGTGATGGAGAACTGGCTCCACCAAATGTGAGAGCAGGTGCTTCTTCAGTAGAAAGCAGAGATGAGAGGGCCATCCTGAAGCAGCAAGATTATCTGTGTTTATTTAGAATGCCCAGAACAAGGAAGGCATCACGGGCTCTGAGCTGCTAATTGCCTATGAATGCTTTGTTTTGTAGAGGTCCTGCTGGAAGCTTTGTTCCTCACTGTGGATCCTTACATGAGGTATTATTTTCCTCCAAAAAATGCTTATGTTGTGTGTTGGACTGTATTCTGTTGTAGTCCAGTTTTTAAAATATCCAACTGATTCAAAACACTGTCCTTTCCCCCGACTTCTCCCAGCATATCAGTGATGGGATTTGGAGAAGCTCATCTTTTACAAAGGACTGAGAAGCTGGATGAGGGATAAGCCTGGCCCCTTTATTTTATAACCGTCTCCTGTCTTAATGTGCGTAGTTGCCACTCACTGCTCACCAGAACTGCATCCCCCCAAAAAAAGCCAAAAGCCAATTTGTCCATTTCACTGCTGGCACATAATTTGTGTAGAAGATGGTAAGACTAAAATTAGATTTTGTTGCCTCCCATTTACCTGTATTCTTTTAAATTAATTTTCAGTTGACTCAAATGTGTGTACTCACTAAACAATTCAGGGAGGGAAGGGAATAAAGCCTTTATGGGGCACTAACTTCTCAGTAATTCTTAGCCTAGGAAAATAATGTAGTCATCATTCTTTTAAATACTTTTTTTCAGAGCTGATGCATAGAAATTCAGATCTAAAGTGAAAAAATATGTTTCAAAACATTAAGTAGCTAGTGGAATATTATTCAGCCCTAAAAAGAAAAGAAATCCTGCCATTTGCAACAACATGAATGGATCTAGAGGGTATTATGCTCAGTGAAATAAACCAGGCAGAGAAAGACAAATACCGTATGATTTCACTTATTTGTGGAATATGAAAACAAAGCAAAAGGGAAGGAATAAAACATCATTAGACACAGACACTGAGAATTAACCACTGGTTACCAAGGAGGAGGGGGATAAAATGGCACAATAATTTGCAATCACAGTGTAAGCTGATTACAGGGACTGTTGAACCACTGTGATGTACATTTGAAACCAACATAAAATTGTATATTAACAACACTTGAATAAAAAAATGTTAAGAGCATCCCTTTTGTAATACAATTCTGAGATCCCAATTCCAATGTGTAGATTTTTACCCCACCCTGCCAAGCAGTGCTCTGATACCACCTGGGTGTCCTACAGTTCAACTCAGTTCTGACACTGTCTATCTGGAGATAGCATCACATCCTGCAGGTTAAGGTCTCAGTCCTTGAGACTGTCCCCCACCTCACTCCATATATCACTGGCAAATCCAGTTGTTACCTGTACTTATCACTGAATGCCTATAGATCTGAGATTCCAATGATCCCCCCTCCTTGGGTTTAGTTAATCTGCCAGAGCAGCTCACAGAATTCAGGAGACTAGTTGATTCAGGAGATTACTGGTTTATTATAAAGGGATGTAACTCAGGAACAGTCAAATGAAAGAGATGCACAGCGAGGTATGGGGAAAGGGTGGAGCTTCCAGGCTCACTTGCCACAAATCCACATGTGTCCACCAACCCAGAAACTCTCCGAACCAGTCCTTTTGGTTTTATGGAGCTCCATTACATTGACACGGTGATTAAATCATTGGCCACTGGTGATGGATTCAACCTCCAGCCTCTCTCCCCTCCCCAGAGGTTGGATGGCGGGGGTGGGGGGAAGAGGGAGTCAGAATTGATATTCCAACCCTGTAATCACGTGGTTGGTTTTGGCAACCAGCCTGCATCCTTAGGTGCGGTGGAAAAGTCACCTCATTAACATAACAAAAGACCATTACCAATCTCATCACTTAGGAAATCCTAAGGGTTTTAGGAGCTCCATGCAAGAAATGGGATGTAAACCAAGTATGTATTTCTTATTATAAATCACAGTATCACAGGTAGTGTTTTGGGTAATGAGTGCTCAGCTGTGCCTGGATTATGTTTTCAAAGTCCCTGGTAGGAGCTCATCCACGATTGAACATGATGGTAAGACTCTCATGTTCATTTCACAGAAGGCTTTCTCGGGGTCACAGGACAGAACTCTCTCTTAACAGCTTTTCATTTCTCCTCCTACATTTCGCCTACTTGTCCTGCTTTCACGAATCTGCACCCACTTCCCCACCAGTTTTCCATTTGGCTTGAAACTCAAGACACCTTTTCCCAGATGCTCTTATATATTAAGAATGGATTTTTTTCTTGTTTCCAGAGTGGTGGCCAAAAGACTGAAGGAAGGTGATATGATGATGGGGCAGCAGGTGGCCAGGTAGTTATTTCCATTTTTCCCAGGGCTTGGAAAATAATGTCTCCAACTTTCCTCTTGCTGGGCCCCGTCTCTGCCCATTACTCCTACAATTTCTTCAGCTTGTGTGGTTCACTCACTGATCTTGGAAGCAACTTGGGAAATCTGCCCCTTTCCTGGCTAATTGGGAGAGAGGGAAGCCTGTGAAATTGTCATCATTTCAACTTCGCTTTGCTTTTAATTCCTAAAAAGTTGTATTTGTCCAGTTTATGATTGTTGTAAAAAGTCAAATAAAACAAAATTTTATATCTTGTCCCAATCATCTGAATCTAAGAGATGACTATTTTCAATGTAGTATTATTTCAAAAATTGTTCAGTACACATACTACTACTTATAAATTTTTTAATGGGATTTTATTCTCACTTTTTGAGTAAATTGCTTTCTCTCATTTAGTATGTTATGGGATTGTTGACAATGTATAAATATACTACCTACCTTTTAAGGGCTGCCAATTATTCCATTATTAACTGCCATTTAACTAATCTGCTCCTGTCCAGTTTTTTCTACTATGAATATTTCTGTAAGGAATATGTATGCATCTTTATGGGTGAGTCTGTATATTCTTTGCCCACTTTGATGAATATTGCTTTACGTTAAATTCCCAGAAGGATAAGTTCGAAGTCAAAAGAGATGCACATTTTTAATTTGAAGATATAATGACAAATTGCTCTTCCAAAAGACTGAGTAACTACTCCCACTAATATTGTACTAAGAACCTGTTTCTCTCATACCTACCATTGCTTACCATCAGTGTTGGTGATCTGAGATGAATATATTGATACTTCATGCTTAATTTAATCCATTTCTTTTATTATTAGTGATGTTGACATTATTTTTATAAATTATCAATTTTTTGGGTGTGAATTACTTTTTATGTCCTTTTCCCTTTTCCTTTAGGTCTTTTCATTTTTTGTACTGAATTGTAAAAGCTTCTTATATGTTGGGACTACTACTGTGGCAAATATTTGGCTCTTTGATTATCTTCATCTGTCTCTCGTATCCAGTCATAGTTTAAAATATTTATGTGATAAAATTAGTATTTGTAATTATGGTTTCTCAGTTTCATTTCATGATTAGAAAGGCATCCTCCCCTCCAAAATGACTAAAGTGTTCATTCATATTTTCTTCTATTTTATATGTTAATCTTTTACACTTAAATCTTTGAGTCATTTAATTTTTATTTTGGAATAAGGAGTGTTTACTTTATGTTCGAATGACTAACCAGAATGCCAGTTATTGGAATCTTACTTGGATTTTTATTGTGATTTCAATGACTTTCTAGATTCATTTAGGAGGAACTCATATCTTTACAATATTTCTCTGGGCATAAGGTACACCCCTCCATTTATCTATTTTTGTCTTACAGCTCATTAACAGTTTTCTTCATATAGTTCTTATACATTTCTTGCTAATAATCAAATAATTTTACATGTATTTATATTTGCTGGATTGGCAGTTTTTTTTTTTAAGATAATACCCAGTGATGGGCATGTTGTTATGGTACACTCGTACATTGAGGGTAGAAGTAGAAGTTGGCATGACCTTCTAGAAAGGAACTTGGCAATAGGCAGTAAGAATTACATATGTTTTAATACTCTTTGGCCTATTAATTCCATTTATAGAAATATTTCCTAAAGAAATAATAAATTTATTTATGAACATTAATTGACATCTAATTGAATTATGAAAATACTAGAAATAATGTAAATGCCAGTATAAACTTAAAAGAAAAATCAGGTTACAAAACACATAAAATGATTTCAATTATGTAAACGTATAAAATACATTTAAAAATATATCGAGATTGCCATAAAATGCCCCAAAATATTAGCAGCTATCTTTGTTTTGTGGGATTAGAACTGATATTTTTATTTTATATATTTAAAGCTTTCTAAAATAAATGTATTATGTAAGTTTCTGATCTCCGGGAGAATGACAGTAAAAAATGGTAAGAGTGGGAGAAGATGGAAGAAAGGGAATTAGCAAATAAGACAAGAGGAACAGCTTAGGAGAGGCAAAAAGCCCAGAGAAATTGGAACCCAGTGGAGAAGAGTGTTGTGTGACTCAGGGTGTTGAATACAGCAGAAAGGTAAAACCAGGTAATGGGCGAAGAGTGTCCCCTGGATTCCACAGTAAGGAGTTGTTGTGACTTTAGTGGAGGGAGGTTGGAAGGCAGGTTGCATTGGGTTATCTATTGAATGGGAAGTGAGTAAGACTGGCTCTAAGAGGAAGAAGAGAGATGGAGGAGGTAGGGAGAGGATGGAATTGTAAGGTGGTGGACTGGAGCACACTCACATGCTGAGGAAAGGGGCAGTAGAGAGGAAAACGTTGAAGATTCAAGAGAGAAGGACTGAAGGATGGACAGCGCCCCTGAAGAACAAAAGAGGCTGGTGTCCAGGGCAACTTGAGCCAGAGAGAAAAGTGGAGAAGGACAGGGACAGATGCTGAACCAGTTCCCTTCTGATGGCCCTTATTTTTTTTCAGGGAGGAGGAGAAACCAGTGGCTGAGAATTGGGATGGAGAGATGTGGTGGAGTATTCCGTCATGGAATATCCACTTTGGTGCCCTTTTGTGGGCACTGAGCACACAGCATCCTGACTCCCTTGAAAGAGAAAAGGTTTTATGGAATGTCTTCACGCGCTTTATCTTTCAGAGTTGTGGAAAGTAAAAACTCAGCCTTACCAACAGGCACGATCGTAGTGGCTTCTTCAGGCTGGACAACGCACTCCATTTCTGATGGGAAAGAACTGGAAAAGCTGCCTACAGAGTGGCCAGACACATTACCAGTGTCTTTGGCTCTGGGAACAATTGGCATGCCAGGGTCAGTTTCCGGGGTATATTTCATGTGTTTGAATGCCTGATATTCGGGTTTTCCAAATGGTTTGTCCAGAAGTTGGTCAACAAGAAGAGACTTGAGGCAATGTAGATTCAGGGGCTGATTAGAGAAGATAGTGGGGCCAAAAGGGAAGAAGAGGGGGCAGAGCTAGCCTGGGCACTGAGGGAAAGAGGGGAAGACAGGGGACAGGCCCCTGGGGCACAGAGAAGGCGGCGGTGAGGGGCAACAAGGGGCATGGCCCCTCTCAAGCTGCCGGCGAGTGGTGGCCCAAGGGGACACCAGCTCCTCCGCCTCTGGTAGGCTCCTGGCTTCATGCCTCTGTCCTCTCTGCCTCCATTTCAGAGCTTGGAGAGAGAAAGAGTTCAGGCTGTCTTGGCTTTTCGGTACTTTCTCTCTTATTCCTCACTTTTCCCCAGCCACATGTGAGTTTCCTGAGGTGTAAGGGGATCTGAAGTTTAAACAACTGAGATGAACCACAACTATGGCTGTATAGGTACTCAGCATGGCACAGATCTAAAACACTCAAGCATCTCTTGTTCTTACCCCTCAAAAAGAGTCCCAATCAGTTCCTTCCATCTATTCTAGGTCCCAGCTGCATTTGGGGCCTCAAGTTTCCTTTTCTGCCCCAGAGAGGCAAGGTTGATTGAATTCCTTTTGGAGTCCCCAAAACTTCCTAGCTTGAAATTCATTTATTTCCTTTCTTATTCTAAGTTGTGAGATTTTTTTTCTTCTTTCCTTCCCTCCTTCCTTCTTTCCTGTCCTCCCTTACTCATTCTTTTTCAAACTTTGAAGGACTTCTAAAGAATGAAATGGAAATATATATCCCCAAGTGACCAGCCTGTAGCAAAAACCAGTTCCATATGCCCCAAGTTCATATCACACTCAGAATTTGAGCTCCTCAGAATTATGACAGCCCAGAGGGAATATTGTGAAGTTAGAGGGTGCTTAGTACCTTCTGCCATTCAGTGAGTGGGCATAAAACAGAGTCACAGCACTTCCCATGTTTTCCTGCCTGCTCTGTACCCTCTCCCAGTGAGAGCTTCCTCCCAGCTGGTCACCCCACCCATGCTCTTGACATTGCCAGCCAGGTGTAGGAGTGCAGGGTGAAGATGGGCATGAGCAAACCTCCCATGACTTAGCTGGGGAGAAAGTAATTTGTAAAATAATAGGAGATTTGAATTCTAAAATGGAGAATAACTTTTTCGTTTGTGCGTATACTTCTCATTCACCTGTTCCAAGCCTCTAAGGAGTACATGTTTACCCCAATGGGACTCTGTGATTGGAGGGGAGGAGCTATGCCATGTGTCTAACCCCTTCTAGTGACACACCACCCATTCTTTGAGAAGTTCTGACAGTATGAGCCACTAGCCAGTGGGATGGGTCAGCCTTTCAAGAATGCTGGAATTTCTGCTGTAGCCATTAAAATAGTCGAACTTTGAAATCTTTGAAATACACTGGGTGTCGTTCAGCTGTCCGGGCTCCAAAGATTTAATGTTCCCCCAAAGTATTGCATTATTTCCTTCAATGGTACCTCCCTCTGTTTTTTCAGTTAAGATGAAAGAGTTCATGAGTTTTGCTCTCCAACCTGTTGATCCTATCATGTCCCCCTTAGTCCAAAGTGTACCTTTGATTTTCCCTCAGAGATTTCTTCACTGTTGGCCTCTCCATCTTGTCTCCATTTTATTTTAAAAGGACGGGACTTTTGGGAAAGGCTTTGTTTAACTTAGGTTAATATGTCTAATTGAAAGCTCATTTTGGAAATATCTGGAAGGGAAACTGGGGTGGGAGGGAATTACTGGTTGTTGAGGGTGGAATGACACAATCAGAAAATGTCCCTTTTTCTCTGTTGGGGTTATGCTGACTTGCACAGCACTCTCTGGTGTCCGCATTCACTGAGGTGGTGGGTCTCAGTTGTTTGCATTCCTAAGAATCCTGCAGAGTCTTACTAAAATTCAAATGTCCATGTCCTAGTATTTCTGAATCAGTGGCTATGAGTGGGGCCTGGGAATCTAAATTTTTAATAAAACTCCAGGTGATTCTGAGGTGGTGGTGCTCCATCCACCTTTTGAAAAACTTTGGGTTAAGGGAATATTAGATGTTGGGGTCCTCAGAAAATATGCTGTCTGTGCCCTTCACTGCCTTGGGTCTATGCCCTACTCTAATGGACCCCCCAAATATAGCCAGAGGCTGAGTAAGCTTAAGTTATGCCAACATGTAGTTTGTTATATAGAAATGACTTTACATGAATTTGCCTGAAATTTTGCAAGTGGCTTAACAATCACCATAATGAATATAGATTTCATGTGTTCAGACTTGGAGCAAAAATACAACTTAAAATTTTTCTACTACTGTACTTCATTTTTATCTCAAGCCCTCGTTTTGGCTGGTGTAGTAAAATAAAACTTCAGTTAAACTTGGTGATTTCTCACATCATTTCAGGTTTAAAACTCAGAATTTCCTGTTTCTTCCTAGGGTTGATGCAAAGCTCCAAGGGCCAACACAAATTCAGTGTCAGTAGAGGGGGGATGACAACTTCTTGATCTTGAGCTATCTTAGTCTTACGCTGGTCTCCTGCTTGAGATGCAACTTCTCCCATTGAGCCTCAGCCATATGCCCTTCCAAGCTGGCAGTACCCTCAGGTGTGATGGTTTCTTTACGCAATCCCTGTCAGTTCTGTCTGAGCTGCATTTATGCAGGCCCTAGAGTTCTTTCCTTGCAAGCTAACTTCAATCTCTCACTCAGGGTGAAATTTCGGAAGTTCTTCCTTACCACTTTGAATCCAAGGAAAACTCAAGGTGTTTCTCTATGCCCCTCTCATGCCTAGACATCAC
Source organism: Manis pentadactyla (assembly GCF_030020395.1). Lineage (NCBI taxonomy): Eukaryota > Metazoa > Chordata > Mammalia > Pholidota > Manidae > Manis > Manis pentadactyla. The sequence goes on along the minus strand of NC_080021.1, from coordinate 200,250,118 downwards.
ATACCTGCTCTGTGTCTACGGCACCTTGGTAACATGGAGGCTTTCCCCATGAAGCTCACTATCTCCCCAGGAATCACAGGGAACGAGGCAGAAGCTTTCTATTCTTGGATCCCTAAAGGTTAAGGGGACCTATCTTTTTTTGAGACTTGAGACTGGGTAAGGACAGGTAATATTTGTTCCCTGTATTGTCTGTCTTTTACCTGGACTCATGGTACTGGTTGTTGAGAAGGCCTTCAGGCTATATCTGAATGGTTATAGGGAAAGCAGCAGATCTATCCACATATCCTTAATTGTCTTCCCTCAGCCTAACGGCCTACTTTGGCCTACTCAACATCTGTGCTGTGAAGGGTGGAGAAACACTGATGGTTAATGCTGCAGCAGGAGCTGTGGGCTCTGTTGTGGGGCAGATTGCTAAGCTCAAGGTAAGTGTCTTCCTCCAGCAACATTTACTCAGCACCCACAGTGTGCACTGGAAATGCAGCAGTGAATACAACAGACCTTCCCTCATCTCACAGAGTTTAGTCTAATGGATCTTGTTTAGAACTTGGAGACACATTCAGAATATAAAGAGCTTTCTGAAGAACTACTTTCCATGTACTAATATAATCTGTGGTCTCATTCACAAAGTGCTTTTCAGAATGCCCTCAGTTCCTCCACGATTAGGTGGCATCTAGTCCAGTGCTTTGGGCCAAATCAAAGAATAAGGGGGCAGCAGCCAGGGGGGCTGTCTATGATATGAGTCCCAGAGCTGAGCCAAAATTATAGGCTAAAGAGCCACTGCACCAAGAGATAGCATGCAAGTCACTGCAGGGGAAGAAAAGCCCCAAAGTAAAGAAACAAGGGAATCAAATGCATAGGTTGTCAAGCCAGCAGGTTGAAATGAGCTGCAAACCGCATAAACACGGAGGGGCTCTGTTGGGTGGTCAGAGGCAAGCTTAAGTTTTTGGGTTGTAGGCTGGTTCAGGGACTAATTTCACCTGTGGGATCTGTTGGTCCTTATGGCACCCTCATACATGTGGCTTAGCACCTAGAAGGGGGTTCCTGGGGAATCTGACCAGACTAGACTAGGCGGGAGGAGCTGGTCCATTTAGTTGGTTTCTATTCTCCCCATTTAGGGCTGCAAAGTTGTTGGAGCTGCGGGGTCTGACAAAAAGGTTGCCTATCTTAAGAAGCTAGGATTTGATGTTGCCTTTAACTACAAAACAACGGAGTCTTTGGAAGGAACTTTGAAGAAAGCCTCTCCTGATGGTTATGATTGTTATTTTGATAATGTAAGTACAAACTGGACTTAATACCTGTTTTCAAACAAGATACTATACAAGGGAATGTACTTCTAGAGTTTACATCTAAAATATTTGGAGAAAGCACATATGCTTTTTAAAAAAAATGTTTTATTAAATTTTATTTATTTATATAATTCACCCATTTAAACTATAGAATTTAGTGGTTTTTAGTATATTCACAGAATTATATAAATATCACTACAGTCAATTTTAGAACATTTTCATCACCCCAAAAAAGAAATGTAGTACTTATTAGCAGTCACTCTCCATTTCCCCCAAGAAGTGGTATTTGTGACTGGCTTCTCATGCTGAGCATATTTTCAAGGTTCATCCATGTTTTAATATTTAATCACTACTTCATTACTTTTTATGGTTGAGTAATAGTCCATTGTATGGATATATCATTTTATTTTCCTATCAGCTGATGGGCATTTGAGTCATTTTGATGTTCGGCTATTGTGTGTAATGCTGCTGTGAACATTCATGCGTGAGTTTTTGCGTGGTCACGTTTTCATGTTGCCTGAGCATACAAGCGGAATCGTTGGGTCATGTAGTCACTCCATGTTTAACATTTTTAGGAACTGGCAAACTATTTTGCAAAATGGCAATGCTCTTTTATATTCTCATCAGCAATATATGAGGGTTCTAATTTCCCCACATTCTCACCAGCACTTATTATCTGTTGTTTTGATTATAGCCATCCTAGTGGGTAGTGTGATGCTTCACTGCAGGTTTCATTTGCATCTCCCTCATGCCTACTGACATTAAGCATCTTTTTTATGTGCTTACTGGCCACTTGTGTATCTTCTCTGGAGAAATATCTGTTCGAATCATTGCCATTTTTCCATTGTATTATTTATTGATTTGTAAGAGTTTTTTATATTTTCTGGATACAAGTCCCTGACTAAATACAGTGAATTCTCAGTATTTCCGGTAGTTATGTTCTATAGTCACCACAAATACTGATCCATTGGTCTCAGAGGAAGTATGTACATATATGCATTTATCACAAAGATTACAATAGTAAGTCCTAAAAACAATGCTTCCTATAGCTTCTACTTTATTTTTCAAAAGAGAAAATAAGGTTCAGAAGTGTTAAGTAAATTGCCTGAGGCTACCCCACTATCTAATCCTCTCAGAGCAGGGATTCATACCCCATTCTATTAGACCCAGAGCCGATCTCCTTGAGCTACTCCGCACTGCCCCCTACTGCCTTCAGCCTGGCAATCCCAGAGCTGAAAACAAAGCAAAGCTTTGGCCTTAGCTGGGAACTTTTTGTCTTTTGCCACTCTATGGATGTCTGCAAATAACCAGGGAATGCTCTGTATTGATTTTGGGGTTATAAATAAATGTTAGCAAGTAGTCTAATTCTCATAAATGGAATGCACCAATAATGAGGATCAATTGTATGTGGCTTGCAAATATTTTTCTCTATTCTCTGTGTTGTCTTTTGCTTTCTTTCTTTCTTTTTCTTCCTTTTTTTTTTGACTGGGTCCTTTGAAGCACAAAAGTTTTAAATTCTGATGAAGGCCAATTTTGTTTTTCTCTTGTTGCCTGGGCTTTTGGTGTCATGTTCTAAGACTTTGCCTTACCTAGGGTCACAAACGTTTACTCTTATTTTCTTCTAAGACTTTTATAATTTCAGCTCTTACATTTAGGTCAATGATACATCTTAAGTTAACTTTTGTGTATGGTGTAAGGAAGGAGACCAATTTCATTGTTTTCCATGTGGATATCCAGTTGTTCTGCACCATTTGTTGAGGACTCTTTCCCTTCACTGAATTGTTTCAGCTCTGTTGTTAAAAATCAATTGACTTAAATGTAAGGGCTTTTTTTTTTTTGCATTCTGAATTTAGTTCTGTTGATCTATATTTCTGTTCTCAGTCTTGATTAATATAGCTTTGTAGTGGGTTTTTAAGTTGAAAACTGTGAGTTCTCCAATTTTGTTCTTGATAGAGCTTTTAAGTATTTTTCCAAATGTTTAGAAAGGGAACCCTAAAATATAGTAAAGTAAAATGTATAAGTTATATAAGGTATGTTCTTATAGTCAAGTGGAAATGCCCAAGTTCTAATGTCTTTTCCAGCTGCAATTTTCGGCACTGCTATACTGATTCAGTCAGTTGTGTTGCTGCTAAAACAAGTATTGTGAAATGATGATTGTGACTTAATGATTCTCTGAATCGTTTAGTGTTTAGATTACTTAAGGTTTTGTGCTTTGGTCTTATTTAGGTGGGTGGAGAGTTTTCAAACACCGTTATCCCCCAGATGAAGAAATTCGGAAGAATTGCTTTGTGTGGGGCCATCTCGGTATATAACAGAACTGGCCCACCTCCCCCAGGTAATAAGCTTATGCACATGACCACAAATGTAGAACGGCTGGACAAGGACAAGATTCACAGATATGGTATAGGCCAGTGACTATTAAAAAGAGTCCCTGATATTCTTGATGAACTAGTATTTATTAAACTAAAAATATATAATTTTATATATTTGCCCTAAATCAGTTTGTATTATATTTTGATATAGAGAAATAACAGGGTCTGAAAATATGGAAATAACACTCTTGGTTACTAAAAGTTTTGGTTTCTTATCTATTGTTTTCTGCAAAGCTGTAAAAAGGCATTCATGATTTGATTTAGAACCAGAATACCTTGGTCTGACTAGTAAAGTATTAGGGTCTTTAGGATATTTGGGACATTGCTGGAAGGTGATGTAGGTGAAGGGAAAAACAGGCTGCCATTTCCTTCAGGCAGCAGTGGAAAGCACTTTCCAGAGCACTCTGGCCTCCCCAGACTGACAATCCTCACTACAAGGGAAAGGAGCATTGCTTTCCCTCCATTCCTGCACTGTCCCTGTTTGGTTTCTCCTGCACCCTGCCGTGCCCTCTGTCCCTCACTTCTCCACTCTCTTATGCTGAGACTGCCCCCTCCCACCTCCACATCCATAGAGGTCCAAAAGCAGGATCAACTGGAGAACTATATTCATTCAATCCCAAGTCTCTGAGAGATGTTCTGGCCTCTTATTTTATGGATGGGGGAGATGAATGGTCTAGAGGACCAGAGGCTCTTTAGATCCCGTTAATGACAGACGCAAAACAAAGACAGGTTTTCTGGACTCATACAGAGTCCTTTTCTACAACAACAATTCTGTGCCATTGGTGAGATTACAAATTGACCTGTGATCCTAAAAAAGGAGAAAAACAAAAAGGAATCTTCCAGATTATCATGAGGATCTAGGATGATAACCGTAAATAAATTGGTTATTCATTCTGTGATGGGCTTCCCTCATGGGAATGAAACCTTATAGCTCTCCTAGTTAGCCATACCACAGCTCTACTGAGACAAGGGGGTGGGAGTGAAAGAGGCTGAGGAAAGTCAACTTGTAGATTCCTTTGTGGGTTATGAAAAATCAAAGACACTACCTTCTTCAAGAAGGAAACTTCAGGTGCACTTGACAATCTTATTGTTAGGGGCTTCTTCCCCCCAATATTTTTCTAATTGATGATAAGTTAGAATCATTGGAAATCTTCTGCCTGCCAATTGAGCAAAACTCCAGGACGCACATTCTTGACCACAGTCCAATTAGGTATAGCCAAATACTGTGGATACAGTGACTTGATCTTGTCTTTTTAACAATTAATCTTTGAAAGTTCAGCTGCTCAGATCTTTGAGATATCTGCTGGCCTGGGCCATTCCATTTTAATCAGACGTGATTCTGCCCTGCCACTGATCTCCAGAAATTCTAATATATTTTACTGTTAGGATAGCTCAAAGTCAAGTAGTCATTTTCCCCAATTTTCGTGCCACATTTGTTTTTTGCTCTCAGTAAAGAAACCACATTCCCATCGGGTAGACAAGTCTAGAAACAGTATTTCATCCTCTTCCAAGACGAGGAAATGAGGATTCCAATCCCTAACTTGAAAAGAAATATGGTTGGTTGGTGCGGGTCTTTGAAGGTGCGCTTTCTGCAAGACCACTGCAGCATTTGGATGTGTCTCTCTCTCCTGTCACTCTCTCATCTCATTCATCTTTGCGTCAGTTTCTTTTGGTTCAGGCCAAACCCTCTTTTCCTGACTACTAATGTTTTTTCAAAGTAGTGAGCAACTTTAGGCTTGAGTGGTACCACTTATCAAGGATGCTCAAATCAGATTCTGCTAGTTGCCTTGGCTCTTCTGGCCCTGATATTCCCCAGACATTTTCACCTGACTTCCTGGAACTTGTAAGACTATGTTCAGGTGTCATTTCCTGTCATGTAGGATCCTGGGGAAAATAAGCCAGGCAACTGACACAACCTTTTCTCTCTCACATGGAACCTTTTCTCTGCAGGCTGCAGGGTAGCCCTTTTGCTCTGTCTAGGCTGATGGTTCTCAAAGTGTGGGCCCAGGACCAACATCATCACCATCTCCTAACACAGGTTAGAAGTACAGAGTCTTGGGGCCCACTCCATATCCGCAATCAGAAATTAGGAGGTGGGGCCCAGCAATCTCTCTTCACAAGCCCTCCATGTGATTCTCATACACACTGAAGTAAGAGACCCTCTGTTCCGGCTAACTCTTCACATCCTGCAGGGGTCAGGGTGGGGGTGAGGGTGGGGTGGGAGTCGCTGAACCTCTTGATCTCTCCTACTGGCTCTTAGGCCAGGGGTGGGGAGTTGTATTCCACCTGCTTTGTGAACAGAACAGGAGGCAGGTTTATGCCTTAGAGTGATTACATTAAGCCATGAGGAGGAGCATGCTAAATACTAGGAGTATCAGGGTGTTCATCCTTGAGCAGTGCAGACACATCTTCACATGTGATCTTCAGGACCTCTTTCCACAGAGCTGTTGCAGAGTTTTTGGTGGGCCTTGCTTCTGGCTGCCTGGCCTGTTCAGGGACTCCAGGATGTGTTAGTTTCCTGTTAACTGCTGTAACAAAGTATCATAAACTTAGTGGCTTAAAACAGCACGGATTTATTGTTTTACATTTCTGGAGGTCAGAAGTCTAAAATGGGTCAGGAGGGCTGTGTTCCTACTGAAGGCTCAAGAGGGTCGTCTGTTTCCTTGTCTTTTCCAGCTTCTAGAGGCTGCTGTGTTCCTTGACTCCTGGCCTCTTCTGTCTTCAAGGCCCCATCTCTGCTTTCATCATGACATATTTTTTCCTGACTGACTTTTCTACATCCCTTTTTCTCTTACAAGGACCCTTGTGATTATTCTGGGTCCACCTGTATAATATAGAATAAACTCCACATTGAAAGGTTCTTGGTTTAATCATATCTGCAAAGTCCCTTTTGCCAGGTAAGGTAATGAACATTCACAGGCTCCAGGAGTTAGGGTGTGGACATATTTGGGGGTGGTTATTCTGCACTTATTAGTAGACATGTTGGCGTGTGGGCAGCACTGTGGGTCAGCAGAGAGTAGAGGAGATGGAAAGGAAGCACTGGAAGACCAGTGGTGGGACTTGGACTGCCGTGTTTTCACCACAGCCACCTCCCTGGACCCTGTCACCTAAATGTGCTCTCCTCTTCGCAGGCCCACCCCCAGAGATTGTAATCTATCAGGAACTCCGCATGGAAGGGTTCATCGTCTACCGCTGGCAAGGAGAAGAACGCCAGAAGGCTCTCAAAGACTTGATGAAATGGGTCTTAGAGGTAAGGGGCTCCAGAGCCACTGCCTCTGGTGGTACACAAGGTCCCATTCCCTTGTGATGCTGTGGGCTTCATTTCCACTGCAAGTACAGATCCGTGTTACTGTGACCCTTTCATAACAAAATACCTGCAAGTGTTGTCTGCGCTCACTGGCTGCGGTTCCTCTCATTCTTTCTTAACCCTGCACACCAGGCTTTTGCACTCTTGCCATTCTACCAAAATTGCTTTTGTCAAGGTCGCCAGTGTCTCTCACACTGTGATCGCCAGTGGTCAATTCTCGGCATTGCTTGGCCGTGGGGAGCGTTGGGCAGCGGTGATCACTCTCTCCTTGGTACACTTTCTTCCCTTGGCTCTTGGTTTTCCTCATTGGTTGGTCCTCCTCAGATTCCTCTACTAGCTTCTTTTCTTCTCTCCAAATTAATAATAGAGTTTCCCAGGGCATGAGTACTGGGCCTCTTTTTCTTCTCCATCCACACACTCTCTATCCCTTAGTTAGCTCATCCAGGCTCTTGGCTTTCAGTATCGTCAGTATGCTCACAGCTCCTAAACCTCAGTCTCCCACTGGACCTCTCCCTGAGCTCCAGGCTGCTCAACAGCTGCACCTGGATGTGTGATGCACATCTCCACCTTAACATGCAAGAAACTAAATATGTCTTGATCTTACCTGCCAAACCTGCTCCACATACAGACCTCACCATCTGACTTCTGGCAACTCTACTCTCCTAGTTGCTCAATCCCAAAACCTTGAAATCATCTTGGATTTCTTTCTTTCTCTGTTTCCTGTGTCTAATCTGTTGGGAAATTCTGGTGGCTCAACCTTCAAAATGCATACAGAATCCGACCAGTTCTCCCATCACCACTGCTCCTGCCCTGGCCCAGGCCACTCTCCTGTCTGGTCTGCATGTTCTGGTAGCCTCTATCTAGTCTCCACCTTTGCGCCCTTACAGACAATTCCCAGCGTGGCAGACAGAGGGAACTTTAAAAGCATAAATCAAATGATGTTGTTCTTATGCCCCAAACCCTGCAAAGCTCCCCATTTCAAACTTCCAAGGCTGTCCACGAGCTGGCCTCCATTACTGCTCTTCCTATCTTACATTCACCCCCGGCTCGTTCTGCCCAATCCTTCCCCACACCCCGCCACCCCTCCGTAACTGCTTCTCTCTCACCTCCTCCAAGTCTTTGCTATAAACTGCCTTTGGAATGAGGCAAATTTTAAAATGACCCTATTTTAAATTGCAATTCCCCTTCATTCTTGATCCTTTGTCTTAGTTTTATCCATAGCAATTATCTTTTAACATAATATACTTCACTATAATTCACTTATATGTCTATCGGCCATCTCCCTTACGTGAGAATGTGACCTCCATGAGGGCAGCAGTGTTTGTGCATTTTATTTTCTGATGTGTCCCCAGCACCTAGGGTAGTGTCTGAATCAGTGTAGGCCCTGGATGACTATTGCTGAACGAGTGAATGTTAGAAGGGCATGTATTTGTGCCATGGCTCTTCCAGGTCCTCGATTGGGAAGTCCTCTTACTGCTGTGCCTTGAGATCTTTATGAAGGCCATCTCTTTGTCCTGCACCATGATCATTTTCCCCCCTTACACCATGTGGAGTTTTAGTCAACAGAAACCTGAAGAATGAAGGTGCATTATTTTAGTTTCAGAGGGGAAAAGTTATCAGTCCCACTTCCTAACTCCTGGCTTTAGGATTATTTTCCAGTTCAAAGAAACAGACCACTCCTCTGGCAGCCACTGAAGCTTGGTGCTCTTCCCAGTCCGGAGTGCTGGGCTGGGCTCTTCCCAGGGAGAGTTCCCAGGCTGTGGCCTCCTAGTCCTTGTCGGCAAAATCTCATGTGCTCCCTCTCTGATCACAGCCGACGAGACATCACTGTGCTGGTGCCCCTTATGCTTCCTGCAAACACACTGAACCTAAGTCTAGTTTTTGTTTTAAGTAACTAGTGTACTGGCCTAATTTCTCATCTACTTATTTTTTTCTCATTCCTCCTTTTAGCATAGCTTTAGATTTACAGAAAAAGTACAAAGTACAGGGTGTTCCGAATGTGCTGTATTCTATATCCTGATTTCCCATATTATTAACATTTTATATTAGTATTCATCCTCTACTTAACAGTTTGATTGTAATTTTTGACCATTTATAGGTTCTCTGACTCTTCAAAAAAAAATTGAGCTGGGGCTTTCTCTAAAGGGTTCACATCTCAGCTTCACTACATACTGGTTGAGTGACCTCAAGGAAATAGTCCCTCCATAAATCCATAAAGGGTGCTAAGCCATCACTGGGATACATTAGGGAAATAAAAGGAATTGGGTAGCTCAGGTCTCCACATCAGACCCCTTAAAAAAGAGACTTGAAAATGTGAATTAGTTCCACTTAGTAGACTGTGCCCTTTAATAGAAAGAGAAATGAAAAACCTTTCTCACTAAATGAACCCTTCCCTCCCACACTCCTGAATGAATGGTAAACACAATTTGAAAGAATCTTGGCTTGAAGGGAAGATTAATATCAGACTGCCATGGTATTTCTATCTCCTCAACAGGATCTGCCTCTTCAGGGTCAAGTAGAGGGAATGATGCTACATCATCGGGCTGCTGGTGGGATTAAAACAGATAATACCCTGGCAGGGTGCCTCTTTCTCCACCTACTTCCATCTTCTCTGAAAACATTAAACTTTTCCATATAATTAGCTTAGAAATTGCTAAATCACTTCCTTATGACATTTCTCCTATTGTTATACTGTGATCTGATGCCCATTATTAAATTCTTACGTGTAGTTTATAATCTGTTACATACACTGTGTATGTAGAATGTGCCCCGAAAATGACCAGGTTCCCAGAGAACAGGGCCTTCATCCTCTCGTTCCAAGTCTCTCATGATGTCACCTGATAAATTTTTTGCTGTGATGAGAAGAGTACTTCATTTATTAATTATTATTATAAATTATTATTAATAATAAATAATTATTATCATTATAAATTATTATTATTATTAATCTACCTGTTGTTGTTTTGATGCAGGGTAAGATCCAGTACCATGAACACATCACTGAAGGATTTGAAAACATGCCAGCTGCATTTATGGGAATGCTGAAAGGAGATAATTTGGGGAAAGCAATAGTGAAAGTGTGAAAAAAATGACACATGGAATCTAGAAATCATTTGATTGATTACCTACTTTCTTTTTATCCATTTAGTAAAACTGTATACTGTTTTCATTTTCTAAGAAAAAGTAATTGAAATTAGTTTGATCTACCTATTAAAATACATTTAAGTGGTATGTAATTAGCAACAGAGAATGAAATTTTCCTAAAGAACAGCCAGTCACCTCAATGTCTACTACAGCTCCTTCTGGGTTATGGTAGAAAATAACAGCTTTAGAGTCCAGAAGTTTACTGCCTCTGTGAACTTGGATCTCTGCTTTGTCATCTATTAAGTGAGGATAGTAGCATCTGCTTCATACACATATTATATATTTTTTAAAACACCAGCATAACTATAATTTGCAATTACAATATAGGTAGATCATGGGGAAGGCAGTACAACGTGAAGACAACTAGTGACTCTATAGCATCTTACTATGCTGACAGTGACCGCAATAGTGGGGGTGAGGACTTGATAAAATGGGTGAATGTTGAAACCACTGTGTTGTTTATGTGAAACTATCATAACTGTATATCAGTGATACTTTAATAAAAAAATAAAAATTAAAAAAGGACACAAAACAAACAACAACAACAAAAATAAAACAAAGCACACCAGTGTAATGCCTGGCATAAGGCATTCAGTGTTGGCTCCCTCCCTGTAGAAACCAGTGAATTTGAAGTCCTAAGATTACCACGCCTTCTGCTTATGATTACACAAAAAGAAATAACCATTACTAATGTAGATGGGTCTTGAGACAGCCCACACCGGTCCTCTGCAGGTGAGTCTAGTAACACAACAGACCAAGGAAGGAATCTATCATTCACAACAGCTACAAAAAGAGAGCACATGGTTATAAGCCTACAAAAATACGTGAGGTTTATAGGAAGAAAGTTTCAAAACATTACTGAGACTTGAATATGTGGAAAGGTACCAGACTCTTGGACAGGAAGATTCAGAATCAAATCATAAAGATGTCAGTTCTGTTGATCAATTCCATTGCCAAGTAGAGGAGGGGTTAATTGTAGTACAGTGACAAAATGGGAGAATAAAAAAGCATGTGTGTAAAACCTCTGGAAAGATAATAAGAAAACTACTGACTACAAAGATGTGTCTCAGGGAAGAGAACAGCACTGCCCAAAAGAGGGACGAGAAAAACGTCACACTGTATACTTTTGTACTTTTTGAATTCCGAATCTTTCAAACTATTCACTGTTACAAATACATTAAAAAAATAAAAGTCCCTGCCTTTCTGGGTCCCCTGCCCCTATGGGGGGAAATAAAACGGGTGAAATTAAACTCAGGGAAAGTGTATGGGCGCCCCCTGGTGTTTTTTACTCAAACTTGTCCCTACTGAGCCTCCAGCAATTTGGAGGTAACAGTTGAAGTGTTCCTACTGGAGTAGTGTTTCCCAGAGGTTTCTAGTCTTGGGCTTCTACTCCAGTGACCTGGGAGTCTGTATCTGCCTGCCTGACCCTCCAGCTTTGGGGACAGTGGTTTGTGACCTCAGTTCTCTGCTGGATCTAAAAAGAGTTGATATTTCAGTTTGTTCAACTTATTTCTTGTCGTCAGGACAGTGACACCTTCCAAACACAACATATTTAGGACCAGAAAACAGAAGTCAAGAGCATATATTTTAAATTTTGATATTTTTTTCTTGAGTGTTGGTGCTTTTAATTACCTAACAAATCTTAGCCTAGCCATGAAATTTTTCTCCCATATTTTATTTATTTTCTTCGAAAAATATTTATTAGATTTTCACTCCCTAGCAAATAATAGCACATGATTTTTTTTTCTTTTCCTTCACATCAGATGGGTAATGTGCCTGTGTTGTAGTAGCAAGGTTTGAGGGATCCCATATTTTATTTTTTAAGTTTTACAGGTGTAGCTTTTATGTTAGATCAGTGATGAAGCAGGGACTAGGGGATTGGGACTAACTGCGAAAGTGGCAGAGAATTTTCTGGGGTGATTTCAGTGTTCTGTTGGGGTGGGGATTACATAAGGGCAGGCATTTATCAAAACCATAAAATGGTACATTTAAACCTGTGCATCTTATTGTAAATTATACTTGAATAAAATAAAACTATAAAAATAAAAATACATCCAGTACAAAATGTAAGCCACAAGTCAGGAGCTTACTTGCTACCAAACTGCTATAGACCCCTTAGCTTACTCATAGGCATAAAGTACAATAGACAGCCAGGGTAAGGCTGAAGTCTGTAAGATCTACAACCATGAGATACGTACTTTGTGGAAAGCCTCCCAGGATGAAAACAAGGTAAGTGGAAGTCTGTATAACTCCCTACTGTCATCCTGCTATGCAGCCACCTGCCTACTGCACAACAGGCAGGCTTATAGCTCCTGGTAGATTAGTACCTTTTCTGGAAAAATTGTGGATCCTTCTGGAGAATTTACACTGATCTAAGAATGAGTGCCAGATACATTTAGGGTCTCCAAAGGCAAAAACGAAGTGAACACCCAATCATCCTTCCATGAAACCCATATTTGGCCTACTGTTCCCAAGTACTCAAGTGCCTAACACAGAAACCCTGAACTTTTGAGGAAGAAACATCGATCAGATCAGATTTTGGGTTGTCTCTCTTGAGTAAAGTAGGTACTGTGTGAGGGAAGAATGAAAGGGTGTTGTGATCAGGACAGATTTGGGCAGAAACAATATGTGCTCACATGAGAGGAAGACTTATTTCCCAGCCCCCCTTGCAGGTAAGTTAGGGTCATGTGACTAATTCCTGGTCAATGAAAAAGAGTAGAAGTGATTTCTAAGCCAGATGTTCCCAAGTGTTCTTGGTTACAGCACCCTTTGTACCAAAATCACCTTACCACAGTGTCCCTAGGCCAAAAAAGCACTTTAACAGTTTCATCTGCTAGACAGGTCCAAACAATAAAATAGTAGTAACTGATGCCATGTCTAATAGTTAAGCGGTGTTTGCCTGAAATTCAAATATCCTGGGAAGCCCTAACAAGTTTCTGCAATACCCTTGGACCCCCTCACATCTAGTTGGGATCCATAGTTCTAAGCTGTGTCTAGGCCAGTGCTTAAATACACTGTATAAGGCTCTAATCCTTGCTTTTCCTGCCTCTGGGACCTCCAGATAGTGTAGCTAAAAAATGATGTAAAGCAACTAAATGTTGGAAGTGTGCCTGGGAAATAAACTTTTATTGAGTTAAGTCACTTTGTTTTGCTGGGTTCTCTAGTACAACTAACTCTACTGTCTAATATGGCAGCCACTTACAGCTACTGAGAACGGAAAATACAGAGCACCACATTTCAAGATGTAAAAAACTGAAGCAGAGTGAATATTTTTCCATTAAACACAACTTTATTTTTAGGTAGAACTACAACTCACTTTTAACTGTTGCATCGCATAGGACATTGTCGTATTGTTAATACTTGTACAAGAACGTGCATTATTTCTAGTATTACAAAGAAACACTTCACCAATCTAGTCAGTATTAACAGATTGATTCAGCTCAGGTGACTTTTCTATGCACTGAAATAACACCACAATGTGTTTGCTCACTTGGATATTTTATGTAGATAGCATAAGCTGAGGTGTACCTATGCAGACAGCACAAGTTACAGTGATACCTATGTAAATCAGTCACAAATTGAGATACTTGCTATTTTAATATAATTGAATTGCTTTCTAGATTTAAAAAATATGGAAAAATATTTTAAATTTCAAATGAAGGCATATTACTGAGGCAGAAATTCAGTGCAATACAGAAGCTAGTACTATGACTAGTAAAGAAAAAAGTAGAAGAGGGCACAGTGCATATTCAAAGATGAATAGCAATTGCAACTTACTGCAGGCACAGTGACAAAGCTGTTTGTGGTACACAAAAGTGTTAAATACAGTAGACAATATTTAACAATAGCTAATATGTCATTTTTTTAGTGACAATCTAACAAGCTTGGTAAGTATTCTAATAGTCAAAAATAATCCACAAGATTAGTCATATGAAAATGAAAATCAAATTTTCATCAAAAAAATTTTTAATGATTTTTAGTAGGATTTTGAGCTGGTAAACTTGGCCAGTTACAAAATTGTTTGAATTCTGGCGCACACACACACACACACACACACACACACACACACACACACCTACACACAATCTTAGATAGAGAGATGACAAAAGAAATTTTAATTATCATAATTTAGAAAATTATGACACTTATAAAGACAGCTACAAAAATTTAAATTTTCAATTAGCCCTCTAAGCAATTTTGCTCACAGAATACAAGAAGTTTCTACTATCAAAGATCAATTGATTGAAATTTTGAAAAATTTCAAGTATTTATCTTTTACTTTAGGTGAATGATTATAAGATACTGCCCAATGAAAATTTTGGGTACATTGTGTCTCAAAGAACATCCAAACTTACAAAGAAATGTCAATTCATTGCCTAAAAACTCAAGCTCATGACAGATATTTTTGATATCTGTCAAAGAATTTCACCAGTGATAGAAAAATTAGTTTCTACCATAAGACTGGAACTCTATGTTAAGTCAGAAGACCAGGTGTATACCAGGATTTTAAACCAAGAGAATGTTTTTGTCATTGCTTTATTCCATTGTCTGATAAATATTGAAAGTATTTGTATTGTTTTCTGAAGCAGATTCCAAAAAAGAGTTAGAGATACAGATGTTAAAATTCTTCACCATATATGTGCAAATGCTGTAAACAATCATTGCTAGTTTACGGAACTGTTGAAAATAATGTTTTTAATGATCGTAGGTTCTTGACCAAGGTTCCTTGGTTGAGTTGTAAAAGAATCTTACAAAGATTTCCTTTACTAGGAATTTCAACTCACAATTTTTCTTGAAACAAAAGGAATGCTTACCAAATTTTTAATAATCAAAGACAAAACATAGGAGTGTGATTTATGCTTCTCCCTAATATCACAACTGCATATGAACAATGTAAATTTGAAGCTACTTAGAATGGGAAAACATGTGACCTCAGATAAAAGAAATTAGTTAAAATTGAAACATCTCATAATACAAATAAAAAATAAACAACTCATTCTTTAAATATTAGTCAATATGCAAATTTTAAACATAATCACATAGCATTGTATAAATTGGCTGTAAAAAATGAGACAAATGTGAAGAATGGCTTGTTGACACTGATAAATTTAATTGTTTCCATTAATGCAAAACCTTGCTGAATTTGATGTTAGTAACACTGAGTTGGCACATGTGTTAGTGAATATACTTAAACAGATAAGAGTTTTTAAACTGATATGCTTTTGCTTTAAATTCAAATCAGTTCTAATAAAAAGGTGAACAGTTTTGTTAATGTGGATGCAAAAATCAAAGGAAAATAATTTTTTGATACTTGATTCAGTTGTTGAAAAACTTTGTATTTAGAACAAAATATATTTGGAAGAACTATGTGAATCTACTTCTCAACTCATGGATCAACTACTTCAAATGAAAGCTTAGTGTATGAATTAAGATGTGCTCCAACTATAAAACACACCAACTGGATTTTAAAGATAATGTAAAAAGTAATATAAAATATCTCATCAATAATTTTTACACTGTGTTGAAATAATATTATAGCTCTATGGATGAAATAATATATATTATTAACTTCACTTGTTTTTCTTTACTTTTTAAAAGTGGCTAGTAGAAAATGTGAAATTACCTAAGTGGCTCACATTGTATTCCCATTGGACAATGCTGCAATAACTGAAAAACCTTCTGGTCAGCTTTTTAGAGCCCTCTTTTCAAATGTGAAACTTCCAATGTGAAAGGAAACAAGCAAAACAAGTCAGAGCGCAGGTAATGCAGCGAGCAGAATAACACTGAAGATGCTACATTAGCATTGCCAGAGAAAAAAAATTTCACCCATGGAATGGAAACAGAATGTTTAAAAAAGAACAGAGAATCAGAAATGCAATTAGAAATAAAACAACAGAAATAAACATTCCAAACATTTAGTAGTAGAGTTGGAAGATAAAGTTGAAGAAATCTTCCAAAAAGCAGGATAAAAATCAGACACGGCTGGGGTCATGTCAGGGAAGATGGAGAGGTAGGAAGCGCCAGGAATCCACGTCTCCACCTAGACAACAACTGTACTTGAACAAAATATCTACCGTGATTACTGGGAGTTTATTTTAAAAGGTGCAATGTCCAGGGGAAACCTTGACTGATAAACTGCAATTATTAATAGTGGTGGATTTTTAGTCTTCAGCACAGAAGCAGCTACCTAACCCCCCTCATCCAGACCCACGGTAGGCAATAAAGTACCTTTTACTCCAAATATCTGAGGTTCTGAGTTCTGATTAGGAAGGATGGCTACTTCTGGTCATGGAGGAAGAGCAGAGGCCAGCTGCCATTCTTTCAACTTCTGCTAGCTAAACTAGCTTCCAGAGGATTTAAAGGGGTGGCACCTGTTTTTTGGGACATTAGGGAAAAAACGCATTTGTGGGAGAATTTAGGAACTGAATGCCTGTGCCCAGGAAATACAGGGTCAGAAAAAAACAGAAAAGTTTAAGCATTCACCAGACTGACCCTCAGCACAGAGACACCCTGAAACACTAAAAACAGTAACTCTGGGTAAAGGGCAAACACCCAATTTCCAGAGCTAGCACACTATAAGATTAAAATGTCCAGTTTAAAAAAAAAATCACAGTGCACACAAAGAACGAAAGAGGGAACGATGGCACATTCAAAGAAACAAAATGTCACTAGAAAATGTGCCTGACGAAGCCCAGATTTCAGACTTGCTAGACCAAGACTGTGAACCAACTGTCATAAAGATGCTCCAAGAGCTGAGATGAGGTTCTGATCATGGTAGCAGATCAAGAAAGAAAATGAAGATTCTTTAAAGCAGGAAAAACAGGGGAGTCTGTATCCATTATGACTTCAGAGGGCAATGATCTCCTTGGTCCCACTTTATAAAAAAACTACGGACATGCTGAACGTCAATGGGGAAAACAGATCCAGAGATTTAGCAAAGCTTGTGGATTATCAGAATCACTCTATAGGGAGAGACACCCCAGGACTCCAGCCTGGAAGACTCTCAACCTTAGGAGCTCTACTCTCCTGTAGAGAACTGTTACCCATGGCCTGAGGGTGGAAAATGTTCAGCTAGCAAGTTGAAACGTACTGCACCTAAAGATAAACTCTGGAGGGACGCCTCACCAGTGCCCCGGCTTTGGGCACCCGTTTCTTCAGGCCACACCTTTACAGGCGTCGTTCCCACACAAGGGGGAAAAGACCACGAACATGCTACACTCGATAGGCAACAAACTGACAGTATGTTTTAAGAATCTTAAAATGTTTCTCCCCTTCGATCAAGCGGTCCCACATGAGACAAATTCTGAGAGAAACACAAAACAACAACAACAGAAACAGAAG
Organism: Manis pentadactyla; assembly: GCF_030020395.1. Taxonomy (NCBI): domain Eukaryota; kingdom Metazoa; phylum Chordata; class Mammalia; order Pholidota; family Manidae; genus Manis; species Manis pentadactyla. The sequence continues at coordinate 200,232,668 of NC_080021.1, read as the reverse complement.
TGCTTACCAGTACACACACACACAGAGCACCTCCACTGGCTCCCCACTGCCCTGGTAATGAAAGCACAGCTCCACGGAAGGGCTGCAAATGTCTTTAAAATGCAGGCCCTGAACTGTGGCGACAAGGAGTGAAACTGACTACCTGCACTTCAAGTCTGAGCCACTCTCCTATGAGCTCCCACGGCGCTATCTATGCCTCATTTTCAGAATTTAATATGGGTCATTTTAGCTGTTACTTGCAATCATACTGTGACCCGCATCCTCATTCTACACACACATAGTCTTAACACACAACTGGACTTTTACAGGGTGGGAAACATATATTATTCATCTCATCTCTTAGAGTTCCCTATATATACTAGGCATTAATAAATATTTGTACAATTCATGAAAATGAATATAAGGCATATATCATTTTATTGTGCTTTGCTTTATTGCACTTCATTGATACTGTTTTTTATAAATTGAAGGTTTGTGGCGACCTGTGCTGAGAAAGTTTATTGGCGCCATTTTTCCAGTATCATTTGCTCACTTCATGTCTGTGTCACAGGTAAACACACACAGAATTGCAAAGTTTTTCATTATTATATTTGTTATGGTGATCTGTGATCAGTGATATTTTATGTTACTATTATAATTATTTTGGGGCAACACGAACTGCACCCATCTGACAATGAACTTAATGTGTGTTCTGGCTGCTCTACTGACCAACCAAACCTTTCTCTCTCCCTGTCTTCGGGATTCCCTATTCCCTGAGACATAACAATATTGAATTTGGCTCAATTAGTAATCCTACAATGGCCTCTAAGTGTTCAAGTCAAAACCTAGAAATGATTAAGCTTAGTGAGGAAGGCATGTCAAAAGTCAAGACAGGCCAAAACCTAGGCCTTTTATGCCAATGGGCCAAGTTTTGGATGCAAAGGAATAGTTTTTGAAGGAAATTAAAAGTGCTACTTCAGTGAACACATGAATGATAAGTGAAACAGTGTGGTTGCTGATAGGAAGAAAGCTTTGGCTTCTGGATAGAAGCTCAAACTAGCCACAACATTCCCTTAAGCCAAAACCTAATTCAGAGCAAGGCCCTCTCTTCAATTCCATGAAGGCTGAGAGGTGAGGAAGCTGCAGGAGGAAAGCTGGCAGCTAGCAGAGGTTGGTTCATGGGGTTTAAGGAAAAAAGCTGTCCCCATAACATAAACGTGCAGGTGAAGCAGCAAGTGCTGATGTAGAAGCTGCAGCAAATTATCTAAAAGATCTAAGATGGTCAATGAAGACGGCTACACTGAACAGATTTTCAACGTAGATGAAACAACAGCTTTATACTAGAAGACACCACTAGGACTTACATAGCTACAGAGAAGTCATTGCCTGGTTTCAAAGCTCTGAAGAATAGGCTGACTCCCGTAAGGGCTAACGCAGCTGATAACAAAGTTGAAGCCAATACTCATTTGCCATTCTGAAAGTCCCAGGGCCCTTAAGAATTATGCTCAATCTACTCTGCCAGTGCTCTATAAATGAACAAAGCCTGATGGCAGCACCATCTGTTTACAACATGGGTTTCTGAATATTTTAAGCCCAATGTGGAGACCTACTGTTCAGAAAAAAGGATTGCTTTCAAAATTTTACCTCTCTTGGACAATGCACCTGGTCACCCGAGAGCTCTAATGGAGATGTACGAGATTATTGCTTTCATGCTTGCTCATATAACATCCATTCTGTAACTGTGGGTCAAGGGGTAATCTCAACTTTCAAGTATTATTTAAGAAATATACTTTGAAAGGCTGTACCTGCCACAGGTAATGATTCCCCTGATGGAATTGGGCAGTAAATCGATAACCTTCTGGAAAGGATTCACCATTTTTGATGCCATTAAGAACATTCATGAAGAAATAAGAACAGGGACTCAAACAAATATTTACACCACCATTCACAGCAGTGTTATTAACAATAGCCAAATATAGAGCAAATAGCCTAAATGTCCACTGATGGATGAATAGATAAGAAAACGTGGTGTAGACATACAATGGAATATTATTCATCCTTAAAAAGGAATGAAATCCTGACATATGCTATATAACATGAACCTTAAAAGCATCATGCTAAATGAAACAACCCAGACACAAAAGGACAAATACTAAATAATTTTATTTATATGAGGTACCTAGAAAAATAGTAAATAATTCCATTTATATGAGGTACCTAGAATAATCAAATTCACAGAGACAGAAAACAGAATAGTGGTTACCAGGGGCTGGGAGGCAGAGCATGAGGAGTTATTTCTGAGTTGTTTCAGTTCAGGATGATAGAAAAGCTGTGCAGATGGATGGTAGTGATGGTTGCACAACAAACTGAATGTACTTAATGGCACTGAGCTGTACCCCACAAAAGGGCTAAAATGGTCAATTTTATGTCATGTGTGTTTTCCCACATCAACAAGAATTTAATGGTAAATTAGAGTAATTTGTTGGCAGGAGAAGCCTTGTCCTGTCCTGTGACCTGAAAGAAATGCCTTCAGCAGAAACACATTAAGAGGCAAAATTTTAAGAAGCAAGGTCTTCATTTTAAAGTACAATGTGTCATAGGACGATTTTAATACACACTGATGAAGATAAATAGCACAAATACAGGTTAATAAAAGCAATTCTATATGAAGTCAAAAGAAGTTTAAAACCTTTGTATGATTTGATGTAATACAAAAATAATTTAAGTATTTTAAGGATTAAATATCCTTTAGGCAACTATACATAGTTATTGAAAACAAGCTTTTGATAACTATCATGCAGCAGGGTTTGAGGTTGCCCTCTGTAGCTAATACGTGGAATTCAGAAAGTTCATACTAGATAAAAACTTGTCTGTAGAAAAAGAACTACAACTCAATAATAACAACCAACTTTTTTAAATGGACAAAATATTTGAATAAACATTTAACCAAAAAAGATATGTGAATAGCTAAGGAGCACATAACATCATTAGCCACCAGGGAAATGCAAATAAAAACCACAAAAATATTACTTCAACCACTAGGATGGTTAAAATAACACAGACAGTAACAAGAGTTGGTGAGAGAGTAGAGAAACAGGAACCCTCACACACTGCTGCTCAGAATGTAAAATGCTGTAGCCCCTTTGAAAACAATTTGGCAATTTCTTAAAAAGTTAAACAAAAAAGTTACCATTAGAGCCAGCAATTCAGATACCTACTTAAGAAAAATAAAAACAAGTCTATACAAAGACTTAACAAGCTAATGTTCAAAAAGCAGCATTATTTTTAACTGTCAAACACTGGAAATTGCCAAATGTCCTTCAACTGGTAAATGGACAGAATATTGTATACCCATAACATGAGATATTTCACAATAAAAGGAATGTAGGATGGATATGCTACAATATGGGTGAACTTTTCATTTAGTGAAAAACTAGAAAAAGACCACCTGTGATTCCATTTGTGTAAAACGTCCAGAAAAAGCAACTCTACAGAGTCAGGGTGTAGACTGATTTGTGGTGCCTGGGTTTAGGGGTGGGGCTGCAGATTAACTGAAAATGAGCATGAGGGATCTTAACGAGGTGATGGCATGCTCTGAAAGTGGATTATGACAACGACTGCACAACTCCGTGAATTTGCTAAAACTCACTGAATTGGATACCTGGAATGCCTTTTATGAAATTACGAGATAATTTACACCTCAATAAGTTGTAAAAAAAAAGTTTCTGTTCCAGATTCCCCACTGATGTTGGTATAAAACATCTCTGATGAATGTGGGAGATGAAACTACAGTAAGCATCCTGGAACAAACCTCAAGAATGTTAGGTATTTAATTATTCCTATAAATTACATATTTTCAGGAAAAAACCAGGGTTTGTATCTTTTCAGAAGAAAAATGAGGGTAAATGACTCTCCTCGGCCATATTCTTTTCATGGCTAGAACATCTCTGGTTAGTCCATTTGGCAATAACTATGCAGGTTTATCACACAGCAATATTTGAACTCGAGGCCTTGGGGGGAAGTGGGGACACAAGGAAGAACCAACATTATCCAGAGGTAGCATTGTAAACCGAAACTCATTAAATCACAGCAAATATTGCTGAGTCACAGAACATTTAAGATCTCTTCACTTTCGTAAACTGAAAGTTTTCTAGGTTAGTTCTCTTTTATATAGGAGGTGGCTCCTATAAAACATTAAGGAGTTCTACACTTTCGTACACTTGAAGTTGTCTGGATTACTTCTCTCTTTATAAGAGTGACCTCAACTTTTATCTTGAGGAACTTTGTACTACTGTTGAGTCTGTGGGGGTCCTCCAGGACCCTATGACCTGAGACCAAACCTAACTGCCTCAGGGCTTTTAGTACCTTTTTCGGTTAGAAATTATTATTCTGACTCCACCAGTGAATTTTACAAGGAATAATCTGCTACCATCTATCCATTCCTTTGACGTCTAATTTCACAACAGAAAATGTAACTGAAAATTTATTCTGTACCATTTCTATAGTCTTTTCCTGAATTTTACTGTCAATAGAGTCTCTTTATATAGATTTTAGAATATGTATTCTACAGATGGTAGGAGATCATAGTATCAAATTCCTAAGGTGGGCAAGTAATACAAATGAGAACTTGGTACATAAAAGAGTAGATTCCCCAAATGAAGGAAGCAGCTGCTACACAAAACTAGCTAACTGCCCACTGATACATGGTCCCAGTGTTGTCAGCCCTTATAGTTTTCAAAACAAGTTTTTAAAATAAAGTTTCCTGGTTTTTAAATGGTGCCAATTACATACACACACACACACATGCACACACACGCACACCTTACCATAAAGACCAACTAAAACATGTCAAATGGCCCAAATATAGTTTGTAACCTTTACCATACAGAATGTTTACACTCCAAATAAAGGAATCTGTATTTAGTATGGGTAAACTTTAAAAAATAGGATTCTATTTTGCAAAACACAATCCATCCAGAATAGCTGTGTTCAGCTCCCATTTCCTCCTCCTTCCCTCCCCCATCTATTTTTCTAGAACTACTCTCCTGGCTCGATGGCTCAGGTGCATGCCCTCTAGATTCCCAAACCCCTTAGCCAATGCCCAGAGCAACACAGGTTGGGGTGATTTGTCCAATACAACATTCCCTGAAGACAAACTTGTCTGAGCTTCACTGACTTGTTTCCATTAACAGCATTTTAACGATTCTGGCTCAAGTACTCAAAAAGTACATTGCATTCTCATTAAACTAGACGTTCAGTATCCAAAATGAGTAATTTTATACTAGAGAAATTTGGAAATTCCAATGAATCAAAGACGTTTAGCTTATTCCCATAGCTTCAGAGAATATCAGAGGTACCAAGAAGAAAAACCTTAGAAATCATTAGTTCTACCCTCTCATTCTATGAGTGAAGAACCTAGTTTAGAAAGGTCAAATGATTTGCCCAAGGTTATACAGTGAATTGGCAAACTGGGACAGAACCCAAGTTATGTGAATTGTCATTTTCTACTATACTACTTGGTAACAGAAGTTGAAGCTAGGAGAAAGGGAAACCTGAAAAAAAGTGGTTAGTAAGTGGGGTCTGTGCACCCCTCTCCTGCTTAGGTTCACATTTAGCCTTTTAGAATTATTTCACATCTCATTCTGCTTTCTCCACTTTCCACATGACTTTACAAACTGTTATTACTATCTACCAAAAGCTGACAAAAAAAATTTGGGTAAATGGAAAGTGTATTTTTCCCAGCTGCTAACACATCACAGTTGCAGCTACTGATCAACACTGTGTTGGTTTACATGGCAGGTTTTAAGTAAGGGGCCATTTTGACTAAATCTCCCCTGACCTTACTATATTCCAAGAATTATTCTCCAGAGTGAAATCCTCGATGCCTGATGAGGCCTGAATTACTTTTAAATGTCTTCTCACATTCCTTACATTCATATTCTCTTCTGCCAGTATGAATTTTTAGGTGTTCTACAAGGATTGAGCTTCGACTGAAGGTCGCTCCACAATAGTTACATTCATAGGGCTTCTCTCCAGTATGAATCCGATGATGTTCATTGAGAGATGAACTCTGACTGAAGGATTTCCCACATTCTTTACATTTATAAGGTTTCACACCAGTATGAATTCTCTGATGACGACTCAGGAGGGAATGGGTAGGGAAGGCTTTCTCACATTGATTACATTTGTAGGGTTTTTCTCCTGAATGAAGTCTCTGATGATAAATTACAGATGTAAAATGGCTGAAAGTCATCCCACAATCATTACACAAATATGGTTTCTCTCCAGTGTGGATTCTCTGATGTCGGGTAAGGCAAGAATTCTGTCTAAAGGCTTTTCCACACTCACCACATTTGTAGGGTTTCTCTCCAGTATGAATTCTCTGATGTTTGGAAAGGGATGAGCTATGACTGAAGGACTTTCCACAATTGTTACATGTGTAGGGTTTTTCTCCAGTATGAATTCGTTGATGTTGAATAAGAGATGAACTGTCACTAAAGGGTCTCCCACATTCTTTACACTTATAGGGTTTTTCTCCAGTATGAACTCTCTGATGTTTAATGAGGTGGGCACTCAGGGTGAAAGATTTTCCACAATCATCACATTGGTAGGGTTTCTCTCCACTATGAGTTCTGTGATGTGGTGTGAGTGAGGAACTGTCACTGAAAGCTTTTCCACATTCATTGCACATATACGGTTTCTCCCCAGTGTGAATTCTCCTGTGTTTGGTCAGTGAGGCACTATAGCTGAAGGCTTTTCCGCATTTGCTACATTTATGGGTTCTCTCTCCAGTCTCACTTCCCTCATCTTTATTTAAAGTTTCATCTTGACACAAATCCTTCCAGCACTTTTCACAGGTAGAGGAGTTTTTTCTCTTAGTATGAGATGAGTTTTGAGTAAAGGCTACCCCACAGCTACTGCACTTCTGGGACTTACCCCCCAAATGAATTTTCTGATGTTTTTGATGTTCAGTAAGAGATGAAGAGTGACTTAAGACTTTCCTGCCTTCATTACATTTCCGTGGCTTTTCTCCAGTATGTTCTTTGCGGGTCAGAAGGTCTGAATGAAAACTGAAGGGTTTCTTGCCTTCATTATATCTCCGAGATTTCTTCCTTAAGTAGACTCTCAAATGTTTAATTATGTCCGAATTTTGTTTGAAATTACTTCCAAAAGGGCTCTTGTCTGGGTCAAATTCCTCACCCTTACTGCCTCTCCCATGACTTTTCTTTTGTGTGACTGCTACTTGTGAATATTCCTTATGACTACGATCCTCTAATCTGCCATAACGTTTTCTGGATTCTCCCTTCAAGCCATAATCACCACCCGTTAGGTATCTTTCTATTATTTTATCTAAAGTCGATTCTTCCATAAGAACATCTTGATTTCGAACAGATTCCTTCAATTCATCCTCTAAAAGAAATAACAAATATAGAGTATTTCCTGTTTGCAAGAAAGGAAACTGCTGTATTCAGGACTAAAATAGGAAAAGAGACAGTAATAACTATAAGGAATATGGCTTGGACAGTTTTCAAAGAGAAGCTTATAAAATAGGGAAAGGAGAAGTAATATAAAGAAACTAGGTAAATATAGGGCTTAGGAAAAATATTGAGGAACGTGGAAAGTTTGTGTTTTATAATTAGAGGTGCAAGTTCTCACACTCTTTTCAGATTTCTGTAATAGGTTCAAACTTATTTTTTCAATATCCAATTTATCCTTTTTCCAAATAATAATGATAGTACCAACATTACTGAATAAGCAAATGTCAGGTTCCATACCAGGCACTTTACCTGTATTTCACTTCATCGTCAAACAGTCCTATGAAGTATGTCCTATTTTATACCTGTTCATGGATGGGACAACTAGGCACATAGAATGTAAGTAGCTTGCCCAAGGTTAATGTATTATGTGTGACAGAACGAGATTTTTAACCTAGTTTGACACTGAAACCCATACTTTTGGTCCCTATACCATACTGCTTCTCTTCAAAACAGCCAAATAGCACTAAATTTGTAGAAAATATTTAAAACATCACAGATATGTAGCAACAACTATAGCAGACTTCCAAAGGTTACCACAGTCTGGGCCTGATCAACTTTATGGATACTCTAATCAGGCATCCATTTACTGTCCCTACTAACCTACAGCATGTTCAGTACTATTCTCTTAAGTCTTAATAGTTCATGCTATTTAGAATGCAATCCTACAATACCTTTACTACTACAAACGTATAAATTTAACAGGGCCTAGGGTTCAAGTCTCATAATCTACACAGAGCTTTCTCTAATACCAGACTCTCACTGTTTATACTCTTCTCAGAACTTTGAATTAATTTATTATTCACATCATTCATCCTGGCTCTTAATCATGAGATTATATTATCACTTTTGTAAAACTTTTTTTAGAAAGGTTACTATACAAAATCCTATTTTCTGGAAGTTAACCATTGTTAAAAATTTGGTGTATTTTCTTCTAGAATTTTTATCTTTTAGAATAAAACTATGTGTAATTCTCTCCCATCTCATTGGTAATTTTTCATAAAGATGATTCTAATCAGTTATCCCTCATACATAGCATAGTTTATTCCTTCACTGAATGTTAATCAAATGACTTTCTTCAAAAGAGAGTCATAAAGTGGGACTACTGAACCAACGGGTAGGAAAGTATTATACCACATGATACATGATGAACAGGTGAGTACTCATCTCTGTCAAATATCTTTAAATCTTTGCAAATTTGATTTATAATAAGTAGTATTATTGTTTAAATGTGTATTTCACTGTTGACCAATGACATTGAACATTTTCTTCATGTTCACAGCTAAATTTTGTCACTCTTGTCACCATCTGCTCAAGTTCTTCACCCATTTTTCTGAACGACTCAGGGTTTCTTACTGACTTGCACTAGCTGTTTGTATATTATGGCTATTGACTCTGCTTTGTGTCCAAAGCTTTTTCTCCAGTCTGTTGTACATGACTTTTTGAATTGGTTGTACCTCTAAATGATGCTTCTTTTATGTAAGCTCTTGGGGCGAGGGGCATATATTTATAGCAAAGCTGCTAGATTTTACTCAAAACATTTTTAGAATCCATTTTTGGAATTACTCTCCCAAATGCTACTTAAACATAAGATGAATGCTGTACTTTATTTGTGGAACTGTACTGGAAACAATAATAACTTCGCTAACATGAATAGTTAAGAAGATGGTATAAGGCAAATTACTGTTTTCTTCTTTAAAATAAACAAACCAAAGTATTAATATAGAAAGTAATCATTTCTTTTTTACATATAAATTTAATATATTTATGGTTAAATTTTAAGGCAAAGATAAATAAAAATATGTAATCCCTCAAGGAAAACCAGTGTTCACATGAATGTCTTCAATATATTAAAAATCTACATACATCTATATATTTAGGCATTTACATGTATATGTACATTTTTTCCCTTTAATAGAAACAAGATTATACTACATATGTTGTCCATGAGATGAATTCTTATTTATCCTTAAAGACTCAACTCAAAGGTTAAATAAACTCTTGTTCTATTTTCCCATTGCTCCTTATATATGGCATTACTGTAGCATGTATCCCATTATGCACACTTTTTGTGTTGGTATCTGCATCTATGGATCCATAAAAATGTACCTTTCTCATCTCCTAGTTTGGTGCTTACTTAACAGCTCAGCTGCTGCTCCGTGACACCACCAGAGCATTCATGCCAAGGACCCTTTCCCGTGGGCTGCACACAGTTAATGACAAGTTTAAAAGGATATTTAGGCAGGCCCATTTCTATGAGGCATTGACTCTGATAGACAACTCTGGCTGGAAGACGCTTTTTTGGCCTTGTCAAGACTAAAATGAACTTCGGTCTAACATGCTTCCTAGCCAACCTTCCTTCCTTCCCTTTCTCACTTGCAGGTGTTAGCCTGCATCATGTGCTGAAAGTTCTCTCAACCTCTTCCAGCTCCCAGTTCCATTTTCCTTCAGTGGAATTCTTCTAAGTATCCGGCAAGGATAATCATGTCTTGGTGCCTACTTTTTGGAGGACGCACACTAACAGTCTTCCCTGTTAAAATGAACCTTCCAAAAAGCCAAGGGGTATATTCTAATCATCTTTCTATTTTGGTATCTAGCCCACCCAATATTTCAAAAAATCTTCTCAAATAACTTGGTAAGCAACTGTTTTAAGTTCCTTGTCTACTTTTTACCAACTCACCTGGTCTGGAGCCTTCTGACACTTCTTGTTCCAGTAGCCATGGTAGTTCAACCCACTTCAGTTGGGAAATCAAATCTAATTTAGACACTGGGAAGCCTGCTCATAGAGAAAATAATAGAAAATGGCTGTTTTTGCATAAAACAAAGACATTCCAGCATTCATACATAGCCTCTGATTCTCCAGGGAAAAGAAGATGCTGCCAAACAGAGTCATCAGTACTAGAATTTGAAATATATGCACACCTACGTTCATTTCAGCATTATTTACAATAGCCAAGGTATGGAAGCAACCCCTGTGCCCATAGATAGATGAATGGATAAAGAAGACATGGTACATATACACAATGGAATATTACTCAGACACAAAAAAGAAGGAACTCTTGCCATATTCAGTAACATGGATGGACCATGCTAAGCAAAGTCAGTCAGATAGAGAAAACAAACAAACAAAAAATAGACCCATAAATACTGACACCTACTGTAGGTTATCATAGTGGAAGGGAATAGGGAATGAAAATATATGAAGGGGATAAAGAGGTACAAACTTCAAATTATAAAACAAATTAGTCATAGGAATCAAAGTACAACATAGACAGTATAATCAATAATACTGCAGTATATTGGTATGGTGACAGGGAATAACTACACTTAACATGGCAAGCATGTAGTAATGCATACAATTATTGAGTTGCAAATTATTGAGTTGCAATACAAATATATATTGTATATTTGATACCAATATATCAACTATATTCCAATAAAAAAAGTAAATGTCACAGAAAAAAATACTGGAATGTGAGGAAAAAATGGGGAAAGTATGGCCTTGATGACAGCAAAATGATGCTCAGCATTTTCAGTTCAATGAAGTAAAGACCCTTTTATGGAGAGAACACTGCAGAAAGGTACATATTCAGGACCCATTTTTAGGATTAAGTCATATTATCCTTTAATGGCCAACCAAAGAGTTACTAGTACTTATCTTTCAATAACAGTGGACAAAAAAAATACCCAGCTTAGATGCTACATCATGAAGAAAAGATGACTTTACCCAGAAATTCTAGGTTCCTGAAGTTCTCCAGTAGTACCTCTTTATATAACTCCTTTTGAAAAGGCTCCAGTTTCCTCCATTCTCCTCTGGAAAAGTTCACAACCACATCCTTGAATGTGATGGAATCCTAGAAAACCGAACAGTCTTTTGCATTGAATTATTCCCTAATAGATCCTAAGGGTTCAGAGAAGTGGTTAAGATAAAGTAATAGTTTGATAGTATTTAAATTTGTAAGAATTCCAAAGCAAGCTACAAGTGATACGGATCAAGATCATAACACAATCCCTGCCTTTTCCATTTGGTACCTGGTGTGAAATGTTTTAAAAGAGTTCCCTGGAATGGTTAACATTGATTAAGTCCACCCTAACACACTGATTTGTAGGATTAACAGAAAAATATTAAAAGGAGGATACAAATTACATTCCCAAGCCCCAAATTCACAGCATTAATGTAAACTATAGGCAATAATTAAATACATATGAGAAATATCAGTGACTACATTCCAAATTTTACTTTCCAGCTGGTTGTAAGTAGCAATTATTTTCTATCACAACCAAACACAATCTGTGCTCAGTAACATATTCACACTTGCGATCACGCCAAATGGCAAAGGAGCACAGTTAAAATATATTTTCTATAGCATCCTCTGCATGGCATTTTGAGGCAGTATAACAGAATGGTTATTAGCACTTGTATTAGCTTCCTGTGGGTACTGTAACTTTGGTGGCTTAAAACAACAGAAGTTTATTCTCCCACAACTCTAGAGGCCAGAAGTCTGAAATCAAAGTGTTGGCAGAGCTGCACTGCCTTCAGAGCCTCTGAGGGAGAACCTGTTCCTTGCCTCTTTCAGCTTCTGCTGGCTGCCAGTGTTCCTTGGCTTGTGACCTTATTACTCCAGTCTTCACATTGTTTTCTCCTGTTTGTATGTTCAGTCTCCTTCTGTCTCTCTAAAAGGACGCTTGTAATGGCATGTACAGACCACCCTTATAATCCAGCATAATTTCACTTCAAAATCCTCAGTGTAATCATCATCTGCAAGGACCTTTCTTCCAAAAAAAGTAACATTCATAGATGCCAAAGATTAGGAAGTGGACATATTTTTGGGTGCCACTGCCAGCCTACTGTAGCACTCCTATACACTACTGCAAGAATTTTTTTTTCCTAACTGGAAATTATTAGCATATAGGAAACTGATTTGTAACCAGCTACTTTCCTCAACTATTCAAGAGTTTCAATACTTGTCCAGTTGATTCTCTGAGGTTTTTCCAAATAGACAGTATTATCTGCAAATAATACACATTTGGCTTTTTCATACTAATACTTTATCTCATTTCTTTCTTATCTTGCTGCATGGCTAGAATATTCAGAAAATATAAATAGAAGTAAAGTTAGACATCCTTATCTTCTTACTGGCATTGTGAGAACTACTCTTTAATAAATTTTCCAACACTTGTTAGCTGGAGATTTTTTTATCATGTTAAAGAAATGCAGTTCTATTTCCTCCCAATTTTATCAGGACTAATTCTTGAATTTTAGGAAATAAATTTTTCTTGTTTTTACTAGAATCAGACTTGTGACCAATTCTGGTCACTGAAATAAAACAGCATGTGAAGAGGGAGCTAGAAGAAATGTGAAGAATGTGAAGAAATGGAGACTGTTTTAATTATTCTAGTATCTTTATACCATTAGGAGGAGCTCAGCAGGTATTCACTTAAGAATGAAAACCAGAGAAGGGAAGCTTACCCTCGACTCAGTATTTGGAAGGACAGATACCATTTTATCTTCTTCAGGGTTCTCCTCTTGGGAAACAACAGAATCTTGAGAGACTGGATCTAGGAAGGGGGTAAAAAAAAAAGTCCAGTCTTTCAAACGAATTTCTCAGACTAGTAATTCTTACATACATCTCTTTGGAGGAAAAGGTGCAAAGGAACAGAAAATAAGTTTTTCCCACTCTTACTTAAGCACAAAGAACCACCAGAGATCGAGCTTCCTACTAAACCAAAGCTTTTCCTCCCACCCCATAAAAAAGAGTCTTAAATTCACAAAAACTGGTTTCAATTATTCCCTACACCTACAGTCTTAATGCATATAATCTCCATAGTAATAATTATTTTTAAAATATTTATAAGATGTACTAAGGTAAAACAGCCTATTTGCTTTATGTATTAGTTTTTTTCATAGTCCGAGTACAATGCCTTGCACAAGAGTCACTTATTGAATGAAAGCACCAAGCTGGTCTCAAGACTGACTCCTCTTCCAGGATCACCAGCAGATTCCTAAAGACTGAAACCACACATCTGAAGATATGTATTTAAATATCCTGAGATGTCAACAGCTCTTCTAATAAGGGAAGTTCTTTAAATCATACTTCACTTTCTTATGAAAAGAATTTTATACAAATTGATTAGTCAAGAGAAAATAGAATTATGTAATCAAGTATAAAGGAGATTAAGGAAACTATTCTTAGAATTGAGTCTTAGAATTGATTTAGCATCATGAATTGATGCTAGAGCCATCAATTCATGAACTTCTTTATTATAGAGGCCTCCACACACAGGCCCTAATTTTGGGGAAGCCCTATTCTGCAGTGACAGACCAGTAAGAGAGTCAGGGAATCCAATTTTAAATACTGTTGCCAGCAAGACCACAAATTAAGCCTGTGGAGGTTAACACTATTTCCCCTCTCTCAGAACCTTTGGCAGAATACGAACTGTCACATATGTATTATTGGGAACCTTATGGTAAGTAGTATGCTATAAATGTTTGAAATATTGACAGCATTTTAGAGGGATTTTATAAAAGTTGAACCATATACCCTCAAAGGGCTATCCACCCTAGAAGACTTTTCATCATTGTTTTACAATGACATAATTTTAATTCAGTTTATATTTTATACTTTATATATAAAATGCATAATAATGTAATTATGAAAATATAAGTCCCCCGCTCCTCCCCTAATGCTGTGGAACTGCACTACCCACTAGGGTATGCACTACACATACAGCTTTTTAAATTAAATCCTCTATTCCTTATTTGCAGTAGCCATGTTCATTTGCTTAACCTGGAGAGTAAAACAGTGCAGGACACATTTCCAGCCCTGCTGATATGGGGCAGCCCCATTCTAGAACCATGCTACTGCACACCCTGTAGCTAGAAGGTAAGGTCTGCGCTGGCTGATATGCTTATAACTCCAAGTATTTTCAAGGAATTTCTTTCTCTCCTGTGTTCTAAGGTGTCCTCTGCTGAAGAGTGAAGGGAAAGAAATGAGTACTTCTTGAGAATCCTCCCTGTTTTATACCTTCACTTGTTTAGTCTTGATGAGAGAACTACAGAGAACTTGGGACCCTCTTTTTAACAGATAAGAAAATTAAAGTTCTGGGAGGTTACACAGCTTGCCTAAGATCACACAGGACAAGGCAAGAATGATTCAAACCCAAGCTTAGACTCCTCTTTAGCAATAAATTGCTTTCTTTGGGGGCATTTACTGTCATATCTTGAGATTGCTCTCATTTCCTCCCTCCATCCATAAGGCTCACCTTCCTTTTCTTCAAGCATTTGTGTCAAATCCTCTATTAGGGTTACCACTTCCTCACTATTCTCAGGATGTTGTGACTTTACCCAAATCCTGATCTCCCCAGGCAGAATGGTCAGGAATTGCTCAAACACCAGAATTTCTAAAATCTGTTCTTTTGTGTGGATGTCTGGCCTCAGCCACTGAATGCAGAGCTCCCAGAGTTGATTCAGGGCTTTTCTAGGTCCAGTCACTTCTGAGTAACAAAACCACCTGAACCTCTGTCTGAAAGACTCTGGGTCAGCAGTGTCTTCTCTTGGGACAGCTTCTTGATCCCCAGGAGTATCCATTCTTAGGACCTTGTTGTGTTCACTTAAGGCCAGAGTTAGAGGGTCTGGGGAGATGGCTGTCATCTTGTTCAAAGGTATTACAGCTTGCAGTGTGTATCACCAGCAGGATCCAGCCCCTTTTAGATCCTACTTGAGTATCAGTCCAGTCCACCAACAGGCACTGCAGACAGCAAAATATCAAGGATTCCAAGGCTTCAGCTTACAGTCTTGCAGAAACTGTAGGGAAATATAAGATATTAAAAAGTGAAACAACTGTTAGCCCCCAAAAAACTGTTCTTGGCATAGTTCACATATACATACACACATCCCTTTCCAAGGCCTAGAACAGCCCTGCCCAACTACTATGTTAAAATTACAATTATCTTTGTAGGTGAAAAGCTGAAAAGTAATTAGAGGTATCCTTCCAAGAAAACAGTTTCTTTAGACTAAATATTCATAAGCAAAACATTTCAGAAATGGATCCAGTCACATATCCATTCAACAACTGCTGCCCACGTGCCCATGAATGACCACACATTTCTCACCAGCCAGCCACTCAACTCAGGAGCCTGATTTCATATTTGCCTCTCAAATTTCTCAATCAATAATCAAGTTATATTTTTATTTCCTAAGAACCTCTCCATTCCACCCTCTTAAAACTACCTAAGTTACAGGCTTCTTCAATCGAGTCTCACACTGTAACCTAAGGATTCCTTTTAATATGCAAAAGATGGTCCTACCACTCACCAACTGTCTCAAGATAAAAGTCAAATAGAGACCAAGTATAATGAATGACCTAGATAGAGATCCTGCCCTGATAATCTTACCTCTTGAGCTCTAGCTACCCCTGGTGGACGCTGCAGCCACAAGAACGATCTCCGCATTCCCAGACATTCTCGACACCCCACCCCACCCCCGCCACCCCGCCACTTTTGCACTGCACTAGAGCCATTCCGTCTCCAAACGCTGCCTCATTTTCCTCTCCTGCCTAACTTTTACTGGTTCTTTAAACTTGCAGATTGCTTTCAACTGTTACCTTTTGCCTGAAGCTTTCTCTGATCCCCAAGGGCATTTCTGCAGAGCCTGCCCTATATTGCCTTTTTTTTTTCTTCATTCTACAAATAGCCAAACATCTACAATGAGCTGAAAATTTGACACTACGGAGGCAGGCATGGACAGGTAAGAAAAGTGTTCCCACCCTCACAGGGCACCCATGAAATGACAATACAGCCTGAGATGCTTACAAAGCGACAAGTGAGAAGACAATCTCCTACTGCAGGTATGATACTATTAATTACCCACCTTCTAGCACGGAGCGCAGCACACAGTATGAATGACGTCATTTACTCTTCTACCAAATACTAAGCGCCTACCAAGTACCTGGCGTTGTGCTGAGCACCTGAGACTCTTCGGTGACTAAGACACTCGTCTCGGTCTCCAAGGAGCTTATAATAAAGGCTCCTTGAAAATGTGACGCAGGCAAGAAGTTGTTCTCCAACGCGGGGGAAGGGAGATATGTCCCATAGGGGACGTTTAGCAGTGTCTAAAGGCATTTCGGTTATCACGACTGGGGAGGAGGGATGTCACCGGTACCTAGTGGGTACAGCCAAGGATGCTGCTAAACATCCTGCAAAACACTGGACAGCTTTGCTCCACTCCCGGACCCCTACCACTAACCCCGCCACACACACACACACACACACGCAAAGAATTCTCTCGCCGAGAATGTCAAAGTACTTAAGTTGCAAGACCACAGCTGCACTGGGGTGATGGATGAGAGCTCCATCATTCAAGACAGTACCCACCTCCCACACAAGCTGCAGCACTGGGAGTGCGCAGCGAGGTCGGGCGGCTGCCCTCGGCCCCCACCCCGCCCCAGGTGTGCCCTCAGAACCGGAGACTTGGCCGCCGTCCCCAGAGGAGGGGCCCGGGACAACCACTACCTGCATCCGGACCTGCAGCCAGGACCAGCGACACCGCAATAAGCTTCTAGAAGCCGAGACTGCAGGAGCTGCGCGCGCAAGCCCGCGGTAGGGACACTGCGCCTGCGCATGGGCACAGAACTACGACTCCCGGAATGCGCTTGTCCCAGTTTGCTAAAGTCCAGTGCTTTCCATAGGTTCCCACCCTGGCCTGTTGCGCATGGTCACTGGGAAGCGGTTGGTGGGCTCGACTGTAGAATTACTGTTGCGCAAAAGGCCCGAAGGCCTAGAACCTTCTCAGGTTTTCAATTCTATGATGTTCTGTCTCCTTGGTAACCTCAAACCATCCCTCCTCCTTCTCTCCCTACCTTTCCCTGAAACTCAGGCTGGAAAAACCCATCGCAGAAGAGTATTCGTGATGCATTCAAAGCAAGCCATAATTCATGCCACAGCTTGAATTAAGCAAACATTAATTTGTATCTTCTACACCTGCCACCGTGGTCCAAACTACCATCATCCCTCACCTGAATTATTGCAATAGTTTTCTTGATACCCCTTTTCTACTCTTGTGTGTTCAACACACTGCAGCCAGAGAGATCCTTTAAAAATGTAAAATAGACTACGTGCCTCCTCTGCTTAAAACCCTGCCAGTGCTTCTCATTTCACTCATAGTAAAAACCCAGATTTTTACAGTGGTTTACAAGGGCCCATGGAATCTGGCCACCCGTAACCTCCCTGACCTCTTTCCCCACTTCCTCTCCTTGTCCTCCAACCTTCTGGATGCTTTCTCCTCCCTTAGGTAGCGGTGTGGCCTACTTGGCCACCCCTTCACGTCTTCTCATTGTAAATTTTATTTATCGTCTTCACTAGAATATCAATTCCACAAGGACAGGATTTTATCTGATTTGTTCCATGGAGATAATACTCTCAAGGTCCCAGAGCAGTATCTGGCACATACTAGGTGCCCAATAGGTATTTATTGTCTGTATTAATAGGTACTTGTATTGATTGCTAGGGGTATAGCGAAGAGGGTTGAGGAACTCCAAAAGCTTTATTTTATTGGGTCCTAATAATTAACAATTAATTAACAACTAGATGACTTTTGAAGAGGTGGAGTTGGGAGAGAAAGACATTTAGAATGAAGGAGCAGGGTGCATCAAGGCCCTGAAATATTTTTTAAATTTTTTATTTTCTTCACAAGGTGAAATTTTTAAAAATTTATTTTTAATTGAAGTATAGTTGACATACAACATTGTATTAGTTTCAGGTATACAAAGTAGAGATTCAAGATTTATGTACATTACAAAATGATTACCACAATTAGTATAGTTATCATCTGTCACCATACAAAGTTCTTATAATATTATTCACTATATTCCCTGTGTTGTACTTCACAGCCCTGTGACTTACTTATTTTATAACTGAAAGTTTGTACTTCTTAATCCCCTTCACCTGTTTCACCCATCTCCCTGCCTACCTCCCCTCTGGCTACTGATAATTTGTTCTCTGTATTGGTTTCCATTTTCTTTTGCTTATTCATTTGTCTTGTGTTTTAGATATAAGTGAAATCATGGTATTTTTGTCTTTGTCTGACTTTCTTCATTTAATATAATACCCTCTAGGTCCATCCATGTTGTTACAAATGATAAGATTTTGTTCCTTTTTTTGGCTGAGTAATATTCCATTGTATATGTATACCACTTCTTCTTTATCCATTCATCTATCAATAGACACTTAGGTTGCTATTATAAATAGTATATTCCTTGGCCATTGTAAATAATACTACAATAAATAGAGGTACATACTGTAAGATTAATTCCAGCCGAAATAAGCAGGCGAAGAGAGGCAACAAAGGGCCAGGTAGTTTATTTGAACGCAAACACCCTGGCGAGATTTTCCCAGTCTGTAGAAATGGAGGCTGGAGAATTCGCGCGTAAGCAGACAGGCAGCAAGTTTTTAAAGAACGTAGGGGGAGGCAGAGCTTAGATTTACAGTGGTGCAAGGATTGGCTAGCCCAAGGCACATTTTTAAGGTTGGGAAGGGGCAACAGCCGGGGACTTTGACATGTCATCAGTGTCTGATGTGGGAGGGGGCAGCAGCCAGGGACTTTGGCATATCAGTGTCCAATGTGCTTGCTTTTCCCGTCAGTGCCCTCAGCCTTACATTTCAGCCTTTTGGTTATAATGGGCGCCGACTCGATCTGGCTACTTCTGGCTTAGGAGGGGTGACGTGGGGGGGTTTAAGGCTGGTTGACGGCTGGAAGCTCAGTCGGGAGGGGCGAGTATTTGTACAGCAACAGTTGATTGATTTTTATGTGTGTCATTTCTGCTATGCGCTGTTGAAGGAACTTAAAAACACGTGGACCAATAAGGAGTATGAAACAGATTGCTGCAACAGGGCCTAGGAGAGGCACTAACCAGGCCATAATAGCGGATTGAAATCAGCTGTATGGATTATTACCTGATATGCCAGTTCCTTGGAGTTCCCTTTTAAGTTTTTGTAGTTTGTGAACATTCTGCTCTACAAGTCTTGGCTCATTGATATAGTAACAACACTGTTCCCCTTCCAGCGACCGGAAGAGAAGGAGAACAATAGACAGGTCCCTCCCTTCTCTGCAGTAAGGAGGTCTAAAGCATGGCAGTTTTGGAGGGTTACTTGGGCCAAGGAAGTGATTTGCCTCTGGAGGGATGCCAGAGAGGCTGCAGATGCTTGGACAGCTACTTCGAGCCATCGTTCTAGTTTTTCTAGGGCTGTAATACTGTAACCCAGGGCACCAGCGCTCACTCCCATGGCTAGAATGGAGGAAGTGAGGGAGATCCCCGCCACTAAAGGCAGGAAGACTGCTCTCGTGTGACGGGATTCTGAGGCCCAGAAGTTGGTGAACTCAGCTCCCCTGTACAGGGTCAGCCTAGGGACTAGGGTAACTAGCAGGCAAGAAGCATTTGCAAAGTTGGTTTCGTCTAGGGTCCCATTGCACCACAGGAAAGTGCCTGGTGGGGAGCAGAGAAAGGAAGGTTGCTTATAGTGATGTTTTGAGGTTACATTTGCTTCAGGTGTTTCGAATAACGGTACCTCACCAATAGGTTTCGGCTTTGAGGGAGGGCTTAGGGGGCAGGGTAGGCTCTCTCTTGGTGGTATCTGAACTGCCACTACAGGGGTTTCTATAAGGGAAGTGCAGAGGAAGCATTGTGTTAAGGACATATTGGGGAGGGTGTGTTGGAATAAGTCTAGCCCCTCTTGTAGGAGACTTAACCAAGAAAAGGGAAGGGTCTTAACCTTTTGTTGTATGTAAGTCTGTAGGTGGATTTCTTGGGTTTTCGTCAGGTTTCTGGGTAATTTCTCTAAGCTTATCATAATTTATAGCTTTTTGGGCAGTTGAGTTCATACCTGCCAATAAGTAGTGAACCATGCGATCCCGGCATGCTTCACCCTCAAGAGAATTATAATCCCACAGGGGTTCCTGTAGAGGAATAGCTTCTCTGCCCATAGGTTCCCATTCATCTGTGGCATGGGCCTCATTGGCACAGTGCTGTGCCGCTGACATGACATGGTCATATTCCTCCGGGGTTAGAGTGGATTGGAGGACTACATGTACATTGTGCCAGGTGAGCTTATAAGCTCGAGTAAGATATTTAAACTGTTTAGCGAACATTACAGGGTTGGAGGAAAAGGATCCCAGTCGCTGTTCTACTTGGGACAAGTCTGCCAGGGAAAAGGGAACATGAACCTGCACTACTCCTTCAGCTCCTGCTACCTCTCTCAGAGGAGCTATCATGTGAGCTTGAGACCGCTGTGACTTAGAGCGGGTTACAGGAGGGCTAGACCATTTGGGCGCCAGCTGCGGCGAGTAAGATGGTGGCGGATTTGAAGGAGGGGATGGAGGAGGCGACCTTGGTAGTGGGGGATACAACCTGGGAATCGGTGCAGAACTTGAAGGCAGGGGACTAGGATATGGGGGAGTTTTATCCGAAGTGGAGTCGGCACCTGTGGAGTAAAATGGTGGTGTGACTGGAAGAGAAGGGGAACAAGGCGGAGGAGAGACTGGAAGAGAAGGAGAGACTGGAAGAGAAGGAGAACAAGATGGAGGAGAGACCAGGAGAGAAGGGGAACAAGATGGAGGACATGAACAATGAGGAAGGGAGCTGGCCCCCGCAGTGGGCCTGGAGGAGCGGGAAGGGGGGTAGTCGAGATCCTCTGCCGAGTCCGTCAGAAAAGAGCCCCGCAGTAATAGGAGTGGTAGAGATAAGCGGTCCTTGGCGGAGGCCTGGGCCAACAAAACTTGGGAAGGAGTACACTTAATACATAGATCCGGACGGGTGCGCAAAGTCCAAAAGGCCTGCACATATGGGATTTCACTCCACTTTCTTCTCTGGTGGCAATAATTAGTTAAGTCAGTGAGGAGGCCAAAATCGAAAGTTCCCTCAGGGGGTCAGTGAGATTGATTGTCCAAGGGATACCGAGATCCAGCCTCAGAGCAAAGAAAGATTAGCTTCCATTTATGAACTTCCCAGGACAAATATAGAGTAGCCAGATTAGAAATGAGACACCGCAATGGGGTCTGAGCCTCTGCTTTTGAGGGCTGGTTCCCCATGTCTGCACCACTTCCCAACTAATCCCGCTGAGAGTAGCGCCCAGCGTCCCAAGCGCACCAAGTCAGGGGAGACGGCCTGGGAGCCTGGGTGAGGGACGTCTCCCTCACCGCAGGGCCAGGGGCGAGTATCCTGGATACTCGCAACGGATGGGCTGAATACCCAGACCTGGACATACACATGATTTCTAACGAACCAGGTGAAATGGAGTTAGGAAGGGAAGCAGACTGGGGGAAACTGAGGGACTCACCAGAAAATAGTCCACGCAGGGGAGAGCAGGCTGAGGTCCCGGGTCGGGGAAGGAGGGGGTGGGGCCGCCAGTGGCCGGTTGGGGCCCTGCATTCACGCTCCTTCCCGGGTTTCAGCACCAAATGTAAGATAAATTCCAGCCAAAATAAGCAGGTGAAGAGAGGCAACAAAGGGCCAGGTAGTTTATTTGAATGCAAACACCTGGGTGAGATTTTCCTAGTCTATAGAAATGGAGGCTGGGGAATTCGCGCGTAAGCAGACAGGCAGCGAGTTTTTAAAGAAGGTAGGGGGCAGAGCTTAGATTTACAGCAGTGTGAGGATTGGCTAACGTAAGGCACATTTTTCAAGTCGGGAGGGGGCAGCAGCAGGGGACTTTGGCACGTCAGTGTCCGATGTGCTTGCTCTTTCCGTCAGTGCCCTCAGCCTTACACATACATCTTTCCAAAGTAGTGTCTTTGTTTTCTTCAGGTAAATACCCAGGAGTGAAATTGCTGGATCCTATGATATTTCTATTTTTAATGTTTTTAGGAAACTGAGTACCATTTTCTGTAATGGCTACACCAATTTACATACCCACCAACAATGTATGAAGGTTCTTTTTTTTCTGCATCTTTGTCAACTTGTATTTTCTTGTTTTTTTGATTCTAATCATTCTGACTGGTATGAGGTGGTAGCTCATTGTGGTATTGATTTGTATTTCCTTGATGACTGGTGATGTTAAGCACCTTTTCATGAACCTATTGTTCATTTGTTTGTTTTCTTTGGAAAAATGTGTGTTCAGGTCCTTTGACAATTTTTTTATTGGATTGTGCTCTTTTTTTATTTTTGATGTTGAGTTCTATGGATTCTTTATGTATTTTGGAAATTAGCCCCTTATCAGATATATCACTTGCAAGTCTTTTCTCCCATTCAGTAGGTTGCCTTTTCATTCTGTTGATGGTTTCCTTCACTTTGCAAGAGCTTTTTAGTTTGCTATAATCCATTGTTTATTTTTGCTTTTACTTCCTTTGCTTGAGGAGACAGATCCAGAAAAATATTGCTAAGACTGATGTCCAAGAGTTTACTGCTTATGTTTTCTTTTAGGGGTTTTATGCTTTCAGTTCTTACATTTAGGTCTTTAATCCATTTTGAGTTTATGTTTGTATATGATGTAAGAAAGTGGCCCAATTTCATTCTTCCACATGTGGCTATCCAGATTTCCCAACACCATTTACTGAAGAGACTGCCTTTTCCCCATTGTATATTCTTGCCTCCTATGCTGTAATCAAATAAATCTGTGGGTTTATATCTGGGCCCTTTATTCTGTGCCATTGATCTATGTGTCTATTTTGCGCCAGTACCATACTGTTCTGATTACTGTCAGTTTGTAGTATCGTTTGAAATTTAGCAGGGTTATACAAGGCCCTGAGACTTTAAAAGGATGGAGCAAGCTCACCTAAATGAACCACTGAGTTCATCTTATGGGCAGCAAGGTAAGCTGAGGAAACAGGTCTACCCACAGTCAAGAAAAAGCCATCCCAGTCCTGGGTCTAAATGCATATTTTTTCCTTTACCCACCTCCTCCTGACTGGCTGAAAGTGGAAGGGACATGAAGGAGAAAAGCTAGAGAAAGTAGACAAACATGGAATGAAATTTTTTTATTAGTTTGGGCAAGTCAGAGAATCTTTAATTAGTGCTTCTCAAACTTTAATGTACCTTAGAATACATGATATTCTTCATTTGAATACAAACTCTGGCACCCTTCCCACTACTACCTGTTGCAGGTGATGATCCTTGGACTACACTTTGAGAAACACTACACTAGTTGGAATATTCTTTAATTAAATGACATGCTACATATGAGTAAGTTACCAGGAAAGAATGACCCTTTTGTGAAACTGGTGGACAAACAGTAACTTTGAATTCAAAGCAAACATCATGGTAAAGAATGATGGGTTGTGCATCAGTGAACAAAGAGAAAATCACAAATCAATTAGTTTCATTTGTAAGCAATGCTGGTGGGACCTCTAAGCAGGATAAGTATACTTAGGAATACTTAAACAAAGAAGTGGGCTTTTTCGTTAGTTTGGTTTTTAGCTGTTTTGGCTTCAATATAGAGAATGGATCAAAAAGAGATAAGGCTGGAAGCAAAAAGACTAGTCTCATTAGGAGGTTGTGTGATAATCCAGATGGGATGATGTTTCCTGCTGCTTGAACCTAGGCTGATCTTAGTAACCACCTAAGCCAATAGAATGCAGTGGAAGTGATGATGCCTGACTTCTGAGATCGAATACATAGGTGTAACTAGCACCCAGTATCCCAGCCCCACTTCCCCTTCACTCTTTCATTCGCCTTCCCAAAGCTGCCACTGTCCTGTACTGTAAATGGAATAGAACTGTTTGACTTGATTTCATACCCTAGAATCTAGAGTCTAGATATGTACTCTTTGTAAATGGCTTCTTTCATTCACATTATGTCTGTGAGCTCTATCACTAGTGTTGCATGTGATTATAAATCAAGGAAAATCATTTATTTTCATCGATGCATAGTATTCCTCTATGATCTGCTACTTACATTAGCGTTTCCTGTTTTCATAGCCCACTGCCCAGCTTCTGTTCCCCTTTATGGAGGTGGGGAAGAAGTTGTGTGTGTGTGTTGTTCATGTGTGTGTATGTGTGAAGGGCCGAGGCTGTCTGGTTTTCTTGCCTTCCTTCTAGAATCATCCCACTTTAAGAAATTGGAGAGACCAAGTCCTGCCTGCTCTTCTTCACCCCTATTGGACATAAAATGATGCCCAGGGTATGGAGGGGGCTTGCCCAAAGGTCATTCAGCTGGCAAATGGCAGCTGCCTGGCTGTGAGCAGAAGACTTTCAGGAGAGGCAACACAGCTTCCTGCATAATTGGAGGAAGGAGGGCAGTCTAGGGCTCCAATCAGGAGTCAGGACAGAAGTTTTAAGTTGTTATTTAAGTGCCAGGTTCTCTCCAAAAGAAATATTACAGATGAAAGAGAATTATTGACTGAAGCCTTAGGATCCCCACCCCAGGCAGCCTTTGAGTTGCCTTGTTAGGGCCTTGAAGGCCCCAGAGCTCCTGTAGTCTGAGCTGCCTCAGGGACACCCAGTCTTTGCCTCGTAATGCCTCTGGCCCTGGCTCAGCTGGGACTTCAAGGATCCCAGAGCCACTTAAAGGCCATTGACTTCCTCTCTGGGAGAGATGACCATATCCTTGAAAGAAAAAAACTAAAACCTCTCCTGACTGGCTCTGTAGAGTCATGGGTGTGGGATGAGAATCTTCCAGAAAGAAAGAAGGAAACAAACAGCAAGCTAGCCAGCTACAGTAAGGATCTACTAGAGAGAAAGAGGATGAAGATACAGAGCAAAGGAGCACTTTATAGAGCAAGGACTCAGGAACTAGGAGGAAACAGAGATGTACATACAGGTCTTAAACAGTTCATTGTGACAGAAGGGAAGGAGTTAAGGAACGAGGAAGGGTGTTAGATACAAGTAGGTGTCTGATGGAGTCTACTGAGAAATCGTCTACTGAAAGCTCAGCAAGAGATGTAGGTTGAGTGGGATCTAAGGCTTCATAAGAGTAGAGTAGGAGAGAATATGAGCTGACCAGAAAAACAGTGATTTTCCTGCACTGTTAGAGACCACCAATTTGTGTCACATCAGTATGTATGGTGAATGATTTTTCTCAAGATATGCAAACACAGAATATGTACAGAGAAGAGGGATGGTTGGGTTGAGCCAAGATATGGGGTTTTTATAAGGTGAGTTTGACAGAAAAGTAATGGGACAAGGGGTTGAAGAGCAAAAAAATATGTTTGAAGTGGTGAAAGATGGGATCCAATTTAGGTAAGAAAGAGAAGAGAAGAGTTAGCTAATTTAAAAGGAGAGAGTAGAGACATCAAAGGGTATGAGAAATAAAAGCTTAATAACCAAAGTACTTTTAAAGCTAAACATCTCACTA
Source organism: Manis pentadactyla (assembly GCF_030020395.1). Taxonomy (NCBI): domain Eukaryota; kingdom Metazoa; phylum Chordata; class Mammalia; order Pholidota; family Manidae; genus Manis; species Manis pentadactyla. The sequence goes on along the minus strand of NC_080021.1, from coordinate 200,206,876 downwards.
TATGACCCAGCAATCCTACTTCTAGGTATTTACTCAAAAGAAATGCAAACATATGCCTACAAAAAAGACCTGCATGGGAATGTTTGTGGCCACTTTATTGATAACTGCCAAAAACTGTACATTCAATGTGTAGCAATTGGTAACCAGTTGAACAAATTGTCTGACATTCACACCATGGAATATTACTGAGCGACAAAAAGCAATGAATATGTGCAACAACATAGCTGAATCTCAGAAGTGGTATGCTATGTGAGAGAAGTCAGTCATAAAGTGGTACATACTGTATGATTCCATTTATTGACATTCTGAAAAGACAGAGCTACAGGGATAGGCAGTATAAGTAGAGAAAAGGAGCTCAAGGGAACTTTTTGGGGTGATAAAAATGCTTGATAGTGGGACTATGGTGGTCGTTGTGGTTGTATTTTTGCCAAATTGCATATTGCATGCATTTGTCAAATAGAACTGTACACCTTAAAAAATGTCAGTTTTATTTTAAGTGAGTCATACATCCATATAAATGAAAGCATATTTGTACAGTAGTTCCTACTGATCTGTAATTTCACTTTTTGTGGTTTCAGTCATGTGTAGACAGTGGTTTGGAAGCAAATGATCATCCTTCTGGTGGAGCATTAGAAGGTCAATAATAAATTGTCTATGTTACAGTGTCTACATCATTCACCTCACTTCATCTCATCCCATAGGCGTTTTAAGGCATTTTATCATCTCACTTTCATTACAAGAAGAGGTGTGAGTAAAATACAATAAGAGAGATCACATGCACATAACTTTTGTTACAGTTTGTTATAATTGTTCTATTGTTATTGTTAATCTCTTATTCTACTTGACTTATAAATTAAACTTTATCATAGGTATGTACATATAGGAAAAAATAGTATATATAGGGTTCAGTAGTATCAGGGTTTTGGGTATCCACTGGGAGTCTTGGAATGTATTACTCATCTAGGTGTTACCTTAACCCAGCTGTGTGACTGTACATGACTGTTCACAGCAGTTAAAAGCTGGGAATATCTCAAATGATCAGCAACTGGTGAATGACTAAATGAGAAAATAGTAGCACAGCCATATGGTGGAATACTACTCAGCAATTAAAAAGGGATGCACTATTGATACATGCCACAACCTAGATGAAATTTCAAAGTGAAAGAAGTCAAACAAAGAAGAATACATAGTACATAACTAAATTTATATAAAATTCTAGAAGATTAACTAATGTATAGTGAAAGAGAGCAGGTCAGTCCTTGCCTGGGAGGGAAGAAGGCCTGGAGGAAAGAGAGAAATTACAAAGGGTCATGAGGAAATTTTTGGTGACAGATACATTCAGCATATTGAGTGTAGTGGTGTTTTCATGGGTGTACACATACGTCAGAACTCATCAAACTGTACTCTTTAAACATGTGTAATTTATTATCTTTTAATTTTAATCAAGGTTGAATTGAAATTTGGGGCTCATAACTCTTTCTCCATAACATCCAGAAATGAAAGGCTGTGTTGTTGCTGAATCTTCTGGTTGCAGTTGGGGGTGATGATGTTCAAGTTCTGTTGCAGAGATCCTGGGAGCTGTCTGCTTCCTATTCATGAAGCTTACTTGATTTTCTTTGTTTCTGTGAACTAGTCTGGTACTCATTTTCAAATATTTTTGGACTTACATGAGTTGGTTTCTGTGCTAGGAACCAGAGAAACCCTAAGATACTACTCCGTGATGATCTGCAGATAGTGAGTGAAAGCGAGGGAAAAGATAGTATTGCAGACTGCTCCGTGGTTATCTGGTTTGGTCAATGGGACACTGACTCCACATGCTCAGAGGGATACAGGAAGTAGGTTTGAGAAGGAAGATTAAGTTCATTTGGGGATACACTGAGTTTGGAGCACATGTAGGACATTTGGTGGAGATGTCCAAGAGATTTAACTGGCAAGAGAAATTATTTATTTAGTAATTGAAGATGAGGGAAAGGGTATTGCAAAGAAAGAGCAGGTAGCATGAGAAGTGGTCTGCCGCTAGAACCCACGGGAATGCTGACTTTAAAGGGGTGGCAGAGAAAGAGAAGGCACTGAAGGCAACTGATGAGTAGAAAAGAATCACGAGAAAGTGGTGTAAGGAAAATCCATAGAGGAGAGCTTTGGATAGTTCAAATAAGATTGGGACGAAAAAGTGTCTGCCAGAGTCTAGCTGGTTGATCCTCAAGTGATTAATTTCAGGGAAGTCCAGTGGGTTGAGAAAAGAATAAAAGTGCAACTTGAGTATGAGAACAGAAGAGAAGGATTGAGTAGGCTATTTTTGAAGGACAGAATGCTGAAGATTCACTGCTCTGGAGCCAACATCCTTTGGGAAAACGAAGTTTTTATTAGGAAACATTGGCGTGGATAGTATTAAAATTCAATCTCTAGATCATATATATTGTTTCTTTAATTGTTTTGCCTAAGGCTACCTCTAAAAGTCGAGATGTCCTATTTCACAATAGTCCTTCTCTCACTGTACGAAAGCAAGCCATACCTCTCAGCCATCTCCACTCTAACTGTGGTTCATTGTCCCTAGAGGAAGAATTCCAAGATTACCATCAAAGGGATGATTTGATATATCAAATTAGGACATGAGGAAGTGAATGACAATGACTGGGTTTTTTTTTTTTTTTTTTTTGCCAGAAGTCCCTGTTCTTTTCATTAAGAGTTTCCAGTAAAATTGTACTTTTTGTGTTTAATAACTCTTAAAAGTATAACATAAAAAATATGCTATTCACTAATAGGTGAAGCCCTAAAAAAGATGTAATATATTTATGTTGTTTTGATAAGTTGTATACTGCTATTAATTATGACCACCCAATCATAACAACTTTTTGATTAGCCATTGAGAGGTTTTAAAATATTTTAATTTGTATACATATTTTTGTTGAAGAAAAGTGATAAAATGAACAAAAAGACTTTTAAGGTTAAAACTACATTGTATTAGTATAAATTATTGTGGGGAAAGAAAAACTGAAATACAAGTTCAGGGAGAAAATACAACTAAATAAAATTTCTGATTATTAAGAACTTGCTCATACATGAGGGTAGGCATCAAATTAATATCTTATTTAGATTCTCTACATATTTTTATTTTATTTTTATTAAGGTAGCATCGATATACAATCTTATGAAGGTTTCACATGAGCAATATTGTGGTTACTACATTCACTCACATTATATAGTTCCCCCCAACACACCCCATTGCTGTCATTGTCCATCAGAGTAGTAAGATGCTATAGAGTCAATACTTGTCTTCTCTGTGCTATACTGCCTTCCCCACGACCCCCCTACATTATGTGTGCTAATCATAATACCCCTTAATCCCTTTCTCCCTCCCTCCCCACCCACCTTCCCCACCCCCTTTCCCTTTGGTAACTGCTAGTCCCTTCTTGGAGTCTGTGAGTCTGCTGCTGTTTTATTCCTTCAGTTTTGCTTTGTTGTTATACTCCACAAATGAGTGAAATCATTTGGTACTTGTCTTTCTCCGCCTGGCTTATTTCACTGAGTATAATACCCTTTAGCTCCATCCATGTTGTTGCAAATTGTAGGATTTGTTTTCTTCTTATGGCTGAATAATATTCCATTGTCCATTCATCTTCTTTGTCCATCCATCTACTGATGGACACTTAGGTTGCTTCCATTTCTTGGCTATTGTAAATAATGCTGCGATAAACATAGGAGTGCATATGTCTTTTTCAAACTGGGCTGCTGCATTCTTAGGGTAAATTCCTAGGAGTGGAATTCCTGGGTGAAATGGTATTTCTATTTTTAGTTTTTTGAGGAACCTCCATATTGCTTTCCACAATGGTTGAACTAATTTACATTCCCACCAACAGTGTGAGAGGGTTCCCCTTTCTCTGCATCCTCATCAGCATTTGTTGTTGCTTGTCTTTTGGAAGTTCGCAATCCTAACTGGTGTGAGGTGATATCTCATTGTGGTTTTAATTTGTGTTTCCCTGATTAGCGATGTGGAGCATCTTTTCATGTGCCTGTTGGCCACTTGAATTTCTTCTTTGGAGAAGTGTCTGTTCAGATCCTCCACCCATTTTTTAATCCAGTTATTTGCTTTTTGGGTGTTGAGGGATTCTCTTCATATTTTTAAAACTTTATAGAATGGTCTTTATTTTTAAATTACTAATATTTATGACAGACTTCCTTGCCAAAATTTCTTTTCAATGATTTAAGTTTTGAGGGAAAATTTACTACCCTAAAAATGTGTGACTCAAAACATTCCACTTTCTAAACATTGAACTCAGAAACATTGGTCTCTAAGTACAGTATAGAATCCTTCCACTGTTTTACTCTCTAATTCCTGTGGATTTAGAATACGTCTTAGGTCCTCATCATCACCTCAACTGTTTCGACTGCTTTCTGGTCTGTGTCCTTTCCTGAGTACCACTTACTCCATTCTTAGCCTAAAGCCGAAAGATGGCAATGAATTCTGACTAGCATCTTCAAGTCTTTCTTTCCTTGGTTTCTATCTTGGTTTTTTTATGCTGATACACTAGACATAATTTTACTATTTCTTAATGTCAGGATTATCACCATGATCATCAGTTATTCAAGCAAATAATTTGAGGGCCTATGGCGGGGATAGTGCTTTTGTACTTTGTAAATAATCCCAGAATGCTTTGTTTTCAAATTCTTATGGCTTCTTTGCATAGTTTTCCTGCCTCTTCCTTTGTTTTTAGGGTGTCCTTTAGCACTTCTGTCATCCGTGTTCCTGCCCAGAAGAGTGCTCTCAAACATTGTTTCTAATCTGCTTTGACTATGGAAACAAGATTATCTCATTGGAACTGCGCATGTATTTAGTGTGACTAGGGTCTACAAGAGGACAGAGGGGACTTGTAAGGAGTAAAAGGCTTAAGTTTTTAATTCTTGGATTTTGTGATATCTTATTTTGGTGTCTCAGTGGCCTATTCCCTGACCTCTGTTTAACCCCTTTCCTCCAGTTCCTTCTTGTCTATTTTTGAAAATTGAAGTATATTTTAGATAGGAGGCATCTCAGGGCCCCTATTCAAAATCAAAGTGCCCAGTAAGAATATGGAGAAATTTAGTGGGAAAAATATAAGTAGTGTGAAGGGAGAAGCAATTATAAAAAAGCTAACAGGTTTCAACAATAGTGATTAGAAGCAGCATTGTAAGCTGCTACAGACATTGTGCATAATGAAATATTAAAGCATCTTTTATTGCCTAACAATTCCATATATACATACAGAAATGTGACTTCATAAAGATATAGGTAAGAATGTTTTCCAGTAGCATTGTTTGCAATAGTAGAAAATTATATTCAACTTAAATGCTCATTAATAAGGGAATGATTAAATAAATTTTGTCATGTACTTATGCAGCCATTTAAAAGAATGAGGTAGTTGTGTACCTATAGATGACATTGGCTAAGAATGCAGGCTTTGGATACTTACTGTCTGGGTTTAAATCCCAGGTTCACCAATTTCTCATTTATGGCACTTCAGATACACTCCTCAACCATCTGGTATTGAGGAATGTAAAAGTAGGAATGTAAAAAATCCCTACTTCATAGAATTGTTGTGAGGATTAAATGAGTTCATCCATGTAAAACACTTTAAACAGTGCCTGGCATAATTAGTATTAGCTATGAGTATCATTACCGATATGTTAGGATACCTGTGATACACCGTTTATTGAAAAAGTTACATAATATGCAGTAGGATTCCATTTTTGTCAAAATAAACAAAAATGCACATACACACATATATGTGATTTGCACATGTGTGGACTCTGGAATTCTATACAGGAGAAAATTATGAGTTGCTAACTAGCTTTGTCTGGAAGTTAAAATTGCCTAACACATTTTTAAAAAAACATATTCTGTACTTTTTGGAGTGGCTTTAGAAGGATCTATTTGAGGTTATGGGAAGTCAGTTTCCCCAACCACTCCTTGGTGCAGTCACTTTATGTATTTATAGAAATCGTCAGGAAAGATGTACATATCACACTTCACAGGGGTTATTTGGAGGGATTAGAGTGAGGGGATGGTGGGCAGTGAGATGGGGGACAGCCTTTATACTCTTCTGTATTGTATTCTTTGAAAATAGTACATGGTACCTTGTGTCCCTATCAAACAAAAGAGCCAATATTCTCTAAAAAAATATGCTATGAAGTCATTAACAAAAAAGTGGTGGTGGTGTAGAGCTTTTTTGAATTAGCATGGGGGAAAAACACTTTTTATCACAGGTATAAACCACCTCCTCATCCTAGATGCTTTTGCGGCTGTACATACTGTTCAGGGACACTGCCTTGGGGCAGTCACACTCAACTCTCTGAGTTTTCTCTGAGGAGTGGGATGGCAAGAGTGGGATGTTGGCCTTTTAATTTTATGATACTCCAAATCATTGCAATTTTTATGGAGATCACGTTTAATTCCTATAATAAAAGCAATAAAGGAAATACATGTTTTTAATGTGTGTAAGTACCTTGCTCATGCCCACATTACATCTGGAATGACATTCATTTTTCAGGACACTAACTAGGGCTTTATAGATTTCTGCTTTTAGGAATAAATGCAATTTCAATCCATTTAGGATCTTGATTTCCTCTTATATCATCCTCCCTCAAAGGTATTTCATCTTGTATCTAATTTATGACTGTGCCATCACTTAAAAGTACAGCAATTATGCAACCTCTGAATTTGAATTCCATTTTGCAAGGGTTTTTCACATGCATGACCTCACGGGCGAACTAAGGCATGAAGTTAAAATCGGAATATTGAAAATAAGCCACTCAGGTTACCAAAAAGAACGTAGATATTAGAATAAAAAATTAAAAAAAAAAAAGCTCATATAGGCATATATACTTGAATTTGAACTTTAAAAATCTTGGTTCATTTAACTTTCAGAAGGGCTTGGTTATTTTTGTTCAGCCGGTAGTGCTAGTTTCTAAGAGCATCAGAAACGTGCACTTTATCACTGCCTTTAAGAAAGGAGCCCAGCGAGCCGGCTCCCAGGCGGTTCGCGGCGTCGGGGCCGACAAGTTCGGCGGGAGGCGCAGGGCGGGGCTTCCTCCCGCCGACTCCGAACCCGGCTCTACTTTTCCGAGTCCACGTCTCTTCCTCTGGACAGGCGTGTTTCTTCAGGTCGGGACCAGTCAACGTGACAGCCACAGACCTTTAAAAGGGAGCTTCGGCCCCGCCTCGAGGATCTCCCCGGGCCGGCTCGCTCAAGCCCTTCGCGGACTGCGGCGCGTGGCTCCCCGGGGCCGAGCCCGCCGACAGCCTCGCTTCTGGGCTTTCACCTCGCGGCGCCGCGCGCAGCGTCCCGGCATGGAGACCGGCTCCGACTCAGGTCAGAGGCCCGCGCGAACGCTCCGCGCCGGGGCCGCTGCAGGCTGCGCCGGCGCGGCGGGCAGCTAGGCCCGGCCGCCCGCGCAGGCCGCCGCGTGTCGGGTCCGCGCGGGGAGCGCTCGCAGGCCGGGTCCCGCGCGCGGGGCGGGCGGCGGCAGGTGGGCAGGACGAGCCGCGAGCGAGCGAGGGCGGGCGGGCGTGAGGGGCCCGGCGGGGGGGCCGCTGGGAGGATGGCTCAGCTCTTTCTAAATATAAAACCGGCGTGAGTCGGGCGAGCGCGGCGTGGAGCCGCAGAGCCGCCGCGCGAGCCGGCGCACAGGTCCTCGGCAGACACGCGGCGGCTGCTCCGCAGAGGCGCGAGGTTGCGGAGCGCCCGGGTCGCGAGCTCGCGTGGGACCGCGAGGGCGACGCGTGCAGGGAGGAGGACGCAGGCGGCGGCAGCGGCGGGCCGGCCTCGTGGGAGCAGCGCGGCCCGAGCCGAGCGACCCGAGGCGGCTCCCGGCCCCTGCTGCACCGCGAGCGGCGAGCCCCCCGCGCCGCCTGCCCGCGCCCTCCCGCTCCCGCCCCTCCCTCCCTTCCTGGCGCAACATGGCTGCGGCCGCCGCCTCCGCCTCCCAAGACGAGCTGAGTAAGTGCCGCCGCCAGCCTGCGGCCGCGGGTCGGAGTCGGCGCTGCGCGGGGTTGGGGGCGGCGGCCGGGGCCCAGTCGGAGGGCCGGTCGCGCTGCCGCCGCGGGGCACCGGGTCGGGTGGGCGGCGGCGTACGGGGGGTTAGGGCACTCGGGCCTGGCGTGCGGGCGGGGCGCGGGACGCTGCTGCCGGCGTTTGTAGGCCTCAGGTTTGCACCGTCACGTTGCGAAATTGAAACCGGAGCCCCGGGCGGAGCCACCTCTGCCCGCGATCTGCCCCGGCCCGGGGGTGGGGGAGCCCAAACCCGTCTCCGCGTAGCCTGGACTGGCGGACCGGGCCGATTCCCGGGACTGCCCGACCAGTCTGACCCCGCCAGGGCCCCCGGTGCCAACTGTTGGGCGAGTTGTAGAAATGGAGCTTCGGGGAGGGGGCGAAAGTGCCTTTCTGTGACACCCTAGAAATCAGCGGAGAGGTCAAGAGTAGGTGGTGACCCTCAGGCGGAGTAGAAAGGACGGGAGGTCTGAGAGGATCGCGGCGCTAGCCGCCGGACAAACCACAGGGTGACAGCGCTTTCAGAAGGGAGAGGCAGGTCACACTTGACTATAAACGTTGCAGTTTTCCAGGGGACTGCGGTCCGCGTGGGGGAAGAACCGTGGTCACCCTAGATCCGCCCCGCCTGCCGCCCGCGTTCGCTCGGTGCTTTGTGGGAAGTGTAGTCCCAGGGCGCCGCAGGCCCACGCTGGGGTCATAAAAATTGAATTTTCCTAGGACATGCAAGAATAATTTCTGATGGCGTTTGGGGTGGCTAGATGAAATGCTTTAGGTTGAGGGTTTTTTTGTTGTTGTTCGTTTATTTCCTCAGTGCTGTCTTCCAGTTTATGTCAAAATCAAGAAAGGTGTTATTTCGGGATGATATTCAGTTTTAAATGGAATGAAGCATAGGTGAGATGCCGCAAGTTTGTGAAGTTTTTGCTACAGCCCTTTCTGAATTTACATATGAAAGTAGTTGTTATAATTTGTTTCTTTGGTGCTTGGCAGTCTAAAGCTACTTTATATATATGATCTCATTTTTGTCTTCATTAACAACCTTGTGAGGCAGGTAACTAGGAATTATCCTTGTTTTAAAGAGGAGGCAGGTTTAGAGAGACTAAGTTCCTTGCTGCTTTGACAAAAAACTGGCATAGAGGAGTAACGTTTGCTCATTTTGAAGCTGGAATAAAAACAATAGCTATGACGTGGTGAGGATGGACAGTGAGCAAAGAGGGTCTGGTGGTGTGGTTAGAGAAAGACGTGGGCGGATAGCCCCCAGAGCTGATTGCTTCTCTGTCAGTTCTTAGATGGAGCGCTCGCTACCTGACCTTCAGGGGAGATCAGTTCACTGATTTTTTTTCTTCCATTTTCATTGTTATTGTGGTAAGATACACATAAAATTTACCGTCATAACCATTTTTAAGTCTACAATTCAGTGGCATTAAGTACATTAATATTGTTGTGCAACTGTTACCACCATCCATCTCCAGAACTCCTTTCATCTTGTAGCACTGAAACTATGTACCCATTAAACTTTAACTTCCTATTCCATGCCTTCCTCCCAGCTCCTGGCAAGCACCATTCTACTTCCTGTCTCTTTGATTTTGACTGTGCTAGGTGTCTCATAAATGGACTCATACAGGATCTATCTTTTTGTGTCTGGTTTATTTCACTTAGCATAATGTCCTCAAGGTTTATTTATGTTGTAGCTTGTGGTAGGATTTGCTTCCTTTTTAAGGCTAAATAATATTCCATTTTGTCTTATTTTTCTTATCTATTCATCTGTCAGTGGACATGTGGGTTTGCTTGTATGTTTTAAGCTATTGTGAATAATGCTGCTGTGATCATGTGTATACAAATAGCTCTTTGAAACAATGCTTCCAGTTCTTTTGGATATATATGTCCAGAAGTGGGATTGTTGGATCACATGGTAATTTTGTATTGAACTTATTAAAGGACTGCCATACTGTTGTCCATAATGGTTGTACCATTTTAAGTTCCTACAGTACACAAAGGTTCCAATTTTTCCACATCCTCCACTTGTTCTTTTCTGTATTTTGATAGTAGCCATCCCAATGGGTGTGAGATGGTCTGACTTTTTAAACTGTTATTACACTATATGATACCTAACTTCCTGTTGAACACATGTTAAAATCTGAATTACCAGTTGGAATGGGGAACAAAATTACAGGAAGAACTGGGTATCACTCTAAAGTGACTGATTTTTTTTTTAATATATGCAGTGCACTCCTTTATATCAGGTACCTTAAGGTGTTGGTAATACTTCTGGTTAAGGAATTTACTGGCTTTTGTAGCTACTGGAACAAATAATTCCAGTACTTGCTTTTCTGTTGTTTTGTTTGGTCAGATCATCAATTACTGACCACAGGTATATGTTAATTGTATTTCTTCAATAGAGATTAAATACTTGGCAGTTGACACCTTAGAATAACTTAAAATCACACACATATATACTGACTAAGGAATTTAAAATAAACTGCTTTTAGTTTCAGAATGGCTATTATAAATGGAGAGGTGGTTGGTAAAAGAGATTACTTAAAAAAATTCCACCATAAAAAAAGGAGCTAAGTATCTGAGTATTTGCTGGCTATTATTTCTGACTAGTAGATGATAATAAAAGCAAACTACTAGATGCCAGCATTGTTTTTTTCTCCCTAACATTTTATTGTAAAAACTTACAAAACTGCAGAAAAGTTGAAAGAGAACATTCATATACCCACTTTCTAGATTCTACATTTGATATTTTTGTAGCTTTATCACATATCTGTCCCTCTCTCAATCCACCTTTAAAATTTTTATTTTGATTACTTTTATTTTAAAAGGATTGTGGCAAAATACACATAACATAAAATTTATCATATTAACATTTTTAAGTGTATTGTTCAGGCATTAAGTACTCAAATCCTCTTTTTTTTGATGCATTTTAAAGTAAATTGGAGACATCAGTACATTTTCTCCTAAATATTTCAGCACTAGCATTGTTCTAAGCGCTTTGCATATATTATTTTAGTTCTCAAAATAATTTTAAGAGGTATGTAAAATTACTACTATTCTTTTATGGAATTTGTTTTTAGGTTCCCAGGGTCCTGTGGCTAGTATATGGTGGAGCTGGAATTGGGTGCCAGATGTCTCAGATTCCAGTGTGCACTTATGAGCAGCCTGTAGGCTATATTACCTCTGTGTACCATTATCAGAGTGTTCATGCTGTTGAAAAGATCAACTCAAATGCACTGCTAAATTCTCATCTAGGTGTTACCTTAACCCAGCTGTGTGACTGCTGTTTAACATTGCTGGGGGCTACAAAGGAAACACCAAAGTCAGCGGACAGAATTATATATACTATTGAGAAGAAAGAGGAATAATACAAGTAAACATTTGTAAGGACCAAAATGTGTGATTGTTTGATATAGATAATGCTAAAGTAATACTATCTGTGGTTCCCAGTCCTGTTTTTTAGGGATGTATAGCTGGTAACAGTACTTTTCTATAGATTTAAGATCAACATTTTTTTACCTTTGTATTTGAAGTGATACACATGTCATAAATTTAAATTGAATTTAGAGCTGCTTTCAGTTCTACCACCACACTTTGCAGGAGCTACAGAGGAGCAGAATTGACTATTAGGTCGTTTGGTTAATTACTTAATATATTTATTTTGAGTAGTACCATTGACAATGAAAGCTGTCTAAAGGTAAGCAGGATAATCTTGGGTTAGGATTGGGATTTATTAAGAGTATGTTACCCTTTTACAAATTTGGAATTGTTACTTTGAACCAGGTGATTGTAATAAAATAGTAGCAAAGTTAATGTTTAGCTTCCTGTGTTCTAATCATTTTGTGCATCTTAACTGATGGAATCCTTACAACAATCCTGTGAATTTGGTACTATTATTGTCTCAGTGGTGGAGTCTCCCTCATATTACAGTTTAGGGCTTGATCTTCAATTCTGATTCCAAAGTTTATGTTAATTATGCTCTACAACTGTATTGCTTTCTCTGAAAAGGCAGATATACAGTTTATAGCAAGATCAAATGGCTTTTTCCTTCCACCCGTCTTGCTAGCCTCCAGGAAAAATCTCCTGTAGTGTATGAAGTGTGGCAGTATTCAGATGTTCATTGTATACAGTGTATTAGATTTGTGGGAAAGATGCCAAAATAGAAAAAGATTAGTTTCAATTTTTAGAGTTCTGAAATCGAGCTTGTAAATTACTTAAGGTCATAGTCTGTAGTTTTCCTTTTTTAGAGTTGGGGGTAGTATAACTGTTTGGAATGAAGTGAAATTTAATGCATGGCAAGTAGGCTAGTTTTTCTTCTAATCTTATCCTCTGCCAGTTCATGGAAAAGTTGACATTGTGGTTATATTTCAGCAGTGGTAGGGAGATTTCTGACAGGGGGAAGGAAGCATTTGAGACTTTTCACCTGGTCAGCTGTTTAGTGGTTTCATATTCTGGGCTTTATAATTGTAAGGCATCATTAGAATCTGATCCTACTGGGATAAAGACAACTCATGAAGGAGTAATGGCTGTAATCTTGAAGCACATTGACACTACCCAATTTTGCCATTTAACATAGCCATAGGAAGCTTCAGTTGGAAAAGTTGGCCAGATAGTCAACATGTCAGATACCTCCGAGAGAGTCTCTGCCTGTGCCAGAAATCCTAGTGACTCTTTTATTAGAGGGTATGAGACATGGGCAGCTGTGTATGTAGGTGTGTAGATGAATGTGATTCTGTGGGATACTGAAATAACCCCAGAGAGATGGCTGCTTTAATGACAGCTGAGCTCATTTTTGTAGAAAGGCTAAGTCAAGCCTGTATCATTTAAATTTTGGTTACTTAACCAAATAGGGAGGTTAAAATGGAAATAACAATAATGTATCTGTTTTTCATCAACATCTATGCTAGCTTTTCACTTCCATCCTGTTTTAAATTATGGTTTCAGTAAACTGTAATATTTCATAAAGGTCAATGTTGCTGAGAATAGTTGGTACTGGAGCATTTGACCTTGTTCATAAGATGGACATTAAAATTGTAGGCACTGCCATTGTGCTCAGATGGTCTGATCCTAGTTGCTAGTCTCTGGTTTCAGGCCTAGCCAGTCTCTGCCAAGGCACTTGCCATCTAATATGGCTTATTTTCCACATATATTTTCCTGTTGAATAAAGCAGACTTTAGAAATTGAGTGATTAAATTACAGTGTTGTCCTCACAGGGCTTATAATTCAGTGTAGAAACAGAAATATATATAAATGTAAGTAACTAATATGCATGATGTGAAAAATGCCTAGCATAGTTCTTTGGAAACATTAGGGAACTCAGAATAACATTCCAGGCTATAGGAACAATAGCTTGAGCTAAGACATAGAGGTTAGAAAATATTGCGCATTTTCAGAGAAAGTTTGAGTAAGTCTAATACACTGAAATGGGGATGCTATGGCTGTGTGAAGTTCTGGGAAAAGAGATAACATTTGGAGTTAGAGACTTGACCCTTTCTGCCTTTTATGATTTGACATCTTGGGCAAAGTACCTTGCCATCCTAAGTCTTGTTTTTTTCCCCATGAAGTTGGGATAATAGGAAGTAACTCATAATGTATTAGGATTAATGTATGTGAAAATGCACTGTATAAACAGTTAAGCTCTGTATGAATTATTACTATTATTTTTTGTTGGGGAGTAGTAGGAGATGAAGCTGTAAAGGTAGGTTGGGATCAGGTTGTGTAGCAATGCAGAAGCAATTAGTTTGGGCTTTGTTCTGCCTACAGTTGAGGGCCATCAAAGGCTTTTTAGCTTTTGGTGTAACATGAGTAGATCTGTTTTACAAGGATAACAGGAGGCAGTGGTGTAACATTGGTTACAAGGATCTAGGCACTGAGAACAGCAAGAGTAATTAGGAGGGTGTCACAGTGGCTAAGTAAAAGAAATGTAGGGTCTGGTCTGATTGGGACAGTGGAAATGGATTTGGCAAGAAGGCAATCTAGAATCCTAAAATAGGCAGAGATTATCTGCTGAGTAGATGAGGGTTATTCAGGAGAGCGAGGAGTTAGAAATTTATTCCAAGAATCTACCTGAGAAACTGCGGATATGGAGCGATATAGACAGACTTAGGGAGGTGCAAGTGAGGAAAAGAGAATAGGTTTGTGTTTAACAAATTATTTGTTGAGTGAATGAGTTGAGTTATCGAAGTGCCTGTGTTGAGCTGTTTAGGGAAACTGTTTTGACTAGTGGCTAAAACCTCAGGCACTGGAGTCAGAATTGGTTTTGAATCCTGGCTCTGCTGCTTTTTAGTTAATGTCCTTGAACAAGGGACCTAACTTATGGGCCTTGGTTTTCTCATCTGTAAAACGGTATAACAATAAAACCTATTTTACAGGATTGTTATAAGAATGGGAAGAAATAATGCATGTTAAGAATTTGGCACAGTGCTAGGCATGTGGATTGCAGGTGTGTGGGAACTTTGGTTCTGAAGCTTGGGAGAGTGGGTGATGGTAGCATCATGGGAATGGACAGGTTGTCCAGAGGACAGCTGTCTGGGGGTTATGCATATGCAGGGGTGAGAAGAAAAAAGAACCAGGGAAGTAGGGGGTCAGGGGTGCTGAGAGAGGGCAAAGGCTCCCAGGGTTATGAGATACATTCTCAGTTGTAATGTACTGATACGTGTGCCTACCTACTAATAGTCTTCTTGTAAAACTGTTGTATAAATCAGACACTTTCTTCCAATTTTAATGTAAGGCTTTGTATGTTTCTAAATATGTGTGTGTGTATATATATATATATATATATATATACACACACACACACACACACACGTATAAAATACATGTTGTATTGATATTGGGAGTTTTTAGTCTTTAGTGAGTAATTACTGGAGTAATTTTTAAAAAGTATTAGCATTATTACTTCTACACAGTTTTATTTATGGACATGTTCGTTACTCTTTCTTCAATTCGATAATCACTATAATTTTCCCCCCTCATTCTGAATTTGTAAAGCAGGACATCAAATTAGGAGATCTTAGCATAGAAATGAAAAGTGCTTTTTTTAAAAATAGTAGCTGTGAGTATAAATCTTTTAATTGTTTTTTTTCCTGGTGTTCTAAATAATAGATTCTTTATACAATTGCATATGTACGCGTGGATGAACATACCATTGGTGATCCAGAGGATTTTTGTCAAGACTGGATAAACCATGTATCACATTGATTGTAGAGGTTAGTAGATTTAGTTCCTTAGGATGTGTGCATTTTTTTTGTAATCGCATTTAAAAATGCATAGGTTATCAAATAGCAGTTTTCTCCCAAGATCATCGTGGGTTTTTCTCTTCTCCTAGCTATTCTGAGAGAATCATTGAAGTTCATGTTAGTTTATATATGCCTAAAGCCTCTCTTCTCTGTTATCACATAAACATAAAATTAGTAAGAGAGAAACAGGTAAAACTTAAAGAAAGTATTTAGCAGTTTGCATAAGGAAAAGACTGAGTATTAGTTTGTAAGTAGTATTGTCTGCCACACCACAAAAAATGGTTTTACATGCTCCAGGAATGTCATCATAGAGTTAATTGCTTTATTCATGAAGAGGTATTGAGAGAGGCATTGTGGTGGTAGTTGGGTATTCCTAATTTTGCCAATTTGACCTGTACTGTGATGGAAAAGCCACTTAATTCTACTCCATTCTCCATTCTGAATCTGAACAAGATAATGGCTCAGTTTTACTCTTGGATGATATTGGATAGTCCTTTGATTGAAACGCTGTACGTTCAGATTGTAATTCTCTGATATCATAAACTAAATATCCAGTGAGTACCTGGGATTTGTAGCTTCTCCAGAGGTGCTTCTCATTGCTTCTTCTAATTTACTGAATCCTCCTTCCACCAGTGCATTCTACTATTTTTTTGTTACGTATTTTGTTGATGATGGTGTATGATGCCTTAATTCATTTAGATGGAATTTTGAGGGATGGAATATTTTATAAACCAAAGTTCAACTTTAGAATAAACTTCGGTTATTTTTGCTTTTTCATGTATCTTTATTCCATTATAGAGAAGTGGAAAATTGGGAGGTTGGAGGAATTGTTTAGAAGAGAAATGAGGATGTTGTTTATTTGCCCCTAGATTCTTTCCTTCTTAGAACTTTTGGGTCTGTGATGGATGTGTTAATGTCATTACGATATACCAAAGGCAAGCAGGTCAAACTACAAATGCTGGGACTTAAATAAAGAACATTCTAGAGTTTATACATCCAAATAAGCATTTCCTAAGTAATTAGCTGCTTTGGGTGGATCTCAACTATCATACATTTTATTTTTATGCAGTCTGAGCTCTTGAATAGTATATTATCTCCTCTAAGCTGACTTTCATAAACTGAACTTATCTCTCTGAGCATCAGTTTACTAACACTGATTTCTACCTGGGTATCTGCCAGCTGCTGTCTCTAGGGGAAAGGGCCCCTTTGGAAGGTGGGAGTGTTTGTGGACCTCAGGGCATCTGGAGTTAATGGCACTTACTCATTAAATCTAGGGTACAAATTAGGGCTGGTCTCCTAATTTGGCCCTGCCCTGCCAAGCTAGCCCCATGATTTCTTCCCTCTCTCCCTCTGTGTGTGCATGGGGATGGGAGCGGGGCAGGGGTGTGTGTGTATTGAAGCAGGAAGGGTTAGCCTTGCTTTGGGCTATGCTGTGCTGGTAGCGGATTTAAAGTAGCATGACTGGGACATCTGAAGTGGCAGAAGAAAGACTTTTCCCCTCCTTGCTCAGAGTCTAGTCACTAGTGCATTCTGGTGCAGGAGTATCTGCCTGGGCCCTGGGCATAAGATTGATGGGCTTAAGTAGGCAGATGGCCTGTTTAATTGCCTCAGTTCCAGAGGAAAGGGGTACCAGCATGGACTTGTGTCAGAAGGAACCTCCTGCTCAGGACCTCATTGCCTGCACAGGTTCTCATCTGCTGCCCCCTTGGGCTGGCCAGGCAGCTCCTGCAGGAACCATGATGGATTGTCTCCCCACCCCTGACTTAATGTATTTGTGTTTACTGCTGCACTTCCTGACATTCTCCTATTAAGTACATTTGCATTTAATGAGTTTCTTAAAAAAAAAAAGTATAAAGTGGGGCAAGGTTGTATTTAAAAATACAGTGGAGATCACAATTTTAAGCATTAATTCTTAAAGAAGTACCCTGTTGGCCTTACTTGGATTTTGCCAATTAGAGTGGCAATTAATGAATTGAAATGGTGTATAGGAATCAATAGATGATGTGGACTTTAACTACTGGTTAGTATCTGGTTAGATTTATGATTCACGGGATTGATCTACCAGGTTGGGTATTAATATACAAAACCCAGATGCCAGCTAGGGCTCCTTATTCTTCATAATTTTAGTTTCCAACTCCTGATTGCAGAGGCTGTCAAAGTCCAGAGAATTCCTCCTCCCATCCAATTTTTGTGACGTTCCTATAATTTAGTTTACTTATGCTTCACTTAGTTTCTGGGCTCTCATTTCTGAAAAAGGTGTTTTGGTTCCATCCATGTCAGCTGGGACATGAAACCCACCTGTTTCACCAGTGCACACGCATACACACATGCACAAGCCCCTTTCCCAAGCATTTCAGGAATTTAGTTAACTCTTGAAGATGTGATGAGTCATGGGGAAAGGCTTGCCGCTGAGTACTTGATTTTCTGCCCCTTTGCTGGTCTGTCCTTCTCCATCATTTTCTTTTCTCCTCTCTTTCTCTCTGCAATAACTATTGCATCCCTCCTGATTTGGAGCAGACCAGTATTGCCACAAAAACCAAACCCTCTGGAATTTCTCTCTTTTTTTTCTTTCTTTCCTTTTTAAAACCCTAAGCACTTGTCATGGTATTAAAAAACGTACATCCCTTTTCCAAGAGATTTTGATGTCATGTGTTGTAAATTACCACCAATCCCCTCTTTTCCCTTGCTATAGATGTTAGATGTATAAACTTCTAAATAGGTTCCCTAATGCTTGAGGAATTAATATTTCATACATTCAACAGGTATTTGAGCAACTACCCTCTGCAGGGCACTGAGTTAAGTCTTGGATCCCAAGAGTCTAAGTCATTTTCTCAACCTGAGGAGCTCTGGAGATGGTTGGAATGAATGAGTAGCAGTCAGGTCATCAGATTCAAGTCACACCTCAGAGCTGTGAAGGTCTAGGGAAGGTAAGATTGGGCAGGTACATAATGTACAGCGAAAGATGAGTGCCAGGAGAGGTGCAGAAAAGGTCTGTGAGAGTTTGGAGGGCCAGGATGGGATGTGCAAGTGCGGAGCATGTATTTGAGCTGGATGTTGGAGAGGACTTGGATGTGTGGAGTGGAAGACATACATAGTCAGGAGAGTTTGTGAGTATTCCTGGTTGAGGCACTTGGTTGACCAAAAGAATTGGGCAAGGACTTACATACATTACACTTAAGAAGCTATTGGAATTTGGGTGGCTGTTGGGGAGTAATGGGCTCATGGTTGAGAAGGTCCCTTGGGGTAGATTGTCCCTGTCTTCGGAAGGACTCCCTGTCTGATCTGATGCTTACCCTAGGATGTGCTAGCTTATTTTTTTTTTAAATAGTACTTTTGTCGAATTATGTCTTTTATTTTTCCCTTGGCCAAGACTTCCATTTGTATTTGGTCCCAGTTGTAAGCTAGCTTAAGCAAAAATGGGGCACTATAAGGAATCAGAGTCTTATGGAAACCAGAGGACCCTTCAGAAGGGGCCTGGAGCTAAGGACTAGAAGTCTTCCAGTTCTATCAGCTTCCCTCTCTGCCTCCATGCCATTCTTTCTTCAGGCCATCTTCTACCTATTTTGTGCTTTGTGCTGCAGGGGTAGGCTGAAGGGGCCCATGTCATAACTTCCTGACTTACTTTTATAGGTCCAGACACTCTCAAGGGAGGCTTGGCTCTTTGGTCCCAATTCTGAATTCCTTAGGAAGGGGTGAATTGAGTCAGGGACCCATCCTGACACACTGGCTATGGCCAGCATACAGAATCACGTTGTACATAGTTGTTTGGTGAGGTTTAGTAACATCTCTATCCACTTTCTCTGCCTCAGCTGTGCTCTTATTTAGCATTCCAGTAGGAGCATTGGCGTAAGAGTTGGATTGCCTGGAGTTTGAATCCTAGCCCTGCCACTTACTGCCTGCCTTTGGTAATCTTAGTCAACATTCTTAATGAATTCTAGGCCTTGTTTCCTCAAATGTAAGTTGGAGCTAGTATTTCCTACTTCAATAAAGAGTACTTTAGAGGGAGGTGCTAGTTATAGTTTCTACTTAAAGGGTAAAGGTCTCTCTAGGTTCAAGCCTCTGTCTCATTGACTTGGTGACCTTTGGTAAGTACTCATTCAGATTCCAAAGCCTCAGTTTTTCATCTGTAAATGCAGACAATAGCTGCCCAAGTCACAGCGTTTCTCTGAGGCTCAAAAGGCCATGTAAAACTGCCTTATAACTATAGTGTTTTTATATATGTGTGAATCAGAAGAAAGTAAATACCAAGGGAGACTATTTCCTTGTAAAATTGTTCTATGGTAGTCTAGTATATTTCCGTGGTAACTTGACAAATCTTTCTCAAAATACCCTATAGTTTCAGATTATTAATTGACCTATGATGCATTGGGCAGTAGTCTAGGTATTTTCTACTTTCCCTTTCAATCTCAGCTTCCACTGAAGACCTAGTCTAACCTGATCTATAATTTAAAATTTTCTTTCATATTCAGAAAAGATAATGTTCTTTGTAGAAAATTTAAACAACCTTAAAGAAAAAATCCAAATGCTATTACCCTGAAATAACCATTTTCTCTTTTTAATTCACACAGGTAATTCATGCTCATGAAGTAAATTAGTAATGACATAGAATTAAACAAGCCAGAAAGAATCTTCTGAAATTCTCCCACATGAGAATAATCACTGCCTGAAGTACAGTCCTTTCCCTACTCTTTCTGATAATATATGCCTTTCTTGCATACTTTCTGAGGAACATTTTGATGTTCAGATTATCATGAAAATGTGATATATCTGAGGAAACTGATATATTGCTTTTTCTTTTTTTTACATTTTGCCATAAGTGATGATGCAAGTGAAAAACCAGTATTTGCCTTTTCTAATCCTTTGAGAAAATAGCCTTTTCACCTCAACTCAGAAGGCAAGGTTGTATTTTTTGGAGAGGTCTGAAGAAGGAGTGATTTATATGGACAGTTTTATTTCTCTGAAATAATTACACATTTTCAGAAATATCAGTGGCTAATGGTGGATAACACAAGTGAAGTCCCTCAGCTTTTACTGGTTATTTCTTCCTTGGTGGGGTAGAAGGAGGGAAGGTCCCTTCTTTCTTTTTAGATACAGAATCTAGAGACAGGTTAGTAATATGAATTAGAGAATTATTTAATGGAGAGTAAATTTCCATAATTTTATTTTTAGTAGATTTTTTTTCCCTACATGAATTTAATAGTTGACATAAGCTAAAGTGGAAATTGTTTTGTGTTTTGGGATTTAAGAATCTCAGTTGTTTTGATGTTTCCTTTGAGACTACTTGTTTTTAAAAAGACTTAAAATTTTTTAGAGCCGTTTTAGGTTTACAGCAAAATTAAGAGGAAGGCACAGAGATTTTCCATATGGCTGCTGTCCCCTCAGTTGCATAGCTTGGCCCATTATCAACATCACCCATCAGAGTGGAACATTTTTTACCAAGGATAAACCTGCATCTGACACACCATCATCACCCAGAGGCCATCGTTCATATTACTGTTCATGCTGGTGTTTTATATTCTGTAGGTTTGGATAAAGGTATAATGACAATGTATCCATCATTATGGTATCATACGGAGTATTTTCACTGCCCTAAATATCCTCTGTGCTCCTCCTATTCATCCCTCTTTCCCCTTTCCTCCCTGACATCCACTGGTCTTTTAACTGTCTCTGTAGTTTGCCTTTTCCAGGATATTGTATAGTAGGAATTCCTCCGTGTCTTTTCATGACTTAATAGCTCATTTCTTTTTTTTTTTCAGTCAGATATTGCCTTTAATTAGGGCATTAAAACATTTTTTTAATTAAGGTATGATTGATATACACTCTTATGAAGGTTTCACATGAAAAAACAGTGTGGTTACTACATTTACCCATATTATCAAGTCCCCACCCATACCCCAATGCAGTCACTGTCCATCAGTGCAGCAAGTTGCTAGAGATCCACTATGTGCCTTTTCTGTGCTACACTGTTTTCCCTGTGATCCCCCACACCATGTGTACTAAACATAATACCCCTCAGTCCCCTTCTCCTTCCTTCCCCACCCGCCCTCCCACACCCCTCCACTTTGGTAACCACTAGTTCATTCTTGGCATCTCTGAGTCTGCTGCCATTTTGTTCCTTCAGTTTTGCTTCATTGTTATACGCCACAAATGAGTGAAATCATTTGGCATTTGTCTTTCTCTGCCTGGCTTATTTCACTGAGCATAATGTCCTCCAGCTCCATCCATGTTGTTGCAAATGGTAGGATTTGTTTCTTTCTTATGGCTGAATAATATTCCATTGTACATATGTACCACTTCTTCATCCATTCATCTACTGATGGACACTTAGGTTGCTTCCATATCTTGGTTATTGTAAAAAGTAATACCTCATTTCTTTTTAGCTGCGAATATTATTCCATTGTACGTACCAGTTTGTTTATCCATTCATCTACTGAAGGACATCTTGTTGCTTCCAAGTGTGTTGGCAATTATGAATAAAGCTGCTATAAATATTCATGGTCTTTGTGTGGACATAAATTTTCAACTCCTTTGGTAAATACCAAGGAGTGCGATTGCTGGATCATATGGTAAAAGTATGTTTAGTTTTGTAGGAAACCTCCACACTGTCTTCCAAAGTGGCTATACCATTTGGGTTTTTTTTTTTGCACCATTTTGTATTCCCATCAGTAAATGTTTTTTTTGTTGTTGTTCTTCCATTTTAATTTTTAAAATTCTGTGATTTAAGTTTCTTTATCCTTGAAACATAGCTTCTTTTAAAAAATTTGCACTGTGGGGTGGATGGGTGAAATAGGTGAAGGGGATAAAGGAGCACAAAATTTGAGTCATAAATAAATTAGTCATGGGGGTGAAAGTAGAGCATAGAGAATAATAGTTGTGTAACATTCTGTGTTGACTGTAACTGCACTACTGTGAGCATTTAATGTAGATTACTGTAAAATTTGTAATTTTTTCTAAAAATGTTTTTAACTGAAGTATTTTGAGAAGTACATGAGTGTATAAAGAAGAAAAATTATTGATTTATTTTCTTATCTCTTTTAGTAGTATTATAAAACAGAGTTATTATGGTATATATACTCTTACTAAAATGATGATTCAGTTCAAGTATGGAGAAGAGTATAGAGAGTAATCTTAAGAACACTTATGTATGTCCTGCCTATGTGTGTCAGATCTTCACATTCTATGCTATTAGTATATGGGTCTCATCTCTGAATTGCCTACTTGTATCCTTTTCCATTAGAAATTTTTGCTCAATTTGCTTTTTCTTCATTTTCAGAAATGTTTTAAGTATTCAATTCCTTTTCATTTAAAAGCATTATAGGTATTTATAGATTATCTTTTTACTTTATGTGTATTTTCTAATATTTTAGAATCGTAATCTGGTAGTCTTCATGTTTTGTGCTTGAGTTTTTATTTTCGTTTGTCAGTTTCCTTTTCAAATCTTTAAAATCTTGCTCTTTACACTCAAGTCATTAATCTATCTGCAAGGTACTTATAGGTATTTTTCTCTTTATGGGTAAGGAAATTTTTTCCAGTTTTCATTGACTAGCCCAGTTTTTCTTTCCTTAGTTCTTGTGACCCCATGCTCAGTTTTCTTCTTATTTTTGTATATTGCCTATCATTCCTCTTTTCAGACTCTCCCTCTTTTGTTCTTGAATGCTGTTGTGTTGACAGTTTGTCTCAGGCCTTTTTAGCATATGCAGTAAACCAGCACAGCATCCTTAACCTCTTCCTTCTTCAGTCTTTATATCCATGACCACCAAGCTCTGACACTTGGTGGAATTTCAGTAAATACTTGAATAAGCACATGAGTGAATGAATAGTCTAGGTAGGGGAGTCAGTACTTCACAGTGAAAGTAAGAGGGTGTTGAGCCTCGAAGGAACAGAGAATTTAGATTAACGGAGAAGGAGGAAGGGTGAATCGCAGCTTGATGCCTTTAGGTTGGCCTCTTATTCACAGTAATGAACTTTTGCTAGTGTTGTTTTCTGACTTCTGAATTTGTACATTATTTTTGTCATAAGTACCACCTGAAAAAGGGAAATTCCTCTGACCTTTTGGTGATGCTCTTGAACAGGGTTTCCTGTATAAGGGTTAGTATGGGTAGTGTGTGGTCCTGTAGAAAATCAGGTCATTGTCATAGATAGTTGCATGGTATATGCAAGGATTTTTAGACTGAAGGTCTGAAGACTCCATTCTAGTTCTCACTCTGCTGCTTATTACATCTGTGACCTCAGTCAAATTCTTAAAACTCACTGTGCCTTTTATTTTTTTTAATGTTAAATAATATTTCAGTCCTTTCCAATTCTTAGTCCAGTAGAAATCTGTCTTGGTATAAGTTTGAAAATAAATATCTTTTCCTGACTTGGGTAGTAGTTACTTGACTACTATAGTAATTCACTAAACTATACCCATATATTTTGTACATTTTTCTAAATGTTTTACTTTGGAGTGAAAAATATATGAAAAACTTACAAAAGACAAGATTTCTCACATCCCTCTGTGTGCCAAAAAAATTCCAGCTGGATTAAAGACTTGAATATAGAAAGCAAAATCATAAGAGCTAGAAGAAAGCATAGATAAATATGTTTTGGGTTTCCAGGACCACCCCCAGGTTCAGTGATTTGCTAGGAAGTTCATAGGACTCAGCATGTGTTTGTACTCATGGCTAAGATTTATTACAGCAAAAGGAAAATAGCAAAATCAGCACAGAGAAAAGGTACATGGGGCGAAGTCTGGAGGAAGCCAGATGTAGGCTTCCCAAAGTCCTCTCTGAGTGGGATTACACAGGACATGCTCACTTCTTCTAGCAGTTGTTGTGACACCTGTGAAATGTTCACCAGAGATGCTCATCAGAGATTCAGTGCCAAGGGTTTTAATTTGTTGCTGGTCACGTTGGCACCTTCTGCCTAACATAGCAAAAATCCATAGTCTCAGAAAGAAAACAGGTGTTCAGTATAAACCATATTGTTTGTATAAACAGTTCAGGCACAGTAAGCCACTCTTATCAGTTCTGGGAATGGTGGGAACCTTCCGGAAATTCAAGTTTCCAGATGCCAGCCAAGAGCCAGCCTGAGCAAGCAGGCATTTCTAAGGACAGCAGTCTCAGGCCTGTTATTTAATTCTTTTCTGTAGAAGATTTTTTTGTATAATCTTGGAGTGAAAGGGCATTTCAAGTATTACTAGGAACTCAGAAGCCATAAAAAGGAGGAATGGTAAATTTATATGTTAAAAACCTAGATTTGGAAAGAAAGTGCTATAGAGTCACAAGGCATACTAGGAAAAATGTATCTGTAATGTATAGGAGAAAAGAGGGAGCTTTTTGCTCCCTATATAAAAGCTTTTAGAAGTCAGCAACTCAGAAGAATAATGAACATTTTGCTGAAGAAGATATTTCAAATGTCCAGTAAATATTTGAAAAGATACTTTGCCTTAGTGATATAGAATATATAGCGAGCAAAACAACAGTGTGATCGTTTTACATCTGTCATATTCAGTCAAGACTGATCTTTGTAAGATTGATTGCTCCATGTAGGATTGGCTATAAAGAAATTGGTATTTATATACACTGCTGGTGGTATAAATTAGCAGTTTTTTTGAAGGGCATTTTTCCAGGATTTATTAAACCTGATGGCACACCCACCCTTTGACTCAGCAGTTCCATTTCTAGGGTTTTAGCTTACAAAAATCCATGCAAGTGCGGAGATACGAATGGTAAAGGTGTTCTTGGAGCATTGTTTCTGAAACACTAAAACCTGGTAATAACACAAATAGAGGAGTAGTTAGATAAATTATACTATTTATATAGACAAAGCTGCCATGTAGCTATTATCAATTAGATCTTTATGTAGTTAGATCTTTATGTAGCCATTAAGATTTTATACATATCCAAACATTCTTTTTTGTATATTCATTTGGTATTTAAAGCCTGACTGAATAGATGTGAGGTTCTTTTAAATCTTGATTATCCCACTTAGTGTGAGTGTCCATGGTTATTACAGATACATGACTGTATTTGATTACAGGTTCTGCCGTAGAACCCATGGAGTGGATAGGGTCATTTGAAATGCACAGTATGTGTACTATATCATCACCCTAAAAATCAGAAGTTCTGAGATATATATTGCTACAAGGGTTTCAGATGAAGAATTTGTGTTAATCAAAAGGAAACAAAGGCAAGCTGTTAAATAGTATATGCCATATTCCAGTTTTAAGTTTAAAATATTAGTGTATGAACAGTTAAAAACAATAGTTCAGGATATATTCCTCACATTTAACAGTGATTTTATGAGGTTATGGCATTGTCTTTAATTTCCTCATAAGTGAAGTTAATTCAGTATGAGTTTGGATAAAATAAATAGCATTTAAATTGTGGAGAGGATGGAACTTGCTTCTAACTCTGAAGTAATGTTTGTCATACCTCAGATGCTTTTGTGATGACCTGGAGCATTTTGGTTCCTACAATTGAGTTTTGGATTCTTTCTGAATTTTCAGAACTTTTGTTTATATTCTTTCTGGTTTCTGAACAGATGCTTTTGAGGTTCTAGGCTGACTTGGATTGTCATTTTCATGAGGCTGTGTTTCCAGGGTTGAGGGTAAAGGCCCAGGGTTCAGATTCTTTCTATGACTCTAAAAACAGTGATCAGGGACCATACTGTTGCTTAATCTTTGCTATTTATTTTGTTAACTTTGAGAGTTGAAAAATTTAGTACTTATTATATCTGCATTTCTTTACATTTCTTCTCATAAAGTTTGAGCATGATTATATTTTATTTCAAATATAAATGTGTATCTAAAGGTGATGTAACAGTGTGGGTTGAACCTCCTCCAAGGGTGTAGAAGGCTTTAACTCTTAGTTGCAGTTGGCTTTTTTAGAAGGGCTACACATAATGTTTGATGCCCTTTCTGACATTCCCACATTCTCATCATAAATTCGTTTTTTGCATTTAGGTTGCTGTTTTCCTTTCTAGTGAGGGAGAGTGGAAAGTGTTACGCATGACACTGGGGATACATAGGAAATAACCAAAGATTGTTATTTGAAAAATAAAGGGGACCAGATATCACTTGGTTTTTTAAGTCTTTGGTACAGATTCTTTAGGTCAGTTTGGTGGAAGAGTTTAGCTTTCCGCCTTCCTCCACAGAACAATTTTGCAGTTTCTGTAGCTAAGATCCCTAGACAGTTTTCACTGTCTGAGATCTGTAAGGTCCCAGGGCAGGGTCTTGTTGACTGTAATGTGCACAACATCGTGGGTTAAGCTCACTGTTCTTAAGGACTTCTTCCACAGCAGTGTTCTGCAGTGACTCAGTAGAATCATTGTGACTGGTGTGGTGGTAATCTCACAGAGCCGGCATGCCTGCCTTTCCTCCCTTCCTTACTCTTTTCTTCCTTTATTATTAATTCTAAAAGCTAAACTCAATCCTTTATTTGGATTTCACGTTTTTTTTTTTCCATTAATGTCCTCTTTCTGTTCCAGGATCCAGTCCAGGATTACACACTGCATTTAGTTGTCACAAAATGTGACATGTTTAAATGTCTCCCCAGTCTTTCCTGGTCTGTGACAGTTTTTTAGTCTTTTTTCCTTGATTTTCATGATCTTGAAAGTCTTGAGCAGTACTGGCCAGGTGTCCTGTGGAAGGTGTCCCAAGTTGGGTTTTTCTGTTGTTTTACTCATGCTTAGATGGGGGTTATGGGCTTTTGAAAGAATACCGCAGAGGTGAAGTGCCCTTCTTGTCATATCGTATCAGGGATCATGATACCCACATGGCCTTGATGACACTGACTTTGATCACTTGGCTGAAATGGTATTTATCAAGTTCCTGTACTGCAAAGTTAATGTTTTCCTCTTTCCCTATTGTATTCTTTGGAAACAAGTTACTAAATCTAGCCTACCTTCAAAGGGGGGTACAGGCATGAATTAAGCTGTACCTCTTATAGGGGGAATTAACTACATATATTATTTGGAATCTTCTATAAGGAAGATGTGTCACTTTTCCCTAGTGTATTTAATCATTTATTTATATCAATATGGACTCATGTACATTTATTTTATACTTTGGGTTATAATCCCATACTGTGTTATTTTGTTCCTGAAATTGTTCCTGCCTTGGCCATGAAGTAACTCTTTCAGGGTGGTTCCCTTATCCTTCTGACATGTTCCTGGCCCCATTTGCATTCTCATACTTGAACTTGTTTCAGACTCATCTTGCTTTTTCCCTGCTCCAACCCTAGATGCAGCTATTTTTTTTTTTTTGAGAAGCCTAGCGTGGTAGAATGGTATTTAAAAACCAAAATCTGGGTGTTAAGTGTGCTTGGTGCTACTGGGTGTCATTGTCTCTAGGTTCTCAGGATATACATAGGTGGATATATATAAAGATATTCATAATGTCTGTGTCTGTTATACCTATCTTCCTTTAAAAAATTATGGAAAGTTTCCAGGAGACCCACAAGTAGTCTCAGTTTCCATCATGCAGTTGAATAATTACTAATTGTTGGCCAATCTTGGTTTCATTTATATGGCCACTCCCCATTCCTTACTCCATCCCAGAAGATGATCTTATTTTTATGAGGACCTGAATGAGGCTATGACTTTATATTTATGTTTAAAAAGAATTTTTTTTATTAAGGTATGATTGATATACACTCTTATGAAGATTTCACATGAAAAAACAATGTGGTTACAACATTTACCCATATTATCAAGTCCTCACCCATACCCCAATGCAGTCACTGTCCGTCAGTGTAGTAAGATGCCACAGATCCACTATGTACTTTCTCTGTGCTACACTGTTCTCCCCGTGATCCCCCACACCATGTGTACTAAACATAATACCCCTTAATCCCCTTCTCCCTCCCTCCCCACCCGCCTTCCCACACCCCTCCACTTTGGTAACCACTAGTTCATTCTTGGCATCTCTGAGTCTGCTGCCATTTTGTTCCTTCAGTTTTGCTTCACTGTTATACTCCACAAATGAGGGAAATCATTTGGCATTTGTCTTTCTCTGCCTGGCTTATTTCACTGAGCACAATGTCCTCCAGCTCCATCCATGTTGTTGCAAATGGTAGGATTTGTTTCTTTCTTATGGCTGAATAGTATTCCATTGTGTATATGTACCACATCTTCTTTATCCATTCATCTACTGATGGACACTTAGGTTGCTTCCATATCTTGGCTATTGTAAAAAGTGCTGTGATAAACATAGGGGTGCACATGTCTTTCTGAATCTGAGAAGTTGTATTCTTTGGATAAATTCCAAGGAGTGGGATTCCCGGGTCAAATGGTATTTCTATTTTTAGTTTTTTGAGGAACCTCCTTACTGCTTTCCACAATGGTTGCACTAGTTTAGATTCCCACCAGCAATGTAGGAGGGTTCCCCTTTCTCCACATTCTCGCCAACATTTGTTGTTGTTTCTCTTTTGGATGGTGGCGATCCTTACTGGTGTGAGGTGATGCCTCATTGTGGTTTTAATTTGCATTTCTCTGATGACTAGTGATGTGGAGCATCTTTTCATGTGTCTTTTGGCCATCTGAATTTCTTCTTTGGAGAACTGTCTGTTCAGCTCCTCTGCCCATTTTTTAATTGGATTATTTGCTTTTTGTTTGTTTAGGTGCATGAGCTCTTTATATATTTTGGATGTCAACCCTTTATCAGATCTGTCATTTATGAATATATTCTCCCATACTGTAGGATGCCTTTTTGTTCTATTGGTGGTGTCTTTTGCTGTACAGAAG
Organism: Manis pentadactyla; assembly: GCF_030020395.1. Classification (NCBI taxonomy): domain Eukaryota; kingdom Metazoa; phylum Chordata; class Mammalia; order Pholidota; family Manidae; genus Manis; species Manis pentadactyla. Next base: position 200,177,898 of record NC_080021.1, on the reverse strand, counting down.
GTTTTCAGTTTGATGTAGTCCCACTTGTTCATTTTTGCTTTTGTTTCCCTTGCCTGGGGGGATATATTCATGAAGAAGTTGCTCATGTTTATGTCCAAGAGATTTTTGCCTATGTTTTTTTCTAAGAGTTTTATGGTTTCATGACTTACATTCAGGTCTTTGATCCATTTCGAATTTACTTTTGTGTATGGGGTTATACAATAATCCAGTTTCATTCTCTTACATGTAGTTGTCCAGTTTTGCCAACACCAGCTATTGAAGAGGTTGTCATTTCCCCATTTTATGTCCATGCCTCCTTTATCATATATTAATTAACCATATATATTTGGGTTAATATCTGGACTCTCTGTTCTGTTCTACTGGTCTGTGGGTCTGTTCTTGTCCCAGTACTAAATTGTCTTGATTACTGTGGCTCTGTAGTAGAGCTTAAAGTTGGGAAGCAAGATCCCCCTGCTTTTTCCTTCCTTCTCAGGATTGCTTTGGCTATGCAGGGTCTTTTGTGGTTCCATATGAATTTTAAAATTATTTTTTCCAGTTTGTTGAAGAATACTGTTGGTATTTTGATAGGCATTGCATTGAATCTGTAGATTGCTTTAGGCAGGATGGCCATTTTGACAATATTAATTCTTCCTTAGCCAAGAGCATGGGATGAGTTTCCATTTGTTAGTGTCCTCTTTAATTTCTCTTAAGAGTGTCTTGTAGTTTTCAGGGTATATGTCTTTCACTTCCTTGGTTAGGTTTATTCCTAGGTGTTTTATTATTTTCAATGCAATTGTGAATGGAATTGTTTTCCTGATTTCTCTTTCTGCTAGTTCATCGTTAGTGTATAGGAAAGTAACAGATTTCTGTGTATTAAAAATTTTGTATCCTGAAACATTGCTGAATTCAGATATTAGTTCTAGTAGTTTTGGAGTGGAGTCTTTAGGGTTTTTTGTTATAGTATGTCTTCTTCAAACAGGGAAAGTTTAACTTCTTCCTTGCCAATCTGGATGCCTTTTATTTCTTTGTGTTGTCTGATTGCTGTGGCTAGGACCTCCAGTACTATGTTGAATACAAGTGGGGAAAGTGGGCATCCTTGTCTTGTTCCCAATCTTAAAGGAAAAGCTTTCAGCTTCTTACTGTTAAGTATGATGTTGGCTGTGGGTCTGCCATATATGGCCTTTATTATGTTGAGGTACTTGTCCTCTATACCCATTTTGTTGAGAGTTTTTATCATGCATAGATGTTGATTTTTGTCAAATGCTTTTTCAGCATCTATGGAGATGATCATGTGGTTTTTGTCCTTTTTGTTGATGTTGATGGATTTTCGAATGTCGTACCATCCTTGCATCCCTGGAATAAATCCTACTTGATCATGATGGATGAACTTTTTGATGTATTTTTGAGTTCGGTTTGCTAATATTTTGTTGAGTATTTTTGCATCTACGTTCATCAGGAATATTGGTCTGTAGTTTTCTTTTTTGGTGGGGTCTTTGCCTGGTTTTGATATTAGGGTGATGTTGGCTTCATAGAATGAGTTTGGGAGTATTCCCTCCTCTTCTATTTTTTGGAAAACTTTAAGGAGAATGGGTATTATGTCTTCTCTGTATGTTTGATAAAATTCCGAGGTAAATCCGTCTGGCCCAGGGGTTTTGTTCTTGGGTAGTTTTTTGATTATCGCTTCAATTTCATTGCTGGTAATTCATCTGTTTAGATTTTCTGTTTCTTTCTGGGTCAGTCTTGGAAGGTTGTATTTTTCTAAGAAGTTGTCCATTTCTCCTAGGTTTTCCAGCTTGTTATCATAGGTTTTCATAGTATTCTCTAATAATTCTTTGTATTTCTTTGGGGTCCGTCATGATTTTTCCTTTCTCGTTTCTGATTCTGTTGATGTGTGTTGATTCTCTTTTTCTCTTAATAAGTCTGGCTAGAGGCTTATCTATTTTGTTTATTTTCTCGAAGAACCAGCTCTTGGTTTCATTGATTTTTTTTCTATTGTTTTATTCTTCTCAATTTTATTTATTTCTTCTCTGATCTTTATTATGTCCATCTTTCCTCTGGACTTAGGCCTCATTTGTTCTTCTTTTTCCAATTTTGATAATTGTGACCTTAAACTATTCATTTGGGGTTGTTCTTCCTTCTTTAAATATGCCTGGATTGCTATATACTTTCCTCTTAAGACTGCTTTCGCTGCATTCCACAGAAGTTGGGGCTTTGTGTTGTTGTCATTTGTTTCCATATATTGCTGGATTTCCATTTTAATTTGGTCATTGATCGATTGATTATTTAGGAGCATGTTGTTAAGCCTCCATGTGTTTGTGAGCCTTTTTGCTTTCTTTTACAATTTATTTTCAGTTTTATACCTTTGTGGTCTGAAAAGTTGGTTGGTAGGATTTCAATCTTTTGGAATTTACTGAGGCTCTTTTTGTGGCCTATTATGTGGTCTACTCTGGAGAATGTTCCATGTGCACTTGAGAAGAATGTGTATCCTGTTGCTTTTGGATGTAGAGTTCTATAGATGTCTGTTAGGTCCATCTGTTCTAGTGTGTTGTTCAGTGCCTGTGTGTCCGTACTTAGTTTCTGTCTGGTGGATCTGTCCTTTGGAGTGAGTGGTGTGTTGAAGTCTCCCAAAATGAATGCATTGCATTCTATTTCCTCCTTTAATTCTGTTAGTATTTGTTTCACATATGTTGGTGCTCCTGTATTGGGTGCATATATATTTATAATGGTTATATCCTCTTGTTGGACTGAGCCCTTTATCATTATGTAATGTCCTTCTTTATCTCTTGTTACTTTCTTTGTTTTGAAGTCTATTTTGTCTGATACTAGTACTGCAACACCTGCTTTTTTCTCCCTGCTGTTTGAATGAAATGTCTTTTTCCATCCCTTGACTTTTAGTCTGTGCATGTCTTTGGGTTTGAGGTGAGTCTCTTGTAAGCAGCATATAGATGGATCTTGCTTTTTTATCCATTCTATTACTCTGTGTCTTTTGATTGGTGCATTCAGTCCATTTACATTTAGGGTGATTATCGAAATATATGCTTTTATTGCCCTTGCAGGCTTTCAGTTTGTGGTTACCAAATGTTCAAGGTTAGCTTCTTTACTATCTTACTGTCTAACTTAACTTGCTTATTGAACTAATATAAACACTGTCTGATGATTCTTCATTTCTCTCCCTTCTTATTCCTCCTCCTCCCTTCTTCATATGTTGGGTGTTTTTTTCTGTGCTCTTTTTCGGAGTGCTCCCATCTAGAGCAGTCCCTCTAAGATACCCTGTGTAGGTGGTTTGTGGGAGGCAAATTCCCTCAACTTTTGCTTGTCTGGGAATTGTTTAATCCCTCCTTCATATTTAAATGATGATCGTGCTGGATACAGTATTCTTGGTTCAAGGCCGTTCTGTTTCATTGCATTAAATATATCATGCCATTCTCTTCTGGCCTGTAAGGTTTCTGTTGAGAAGTCTGATGATAGCCTGATGGGTTTTCCTTTGTAGGTGACCTTTTTTTTCTCTCTGGCCGCCTTCAATACTCTGTCCTTGTCTTTGATCTTTGCCATTTTAATTATTATGTGTCTTGGTGTTGCCCTCCTTGGATCCCTTGTCATGGGAGTTCTGTGTGCTTCTGTGGTCTGAAAGGCCATTTCCTCCCCCAGTTTGGGGAAGTTTTCATCAATTATTTCTTTAAAGACATTTTCTATGCCTTTTTCTCTCTTATTCTTCTTCTGGTACTCCTATAATGCGAATATTGTTCCGTTTCGATTGGTCACACAGTTCTCTTAATATTCTTTCATTCCTGGAGATCCTTTTATCTCTCTCTGCATCAGCTTCTCTGCATTCCTGTTCTCTGTTTTCTAGTCCATTAATGGTCTCTTTCATCTCGTCCATTCTGCTTTGAAGTCCTTCCAGAGATTGTTTTATTTCTGTATTCTCCCTCCTTAGCTCTTGCATATTTCTCTGCAAGTCCATCAGCATGGTTATGACTTTTGTTTTGAATTCCTTTTCTGGAAGATTGGTTAAATCTATCTCCCCAGATTCCTTCTCAGGTGAGGATGTGGAGGATGTCTGGGTTAGTCTGGTCCGGATCAAATTTTTCTGCCTTTTCATGTTGGTAAATGCAGTGGTATGCTGTTGGCTAGTCTGTCAGCTGGGAGAACCAAGACCCTTTCCACTTGCTCCTGGCCTTTCTTTCCTTGGACAATGGTGACCCCTAGTGGCTCGTGTTGGGCAGCTGTGCGTAGACTGGGTCTCTGTGTCTTGCCCGGCCGCTATGGAGGAAGCTCCCTTGCTGTGGGTGTGGCCAGCCTCAGGCTGCTGCTCTGCTATGGCAGGCTGTGCTGGAGGGGGAATGGGCAGGGTTTGTTTATCGCCGTGAGGGGTCTCATAGGTCGCTGCCGTCCAGGGGGTTAGGGCGCTCAGAGTTCCCTGAGATTTCCAGCTGCTGGGCTAAGTGTCCCGGGATGCTTCCATCCAGCTGTGGAGTCCCTGTCCCTTTAAGACTTTCAAAAAGCACTCGCTTTTCTTTGTCCCAGGGGCACCGGCTGTGGGGACCCGCTCACAGGTTGTACTGTCCCATTTCGCTAGTTTCCCACACTCCTTGCACTGTATGTCTGTCCTCTGGGTGCGGATGGCTAGGGCTGGCTATTTGGCAGTTCTGGGCTCCCTCTCCCTCCCCGCTCCGACTCCTCTCCTCGTGCCGGGAGCTGGGGTGAGGGGCGCTCGGGTCCCGCCAGGCCAGGGCCTGTATCTTACCCACTTTGCGAGGCGCTGGGTTCTCACAGGTGTGGATGTGGTCTGGCTGTTGTCCTGTATCTTCTGGTCTCTCTTTCAGGGATAGTTGTATTTGTTGTATTTTCAAAAATATATATGTTTTTGGGAGGAGATTCCCATTATCCTACTCAGGGCCATCTTGGCTCTGTCCGTCTCTTTGTTTTGAAGTCTATTTTGTCTGATACAGGTACTACAACTCCTGCTTTTTTCTCTCTGTTAGTTGCATGAAATATCTTTTTCCATCCGTTCACTTTTAGTCTGTATATGTCTTTGGGTGTAAAGTGAGTCTTTTGTAGGCAGCATATAGATGGGTCTTGTTTTTTTATTCATTCAGTGACTCTGTGTCTTTTGATTGGTGCATTCAGTCCATTTACATTTACGGTGATTATCGATAGGTATGTACTTATTGCCTTTGCAGACTTTAGATTTGTGGTTGTCAAAGGTTCAAGGTTAACTTCCTTACTATCTAAGAGTCTAATTTAACTCAGTTAATATGCTATTACAAACTCAATGTAAGGGTGCTTTTCTTTTTCTCCTCCTTTTACTTCCTTCTCCGTTCTTTATATATTAGGTATGATAATCTGTACTTTTTGTCTATCCCTTGATTGACTTGGGGATAGTTAATTTAATTTTGCATTTGCTTAGTAATTAGCTGTTCTACTTTCTTTACTGTGGTTTTATTGTCTCTGGTGACAGCTATTAAACCTTAGGAGCACTTCCATCTGTAGCAGTCCCTCCAAAATAGACTGTAGAGATGGTTTGTGGGGTTAAATTCTCTCAGCTTTTGCTTATCTGGGAATTGTTTAATCCCTCCTTCAAATTTAAATGATAATCTTCCTGGATAAAGTAATCTTGGTTCCAGGCCCTTCTGCTTCATAGAATGAAATACATCATGCCTCTCCCCTCTGGTCTGTAAGGTTTCTGCTGAGAAGTCTGATGTTAGCCTGATGGGCTTTCCTTTGTATGTGATCTTATTTCTCTCTCTGGCTGCTGTTAACAGTCTGTTCTTATCTTTGATCTTTGCCACTTTAATTACTATATGTCTTGGTGTTGTCTTCCTTTGGTCCCTTGTGTTGGGAGATCTGTGGATCTCCATGGCCTGAGAGATGATCTCCTTCTCCGATTGGGGAAGTTTTCAGCAATTACCTCCTCAAAGACACTTTCTATCCCTTTCTCTCTCTTCTTCTTCTTCTTCTGGTACCCCTATAATGCGAATATTGTTCCTATTGGATTGGTCACACAGTTCTCTCAATATTCTTTCATTCTTAGACATCCTTTTGTCTCTCTGTGCCTCAGCTTCTTTGTATTCCTCTTCTCTGGTTTCTATTTCATTTATCGTCTCCTCCACCATATCCAATCTGCTTTAAATACCCTCCATTGTGCTCCTCCAATGATTGGATCTCTGACCGGATTTCATTCCTGAGTTCTTGAATATCTTTCCTTACCTCCATTAGCATGTTAATGATTTTTATTTTGAACTCCCTCTCAGGAAGAGTCATGAGGTCCATGTCATCTTTCTCAGGGGTTATATTAATTTTACTCTGTACCAGGTTTCTTTGGTGTTTCATATTTGTGTATGGCGTCCTCTAGTGTCCAGAAACTGTACTCTGGAGCTGTTCAGCCCCTGAAGCAATGTTGGGGGTCGCAGGGGAGCGGTATTGGTGCCCGCGGGGAAGAAAGAGCTGTTTACTGCTTCCCCGTTGCTCTGCCTGTCTCCACTGCCTGAAACAGTGGGCTGAGCACACAGGTATAAGCTTTTGTCCCAGAGCAGCTAGATATGGATCCCTGGTTTCCACAAGTGGCTGGAATCTCAGTCTCTCCAGGAATTCTGCCTCTGTTAGCTTTCCAACCACGTAATCACGAGAGTATCATTTAAACACCATGAAATGTAGGTTTGAGCTCCCAGAGCAGATCTCCGGAGTTAGGTATTCAGCTGTCCCAGGCCTCCATTCCCTCCCTTCCTGCTTAGTTTCTCTTCCTCCCGCCGGTGAGCTGGGGTGGGAGGAGGGCTTGGGTCCCGCTGGGCCACAGCTTTGGTACGTTACCCTGTTCCGTGATGTCTGCTCTTTTCTCCAGGTGTATGCAGTCTGGCGCAGTCCTCTTTCCTGTTGCTCTCTCAGGATTAGTTTTATTAATTATATTTTCATATTACATGCAGTTTTAGAAGGAAGCCCCTGTCCCGCCTCTTATGCCGCCATCTTTTATCTGGTCCTCTATATTTGTGTTTTTAAAAATAAAAATTGTATATATTTAAGGTGTACAACATGATTGTATATATGTACACATACACATAGTGAAATGATTACAGTCAAGCTAATTAACATATCTTCTCATATAGTTACCTTTTTTTGTGTGTGGTAACATCTGACATCTACTTTCTTAGCAGATTTCTAGTAAACCTCTAGTTATTTAAAGTAAATCCCAGTAACTGTATTATTTCACCTGTAGATATTTGTTTTGATCTCTGAGAAATAAAGACTCTTAAATACATTTTAAAATTGAGATATAGTAGATACAATAGAAAGTATAAAATACCAGAACTTAACAAATTTTTATATATGTATGTATCTGTGTAACCATCCCCCAGATCTAGATACAGGATATTTCCAGCTCCCTAGAAGTCTCTCTAATCACTACTGATAATTTTTGTAAGAACCTTTAAAAAACAAACAGAACCACAATACCATTATAGCACCTAAAAAATTAACAGTAATTCCTTAAAATCAAATATCCAGTCATTCCCAGTCAGTAGGTTCCCTTTTCATTTCCTTCTCCCATCCCCTACAGTGTATTGGCTGCTGTTCTGTGGATTTTCACAATCTGGGTTGTTTTTGTGAAACAATCACAATCTGGGTTGTTTACATATCTCAGCATCACTGGATATGTACTGTTTAACATGTTTCTCTCACAGTGGCATTCTTGGTGAAAACTTGTCTCTCACACATTCTGGTTGGGTCCCAGCACAGTAATGGGCAGTGATTCTATCTCTAGAGAAACTTCATCAGTAAGATGGTTCCACCAAATGTGTATTGTCCTCCTTGGTGTCTGAATGAAGTTCTCCTGTTTCACTCTGCTAGCTGGATCTGGCAGATTTCTTCACAAAATTTGTATCCTTTCTGGTATCCAAATTCTTTAGGAAAATGGAATAACTGTAGGTAGGAGGGAATTTTGTTATTGTTGGCTTTGTTCTCCCCTCTTCTAGAGGTTAAATGACCAGGACAGTTGTGAGATAGTGTAACTAGCTAGTAAATCTCATTAGAGTTGATTTATAGCTGCATCAAAATCATTTGAATACAGAGATAGCTATGGTTAAAGTTCTGACCAAAGGATTTGCTAATATAAAAAGTATTAAGCTAGCTATAAAAGTAATGAGTTTTGGTTGTGTTTGATTTGCTAAGTTCTCCTTTTTTTCTTTTTATATATAGATCAGCTTGAACGGGTCTTTTTACGACTTGGCCATGCTGAAACAGATGAACAATTACAGAATATTATATCTAAATTTCTTCCTCCTGTTTTACTTAAACTGTCCAGCACCCAAGAAGGAGTACGCAAAAAGGTAAGCATGTTGGGACAGTTGGGGGAATTAAATGATGAATAAATGGATACATATTATGAAGTGAGTTTTCTGTGCCCATTATTGAATCAAGGTTCATAATCCTAATTATCGCTTGTCAATTAACATTTAAAAGTAGCTTGTGTATGCTTAGCATAGCAGCACTTAGTACCAACTGTACACTTGGCATCAGTGCTAGATGGTATAATTGGAATAATTATTCTGGAATGTATGGGGGCATGGTCTAAAATCCATGCTCTTGATTCCAATATGAAAGTCATGTGATAGAAGCAAAAATATCCTTTAATCACTGGTTGACTATGAATATAACCTTAATTAAAATAATCAAAATATCTCCTTTTAAAACAAGATAATGTTATATAGCTCCTTTTTAGGATTCTGTAAAGTACTGTTACCAAAAAAGTTAGATAACTGTCATATTGGGATTTTCTTGTCTAACCTAAATGTTCAGCGTGGAACATATGCCCCTTCATTTTTAAAATAGTTCATTAGTCTTCTAGTGTATTTAAACTAGACCTTCAGGTCTTTGAGCTATCATCAGGTTACATTCCTTGGGCTACTCTAATTGATTGGCAGTGGCTTCCTGGAAGTCTGCCCTAGAGGGATTCTGAGGCTCGATTTGGGTTCAGTGGAGAAAGTATTTTTAAGAATGTCTGTTTTGTTTGCAGGAAGGAATAGGGCATTCTTGTCATATATTTGACATGCCTGTTAATACTGCTTTGCTGATGTGAATATGTATTTGGTCATGTCACTGTCCTATTTAAAACTCTTCTATGGCCTTCTGGTGTCCTTTAGTATAGCATAAAAGGTCCTTCATGAGTTGGTGTTGTCTGCTTATTATTTGGCTTCGTCAGTCTCATGATTTGTTTGGCAAATGTTTACTGAGTGCATTCTAGATGCCATGTGTTACGGTTATTTTATTGGTGTGTGAAAGAAACATCTAGTTGGGGAGACCAGTGTTAAATAATAAGGCAAATAATATCTAGTTATAAGTTGTAATAATTGCTAAGATGGAAAAGGATTCTACAAAGGAATATATTAGGGTACTTTATTTAAACTGAGTGTGAGTGTAAGGGAGGCCTCTGTTGTGTGTAGGAAGTAGCCAGGCAAAGAGACTGGGAGACCGTTAGAGATAGAGAAGGCGTATATGGAGGCTCTGAGCTGAAACAGAAGGTGGGGCTTCCGGGAGCCGAAGGCAGCCTAGGGATGCACCCAGTGCACTAGAGAAGAGTGAGAGGACGTCCCGCACTGCGGAGAGGAAACCGGGATTCCAGTGGGCAGGGATTCAAAACCTCATGTATAAATAATTTCAATATGTGAAGTTTTATTGTTGATGAAATTAGTAATTAATTGACTTTCAGTTATGTGATTTTTGGGTTTCTGTCAGTTTCCTAATGCCCCTGTAAAATGGGAATGACAGTACCATTCTCTGGTGGGTGTGAGAATCAGATGAGATATGGAGTGCTATATATGAAAGTGTGTTCTGTATAGAAACTGCTTGATAAATGTCAGCTATTTTATTACTATCATTCATTTAACAGGCATTGATTATAGATTTGTTATTCTTATAATTCTCCTATTTAATTATTGCTCTAGGTTCCTTTGAAATTTTGCAATTGCTGTAGACAGGGATAAGCTCTTAATACTTGCTTTGAGGTTAGAGCACAAATTTCAGAAATGATGGAGAATAGTGTAGGCCTGGCCCTCCAGAAGAGATACCTTTAAATTCTTGAATCTTTCCTAACTGAGGCTTTCTAATCTTACTTTTCAATGCTCAGTTTCTTATTTCTCCTCTCTTAGCAAGATAACCTCAGTACTATAGTAAGATTGGGGCCACTTGACATGAGCTTCTGTATTTTGCTTTCCACCCTTAGGAACTGTTGATTTGCTGATATCTATTTCTGTTCTCTGTTCCCACTCAAAGGAAAAGGAAGCTTGTTCTTACTTTAAACTCTTTAGTAGAATCAGATGATCTTCAGAATAAAGTAAAAATTCCTCAGCATTTTACTTGAATCCTTTTATAGCTGGGCCCGGCTTTTATGTTAAACCACTCCGAGTTTAAGTCAGATGCAGTGTGCCATGTTCTTTTAGCCCTCTATACCTTCTTATAACTGATTCTCTGCTTGGAAATTCACCTGATTGTCAGGACTTGGTGTTCCTGTCACTTCCTTCCTGAAGTTCTTGATCTGGCAGATACTTCCTCTCCTGGAGGCCCATAGTATCTTGTACATTTTTCTTTTTGTTGTGTTCATAGTGTGTCTTAGGCACTTTGGGCTGCTGTAACAGAATACCATAGACTGGGTGACTTAAACAACAAACATTTCTCACAGTTCTGGAGACGTTCAGTCCGAGATCTAGGATCCAGCACGGTCAGGTTGTAGATGCAGAAACTGTTCCTGGTGTGCAGGTGGTTGCCTTCTTGCTGCATCCTCACATGGCAGACGGAGGAGGGGAGAGAGATTGAAATTGTGATGTTGTGTACTTCCTCTGTACGTTTGTCCTTTAAAAGGACAAAATAAGTACTATTCATCAAAATAAGTAGTATCTGAGAAATAAATTTGTTTTTCAGATATGATCAATAATTTCAGTTCATGTCTCTCTGTATGTTAGGTAATGGAACTGTTGGTCCATCTGAATAAGCGTATAAAAAGCCGCCCCAAAATACAGCTCCCAGTAGAGACACTGTTGGTTCAATACCAGGATCCTGCGGCAGTTTCTTTTGTCACAGTGAGTATTATCTTGGAATATTTTCTGACTTACAGTTTTTTTTCATAACATTTATTGGATGTCATCAGTATATTGGCAAGCTTAGAATTTTACCTTAGACTGTTTCCAAATGAAACATGAGATGTTTTTCTTCAGATGACATGCTGTTTTCCCATTGAGTACCTATCCGGAGGAAATGGTAGGAGCAGGATGAGGCATGGCTGTTTACATTGGGCAAGGGAATGCTGATGAATTGACTTGTCAGCTATTTTGACATAGAAAAGAATAATTTGATTCTTAGTAAAAGATATATGAGACCAGTCTGAATAGAAAGAAGGGTTATGTAAACATAGGCATGAATAAAGGATAATAGAAGAAGAAAAAAGAGAAATGGCAAGAAGAGATAGGAAGGCTGAATTATAAATCTGTATTTCGGGTATCTATATCTATCTATCTGTTCAGAAAGGTATTCTTTTTAAAAGTGGAGTAAACAGCCCAGTAAGAAATATTCCTGCTAAGTTGTGATCTTCATGAAAATTAAATGTGAAAAAATGTTGAGGCTTGTGTGATATAGCAGGTGATGTTCTTTTCCTGGTCCTTGTTTTTCCAGACATTGAGGCAGAATCTGTTGAGTCTCACCTAATATCTGGATTACAAACCTTTGGAACCACTTACTGGTCCAGACATCTGTCTTTGCCTGCCTTGGATTAACAGCTCCATTACAGATGTCTCTTTAAGCAAATAGAAACATTATGTGCTGATAAAACTGCCAAATAGAATGTCTTTAAAGGAATAAAGCCTGTTTTAAAGTGACGAGTCCTTTAGAAAAGCAAATCTTTATTTTAAGCATAAATCCAGATATGCATTTATGGGTTTACTTAAAATGAGGTACTCACTTGGAATACTGTGGCACAGATGCACTACAGCCCCCCATTGCCTTTGGTTCCTCTGTTGGTCGGCTGCTGGAGGGAGGAGCCAGGGTGCTGTCATACTCTAAGGCGGTTGGAATGACTGGCTGGCCGGGAGAACCAGCAGCCTGAGATTTACCTGTGTTCTCCTCTTAGTGTGAAAGGACTAATGTGACAGACTGGGGTGGCTGAAGCTAATGTGTAGTATGTAGGTTTATATAGGTAGAATGGTTACTTCTTTTCAGTAAAAAGTAATTGTATGTGTCAGTGTTTTATTTCCCCCCAGCTTTATTGAGACATACTTGATAAATAAAATGGTGTATATTTAAAATGTACAATGTGATGATTTGACGTAAGTATACATGGGTGCTTTAAAATGGGACATACTTCCTCCCATGAAGCCCTTCTTAAAGTAAGCTTTTTGAATAAGTGGGGCTGGAATTCTATCTGACATACAGTAGTTGGTCAAGCTGTAATAAATATGTGGAGAGACGATGTTCTTTCTTTGTTATGACTCCCTGAATTACCAACTGTGTGTTTTCATTGATATCCTAGAGTATTTCCTTCACACTCACTTGCTTTTCCCTCATTGCATTAGAATTTTACTATAATTTATGTTAAGATGGGCTATCCTCGCCTACCAGTGGAAAAACAATGTGAACTGGCCCCTACGCTCCTTACTGCCATGGAAGGGAAACCTCAGCCACAGCAGGATAGGTAAGCTTTTCTCAGTTCCCTTATCTTCCACCTACAAGTGTAAACAGCTGCCTTTCAAAAATAAGGTTGCATGTTCTCTTTCACTTGGGCAGATGTGAAGGCATGGCTTGAACTCTCTGAGCTGACAAATAATTGAATTTTCTGTGTTACCGTAACGTTACTGTTTTGTTAATCTATTACAAGATTTTTTGATGTGAGCATATTGAAAAGTGTGCAGAGCTAACATTTTTCTCAATCTAAATGCATTTTTTGGGGTCAGTTATTTTGAAGAAACTGATTTCATGTTATTGCACAGTTACACTTAACAAAATTTCACCAAAACATTTCCATCTTGGAGGATCTAAAGTTTCAGAGTAGTTTTCCTGAGGAACAGATCACTTGTTTATATTAGTATGGAGATTGGAGAGGTGAAAGGTTTAGATAACACCCTTAGTTTCTAGGTTAGCTCAGTTCTGTATTGTAGCCCTGTAGTGGTGAGAACTATTCTGCATGCGAAGTGCAGAAGTTGTGGAGGAAAGATGGTTAAAAACCCTTTTCAGTTTACTTTTTAGAATATATACTTAAAAGAGAGACTGTAATACAGATACTTATAAATAAATTTAATAAACATAGCAAGCACTGTTGGAAATTTTCATGTGTTTTAAGAATAGCAAAAGGTATTATGAAACAAGGAATTATTTTTAAAATTTGTATTTATTTTTTAATTGAAGTGTCATTGATACACAGTCTTATATTGGTTTCAAATATCCAACACAGTGGTTCAACCGTTACCCTATTATTAAGTCCCCACCTGCACTAGTACAGCTACTATCTGTCAACATAGGAAGATGTTACAGAGTCAGTGGCTGTATTCTCCATGCTGTAATACCACCCCCATGATCAACCTACATTATGATTATTTTGTGCCCCTTTATCCCCCTCAGTTTCCCTACCCACCTACCCCAACTCATTCCCATGGTAATCATTAGTGCCTTCTCAGTGTCTCTGAGTCGCCTGCTGTTTTGTTCATTTTGTTTTGGAAAGAAGGAATTACTGAAGCCACAATACTTAAATTCAGACAGTGGACATTTTAATATTATGTTAAAATATTGACAATTCTGATTTTTAATTTCTTTAGCTTTAGAATAACTATTAACTGTGGAAATGAAAAATTTCATTGAAAAGATATAAGATGAACTTTACCTAAGGTTTAACATAAAATCTCCTGTGGTAAGTTCAGATATTAGCACTGAGTGCATATTATGTGTACTTTTTCTCAGGTGTTTTTGGTGATGAGCCAGATTGGCTAAATGCCACTTACCACTCAATATACTGAGCTTTCAAGAAGAAAGGAATCTTGGCCAGTCCCTAAGTTAAAACTAAATTAGTGGTGTTGAAAATGAATGGCCTTAGCTACAATTACCAGTTTTTGTTACATATTTTTTTTGTCTCTTATTTGCATGTATTAAGACCTTAATTTTTTAAGTAGTTGCAATAAATGTAATTGTTTTTTCAGCTTAATGCATCTTTTAATACCAACCCTTTTTCACATGAAATACCCTGTTGAATCATCAAAATCAGCTTCTCCATTTAATCTTGCTGAGAAACCAAAGACTGTGCAGCTGCTTTTGGACTTCATGCTAGATGTCCTTCTGATGCCTTATGGGTAAGTTAGAAAAATAAAAGCAAAACAAAGCAACCTTGTTTTTGGCTGCTTTTACTGTGGGGAGTTAAGTACTATTTTAAATGATTCAGCTTTCACTTGAAGTTGGATGTCTCAGGTTTTTTTGTTGCAGGCCTTGCCTCCTCTTAACTCCAGCCCCACTGCTTACAGATGGGGAGTTGCTGCTGTGATTTCAGACTCAACCTGTCCAAACTGAAAGCAGTCTTTCCCCATAAAAATAGTTCCTCTTCTTTAATTTCTGGAGGTGCTGTGATGATTCTCTTTGCCGTATAGAAGTGTAATTATGAATTACCTCCAGCTTGTCTCTTCCTCGTTGCTACAGTGAGTTTCATAAAACGTCCTCACTCTTCCTTGGTGGTTCCTAGAATCGTTCCCACTGCCGTCATCTTGCTTTGGCTCTTTTCAACTCTTGTCATGACTTTGTCAACAGATGCTCTTCTTCAAAGCTTTGTATACTGCCACACAGTTTCCTAATTTTTAAAACATATATTTTATCAAGTCATACCTTAAAACCAACCATTGGGCCATTTTTTTCCAGTCATTACATAAACACCTGCATTTGCACTCTTATGTGTCCTTGCCTTTCTGTGTTTTAAGAGAATACAGTTCTTTGATTAGAATGCTTGTCTATCAAAAAGAAAGAAGTGCTGAAAGAAAGAAAACGAGACAACAATCAAAAACCAATTTGAAAAGCATCTCAAACTAGCTTACATGTTAAATATGTGTGTCTCTGACTTAAGTTTCTTGCTATAGACAGAGGACACTATTTTCCACATCCTCATAACACTAAATGGCCATCAATATTGCCACTTTGTGTTTTTATTGCATTGTAGACATGTCCGTCTTCCCTAATGATTGGGAGCTCCTTGAAGTCAAGAGCTGTTGTAGCTAGCTCTGGTCCTTGGCATACTGCCTCGGTTGTGATCTGCTTCCAGCCTACTTATTTTCTAGGTTGTCCTGCTGCTAGAGGTATTTTTCTAAAATGCTACTTCCATTATATATCTTACCTGATCAAAATACAGTATACACTGTAAGTTTGGCATGTGGGTGCCATATCATCTCTTCCTTGATCCAGAAAAGAGAGAGTTCATGCTGTAGGATTTTCCTTACTCTCCAGTTTGCTCCCCTCCGACCCCTCTATTTGGGTGGCTTTATTTTCTATACCTTCAAACACTTCCACTATCTCTTTCATATAATTTCTTATTTCTCTGTGGTTTCTTTGTCATCTGATCAAACGTCAAATGCTCTTACATGTGTTGTATTGTGTTGTGTTGTTACTGTTCCAACGTACTCCAGATATCAGATACTCAATCTTTTTTTCCCTCAATATGTATTTAATGAAAGAATATAACTATTGACATATTCCATTACAAACTTTATTGTATCACCAGTTCTTCCTTATCTTGATCCTAGATGACATCGCATCTGGCTATGGAAGTGTTTAAGACCAAATGACAATTTCCAGTGGATTTATTTATTTATTTATTTATGTTTTGCTCATTGCTTTTTAAAAAAAATTATTGTTGATATACAATGTTATGTTGGTTTCCAATATATAACACAGTGGTTCAGTAGTTACACATATTATTAAATCCTCAGCCCCTCTAGTGCAGTTACTATCTATCAGTGTAGTAAGATGTTATGGAATCATTGACTATGTTGTCCATGCTGTACTACCATCCCCTTGATCAACATATATTGTGTTTGTGTATTATTGTGCCCCTTTATCCCCCCTCACCCTTCCCCCCCATCACTCCAGTCCCTCCACCTTGGTAACTGCTAGTCCCTTCTTGGAGTCTTTGAGTCTGCTGCTATTTTGTTCCTTCTGTTTTGCTTTGTTTTTATACTCCACAAATACGCGAAATCATTTGGTATTTGTCTTTCTCCTCCTGGCTTATTTTACTGAGCATAATAATCTCTAGATCCACTCATGTTGTTGCAGAAGGAAGGATTTCTTTTCTTTTTAGGATGAATAATACTCCATTGTGTATATGGACCACATCTTTATCCATCCATCTATTGATGGACACTTAGGTTGCTTCCATATCTTGGCTATTGCAAATAGTGCAGTGATAAACACAGGGGTGCATATATCTTTTTGAATCAGGGATTTTATTATCTTTGTGTAAGTTCCTAGTAGTGGAATTACTGGGTCAAATGGTATTTCTATTTTTAGTTTTTTGAGGAACCTCCATATTGCTTTCTACAATGGTTACTCCAATTTACATTCCCACCAACAATGTGGGAGGGTTCCTATTTCTCCGCATCCTCACCAGCATTTGTTATTTCTTGTCTTTTGGATAGTGGCTATCCAAACTGGTGTGAGATGATATCTCATTGTGGTTTTAATTTGCATTTCCCTGATGATTAGTGATGTAGAGTATCTTTTCGTGTGCCTGTTGGTCATCTGTATTTCTTCTTTGGAGAAGTGTCTGTTCAGCTCCTCAGCCCATTTTTTTTTTGGTATCATTAATATACAAGCACATGAGCAACACTGTGGTTACTAGATACCCCCATTATCAAGTCCCCACCATATACCCCATTACAGTCACTGTCCATCAGCATAGTAAGATGCTACAGAGTCACTACTCGTCTTCTCTGTGCTATGCTGCCTTCCCTGTGCCCTCCCTATATTATGTGTGCTAATCATAGTGCCCCTTAATCCCCCTCTCCCTCCCTTCCCACCACCCTCCCCAACCCCTATCCCTTTGGTAACTGCTAGTCCATTCTTGGGTTCTGTGTGTCTGCTGCTGTTTTGTTCCTTCAGTTTTTGCTTTGTTGTTATACTTCACAAATGAGTGAGATCATTTGGTAGTTGTCTTTCTCCACCTGGCTTATTTCACTGCACATAATATCCTTTAGCTCCATCCATGTTGTTACAAATGGTAGGATTTGTTTTCTTCTTATGGCTGAATAATATTCCATTGTGTGTATGTAGCACATCTTCTTTATCCATTTATCTGCTGATGGACACTTAGGTTGCTTCCATTTCTTGGCTATTGTAAATAGTGCTGTGATAAACATAGGGGTGCATCTGTCTTTTTCAAACTGGGCTGCTGC
Organism: Manis pentadactyla; assembly: GCF_030020395.1. NCBI lineage: Eukaryota > Metazoa > Chordata > Mammalia > Pholidota > Manidae > Manis > Manis pentadactyla. Next base: position 200,160,529 of record NC_080021.1, on the reverse strand, counting down.
ATTCTTAGGGTAAATTCCTAAGAGTGGAATTCCTGGGTGAAATGGTATTTCTATTTTTAGTTTTTTGAGGAATCTCCTTATTGCTTTCCACAATGGTTGAACTAATTTACATTCCCACCAACAGTGTGGGAGGGTTTCCCTTTCTCTGCATCCTCACCAGCATTTGTTGTTGCTTGTCTTTTGGATGTTTGCCATCCTAACTGGTGTGAGGTAATATCTCATTGTGGTTTTAATTTGCGTTTCCCTGATGATTAGCCATGTGGAGCATCTTTTCATGTGCCTGTTGGCTATTTGCATTTCTTTGGAGAAGTGTCTGTTCATATCTTCTGCCCAGTTTTTAATTGGGTTATTTGGTTTTGGTGTTGAGGTGTGTGAGCTCTTTATATATTTTGGATGTTAACTCCTTATTGGATATGTCATTTATGAATATATTCTCCCATGCTGTAGGATGCCTTTTTTCTTCTACTGATGGTGTCCTTTGCTGTACAGAAGCTTTTTAGTTTGATGTAGTCCTGTTTGTTCATTTTTGCTTTTGTTTCTCTTGCCCGAGGAGATGTGTTCAGGAAAAAGTTGCTCATATTTATACTCAAGAGTTTAGCCTGTGTTTTCTTCTAAGAGTTTTATTCATGGTGAAATTTTGAGTTCAAGTGTTTATTTTTCTCGAAAAGTTCTGTGGGAGGAAAGTGTATAATTGGATGTATTACATATGTATGTGTATATGCATGTGTCTAATAAAGGGGTTAAATTTCTGTTTCTTTCCAGATATGTGTTAAATGAATCCCAGAGTCGCCAAAATTCATCTACAGCACAGGGTTCTTCAAGTAGTGGGGGAGGTTCTGGAATACCACAGCCTCCCCCAGGAATGAGTTTTTATGCAGCTAAACGAGTTATTGGTGATAACCCATGGACACCTGAACAGCTGGAACAGGTACCACACACTGCTTGTTCATAGTGGAGCTTAACTCTGACATTCGCCCCTATGAAGTCCGTGCAAGCATGTGTAACATAATTCCAGTGTGTACAGGCTCTAATGAAATATGTTTGAAAGGAGCAGTTGATGTAATGTTTTCTCTTCATCATGTCCGTTATTTGTAAAGCCCCAGGGAAAGGGAGGAGTGGGAAATGCTCCTCAGTTTTTATGATTTTGCTAACTTAGTTCAATATAAAATACAGCCCAGTTATAAATAGCGTATATTTAACTTCTTCATTTTCCTTTTTTTTTTTGAGAGGGCATCTCTCATATTTATTGATCAAATGGTTGTTAACAACAATAAAATTTTGTATAGGGGACTCAATGCACAATCATTAATCAACCCCAAGCCTAGTTCTCAACAGTCTCCAATCTTCTGAAGCATAACGAACAAGTTCTTACATGGTGAACAAATTCTACATAGTGAATAAGTTCTTACATGGTGAACAGTGCAAGGGCAGTCATCATAGAAACTTTCAGTTTTGATCACGCTTTATGAACTATAAACAATCAGGTCAAATATGAATATTTGTTTGATTTTTATATTTGATTTATATGTGAATCCCACATTTCTCCCTTATTATTATTGTTATTATTATTATTATTATTTTTAGTAAAATGCTGAAGTGGTAGGTAGATGCAAGATAAAGGTAGAAAACATAGTTTAGTGCTGTAAGAGTGTGTGTAGATGATCAGGTGTGTGCCTGTAGTCTAAGTATTAATCCAAGCTAGACAAGGGCAACAAAACATCCACGGATGCAGAAGATTTCTCTCAAGACACGGGGGTGGGGTTCTAAGCCTCACCTCTGTTGATCCCCAATTTCTCACCTGATGGCCCCCCTGCGACTGTGCCTGTCTTAGGTTGTTCCTCCCTTGAGGAATCTTACCAGTCTCTGGCTAACCAGACATCTTCCAGGGCCAAACAGGGAAATGTAAAGTTGGTAAGTGAGAGAGAAGCAATATTCTTTGAAAAGGTTAGCTTTTTACTTCTTTGCAGATTTATGCCCTGTGGCTTTTATGCCCAGCATTTGTCTTGAGGTATCTTTACCACTTGGAAGAATTATGATACTCGGTAATTTCGTTATGAGGCACGAATTCTACTTAAGGGTTGTAATTAGGAAGGAAGATTAACTTCTTCATTTTAGTGTTTAATTATAGGTTTAATAATCATCTAGCTGTTTTGGTGCAGTTAAAATACAATTTATCTTAAATTTTCAGCTTTTTAGGGCTACACATTTTGTATAAAGGGAAGAATTGTATGAACAAATGACAGTATGGGGGAAAAGCATGACTCCCTTTTATATTTATTCCTGGGAATTTAAAAATTGGCATTAAGGATTTTATTCTGGATTTAAACAGGACACAGATGTTCTCTGAGCAGCTTTTTAAAAAGACTGATGCTCCTCAGAGAAGGGGCCTCACTGTGTCTGTGCTGTCAGGTACCTCAGGGAAGAGCAGATGAGATCAGTATGTAATTATTTTGGGATTCAAGCAACATGGGTTAGTCTTCCAGTCCTTCCTTATCTCTCCGTGGCCCTCTAAATGATCCGATCCTTTCCTTTTTGTGAATGTGAGTGACCACTGATCAAAACCCTGTTCCCAGGAGAGGGAAAAAGGCAAGTGGGGCAATCTTGCCGCTCACAAATCTATAGAGTGATTTGTTCAGTGAGCGTTACATTTGGTTAGATTTATTTCTTCGTGTTCTATGGATTGTTTTTTTCTTAAACCACGATGTAAGTAAGAAAGAGAGGTAAAGAATGAAGAAGCTCTTAAAGAGTATAAGCTATGTGATAGGCAATATACATATCTCATTCCATCTTTGCAGCAGCCCAGTGAGGTATACACATTGTTCCATTTTGTAAAAGGAACTGAGGTCTTAAGATTCGCCATTCTCCCACTCCTAGTACAGGCTTTGAGTCTGGGTCTTTCTGAAGGCTAAGAGCTCTAAGTACTGGAGAATAACTGTTAATTTTAAACTCTAATCTTATGCTGGTCATTATTTGCTAATTTTATCTAAGGGCTTCTGTATGCCTTTGTCAACTTCATAATTTAGAATTGAAATGAACAGTTTAGTTTCAAGGATGAAAGCTGTTTTTCTCTTTAAATATCTCTTTCATTTTACATTTTTTGTCTTCCAGATAAGAGAGCTTTTATTTATTTTTTCTAATTGTAAAATTAATGATAATAAGAACAGTCAGTTATTTATGGAACTTTATAAAGAGAAATTAAAAGTTACCTGGAATCCTGCCATGCTTTATAGCTGTCATTTGTCATTCATCTATAGCCTGTTCTGTGTGTGTGTGTGTGTTGTGTGATTGCACAAAAATACAGTTTTGCCCACTAACATTTTTACGTATGTAATGTTATTTGTAGATCACTCTTTTCATTTAACAAAATACTAGTTTTTAAAAAAATGTCATCCTTTTTAATGTATGTATAAAATTTAATTATCTGTAAGCCACATAATATATTTCTGACTAGTCTCTTATTGATGGACATGAGTATTGTTTTCATTTTTTTTTGCTCATTTTTGTCTTTGTATCTTTGTGTAGTTGACTGCCACATCTGTCTTTTTATGACTCAAAAAGTCTTCTGTTGTAGCTCTTGTTACAAGTCAGTCATATTGAACACGGGGAGGGGAGGCAGGCATTTGTGTACCTTTTAAAATCGCATCCTTTGTTATTTAATAATTGTACATTCATCAGTTCTAATCATATACATAAGAACTATTATGTAACTGATTTTTAAAGGTAAAGGTAAAGTTTTACTTTCCAGGTATACTTTCTTAAACAGAGTTATTTATAGTGAAATTCTTAGCTCCTTCACATCATAGGAAGTTCTAAGCAGAATCTGTCTTTAGTCTGTTTCATTTTAGCCAGTCAATTAGATTGAATACTATTTGATTAGAATTTCACTTGAATTGACTGGAGTATGTTTGAAATTATTGTTTTCAGTATGTAAGAATATTGAGGACTGAATTAGTATGTTACTTTTTGAATGAAACTTTATAGAATGTGAGTTGTTTAGTAACAATCTTTATGAACTGTCAGAACAATCCATGGAGTACTTTATTCTTAATGTACCACTCTCTTAACTGGAGGCTGCAAATTTGGACTTCTGTACAAGCCTTCATTGTTCTTGAGATGCTCTGTAAGCTAAGTAGGAAGACTGTGTATTGTAATGGTCTTCAGGTTTGAGATTTGGGTTTGAATCTTGCCTTCATTACTTATTAACTATGTATCTGAATCTCTTAAGTGTTGCCTCAGTTTCCTCATCAGAAAAATGGATGTAATAATACTTACCTCATAGACTGTGAGGGTTAAGTGAAATTTATGAATATGTATAGCTGAGTACAGTCCCTGGCTGTTGTGAGCCTAAGTAGGAGCTGCTACTGTTGTTACTATTTATCTTTGGTTTATGACCAAATATTAATAAATAATATTTTTGGATGGTGGTCTTTGTTTCTCTGATCACTGTCTTCTTCCCTTCATTTATCTACAGTGCAAATTGGGTATAGTGAAATTCATAGAAGCTGAACAGGTGCCTGAACTTGAAGCAGTTCTCCACCTGGTGATTGCTTCTAGCGACACACGCCACAGTGTAGCAACGGCAGCTGACCTAGAATTGAAAAGCAAGCAAAGGTAAACTACTTACTTTCCTTTTAAACTTTCAATCTGAAGAGAGGGTAGATCTCTGAATGCTTACTCAGCACATATTTGTTATTTCAGGATTTTGTGTAATAAGATTCAATTTATGCCATTATGAAATACATCTAGTCAGTAATAAAGACAGTTTTGCTAAAGAGCAGGATTCTGTATAAGATAAAGAAGAGAAACTGTTTGGAGAAGCATTTTATCATTTTCTATAATTCTAAAAAAAATGGAAACAAGTTCAGATTTCCACAATAAGGGAATAGTTAAATTAACTGTGTGTATTTATGTAGAATATTTATCTGCCAAAATAATTATAAAAATATAAAGCAACTACTATGCTGATGGACAGTGACTGTAATGGGGTATGTGGGGGGGGACTTGATAATGGGGGGAGTCTAGTTACCATAATGTTGCTCAAGTAATTGTACATTAATGATATAAAAAAAAAACAAAAAACAAAAAAAACAAAAAAAATAAAGCAACATGTAAATTTCCCCCAAGTAATGGCAAATGAATAAGGCAGAATACAAAGTTATGTGTACTAATTTAAAAATGACATGTGCAAGGGCTGAAGAATAACATGAAAAATTGAAGATATCTAGGTGAAAAAAGTCAAATTGTGAACTAGTTCTTTTTTGAATTTATTTAAATGCCTAATGTAATAACATGCTTAAAGTGGAATGTAGATAAGGCAATAAAGCTTTATGAAGGTTGCATATATTGTAGCTTTCCCTCTTAAAGAAACTAATATAAATGTGTAACAGAATAAGGAAATTACCTTCATGTGTCTTAATTTACTTGTTGAAATACAGTTGACCCATGAACAACTATGTTTCCCTACTTATATGTGGATTTTTTTCAAACGATATATTGGAAAGTTCCTTGGGGATTTGTGACAATTTGAAAAAATATTTTCTTTTCTCTTAATTGTAAGAATATGGTATGTAACACCTATAACATACAAAATATGTATTAATTGAGTATTTTATTGGGGTCCAGTTAACAATAGGCTATCAGGAAAATTTTTGGGGAGTCAAGTTATGCGTGGATTTTCAACTGTGGAGGGTTTTGGTGCCCCAGCCGTTGTGTTCTTCAGGGGTCAACTGTATAAACAAACTGTGTGTATGTGATGGTGATTCAGATGGCTTAACACTAAAGGGCATTGAGGCGGCATAGAAGAGGAGTGTGTTTGTCATGGAGTTAATTCTGGTCATGCTTCTTGCTGGTTGTCTGAATTTGGATAACTCACTTGGCCTTGCCAGACCTTGGACTCTGTAAAATAGGGAAACCTGTTTCAGACTGTACTTAACATTCTCTCCAAGTCTAAAATTCCTTCATGCTGCTTATAACTGTATCTTCCTGGTATCCCTTTCAAGGACTTTATTTAGTTTAAAAGTATCAAAAAAAATCTTCCATTAAAACTATTCATTGTTTTCAACAAATACGTTGGAAAATTTTTTTGAGATTTGCAGCAATTTGAAAAAACACTTTCTTTTTATTGTAAGAATACAGTACAAAATACCTATAACATAAAATATGTGTTAATTTGACTGTGTTATTTGAACTGGCCTCATTCTTTACACCATGTAGTGGATTGGATTGTTGGAAATATAAATGTGGTGCTTAAGTATTCTAATTAGTTTTGGTTTTGTTTATTAAAACAAGTGTATGCATTTTTCCATAAAATAATATAACATGAATTGTTAAAAAGTGAGCGGAGAACGATATGTAGATAGCATCCCATTTTGTTAAAGGGAAATCCCAAGTATCTCTTCAGGGTTACATCTATCTGTTTATTTCTTTATCTACCTACTTACCATATCCATCCACCTATTTCACATGTGTAGGAAAGAAGTCTAGAAAAAGTGCACAAAAGTTAATCGTTACTGAAAAGGAGAGAGATATAGTATAAATTTCTCTATTATTTGTTTCTGATATAATCAGAAAACAAACTTAGAAAGATGGCAGGAGGAAAAGTAGAAGGAGTGAAAACAATCCTTATTAATTTAAAGTTTTTAGTTTGTTTTTACTATTTTACTATTTAGTTTTAGTTTGTGAGGTTTTTAGTTTGTTTTACTAAAGTGTGTTTGTGAGTTTTATCAAAAATCTCTAAACCTGAAGTGTTTTTAGAAGTGTTTTAAAAGAAAGGTGGAGCTTGAGGATTAATTAACAATCAGCTAAGGAAAGACATAGGTGAAAAACTACAATAGAACTGTAGAATGTCCCTGAGATAGTGGAATTGTGGATATCCAAAGAAGAGGCAGATTGATAAACTATGAAAGAAGAGGTGGATTAGAAAAACAGTCAAAGCAGCATGATAAATTGTTTTTTGCACAAACACAGCATAGTTTGAAAACACAACCAATGTCAAAAGGTACAGAGAAGATAGAATGGTTAAATCTCACTAATCAAATGAAATGCAGGGTTGCATTATTATAATGTTTATAAAATGACTGGGTGGGGGCTCCTGCAGAATGTGATTGGGTGCCAATCACCAATCACTTTATATTCTAATTCACCTTATAGTAGGAACAGTCTTAGTGACTAATGGCAGCGTGGCTGCTCTGTAGAATCAGGTGCTAAAACTATAAATGTATGCTGGTAGATAGGGACAAAGGGAAATGCTATGAATCCTAGTGACACAATATTGGAGAAACATGATAGGATGCAGGCTTCCTAGAATTGCAGTTTGAATGGTGAAAGTTTTTTTTGTGTCACTTTTGAATTTCCAAGTGGTTAAACGGAAGAATCATGCCTCAGGGCTCTTTTTAAAACAAGTGTAGAATGGCTCTGCTCTGTTGGAATTGCACCATGGCATTGGCCCTGAGAGTGGAATACAGTCCAGTTTTCTTGTATGGCACTAAATCAGGCCATTGGATACAGTGATCTATTGAATCAAGATGGAATAAGTGACTTTTATTTCTTTTTCTGTTTAAAAACTAACTTTGATAGAAGTTAATCACTTTCCTCCTTTCCTACAATGTCAGTTGCCCATTTCATTTGTGTATCTCTAACATTTTTCTTTGGTAACAAGTATTGGGGCTGTGATTTTTTGAAATCTTTGAAGTTGGAGAAAAAAATAATTTTAACAAGCTGTGTTGAAACCTTCTATAGCCTGATTGACTGGAATAATCCTACCATCATTAATAAGATGTACAAGGTATACCTTGGAGATATACCACTGAAGACAAAAGAGGTAAGTTGTTTTGGTTTATTCTCACATCATCATAAAAACTGTTTTATAGACATGAACTCTACATATTTGAACATTTTTCCTTGTTATTTTGATTTAAGCTGAACTTGTGCTATAGGAAATACTAGTTTTAAGCCATCCTAGTCTAGGTAGATTAAAATCTCCGGGTAATTTAGATACCTGATCTGGTGTTTTTAATTCAGATGCTTAAATAATGATGATACATTATCTAGATTAGGGAGCAGCAAACTGTTTTGGTTAGTATTTTAGGCTCTGCTCACCATAGGTTGTGAGGCAGCAACTACTCAACTCTGCCATAATATCAAAGCAGCCATAGGCGACACATAACTGAATGAATGAATATAGCTGTGTGCCAGTAAAACTTTATGGCTACTGTAATTTGAATTCGATATAATTTTCACATTATTAAAATACTACTCTTTTTATTTTTAAAAAATTTATTTGAAGATATAAAAACAATTCTTAACTCACAGGCCTTACCAAGACAGATGGTGGGCCAGGTTTGGCCTGGGGGCTGTAGTTTGTTGACCTCTGGTCTGGATTCTAGAACAAGAGGTGGGTTCTTCTGAAGCCTTGAAGTAAGGGGTTTGCTTAATAATACAAGTTCTGTTTAGTTCATTGTGTTTAAAAGTGTTTCAAGTTCAAACCCAGACATATGAAGATTATGTTTGCTTGCTTGCTTTTTAAATCATAAATAGTTGTTTAAAAATAATATTAGCTACAGTTAGATTAGATTGAGTGTGATACAGCAGAAAGAACAATGAATTGGGGATGGTGGATATTAGTACTGCATGTAAATGTACTGGGGAGGAGAGATTTGGCCAATGACAGAATTTCTCTGGGCCTCATGTTCTTCATGTAGAAAATGAGGTTGGATTAGATCAGTGGTTCTCAGAGTGTGGTCCATGGACCCTTATTGGGTGACATTCAGAGGTTCATGAAGGCAAGAAATTATTTGCCCTTTTTTTTTAACTGTGTTGACATTTGCGCAGATGGTGCAGAAGCAATGCGGTGTAACTGCTAGAGTCCTAGCATGGATCAAAAGCTGTGTCATGAAATAATACTAACAGTCATTGTGCTTTTCACTGTTAGCACTCATGGTAAAAAAGAAAAATAAAGAAAGAATCAAGCTCAGTCTTACTTAGGAATATCCTTGATGAAATGGTAAAAATTATTGTCGAAGAGTAGACACACAAATGGCTATTATTGAGATGGGTATTTGGCATATGTTTTCTCTAAAATGAAAAAACGTGGTCTTAAGAAAAACAATTAACACGATTTATTGGCAAGGATAAAAGTTGAGCTTTCAAGCAAAAATTAGAGTTTTGGGAAACTTGTGTTCATCAGAATGAATTTAACAGTTTATCAGTACTTACAGACTTTTATGTGAGATTGGTGGTGATACCATTATCATTGATGTGATTCTGTTTTTGGGACGGTGTTTTATAATGAAATATTTGCTTGCTTCAGTAAACCAATGAATGTTTCCTAAATGACCAGTGATGTTACAGATGACACAAGGGTAAGGCAGCCATTCAATGTGCAAGATAAACCAGTGGATTTAGTATAACAGAGTATGCAAAAGTTTGTTGATGTGGTTTCAAATCCAAGTGGCAATTAATCTTAAGAAACTATTGTTCATCAAGTTTTGGTGTAGTGGCAAAGAATATCCATAATTACCTGAAAAGGCTAAAATCATTCCCACTTTCCCATCCATATATTTGTGTGAAGCTGGCTTTTTTCCCCATGTACTTTATTTTAACCAAAACAACATGTCACAAATTGAATGCAGAAGATAAAAAAAAATCACCTCTCCTATAAGGAGGAGGATGACGAGATAGATTTACAGAAAGCATAAAACAATGCCATTCTCTGAGTACAGTTTTTTGTTTTGGGAAGTAAAGTTTTTTTTTTCTTTAGAAATGTTATTTATGAAAATATGTAATTTAATATTTTTGAGTGAATAGGTATTTAAAAATTCCTCAGTTTTAATTTCTAGCATAGTAAATATTAGTAGGTATTCCAATATAAACAAGCTCTTTGGAGTCTTCAGTAATTTTAAGAGTTAAAAAAGGGATCTTTTAAGCATTTAAGAGGGATCTTGAGACAATTTTGAGAGGCCACTGGTTTAGATGATCTCATGACTTTCAGTTTACAATACTTTTGAAATGTTGAGTATAATCAGGCATATTTTCAACAGGGAGCAGTTCTGAAGCCAGAGCTGAAAAGGGACCCAGTCAGTACAAGAGTCAAGTTAAAGATTGTTCCCCATCTCCTTCGTTCTAGACAAGCTGCGGAAACATTCCCAGCTAACATTCAGGTAATTAATTCTCAGAGAAAAACGGTCTATTTCCAATTCTGTGTCTGTTAATTAGAGAAAGCTGCATTAATGGACAATCAGAAGGTAGGTTGATGGAGACAATATTAATAAGATTCCATCTTTTTTCTATCTTGTTTACCTGTAAGAATGATTAAAATTTTTTATTACAGTATATACTATATATGATTACCATTAACCCTAAATGTTTGGTAATAATCTCTTTCAACTAGTGTTTTTCTGAGTGGCTTTTCTCTAAAAACACGCTACCAGACTTGATCACTTGAGGGGAAAAGGAGTCATCCTTAACTGAAACCCTATATGAGGGCAGTGGCCGCATACTCTTGATTCTGTCTTACTGTTTCCATCTTCCTATGTCTAATGCTGACATAAATGGACACTGTCATTTCTTGTTTTGGTCATCACAGCAGTCTTCCATCCTGCTTCCCTGCCTCTAGTCTTGTTCACAGCCAGTTTGTTTTGTGTTGCCACCAGAGTTTTTTAGCAATGGGAAATCCTCGTACTTTCTGTTGGTGAGATACAAACCCCTCCCCAATAAACAATTTTGTCATTAGTTATTTGCTTTTGATTTAAATAAGCCTCATGTTTTTTGTTTTTCTTAAAAAACATTTTTTTTTAAAATTTATAAGATGGGTGTAATAATATCAGTTACCTCCTAGTGATGTTGTAAAGACTGAATGGGACAATTGAAAGCTTAGAGGGAGCACAGTGGCTTGACTCATTCAGTTATGAAGTTCTCAGTAAATGGTGAAAAGTTAGTGGCTACTTGCCTTTTGGTCTCATATGTTACCACCCCCTTGCCACACCTTATATTCCAACAAAAGATTGTGTGCTTTAAATAATTCCATTTTCATGGCTGTTTTCTGTCTTCTGTGTCTCCACTCATGATGCTCCCTCCCTCTCCCTGGCAGAGCTCCCTTTCTCCCTTTTGCCTGGTAAACATCTGCTCATGTTTCAAGATCGCTGAGGTGTGCTGCCTCCTACCTCAGGTGTTCACATTTCCTGCCTTTCTTCTCTGTTCCAGTTCCAGAGAGAACTCTCTCCTTTGTGGTCACTGAATGGTGGGCACAGACTTCTGTCTTAGCGTCTCTCCCTTTGAAGGATTATTGTTTAAGTGGCTGTTCCCTCATTCTAGATGATAAAACTAAAACTCTATGCTGCTTTCTAGCAGTAGACGCACAAGTTTTGCAGACTTGTAAGATCAGTCATTGTGTTTGTTACTCCACAGACTGTTGACTGGAGATACTGATAGGCTGTCTAAGTTGGTCAACTAAAATGTTTGTACTAAAAAAAACTGCGTTGATTTTGAAAAATGAGTTGTAGCTCAAATGGTCTGCCATTGAATCCTGACTAGTATTTGAAAATAGAAATTGCTGTTTATTGTTGTTCTTGACATTGTCCCTTTCTCATAGGTGGTGTATGATGGACTTTTTGGTACAAACACAAATTCAAAATTAAGAACATTATCTCTGCAATTTGTGCATCACATTTGTATAACGTAAGTTTTTTGAACTATTTGACTGTAAAGTTTTCAAGCTGTTAGAGTGCTCAAATGAATTCAAGTATATCTTACCTAGAAAGAAATTGTGCTTGCTCATTGTAAAAATATACCATATTTTAATAAATGTTTTAATTTATTTCAGTTATGTCTCTATTATAATCATCTGAGAAGATAAGTAATTATAAGATTCTTATCTTGCTTTGTATATGTGTGCTATTTTTTTAAAGTTGTCCAGAAATCAAGATTAAACCATTAGGTCCAATGCTTTTGAATGGCCTCACCAAGCTAATCAATGAATATAAAGACGTAAGTAACTTGTCTTTTAAATTTTGTTACCATTTTATATTTTAAAGTATTTTCTGTTAAAACCTTTCTGGTCTACTGTGGTTTAGTTAGTTGCAGTTTGCTATTGTTCCATCATTTCTTAACATTTTTACTTGAAGTGGTGCAAATTTCAGAAATTGCCATAAACTTTTGCTTTTCTTGAGGAAATAACTGTTAAAATGAATCTGAATCTTGAGGGGTCTTAACAACTTCTTAATTTTTTTTTTTAAAGCAAAGGCATTTTATTCTGCTTTTAGGCCCTGTGCAAAATGGAGTGGAAAGAGTTAAATTTTATTTCATGATTTATTTCCATATGGATGTCTGTTTGGATTTGCTTATATTGAGAGTGTTAATTCTTACAGGCTAAGACTTTACTGATTCAAAATTCTGTCAAAACATGCATTCAGTAAATTTTTGATTCCTTAAGCTAAGTGGGTGAAGATTCCTTGGACTGTAGATTTTTGAATCCTGTTTGTCTTTGCTGTGTCACTCTCACCACTTCCAGTATTTCAGAGGAATTCGCTAAAAAAAGTAAGGCTTCAAGAACTCTTAGCATTATTTTCCTAAGTCTTAGCTAAACATGAATGCATGTTGGTAGCAGTATAGTGATCAAGATTTTGCCACTTTAGAGTTAGAATTGGGTTTGAATCCTAGTTTTGTTCTTTGGTGAGTGTCTTGATTTCTTTGGACCTCTGTTCTTATACGACCTCATTGAATTACTGTGAAGGCTGAGATGATACACATACATTATAAGGCGCATTAGTAGATAGCATTTTAGAGACAAATATTGTTAGTGTTCATTTCTTGTACAGCTGTGCTTTGGGAGCAGTGATAGGTCTGGTTCTCCTGTCTTATTCTCTTATTGAATAGTGCTTGCATGGTTCTTAAAGCCAAGAGAACCTTTCACATTTTTTTTATGGCTGCTTTGGATGGTTTGGTAGAATAGTGCTTTGGGGTTTTTAGGAGAATTCTGTATATTTAAAAATAGATGGAGAGGCCAGATAAATGACAGGGCCTGATGCCCATTACCTCCAGATGACCCCTGTATTTCTTCCCAACAAATGAATCCATAAGTGGCCATCTAGCTGGGGAAGAGTGAATCCTGTGTTAAATATATAATCTTTAATTCATAGAAGTGTTACTTTGTTCTGAGTAATCAGACTGTTGGTTTTCATGAAACCATGTAAACCTCTGTCTGAGGAGGAAACTTTATTGAGTCCCTTGATGACTGTGATCCCTTTAACTCTTTATAGTGGAAGACATGAGAGGAAGCTGTTGATTATGGTACAGATTTTTAGAGGATTGTTTCCCAGCTTACTTCAGTTTTGGGTGAGAGAGGGAGGATGCTAATCCTGGAGAACCAGTGGTGAATTTTCTAATAAATTAAGCTGTTTTCTGAATGTGTTGATGAATTTTGGTATTTGAAGGTTACATAGTGTTGAAAATATCCTGAGCTTAGCACCAGCTAAGAGAACCTTTTCATATAAGACTATTGTATTTTCGTTTTGGAGTGAGTTGGGGATGCAAGATTTCATTTTATTTTTCCTTTAAGTAGTGTAATGAATTCTGGGTTTGGACTTTTTCTTGTTTGGTTGTTTTGTCCAGATGTTAATATCATGTAGTTAGGCAAAGTGAGACCAGGTTAACAAGGAGTAAAACAATGCTTGTAATTGCAGCAAAAAGGTTTTGCCGTTTACTGTGTTTTTTGTTTTGTCTGTTTTTTGTTCTTTTTTTTTTCCCCTTAATTTCAAGGACCCTAAGCTACTGTCAATGGCATATTCAGCTGTTGGAAAACTCTCCAGGTGAGTAAACTCTTTTTCAGTGAGAGATATCCTCTTGGTAAACAGAAAAATTATGTGGCATTTGATAAAAGATAGATAATAAATTTGTGATTCTGAAAGGAAATGTAATTCATAGCCTTAAGTTGTTTAGAAATGTCTTCCTTGTAAAAGGAAAGTGACGTGGAAAATTTAATTTACATTTGAAGATACATTACCATATTAAATGGTAGTCTTGAAATGAGATTTTGAACTGGATTGTGTCATAATGAGTTCTGTTTTCTTGTGCTGTAGAGGCATTTGCTTAATCTTAGGGGTCCCTTTTGCTATTTACTATTAGTCTTCATACCCCCAATAATTAAGGTTTTCTCTAGTGACTCTCTTTAATGGTGATTTATTATGATTCTGGGTGGCCCTATATCCAAACATGGATTTTTTTTTCTTCTGCTTAGTTAAATTTCCTCCTTCTGTTTCCTCCTTGTTTCCTCTTCCCTCATTGTATTTCCAAGCAGAAGGATAGAGGCACAGTGGCCTCAGGAACACCATGTGGGGCTTCCACCTCTGGCCCAGGTTCTGTATTGGCCCGTGTGGACTAGGTCTCGAACTTCTGTACTTCTGTACTGTGCAGGGAAGGGAGCTTTGAGGCTCAGAAAAAAGACACCCCAGGTCACCTAATGCAGCACAGGGTAGTCAGCACCTTGTCCTTTGTCTGTTGACATGAAGTAACAAAGCCCTTTATCATGATAGCCTTTAGTTTAAATAGCAGTCTGGTCTTAATTATCTATTTTCTTTATATCAAAATCAGAAATGTTAACTGAATGCATGGAATATTATAAAGGGAATATCTGGGTAGTATGTGTATTAATCAAGGGCTACTTGAATTAGACAGTTGAAGAAATAAATATTTACTTATAAAAATATTTGGCTTTTTGGGTGATAATCTGATGATGCAGACATTGTGTTAAAGGTGAATATACAAGTCTAGGAAAGTTTGTGTTTAGTTTCATTTCCTCCCATCTCATGGAAGCGCATGGTAGTAATGACAGTCTTGTATTCTTTTACAGTCGAATGCCCCATTTATTTACTAAGGATATAGCTCTTGTGCAGCAGCTTTTTGAAGCCCTTTGTAAGGTAGGTAGACACTTGGCAAATTTATGCTTTCTGCTTGGATGCTCACCTGGAAACCCGACAAGGACGGAAACACTGTTTTTATCATCTTTGTAGGAAGAGCCTGAGACTCGACTTGCTATTCAAGAAGCATTATCCATGATGGTCGGGGCTTACAGTACTTTGGAAGGAGCACAGCGAACCCTCATGGAGGCACTTGTGGCTTCATACTTAATAAAAGTAGGTCCAACTATGTATAGAACTAATAAATGGTTGGTAGTATATACATTTCACATTTTGAAGAACAAAATTCAAATTGCTTTTATTCTTAACTGTCTGGACAAGAGGAATATATGCTTTCATTTGGATTGTGATATATGATCTGTTTATCATCCTTTATGATAGAAATTTGATTTAAGCGGGGAGGGAGTAATACTCATAGAGGCTTTAGTTTAAAGCCTTCTGTGTTGGAAAACTGTTCTTCATCTCATGTCCTCCAAGTTGCAAGTGTTTTGTTTACCTGGTAGTTGAGCACTGGAGTCCACTGGGGTAAAGTTCTATAAGTACCATTGAGGGAAAAAAGAGAAGGAAAGAAAAATTTTTTGTATCAAAGTGAGTCTGTAGGAAGAAAACTAGTGCCATCGTACATACTTTTCTTCCTTCTTGTCTTCTTTATTTGGCTGTTATGGGATTTTTAAGGAGAATTTTGACTACCTGTAGATATGTACACATATATACACATGTGTATGCATAATACATATGTAGTATAAAATATGAAATAAAATATGTATTTGCTTTAGTTCTTTGTCTTCCATTTCTAGGAGTAGAAAGAGGAAGATTAGAAGAGGGAATGATGTTAAAAAGTATTGGTGACACTAGTTGTGTCCTACTGAAACTTGGCTGGCATATTTAATACATTTATATTGAAGGAATGATTAAAGGTTTCAGAAAGGTATCTTGTTTCTATTGAAATAAGAATTATGTACACTGAAAATTTACTGTATGTACAGTTCCATTGTCAAATGCTCTTGGTGTCTAGTGTGGTTCATGGTCATATGTCATGGACAAAGAAGTGTAGGCATATTTGGAAGCTTATTAGGATAGACTACTTAAAACTTTTCCTAGGTAACCTTACAAGGAGATGTGATGCTCCTATAATGCATATGGGTGGGTGCTGGTTGTACTCATGCAGTTCAAATTGTGTAACAATACTACTAACCAAAGCTACTCTATATTCTTTTCTCAGACTACATTTAAAGCAACCAGACTTTAGGCTAAATCATATGGACTTGTCCTTAATGTCATTACTCTTTATTGTAGCTCATGGAGTGCTGAAAAGCAAGAACACCTAAATGGATAGGATAGTATATATTTCTTAATATCTCTCTCATCTCACTTGCATTTGTGACTGAAGGAATGACCTAGGGGGAAGGTACATGGGAATAAAGCTTGAGCAATAATAGATCCTACAACTACTTTTCTGGTTGAACTTTGTATTCATAGATTATTCATCTTTTTAAGTTAATTGAATATATTTATGTAGTTGAAACTTTGCTTTGGAATCCATTTTAACTTCAGAGCTAATCTTAAAAAGTTGGAGGTATTTTGCTTCAAATTTGTAGGGGTTCTAGGTAACCTCTGTTTGTATTCCCTACAAAATATCTTAATTTCACTCATGTGACTGAGAGTTTGAGAGTTGGGGAAGCAGAGGTGGTGTCCTGAAACTGTTCCCAGTGACACTCATTGGTCCCAAGGTTGGGCTAAGGATGTGCATGTACAGAGGGGTGCCCTGGCTCTGGTCTTTGTGAGTCTTCCTTCTTCATTTGGAGGGTCCTTTTAGATCATAAAAGTACTTTGTCAGTAATATCTTTGTTCAAAAGATATTTAAAAAACATGATTAAAGATCTTGAACACATGATTTATCTTGGTTTTATGTAGTTAGACACAATTTGAAATGGTAACTTAAATTGTGTTTATAATTAAAATGACTTATCTTGATTGGAATGAGTTGTTGGTAATTAATTCTTCTTCTTTCCTTAATCTATGTGTGTTTGTGTGTGCGTGCATTTTTGTGATAAATAGCCTGAAGTTCAAGTTCGACAGGTGGCTGTGAAATTTGCTAGCACGGTGTTTCCCTCAGATCATATACCTTCCAGATATTTGCTCTTACTAGCTGCAGGAGATCCGTAAGTTTCAAAAGTTGTTTATTTGAATTTGAGTTCATTTTAAATTACTTGAAAATTACTAAAATTTATGTTGTTTGCAATGTTGGTCTATGGAATTTAGAAGCAATTTATTAAAGGAGTTAAAAGTATGGCCCTTGATAGGATTAGATCTGTAGTCATAGTTTTTTTTTTCTTTTTCTGTGGGTAAATTAAAGGCGCAAGTCACATAGCTCTCCAAATCTCCTGAAATTTCCAAGAAGAAGTAACTTCTTATAATGTGTTTTGTGACTTCCTGCTTAGATTGACAAGAATATATTTAAGCATTTTTTCAGAACCCCTGTTGCCAACTAAAAGTGCTGTTCTTAATTTTCAAATGATCATTCTCTAACTGGTGAAATGCATTTTTTATTCTTATTTATCTTTCTGAAAGACGGGAAGAAGTTCATGGGGAAGCACAACGAGTATTAAGGTGTCTTCCTGGTAGAAACAGAAGAGAAAGTGGTTCTAAGCAGATGCCTTCTTTCCCAGAAATGGTATATTATATCCAAGAAAAGGTATGACATTTAACTTCAGATAAGGAGTTTGAGTCATATATTGTATAATGAAAATAACATTTTTTAGGTGACACATTTAAAATGCTATTATTAAGTGATAAATAATAAAGTTTCTAACAATGTTAGTATTTACAATAAGTGGAAGGTATAAAATGAGGGGGAAAATATAGTTCTCAAATGTAATTGATCTGTTTTGCCCAAATCTGAATTACAATTCCTTTTATGTTCTTCAACATTTCAGCTGTGTTGAAAACTCTTCCTCTTGATATAACATGCTTAAAAGTACTTCTTTTTATTTTTAGGGACATTATTTAGGGCACTATAAGTTTAAGAATGCTCAGGGACCAATTAAAATTTTTCCACTGTGATTGTACGAGAGCATCACATTGGCTTTTGCAAGTCTGCTGTTATTGCATTGTGTTCTCTGCTGGTAGATCAGACACCTATACTGGCAAGCCATGACGGCCAGCCCTGATCCTGTCCCACTGTTTACATCAGTGTTTCTTTGGGTATGCCCAGAGAAATACCTTACTGCCTGCCACTGCTGGTGGTTCTGGCCTTTTGCTCAGATTAAACATCTTATGGGAGTGGGAGGTCACTACTAAGCAGCCATGATTCTCTTCTCTGTAGCACCGTCATACGTATGGTCAGAAGATGCTTTTGTGCTCATATTTTCTCTACTGACTTCCATTATTAATAAAAATAACTGGCATGAAGCAGCCTCAGATGACTGTGTCATTAGATCTTTGGAGAAGGCTTATTCTTTTTAAACTACCCAGTAAAAACTTGGGGGAAAAAAGACAACATACTTGTCGTGTAGGGTTTGAAGAACATACATAATCAGCATGATTAATACAGAGATGTTTTCACTAGAAAAAACAGTAGCAAACAAGAATGTAGCTAGAAATGCAGTTCATTTTGAGTTGAGGAGGGGCACATATGTTCCATTTTTCAGGAATTGTGTTTGTTTGGGGCTTATTTTTTATTAGGCTTCCCATCGAATGAAAACTCCAGCCAAGTACATGACAGGGACCACTGTCCTTCCATTTAACCCAGCAGCCTTTGGAGAGGTAGGACTTGCATATACTTTTATTTTGCTTTCTTCAAAGGTTCTAAAAAATAATGTCATTCCCAAAGAGGTGTCTGTGAATTTTTTTGTGTTGTAGATAAAGTCATATTATGGTGTCATTGTTCTTCACCTGGTTGTTTATTAGGAAAACAGTGTTTGGTAATTGGTATTTTAAATCATAGTGAAGTCTATATTTATCTCAGTGAGATGCTCTGCATTGATTACTGTTGGGATTTTACAGCAAATTAGGTTTAAATTTGAAAGCCAGCTAAATGCTGGGGATGTTTGGGTTATCTAGTTTTGAAGGTTGGTGAATGAAATTTATTTATCACATTTACTAAGGGAAATGCTATTGTTTAGATCACTGACTTGCACTAATTAAATGGCAGGCGATAATCTTGTCAGAGTGATAAGAATATTCACAGTGAAATGTCTGCCTGTCCTCTATTTTAGCTATCAAGGAAAGAGCTTCCAGAGGATTTCTTAGTAGCCAGTTTATAGCAGAGGTTTTTATGGAATTGTAACTACTCTTCTGTAGATGATTTGAGCCCATTTTCTTGATCCTTGTGTCAGTGGCGATTAAATATAACTGGAGTCCTACAGATCATTTATCTTTGACTTCTGCTCATTCTCTCTTCTCTTTCCTCTGTCTCTCATACACATACCTTTTAAAAAATAATGATTTTCATTATAATTTTATAGACTTCAAAAATTGAGTTTACATTTTAACTCCATTAAATTCCACTGAAAACACTTTTTTTGGATTTATAAAAGCTTGTTATGTAAATTTTGCTCCATTATGGTGCTTTCACTTAACATACTGAGTCATGTTTTCTAGTGTCTGTGAGGCTTGTTTAATAGCTTTATGAAGTGGGATGGGGGAATCAAAACTGAAAGTTGTAATTTTGAAGAACAGCTTCCCACAGTGATTTTTGAGAAGCTTACCTGATGTTCTTCCCCCGTCTACTTTTAGATAGTCCTGTACTTGCGCATGTGCCTTGCCCACAGTGCAGGAGTGGTGCCCACCTCTCAGAGCTTGGCTGATATGCAAGATCATGCCCCAGCCATTGGACGCTACATACGGACTTTAATGTCAGGCAGCCAGGTGACGTCCTCCTCATCTTCCAAGAGTGGCGAGCCCAGCCCTGTTCAGATGTACATTGGCCTGCTTCAGCAGCTGCTAGCTGGGGCTGCAGGTACGAGACCGAGATGCCCAAGCACTTATGCAAAAACCAAATTTTAAACTCAGTTGAGGATTTATAGCAAAATTAGTCTCTCTTCAGTACTATAACTGAGTATTAGCCTCTGTTTCTTTTCTAAACTTACCTGATTGGTCCTTGATACACTGTGTCTCTTTTCAGAAAGAAATCTAACAATAGATAATATATTTTTATTTCGAAAGTGGGTGTGAAGAACAGGGCATCTTTTTATAGACAACTAGTCTGTAAGTTTGCTCTATTGAATCACATATTGTATTAGATTCATTTCTGTTTTGTGGCATAGGGGAATGCCTCCTAAAGCAGTAGCTTTATACTGCAAAGGAACTTAGTGATCCTGTATGTTTATCATTTTTCTTGACATTAAAATGGTTCTGAATTCTTTCTTACTTAGGTTTGCCAGTCATGTACTGTCTATTGGAAGCTGTCTCAGTGTATCCAGAAAAGCTGGCTACCAAATTTGTAGACAAAACAGAATGGATAAAGGTATATCCTGTGCATGTACATTTCTGTTTCATTCTGTATATTTTAAACTTCAGTCCCATGATTTTGTATTTCTACCAGTGTTCCTATGACCTTTTCTGCCTTAGGTCATTTTGAAAATTCTCTCAGCAAACACTGAGACGCATAGAGTTCAGTATATCTCAGTGTTCTATCTAGGTGAGAGTGAGAAATGAATTAACAGTCAAATCAGTAAAAAAATAATTTTTCTGTTTTAAGAGTTTAGAAAAATGAATAATGGATTGGTATAATTTAAATTAAAAATACATGAAATGTCTCCTTTCCATTACTGTTTCCCACTTACCAAATTCCCCAGCTTCCTGCGCCCCCTGCCACCTGACAAATATATGTCGGTTGTCACTTATTTTTATATTGTGTACCTTCTGAAGTTTACTTATGCATATACACACAAATGTGCATTTAAAATGTTTCTCTATTATACAAAAGGTCGGTAGTTTTTATACTGTTTTGTACCTTCCTTCATTTACCATCAGAACATAGAAGTATTTTCTATATAACTACAGAGAGAGGATCCTCTGTTTTCCATTGTATGTGCCATAATTTATTCTTCATTCTTACTGATGGTCATTTAGGGTGCTTTCAGTTTACTGTAATGACAAGCCATTTTGAATATGAGCAAATACAGTTTTTAGATGGATCCCCCAGAAGTGGAATTGAGGACATGTGCTTTTGCAACTTTGATAGATACTCATATCTTCTATATCAGCTGTGCCAATTTGTACTCCCACCAGCCATATAGGAGAGTGTCCCTGTCTGATGGTCACACCAAATGGATTGGCAGGTTTAGCAAGTAAAAACACAAGATACTCAGTTAAATTGTAAGTTGAGATAACCAAGGATAATATTTTCAGTATAAGTGTGGCCCATACAATTTTATATACCACTTGTTCTACAATGCAGTCCTTTTTGGAAAAGACAGCTTAAATTATGGTAAAATGTACAGATTATCTCTCTAGGTGTGAAAGCATGAATGTAACATACCAAGAGGTGTGAATTTAGCAACTTTCCTGGAAAATTTGGGCTCATGAAATTGCTCTAGTTTTATAAAGTTTTTAAAAATTCTTTGTGAATACTTGCTCATATTAAGATGATATTAAAGAGATTTTGACTTTTGATCTTATAGATCAGGGGTCATTAAAATATGGTCCATATGTCAAATCAGGCCTACGTCCTATTTTTGTATGACCTACAAGTTAAGAATGGTTTTTATGTTTTTTTTATTTTTTTTTATTTTACTTAAAATTTTTTATTAATATATATATTTTTTAAAATAATTATTTTTTATTGAAGGGTAGTTGACGCACAGTATTACATTACATTAGTTTCAAGTGTACAACACAGTGGTAGAACATTTATATACATAATTCTAGGTTCCAGCTATCACCCTACCAGGCTGTTACAATATCTTGACTATATTCCTTATGCTATACATTACATCCCGGTTACTTATTTATTTTACCATTGGAAGTCTGTCCTTTTTTTTTTTTTTTTTTGTGAGGGCATCTCTCATATTTATTGAACAAATGGTTGTTAACGACAATAAAATTCTGTATAGGGGAGTCAATGCTCAATGCACAATCATTAATCCACCCCAAGCCTAATTTTCGTCAGTCTCCAATCTTCTGAGGCATAACAAACAAGTTCTTACATGTAGAACAAATTCTTACATAATGAATAAGTTACATAGTGAACAGTACAAGGGCAGTCATCACAGAAACTTTCGGTTTTGCTCATGCATTATGAACTCTATAAACAGTCAGTTCAAATATGAATACTCATTTGGTTTTTATACTTGATTTATATGTGGATACCACATTTCTCTCTTTATTATTATTATTTTTAATAAAATGCTGAAGTGGTAGGTAGATACAAGATAAAGGTAGAAAACATAGTTTAGTGTTGTAAGAGAGCAAATGTAGATGATCAGATGTGTGCCTGTAGACTATGTGTTAATCCAAGCTAGACAAGGGCAATAAAACATCCACGTATGCAGAAGATTTCTCTCAGAACAGGGGGGGTGAGGTTCTAAGCCTCACCTCTGTTGATCCCCAATTTCTCACCTGATGGCCCCCCTGCGACTGTGCCTGTCTTAGGTTGTTCCTCCCTTGAGGAATCTTACCCGTCTCTGGCTAACCAGTCATCTTCCGGGGCCATACAGGGAAATGTGAAGTTGGTAAGTGAGAGGGAAGCCTTATTGTTTGAAAAGGTTAGCTTTTTACTTCTTTGCATATTTATGCCCTGTGGCTTCTATGCCCAGCATTTGTCTTGAGGTATCTTTACCACTTGGAGGAGTTATGATACTCGGTAAATTTGATATGAGGCACGAATTCTATTTAAGGGTTGTAATTAGGAAGGAAGAAGAAAAGCTATAGAAGTAGCAGACGGAAGAAAACATGGGAAGATTGATTATTTCTTTGACATATCTTCTTGTAGAGTAACTTCAGCATATATAGGTTTTAAGCTACTACTTAAATTGCGCACACAGATTAACATAATAGGAGTATAGTTACGTAACCAAAGCATATCTGTAATTACCAGCCATCTCCAGTGAAACCAAGAAAACCATTAAGGCACCTTAGGCATTTGTGAAAACTTATCTATGATATGGTGGATATTGTCCAACTGAACTTGAACAGTCTGAGAGAAATCAGACAAATTAAAACAACCCATTCCTGGGGACTGTTCACATGCCATATGTTCTTTTAACAGTAAATAGTCTGTAGTTGTAAGAGTTTGGAGCGCTACAATTTGCACTTCTCCAAATTCTTGGTTGAGTTCCAACAGTATAGATCCAGTCAAATTTGTTGTTTTACTGTATGCACAGGCCAGCTTAGATATCTCCTTCCTCATTCCCATGGCAAGTCCAGGAGCTGGTGGGATGAGTGCATCTACAGCTGTAGCAGTGCGTGGATCTTTGTTGGGGTTTTTTGATGATCATCTTCTGGCATGAGTCTTCCAGAGAGTGCAGATGTTGGAAGTTCTTTTTCATATCGTATCTTAGTTCATTTTCGGGGTAGCCCAATTAGGCTTTGATCCTCTGTATAAACACAAGCAGACCCTTTGCCTACACTTTTATATGCCCTTTATACCCTTGTGTAGAACTCGTTGGAGGTTACCACACAGGAACTGCCCTTTTTTTTTTTTTTTTGCTTTGTTTTTGGTATCACTAATCTACACTTACATGACGAATATTATGTTTACTAGGCTCTCCCCTATACCAGGTCTCCCATATAAACCCCTTTACAGTCACTGTCCATTAGCATAGCAAAATGTTGTAGAATCACTACTTGCCTTCTCTGTGTTGTACAGCCCTCCCTTTTCTCCTACCCCCCCATGCATGTTAATCTTAATACCCCCCTACTTCTCCCCCCCTTATCCCTCCCTACCCACCCATCCTCCCCAGTCCCTTTCCCTTTGGTACCTGTTAGTCCATTCTTGAGTTCTGTGATTCTGCTGCTGTTTTGTTCCTTCAGTTTTTCCTTTGTTCTTATATTCCACAGATAAGTGAAATCATTTGGTATTTCTCTTTCTCCGCTTGGCTTGTTTCACTGAGCATAATACCCTCCAGCTCCATCCATGTTGCTGCAAATGATTGGATTTGCCCTTTTCTTATGGCTGAGTAGTATTCCATTGTGTATATGTACCACATCTTCTTTATCCATTCATCTATTGATGGACATTTAGGTTGCTTCCAATTCTTGGCTATTGTAAATAGTGTTGCAATAAACATAGGGGTGCATCTGTCTTTCTCAAACTTGATTGCTGCGTTCTTAGGGTAAATTCCTAGGAGTGCAATTCCTGGGTCAAATGGTATGTCTGTTTTGAGCATTTTGATGTACCTCCATACTGCTTTCCACAATGGTTGAACTAGTTTACATTCCCACCAGCAGTGTAGGAGGGTTCCCCTTTCTCCACAGCCTCGCCAACATTTGTTGTTGTTTGTCTTTTGGATGGCAGCCATCCTTACTGGTGTGAGGTGATACCTCATTGTAGTTTAAATTTGCATTTCTCTGATAATTAGCGATGTGGAGCATCTTTTCATGTGTCTGTTGGCCATCTGTATTTATTTTTTGGAGAACTGTCTGTTCAGTTCCTCTGCCCATTTTTTAATTGGGTTATTTGTTTTTTGTTTGTTGAGGCGTGTGAGCTCCTTATATATTCTGGACGTCAAGCCTTTATCGGATGTGTCATTTTCAAATATATTCTCCCATACTGTAGGGATCCTTCTTGTTCTATTGATGGTGTCTTTTGCTGTACAGAAGCTTTTCAGCTTAATATAGTCCCACTTACTCATTTTTGCTGTTGTTTTCCTTGCCCGGGGAGATATGTTCAAGAAGAGGTCACTCATGTTTATGTCTAAGAGGTTTTCACCTATGTTTTCTTCCAAGAGTTTAATGGTTTCATGGCTTACATTCAGGTCTTTGATCCATTTTGAGTTTACTTTTGTATATGGGGTTAGACAATGGTCCAGTTTCATTCTCCTACATGTAGCTGTCCAGTTTTGCCAGCACCACCTGTTGAAGAGACTGTCATTTCGCCATTGTATGTCCATGGCTCCTTTATCAAATATTAATTGACCATATATGTCTGGGTTAATGTCTGGATTCTCTAGTCTGTTCCATTGGTCTGTGGCTCTGCTCTTGTGCCAGTACCAAATTGTCTTGATTACTATGGCTTTATAGTAGAGCTTGAAGTTGGGGAGTGAGATCCCCCCTACTTTATTCTTCTTTCTCAGGATTGCTTTGGCTATTCGGGGTCTTTGGTGTTTCCATATGAATCTTTGAATTATTTGTTCCAGTTCATTGAAGAATGTTGCTGGTAGTTTCATAGGGATTGCATCAAATCTGTATATTGCTTTGGGCAGGATGGCCATTTTAACGATATTAATTCTTCCTAGCCACGAGCATGGGATGAGTTTCCATCTGTTAGTGTCCCCTTTAATTTCTCTTAAGAGTGACTTGTAGTTTTCAGAGTATAAGTGTTTCACTTCTTTGGTTAGGTTTATTCCTAGGTATTTTATTTTTTTTGATGCAATTGTGAATGGAGTTGTTTTCCTGATTTCTCTTTCTGTTGGTTCATTGTTAGTATATAGGAAAGCCACAGATTTCTGTGTGTTGATTTTGTATCCTGCAACTTTGCTGTATTCCGATATCAGTTCTAGTTGTTTTGGGGTGGAGTCTTTAGGGTTTTTTATGTACAGTATCATGTCATCTGCAAATAGTGACAGTTTAACTTCTTCTTTACCAATCTGGATTCCTTGTATTTCTTTATTTTGTCTGATTGCCGTGGCTAGGACCTCCAGTACTATGTTAAATAACAGTGGAGAGAGTGGGCATCCCTGTCTAGTTCCCGATCTCAGAGGAAATGCTTTCAGCTTCTCGCTGTTCAATATAATGTTGGCTGTGGGTTTATCATAGATGGCCTTTATTATGTTGAGGTACTTGCCCTCTATTCCCATTTTGCTGAGAGTTTTTAACATGAATGGATGTTGAACTTTGTCAAATGCTTTTTCAGCATCTATGGAGATGATCATGTGGTTTTTGTCTTTCTTTTTGTTGATGTGGTGGATGATGTTGATGGACTTTCGAATGTTGTACCATCCTTGCATCCCTGGGATGAATCCCACTTGGTCATGGTGTATGATCCTTTTGATGTATTTTTGAATTCGGTTTGCTAATATTTTGTTGAGTATTTTTGCATCTACGTTCATCAGGAATATTGGTCTGTAGTTTTCTTTTTTGGTGGGGTCTTTGCCTGGTTTTGGTATTAGGGTGATGTTAGCTTCATAGAATGAGTTTGGGAGTATCCCCTCCTCCTCTATTTTTTGGAAAACTTTAAGGAGAATGGGTATTATGTCTTCCCTGTATGTCTGATAAAATTCCGAGGTAAATCCATCTGGCCCGGGGGTTTTGTCCTTTGGTAGTTTTTTGATTACCGCTTCAATTTCGTTGCTGGTAATTGGTCTGTTTAGATTTTCTGTTTCTTCCTGGGTCAATCTTGAAAGGTTGTATTTTTCTAGGAAATTGTCCATTTCTCCTAGGTTTCCCAGCTTGTTAGCATATAGGTTTTCATAGTATTCTCCAATAATTCTTTGCATTTCCGTGGGGTCCGTCGTGATTTTTCCTTTCTCGTTTCTGATACTGTTGATTTGTGTTGACTCTCTTTTCTTCTTAATAAGTCTGGCTAGAGGCTTATCTATTTTGTTTATTTTCTCGAAGAACCAGCTCTTGGTTTCATTGATTTTTGCTATTGTTTTATTCTTCTCAATTTTATTTATTTCTTCTCTGATCTTTATTATGTCCCTCCTTCTGCTGACCTTAGGCCTCATCTGTTCTTCTTTTTCCAATTTCGATAATTGTGACATTAGACCATTCATTTGGGATTGCTCTTCCTTTTTTAAATATGCTTGGATTGCTATATACTTTCCTCTTAAGACTGCTTTTGCTGTGTCCCACAGAAGTTGGGGCTTAGTGTTGTTGTTGTCATTTGTTTCCATATATTGCTGGATCTCCATTTTGATTTGGTCATTGATCCATTGATTATTTAGGAGCGTGTTGTTAAGCCTCCATGTGTTTGTGAGCCTCTTTGCTTTCTTTGTACAGTTTATTTCTAGTTTTATGCCTTTGTGGTCTGAAAAGTTGGTTGGTAGGATTTCAATCTTTTGGAATTTTCTGAGGCTCTTTTTGTGGCCTTGTATGTGGTCTATTCTGGAGAATGTTCCATGTGCACTTGAGAAGAATGTATATCCCGCTGCTTTTGGATGTAGAGTTCTATAGATGTCTATTAGGTCCATCTGCTCTACTGTGTTGTTCAGTGCTTCCGTGTCCTTACTTATTTTCTGCCCAGTGGATCTATCCTTTGGGGTGAGTGGTGTGTTGAAGTCTCCTAGAATGAATGCATTGCAGTCTATATCCCCCTTTAGTTCTGTTAGTATTTGTTTCACATATGCTGGTGCTCCTGTGTTGGGTGCATATATATTTAGAATGGTTATATCCTCTTGTTTGACTGAGCCCTTTATCATTATGTAGTGTCCTTCTTTATCTCTTGTTACTTTCTTTGTTTTGAAGTCTATTTTGTCTGATATTAGTACTGCAACCCCTGCTTTCTTCTCACTGTTGTTTGCTTGAAATATGTTTTTCCATCCCTTGACTTTTAGTCTGTACATGTCTTTGGGTTTGAGGTGAGTTTCTTGTAAGCAGCATATAGATGGGTCTTGCTTTTTTATCCATTCTGTTACTCTGTGTCTTTTGATTGGTGCATTCAACCCATTAACATTTAGGGTGACTATTGAAAGATATGTACTTATTGCCATTGCAGGCTTTAAATTCGTGGTTACCAAAGGTTCAAGGTTAGCCTCTTTAGTATCTTACTGCCTAACTTAGCTCGCTTATTGAGCTGTTATATACACTATCTGGAGATTCTTTTCTTCTCTTCCTTCTTGTTCCTCCTCCTCGATTCTTCATATGTTGGGTGTTTTGTGCTGTGCTCTTTCTAGGAGTGCTCCCATCTAGAGCAGTCCCTGTAAGATGTTCTGTAGAGGTGGTTTGTGGAAAGCAAATTCCCTCAGCTTTTGTTTGTCTGGGAATTGTTTAATCCCACCGTCATAATTGAATGATAGTCTTGCTGGATACAGTATCCTTGGTTCAAGGCCCTTCTGTTTCATTGTATTAAATATATCATGCCATTCTCTTCTGGCCTGTAGGGTTTCTGTTGAGAAATCTGATGTTAGCCTGATGGGTTTACCTTTATAGGTGACCTTTTTCTCTCTAGCTGCCTTTAACACTCTTTCCTTGTCCTTGATCTTTGCCATTTTAATTATTATGTGTCTTGGTGTTGCCCTTCTTGGATCATTTCTGTTGGGGGTTCTGTGTATTTCCGTGGTCTGTTCGATTACTTCCTCCCCCAGTGTGGGGAAGTTTTCAGCAATTATTTCTTCTAAGATACTTTCCATCTCTTTTCCTCTCTCTTCTTCTTCTGGGACCCCTATAATACAGATATTGTTCCTTTTGGATTGGTCACACAGTTCTCTTAATATTGTTTCATTCCTGGAGATCCTTTTGTCTCTGTCTATGTCAGCTTCTATGCGTTCCTGTTCTCTGATTTCAATTCCATCAATGGCCTCTTGCATTCTATCCATTCTGCTTATAAACCCTTCCAGAGTTTGTTTCATTTCTGCGATCTCCTTTCTGGCATCTGTGATCTCCTTCCGGACTTCATCCCATTTCTCTTGCGTATTTCTCTGCATCTCTGTCAGCATGTTTATGATTCTTATTTTGAATTCTTTTTCAGGGAGACTGGTTAGGTCTGTCTCCTTCTCTGGTGTTGTCTCTGTGATCTTTGTCTGCCTGTAGCTTTGCCTTTTCATGGTGATAGGAATATTCTGCAGAACTGGGACGAGTGACGGCTGGAAGGACTTCCTTTCTTGTTGGTTTGTGGCCCTCCTCTCCTGGGAGAACAGCGGCCTCTAGTGGCTTGTGCTGCGCAGCTGCGCGCAGACAGGGTTTCTGCTTCCTGCCCGGCTGCTATGGAGTTAATCTCCGCTGTTGCCATGGGCGTGGCCTGGCTCGGGCAGCTACTCCAAAATGGTGGAGTCGCGTTGGAGCAGGAGCTGCTGGGAGGCTATTTATCTCTGTAAGGGGCCTCCCTGCTCCCTGCAGCCCAGGGGTTAGGGTGCCCGGAGATCCCGGATTCCCTACCTCTGGATTAAGTGACCCGCCCTGCCCCTTTAAGACTTCCAAAAAGCACCCGCCAAAACAAAACAACGCCCACCAAAAAAAAAAAAAAGAAAAAAATTTTTTTAATTAAAAAAAAAAAAAAAAGGTGGTCGTTCGTTTTTCTTTATTCTGCGGTGCCAGCCTCAGGCCTCTGCTCACCGGTCTTTCTGCCCTGTTTCCCTAGTATTGGGGTCCCTATCCCTTTAAGACTTCCAAAAAGCACTCGCCAAAACAAAACAGCAAAAAAGCAAAAAAAAATGGTCGCTTTTCTTATGCCCTCTGTCGCCCAGCCTCCAGTGCCTGCTCACTGTTCTTGCTGCCCTGTTTTCCTAGTATCGAGGGCCCTGCACTCTGGCCCGGATGGCTGGGGCTGGGTGTTCGGCAGTCCTGGGCTCCGTCTCCCTCCCGCTCTGCCTGCTCTTCTCCCGCCGGGAGCTGGGGGGAGGGGCGCTCGGCTCCCGCGGGGCCGGGGCTTGTATCTTACCCCCTTCGCGAGGCTCTGGGTTCTCTCAGGTGCGGATGTGGTCTGGATATTGTCCTGTGTCCTCTGGTCTTTATTCTAGGAAGGGTTGTCTTTGTTATATTTTCATAGATATATGTTGTTTTGGGAGGAGATTTCCGCTGCTCTACTCACGCCGCCATCTTCTGCCCCTCACCGGTTTTTATGTTTTTGAATGGTTGAAAAAAATCCAAATGATGAATAAATGTTTCCTGACATGTGAGAGTTACAGTGTCCATAAAGTTTTGTTGGAACACAAATACACTCACTCTTTTATCTCTTTTCTGTGGCTGCTTCTGCACTACAGTGGCCGAATGGAGCTGTGACAGAGACCATGTGGCCCACAGAGTGTGTCTGGCCCTTTATAAAAAACATTTGTTGACCTCTGTTTTGGATCATTTCTTTGTTGATTCCACCTGTTTTATACTTTGTATCTTTGATGAAAGTGCATTGAAGATTTTGCTATATAATTCAGCTTTTATTTTATTTTGAAATAATAGCGTATTTTGTTCTGTTCTTATGGATACCAATAGATTGAATGATAGCCTTTATTCTTTTAATTTTAAATGTTAGATTTGTCAGCAGGAAAATGATTATATATGATGTATATATTTCTTTCTTTACACCACTCAGAGTCTGATGAATAGCAGTAAAGAAGAGATGCGTGAACTGGCAGCATTGTTTTATTCTGTGGTGGTATCTACGGTGTCGGGAAATGAGTTGAAGTCAATGATAGAACAGCTTATAAAGACTACAAAGGACAATCATGTATGTTAGTTTTGTCTTCATATTTTTTTTTGTGTGGGAGATAGAGTGTAACAAAAGCATCTAATACATTTTTAATTGTGTTTTCATTTGTAAAATGAACTTTTATGATTGTAAAGATTAAATGAGATAAATAATACATTGATTTAATCCATTCATTGAACAAATTTTAGTGCCTCGTGTCTGGCAGGCAGCGTTTCAAGTGCTAGGAATGTAAGTGGAAGTAAATACATGAATGTCTTCTGTACTGTCTGGTGCTCAGAAATGTTTGTTCCTTTTTTTTTTTCCCTATATTTCTTCCCTGCAGGCCTGCCATTGTGCTTGCAGAAAACACTGTTGAAACCATATGCTTTCAAATAATTTTGTTGCCTACCTTGTGTTTGGAGGTTTCAGCAGGTAGAAATAGGATCTGTTTATTGCATTTTATTGGTCATAGGGTGAAATTATGTTTGAAAATCATGGTAGTCTAGTTATGTAAGTGCTGAAAACTAGGAGAAAGGTTGGGTGCTGCAGGAGCATGCACA
Source organism: Manis pentadactyla (assembly GCF_030020395.1). Taxonomy (NCBI): domain Eukaryota; kingdom Metazoa; phylum Chordata; class Mammalia; order Pholidota; family Manidae; genus Manis; species Manis pentadactyla. The sequence continues at coordinate 200,129,615 of NC_080021.1, read as the reverse complement.
AGAGTCAGCTCATCCAGTGTTGGAGGGAGTACGGGGCTAGGAAATCTAAATCTTCAAGTGATTCAAGATTCAGCTTAACTTCTTAGAATTCTTGAGTGTTACAAACTCAGGGTTTCTTTTTCCCTAAGCCTGATTCATTAGCATCGTGTGGAATCTCAAACGATCACTTTATTCTTTGGCCTTATGTTTTATTGGAGAGATGACTGTACACTCAGTTATTTCAGTGCATTCTGCACATGTTGAGACAGAGACAGAGACATATGCTATTGTGTTGTTCAATTCAGAGCCCAGAGATACAGCACGGATCATTGCTTGCATTGGGATTCACGGTAGGAAGATATTTAGCTAAAAAGAAAATGAGAATGGCAGACCAACAAGACCTGGAGACAAATGCTGACTTCCTGCCTGAACAAGAGGAACTCATTAAGAGTGCCACAGAAACAATAGGTAATTAATGTGTTCATGCTGACTTGGGTGTTGCAATGTTTGAATTAGGTTTAAAGTTAATATAGTGTTTTAATTTCTTTTTATAGCATTCTACTTTAAAGGCACAAGCCTTTTTACAAAACCTTACTTGATGTTAAATAAATTCTGTATTTTTAAAAGCAATGAAAGTACTCTTTTTTTCCTGTTCCTCTTTTTCCTATAATATGCATGTTTCTACATAACAGAGGTAATTGTGTTATGGGAAAACTTTAAACATTAAAAAAAGACACTAATCTATGCCCTGTTTCCATGGTGTTTTATTACTGAGTAAAGTTAACAAACTATCAACTAGATGGTGTTGTAGACTTCAGTAATTTTTTGTTCTCTTAAAACTAATCCTGAGTACATTATTGGTTGCTTTGGATCACAAGGGTATTATTCCCGTTTTGTCTAAATGTGCTTACAGGCTCATTTTTGGACAGTACATCGCCCCTCCTGGCAATTGCTGCCTGTACAGCCCTGGGTGAAATTGGCAGAAATGGTCCGCTCCCAATCCCCAGTGAGGGATCTGGCTTTACCAAATTGCATCTTGTGGAAAGCTTACTAACTAGAATACCCTCCACTAAAGAAACAAATAAGGTAAGTCTCTTTTTCCCTTCACTTCTGAAATTCTTTCTATTCATAGATCTATAAATGAGCAAAAACATAATTGTGATGGGGCTAGATGGCATAGCTGCTGGAGGAATGAGTTCACATAACAAAAAAATGATGAAGAAAGTTTAAGTGTTTAATTTTGAGTTAGGGATGATTTGTGCACCATTTGATCCGATTACTCCAGTTTTGGCTCACAGCTATTAAGATTTGGATAAGTATTAATGTATCAGTTAATTCTTTTGTTATGCAAAATGTGGATAATGTTAATTAGTTTTATGGGTTTTATAATTCCAGACCAAATCTAAATCTTAACCTCCTACAGCCAGTTTGGTTTAGAAAAGGCTGGCATTAGTAAGCAATGTGAAAACATTTTCTTTGTGATCAGCATACCTCAGTGTTGAAGTATAAGATGTTTTAATAAGCTGAAAAATCAGTTTATACAAGTTTCATAAACATATAATCTTATTCTTGATCTAGCTACTGTTTAAAACTTTCTGAGATTATAATGTAGTTTTTGTTAGCTATTATTAACTAATTAACCGTTACCAAACATTGTTGAACACTTGTAATGTGCCAGGTGTATATGCTAAGTGCTTCACATATATTAATTAATTGAATCCCCCAAAAGTTCTAGTGAAGTAGATACAGTTGTTGTCTTTGTTTTCTCAAATGTGGAAGTAGAGTCACAGAGTGGTGAAGTAACTTGCCTAAGCTTACACACTGTAATGGTTACTAAAATGGTCAAGCAGTGATTTGATCTTAGGTCCTTTGGGCCCAGAACCTACATTGCTAACTATTATGTAATTTGAAGGATATTAAGTCTAGTTAAAGGCTTTTTTCTTTCTTCTTTTGCAGCTGTGGACACAACGCAGTATTGTATTTTTCTCTACTTCTAATGTCTGCCTTACAGACATAATTTTGCAAAATTGGATACTTAAAAAAAACAGACTTGTGCATTGGTTCATTAGTTAGACAGACAGCCCTTCCCTGCCATCCCATTTGTGGAAACATTGTTCTGGGGTAAAACTCTTACATACTTTGTTTTAACAAAATTCTCTGTTCTTCCAGATGAAAGAAAGAGCAATCCAAACACTGGGATATTTTCCAGTTGGGGATGGAGATTTTCCTCACCAGAAACTCCTCTTGCAAGGTCTGATGGATTCTGTGGAGGTATTTATATTGCTCTCTGATTGTTAGTCATTCAAACAAAAGGCATTTTTTAGCTGGAATTTGCATGCCATGAGCTTTTAAATTAAACTTTTATTCATTTATTCATCAAGTCCTGACTGAGTGCTAGCCTTGGGCTTCTGACTGTGGTAGGCATAGCACTGTGTAAGTCATGTAAATTGGAAAGACTTTTCTCATAATTTTTTAGTAAAGCACAGTGCAGTATGGGTAGGAGGGAAACTTACTAGTCAGCCAGATGTGGGGGGAGTGGGTGCTGGTATTCCAGTTGCTGTCAGATCTGATGACTTAGTTTCTTACTGTCTTCTAAATAAATGTCCAGTGTAGTGGAGGATACCTTCAAGTAGACATCTAGCCCAGTGTGAGAAATCTCTTAAATGGCCTGATCTGGCCTCTGATCTAGCCTTGACTACTGTCACTTAACCACATTTTTGTACACCAGCCTCTTTGTCCCTTTTTGCTCTGGAAGACCCATACCTCCTTTCTTGGGCTGTTGCTGTGCTTCTTGAAAAGCCACCTCTGACCCTTCAAACAGAGTAGTAGAGTCTTTAGTTATCTGTGCTGTCATGATGCTGCATACATAGGTCTTCTTCACAGCATTTATCACGGTTTCTAATTGCCCACTGGAATGAAGGCAATGTCTGTTTTGCTCCCCATTATAGAACAAGTGCCTTGCAGTGTGATTGGTAATGGTAGGATGTCAATAGATACTGGAAAATTAACTGAATGAAGAGACGTTTGCCATCCGTGAGATAGTAGGCTTATGGAGGGGGCATGAGTACTTGTGGCAGAGCTGGTGCAATCTGCCCCCTTGTTTTGGAGGCAAGGTTGCTGCTGGGCCTGGAAGAATGGGAGAGAGGAGATTTGGGGTTGAGCCATGGAGCTGGTGTTAGGACTCAGGTTTCTGTATTCTCAGTTCAGTATTTTTGAGGTGAATGTTTCACAGTGCATTAAGACCCATATCAGGTTCCCTCTGATGCCACTGACATTGTTACCACTTGGGGAAAAGCTTATAGTGTCTGCTTTCTCATCTTCTTTCTTTTCTAAAACCTGTGAGAGAGATGGGTTTCTTCTAGTTTTGTTTAAATAAATGAAGGTTTGTCTGAATTCTTGCTATTGAAGCCATTATTTTAAAAGAGTTTAGAAGTATAGAAATACACGGAAAGCTAGAGACATGATGGAGAGATTGAAGGATAAAAGTGAAGAAAAAGAAGCAGGAACCAGAAAGCAAAATACCTTCATAGTTATCTATGATGAAGTTCTAAAGTTTTTCTTTTTTTGTTTCTCTTAACTAAATTTTTATTATGGAAAATTTCAGACACACACAGAAGTAGAGACAATAATGATAATATAATGAATCCCCATGTGCCTGTGTTTAGTTCATATCTTGACCCCCCCTCTTTATTTCTGGAATATTTAAAGCAAGGTATCAATATTATTTGTAAATGGAATTAGGGAGTTTTGTTTTGTTTGTAATGCCAACTATGTTACTAACAATAAGAAATGTGTTAAAATAGCACATAAAATGAATCCCTAATATAGTATCCTCTGTGTTGAGGCACTTTTTCCTCAGCTTAGAATTGCCAAGAGAAGCTTTTGACCTGGGAAGCTGTAGTCCTGAAGCCCTGAAATCCTTTTCCTCAGAATAGGAAGCCTGTGGTGGCAGTGCTTGACACCTCATCAAGACTGGAGCATTTAGTCCACTGAGTTTAGGAATGGCTCAGCTATAGTCTGTGTGCTTTGTAGAATTCTCCCCAAAGGCTAATGTTCCCACAGCCCTCTTGCGTTCTGTTCTGACTTCTCTTAAACTTATTGCCCTAGTCTTAGCTTTTGTCTAATTCAGGTAAACAGAAAAATGCCAAAGGGAATTAAGACAGGTCCAGTTTCATTTGATTCAGTGACTCATTCTTGGGAAATGTGTCAAATTTCTAAATCAAATTTTAAAAAATGGGAGTATATTTCATACGGAATTTTTTTAATGTTTGATTTTTGGAACAATTTCAAACTTAAAGTTTGGTTCTGAGAATAATATGAAGAACTTCCTATATACCCTTTATCCATATTTATCAAATTTTAACATTTTACCACATTTGCTTTATTACTCAATTTTTTTTCTGAACCATTTGAGATTAACTTGCAGATATGTAATTTAAGAGTACAAAGAGGAGGTGCTAATAAATGGTAATGGCTGCTGTTTATTGTGCTGTTACTACAAATCAGGTGTCCGCTAGAAGCTTTCTGTGCATTAACCTCATTTAATCCTTACAGCCTGATGAGGTGGGTAATGGTCTTATGCTTATTACAGGTGACAAAGTTGAGGCTCAGAGTTTAACTAATGGTATGTAGTTGGTGAGAGAGAGCTAGAATTTGCACCAAGATCTATGTGGCTTCACTGTCTTGATTTCTATTCTAAATAAGTGGTGTCATTCTTCCAATGATTAAAGATCATTGTATAGTGGTTATGTAGTGAGTGTGAAAAGTACACCATGGACTTGGAAAAAGATCTTCGTGTCATTCTTACAGTCTCCATTCCCTTACCCTGCCTTACTTTTGAACCACTGGGTTAGCTGAGAGCAATCCAGGCAAAAGAGTAAAAATAAAGCATGCTGGGAAATAAGGTATTAAGCAACCTTGTTGTGGAAATGGATATTTTTGGGAAATGTTCTCTCTGATTCATGGCTTTTGTTCCTTCATTGCAGGCCAAGCAGATAGAACTTCATTTCACTATTGGCGAAGCTATTACCAGTGCTGCAATAGGAACTAGTTCTGTGGCTGCCCGAGATGCCTGGCTAGTAACTGAAGAAGAATATATTCCTCCTGCTGGTACCATATATTCAGTTATCGATTTATAATCACCAACTAACCCTTTTCTGTTCTTGTTACCATATTTGAAGTGAAAGAAGAAATCTGTATGTTCTGTTTTAACTCCTTTTCAAATATTTACATATGACATCACTTTGGTTTAGTCAAGGAAAATAGTTGGCTGAACGAGAGTGAGCATGAAGTGAATGAGAACTTTTTTTAGTCTTTTGGCAAGCAAGCAGAGAGTTAGCCTGAATTACCCTTGGATTACCTTTCAACTTGTGTTCTTTACATACGGGTTGGTTTATTCAGCCAGTTTTAAAAGTCAAGACATAGCAGTTTCTAATATATTTGTCCCGTAATCCTTTATCACATAATGAAGTTTCAGGGTCATCTCCTTGCATGCCAGGTGCCTCCATACTAAAGCTGTGCTGGCTTCTGGTGACTGTGGGTGAGGGAGTGTGTGGTTTCTGACTACATGTTATAAAACTGTGATCGTATATGTCCTGTGGTGGATTTAAATTTGGAATTGAAATATATTTAAGTATTTGAACCAGAAGTTAATTTTAATAATTAAAACAAAGGAAAAATCAACAAGTTTCTTTTATTCGCTATTTTCTCAGTAGAAGAAATTCCAAGATAGTATTCTCGTGGTAACGATTCCAATATGAATTGTATTCTGTCATGAATATATTAACTTAATTACTGCATTTTGTGGTTGTAGTTACCATTTAACACTGCATTTTACATACTTATGTATTCACCTATTATTTCATTAGCTACCATAAAGAGATTTAAAGGAAATAGAGAAACATACCTTTTCTGTCACTCTAATTAGGGTAACTGTGGGTTGATGGAAGCTGATAGAGTTAATTCTCTGAAGGTTCTCTGAAAAGCATATGATGCAAGTTAAGGACGAATTTGTATAGAAGAAGAAGATATTCAAGGAAGAAAAATGACCAATGTTAATAAATAGGCAACCAGATCTGAAGTAGAAATTCTCAATTTGCATGTGAGAGTTGATGTTGGAGACTTAACAGAGCAGATGTGCTTATAAGAGGCAGTTCTGAGTCCATAGATTTCTACATAGTGACATAAGCAAAAGAAGTTTAATGGAGAGGGTACTAGGCCAGTCCTCAGACTTCTGAACTTCCTGTGTTACCTCAAGTTCTCCTTGGAAGACTGGATTGTGCTTGGCTCTTTGCTCGGCCAAAGGAGTCTTGACTAAATTACCCATTCAGTGTTAGGGTTCACCCCATCTTTGTGTGTTAGGGAAAGGAGAATATAAAATTCTGTGGAGAGTGGGTGATGGTGAATCTTTGACCTGAATTTTGTTCATACATGTTCTATTTGTTATTCTCATCTCAGTGCTACTCAGCATTTTGGATATTATTTTGTTACAGTGTACTAATCCTGCTTCATAGAAGGGGCAGCATTTGCAAACACCCTTAGGGTCTAGGGCTTAGCTATCTTAGTATCTCAAGTATGTTACACAGTGCCTGCTGCACTGTGGGAATCTAGTAAGGGCTGGTTAATTTGGTAAAACTCCAGAGAGCAGAACTGCAGATTGTGGTATGGGAAAGTGAAATAAGGAACTGTATCTGACTCTGAGAACTAGATTAATGACTAGAGAGGAGCTAATAGCACCAACCTTTTTTTCTGACCAGGATTCCCATCCACTAACAGGGCTCTATCTTCTTCACTGGTTTTGTGTGAGTCTAGTTCTAGCTCTTCTTTCTCTTAAGAGTATTACCAATCAATAAAATACCTAGGAATAAACCTAACCAAGGAAGTGAAAGACCTGTACTCTGAAAACTACAAGACACTCATGAGAGAAATGAAAGAAGATACCAATAAATGGAAACACATCCTGTGCACATGGATAGGAAGAATTAATATTGTCAAAATGGCCATCCTGCCTAAAGCAATGTATAGATTCAATGCAATTCTTATCAAAATACCAATAGCATTCTTCAACAAACTAGAGAAAATCATTCTAAAATTCATATAGAACCACAAAAGACCTCGAATAGCCAAAGCAATTCTGAGAAGGAAGAATAAAGCTAGGGGGGTTATGCTCCCCAACTTCAAGCTCTACTACAAAGCCACAGTAATTGAGACAATTTGGTGCTGGCACAAGAACAGACCCATAGACCAGTGGAACAGACTAGAGAGCCCTGATATAAACCCAACCATATATGGTCAATCAATATATGATAAAGGAGCCATGGACATACAATGTGGAAATGACAGCCTCTTCAACAGCTGGTGTTGGCAAAACTGGACAGCTACATGCAAGAGAATGAAACTGGATTATTGTTTAACCCCATACACAAAAGTAAACTCGAAATGGATTAAAGACTTGAATGTAAATAATGAAACCACAAAACTCTTAGAAGACAACATAGGCAAAAATCTCCTGAATATAAGCATGAGCAACTTCTTCCTGAATGCATCTCCTCAAGAAAGGGAAACAAAAGCAAAAATGAACTCATGGGACTACATCAAACTAAAAAGTTTTTGTATGGCAGAGGACACCATCAACAGAACAAAAAGGCATCCTACATTATGGGAGAATATATTTGTAAATGACGTATCCGACAAGGGGTTAACATCCAAAATATATAAAGAACTTACATGCCTTAACACCCAAAAAGCAAAGAACCTGATTACCAAATGGGCAGAGGATATGAAGAGACAGTTCTCCAAAGAAGAAATTCAGATGGCCAACAGACACATGAAAAGATGCTCCACATCACTAATCATCAGGGAAATGCAAATTAAAACCACAGTGAGATATCACCTCACACCAGTAAGGATGGCCAGCATTGAAAAGACTAAGAACAACAAATGCTGGCGAGGATGTGGAGAAAGGGGAACCCTCCTACACTGCTGGAGGGAATGTAAGCTAGTTCAACCATTGTGGAATGCAATATGGAGGTTCCTCAAAAAACTAAAAATAGAAATACCATTTGACCTGGGAATCCCACTCCTTGGAATTTACCAAAAGAATGTAACTTCTCAGATTCAAAAAGACATATGCACCCCTATGTTTATCGCAGCACTTTTTACAATAGCCAAGATATGGAAGCAACCTAAGTGTCCATCAGTAGATGAATGGATAAAGAAGATGTGGTACATGTGTATACACAATGGAATACTATTTGGCCATAAGAAAGAAACAAATCCTACAATTTGCAACAACATGCATGGAGCTGGAGAACAGTATGCTCAGTGAAATAAGCCAGGCGGAGAAAGACAAGTGCTAAATGATTTCTCATTTGTGGAGTGTAACAACAAAACAAAACTGAAGGTACAAAATGGCAGCAGACTCAGAGACTCCAAGAAGGAACTAGTGGTTACCAAAGGGGAGGGGTGTGGGAGGGGGCGTGGGGAGGGAGGGAGAAGGGGAATGAGGGGTATTATGTTTAGTACACATGGTCTGGGGGATCACAGGGAAAACAGTGTAGCACAGAGAAGGCAAATAGTGAATCTGTGGCATCTTACTACACTGATGGACAGTGACTGCATTGGGGTATGGGTGGGGACTTCATAATATGGTTAAGTGTAGTAACCACATTGTTTTTTCATGTGAACCTTCATAAGAGTGTATATCAATAATACTTTAATAAAAAAAAAGGGTATTACCAATCTAGGATCCTCTCTTGCCCATTTCATGATTTCTGAAATCATATTTTCCTGTGCTTCTTCCTTTTTGGTCTAGTTACTGGGTTGCCTTTTCACCCAGGCCTTTAGTGTATACCAGCACTTTCTTGGAAAGTTTTTCACTTCGTTTTTGCAAGATTGCATTTTCCTAGATTCCTTATGTGTTTCACCTCTTTTCACTCTCCGTTGTTGGCTCTTTTTCCTCCACACTCCCCATCAGTGTTGGGATGTCCCAGTTCACCCATGCCCATGGCTTATCCAGTATATGTTGGTGATGCCCAAGTGGACATCTCTCTTGACCCATTTTACACTGCACAGCTGTACTTCCACAGTTTACTAGGCACTTTCACACAGAGGTCCTGCAGGCACCACCACTTCTAAAAGTCTGAATCTGAAATTATCATCTCTTCCTCTTCTCACCGTCTAAAACTGTCTTTTTTATTCTCTAAAATTATTCCTTCTCTTTGTTCCCTATCTCAATTAATGATAACTTAATTTCTACCCAGATTCGTAAACCCAGTGAAGGCAGAGAAGGGAAAAGGTCTCAGACTAAGGCTAGGGCAAAGATCAGAGTCAATGAAAATTGAAAGAAGAGGAGTCCAGGAAGGAACCATGAAGGAAGGTTGAGAAGTGTTTGCAGGAGAGCCTGAACTTTAGACGTGAAGGTGTAGTTAATTAGGAGGAGGAGTGAGTAGTTAATTTTAAAGGTAATGGTGGTTTTTATTTTTATTTTACAAATAATTGAAAGTGTTTTATTTCATCTTTTCCATTTCAGATATTGATAAATCAACAATTTTGTTTTCTTTAAAATAGTGATTTCCTAAGATCCTTTTGGCAACTGACTTTTTTCTAGAGGAAATAAAATATATGTGAAATTATTTTCACAGCCACAGAGGCTTAAATAGTAAATTAGTACTGCAAATATTTATTGAGTGCTTAGTCTGAGCCAGGTACAGTTCTAGGTGCTGGCAGTCAGGCATGATCAGAACAGTTGGAAATTCTGCTCTTGTGGAGCTTACATTCTAGAGGGGGAGGTGGCAAGAAGCAAGATGAGTAAAGGAAAATACGCCACATGCTAAATGGTGATAAGTGCTATGAAGAAAAGTAAAGCAGAGAAAGCAGATCGATAAAACTTGGGTGGTGATTTTGAGTGCGTAGGGCACCTATTCTCAGGAAAGTGCCATCGATGGTTCCAGTGCAGCCCTGAGGTGGCTGAGGGAGTGAGCTGGCTCTTCTTCCCACCCACTCCTCCCTCGCGGTGTTGGGATGTCTCAGCACACCCACTGGGTGACCGAGGACCAGTGTCCTCACGGACATAACTAGAGGCCAGTCGGATATATGAGTGTGCAATTCTGAGGAGTTCAGTTGGAAAATATTTGTGAGTATCTTGTAAAGATAGCATTTGAGGCATGAACCTGGGGAGTGAAGAGAAAAGAAAAAAGGTCCCACAACTGAGCTTCTTGGAGTCCCCAGGGTTTTGAGTTTTGGTAGATGAGGGGAAACCAGGGAAGGACCCTGAGAAGAAACAGTCTGAATTTGGGGGGTCTTGGAAATGAAGTGAAGAAAATCTGTGGAGGTGTGGGGTTGGGGGTCAACTGGGTTGTATACTGTGAAGTGATGATTGACCTTAGCCACAAGACAGTAGTTGGTGACTAGTAATTACTGTTAGGGTGGAGGAGCTAAAACCCTGATATGGAGAGGATTGGAGTTTAAGAAAAATGTCGACCATGAGTATAGACAACTATTTTGAAAAGTTTTAATGTGAAGTAGTGGTTCTTGACTGGTAGAAGGAGATTTTGCCCCCCAGGGGACATCTGGTAATGTCTGGACCTGGGGTTGGGGAGATGCGGTGCTACTGTACACTAGTAGGTAGAGGCCAGGGATGTTGTTCAACGTCCATCAGGGTGCAGGCCAGCTCTCCCCAACAAACTCCCCAGCCTGAAATGTCAGTGGTAGTGAAGTTCAGGAGCCCTGCAGTAATAAAGGAAAGGAGGAAAATGGCACAGTGGCTGGAGGAGCAAAGTGAAGTCAGAAGGTGCCTATTGATGTGTTAATTTTTAGATGAGGGATGAGAAAACTATAGTAGAGGAGGACAAATTGCTGAGACTAGAGCAAGTGGGGCAGAGGAAAGTACAGAGATTTCCCTGTATGCCCTATGCCCACATATGCATAGCATCCCCTGTCGTGGGGATGAATTCTCATTCTGGGGAACTCAAGTTACCTGAGTTCCTTGGAAAGGTTATATTTAGTTTATGCTAGGTTCTGAAATGAATCAATTCCCATTTAGATTTTATTATGTTATAGGATTAATTGTTGTATAAAGTAAATGTTGATTAAACTTTAAATATTTTTAGGAAATTTATTCAATTATTTTAATTGCTTCTTATTTGTTTTTCCCCAGGAGCCAAAGTGAATGATGTGGTCCCCTGGGTACTGGATGTGATTTTAAATAAACACATCATCAGCCCCAACCCACATGTGAGGCAGGCAGCCTGCATCTGGCTCCTTTCCCTTGTGAGGAAGCTGAGTACCCATAAAGAAGTGAAGGTAAGCCGTGCTATAAATGTGATCAGCTCTACTGGAAACTTCTTACGAAATATTCATAATTGCAAGGTAGTAGGGAGGAAAGGGTATAAAGGGAGGGCCATTACTAATGGATACTTTAAAATAAGCTGTGCCTGAAGAAATGAAGGATGGAGGCCTGATATATGTTGCCTGGAAGATGATATTAAACTTGAAGGTATAAAGTCAGAAGAAGTGGTAAGTACGGGGAGGCTTAGACTGCATCATACTACCTGTAAGCAGTATAGCCTTCAGGTAATTTGGCCACCTTTAAAGATGAGAGCACAACAGGGTTTGTGATGGCTTTGGGTGTAAGACTTTGCAGGTTTATGTACCCTGAGAGCAAGATTCTTACTCTCCTGAAGAGGTGGAGTCTCAGTGTTCTAAATGCCTTTTTCTTCTTTCAGTCTCATCTTAAAGAAATTCAGAGTGCATTTGTTTCCATTTTGTCAGAAAATGATGGTAGGTTATTGGTAAATATTTGATTTCCAAACATCATTAATCTTATATTTTAAATTTTGGAAAGTCTGGATTAGTGAACATAAAGAAGGGCATACATAGGAAACTCAGTTCTTAATTATTAGATCATGTTCTTCAGTTTTGCATTTAAAAAAGGAGACTTCTTTAATAGTACTTCTACTAAATAGCTTTCTTCTACTTCTGATTCTTTCTCTTTGTGATTTAAACCAGAAGAGAGTGAACATCTATGTGTTAGACATTTAAAAAGTAGATTTTGTTTTATAAATTGTTGTAAACATAAGGTCTTGTATTGACTTTCATTTACAAAAGTAGGAGGTGGGTGTATTGCAGTGACGTGAGACTGACCTCATGTGCACAACTTGCAGTCTCTTGATCCTCTGTCACTGTACACTGCATGCTTTAAGGCCCAGCAGTGTGGACTTGGTTTGTGAGTTGGATCTTTTGTGAAGGTTGTTCTCATTTACAGGGACTTTTTGTTGTCATGTCCACTGAGATGATTTAGTACATTTTTAATAAAATAGGCAGGTTAAGTATGTTTTCATTTCTTTATTTTGATGTTATTTTGGGTTTATGTTCCAAATATTTAAAAACTTTGACTTGACCGGAAGATGAAGTTTTCTTAAAGTAATATTATTTTGTCTGACTTTTGTGTAGAACTTAGCCAAGATGTTGCCTCAAAAGGCCTTGGGTTGGTTTATGAACTGGGCAATGAACAAGATCAACAGGAATTGGTTTCTACACTTGTAGAAACACTTATGACTGGCAAAAGGTACAGTAAATGTGAAAATTACAGATTGAATTCATAGGGCAAGTTTTACACTATACTGAGAATATGCAACAGAAGAAGGAGAAAATCAGCATTTGTTTTTCTTGTTTATTAAGCCTTTTTAAAATTGCAAGTTCAGTCTTTGTTATGCTGTGGAGAGCAGTTTAATTATCCAGTACGTACTACTGAGAAAGTAAACTACTATTTAGAAACATGCTAGAAAGTGAGGCTTTCAAAATTAGATGATCTCAGGACAGGTAAAGCATTGGATTACAGAAATACCATAATTACTGTTAGCTAAATGAAAATGAAGACATGGAGAGGAAGCTTGCATATTATTCACAGTCTGATCTGTGAAGAAAACGATAGAGGAAATCATTTTTGTGATTGGTGCTTCCTGATAGGAAGGATAGTTTTTAATGTGTGACTACATTTAATTCAGTCTAACTTTGTATGGGATGTCTTTTAGATCTTTTTGTTCATCCTAGACTTCATTTTACAGAATTGTCAGGCTAATAGAAAGGATTAGTTGACTTTTACATCTTGCACATGGTAGATACTTATTAGGAAAATTGATTTTATCAGTTTACAAGTGAAATATCACTTAGTTGAATGCCAGTATGAAAAATTTGAGACTAATCCAAATTCTTATCTTTGTTTTGGTTTAGAGCAAAACATGACGTTTCTGGAGAGACAGTGCTATTTCAAGGGGGAAGCCTTGGCAAAACACCTGATGGGTAAGTGTATGCCAGATCCATGGGCCAGTCATTATAGGCATCGTTAGTGAATAGAAGTTGATTGCCATCTCCTAGGAAATACTGTGTCTTATTGGAGGAAGAAAACTATAGAAAAAACCTAATGTCTTAGATTGAGTTTCTTAAGAAATAGACTCTGAGATGAGGACTGTGTTCTGGGATTTTACTGAAGGGTGCCCTGGGACCCTCACCTTAAGGGAGTGAGGAAGCAGGTTAGGGCCGACGGCCCAAGGAGACACTGAACTGCTGCCAACACCCGAGCAGATACCAACCTGCAGATACTGGAGCTGGGCTGGGCTGGCCCTTCAGAGTTATCTTTCTTTATGGGGCCCAGCCTTTATGTCTACTCACTAGGACTTTACATCCCCTCAGAAACTAGCCATTGGTGCTGGGCTGCTCTGGGCAGGACGTGACCTTGGACGGAGGGCAGTTCTGTCAGCTCCCAGTCAGCAGAGTCCTGAGCGAGAACCCGGCAGCACAGCTCAGCACCTGCTGCGCCTAGCTTGTTGGTGGGGATACCTCTTCTTTGTATCTAGGAGTCCACCAATTTAGCATTTCAAACTAATATCAGATTAATTATTAGAGCCTCCTTTGTCTTGTCATTGTTCTATTGTGGTTAACACTGTTAGTTTCATCTCAAAATCCTCAGGTGAAACAGTGCAGCTTGCCCTGCCTTGCTGTGGCCTGATGTGGGGAGAGCTGCCTCAGGGCTGTCTGCAGCATTAGAAGGCAGCCGTTTGTTCCGTCCTTGGCCTTCTCCCCCAGTTCACTGTTGACACATTGAAAGTTGTTTTCATTCCACTTGCTCTCCTTCTATACTCCTAAATTTTTATAAAGTTCTCACTTTTTACAAAATAACTAACACAAATAATCAGGTATTTGAGCAAATATTACTTGTTCAGAGGAAAGTTCACAGGACTCGTTGTTACCAAGATTGGGGTGCCCTTGTTTGGAAAGATTTAGTGATGACAAGAAATTGTCTTTAAGTGGTTCATTATGAGAGCTTCACACACAGTACTGCTGTGTGCCTGTCTAGTGGGGAGGCTCCCCCTCTGTGGGCCTTCTCAACCTGATTCTCTGCTCTGGTGATGAAATATCTCAATATTAGAAGTTTAGTGAAAATAGAATTTTAAAATATCCCGGTAATGGTGATGTAATTTTTATTAGGTTGGAGAGTTGAGAAATAGATTATTACATACTTTTTATTCATTTGTTTCCAAGCCAGGGCCTCTCCACTTACAAGGAGCTTTGTTCTCTGGCAAGCGATCTTAGTCAGCCAGATCTGGTGTATAAATTTATGAATTTAGCCAACCATCATGCAATGTGGAACTCAAGGAAGGTAAGTTGCTACCATCGGACAGTTTTTATTTTTTAATTCCTTCCAAAACCTTCTTTTACTTACTTGCTACATTGACAGACAATGACAGTTGATAGGCAGTGTGTTTTGTAAAAGTCTATGGTTAGAGAGAGCCAGGCCACCACATGGCTGTTATCATCAGTTGGTAAAGCTGAGGCACCCAATAAAGCAGGCTGTATTCAGAGACAAGTTTGGGGGGGAGAATTTTGTCATCTTCATTTTTTAGTGTGTTAGTTAATACTGTACTACCGCAGATGTATCTGAGCCACTTATTCTCACTGTTATTTTTTTAGGGTGCTGCTTTTGGTTTTAATGTAATTGCTACCAGGGCTGGAGAACAGCTGGCTCCTTTTCTGCCTCAGCTAGTTCCTCGTCTTTATCGTTACCAGTTTGATCCCAACCTTGGCATCCGACAGGCCATGACGAGTATTTGGAATACATTGGTTACTGACAAATCAACGGCAAGTATCTGTGAACCCTTGTCCAAGATTTGCATGGGATTCAAACCCAGTCTTCACCTTCCTTTCCACTTTGTAAACTTATTTGTTTAAAGAAATAAACTCCTTTCATTCCTTGCTTTCTTCCTTCTTTGAAGTTACCACAGATGCTTATAGTAGCATTTATTGAAATTTCAAAAATGGAGTGGTTGGCTAAGGAAATGGTAGTGTGTTCCCACAGATGGAATGCTGTTTGGTGACAGACACCATGGGTACAGTGACAGACACCCGTGGGTACAGTGGGGGACAGGTCACGGTTCCTGCTCTCGAGAAGCTGATGTAGTTGAGGCAGTAGACAAGGAGCAGGCAGTTACCATATATGGTTTTCTGTCACCAGGTTGCTTCTCATATTCTGTTCTACTCTTAGATACTAGGATTTCTCAGGGCTTACTCAGGATTTCTGACTGCCTTTTACTCTCTCAACTTTATCTTTCTAGATGATCTCATCAGTTCCAGGGCATATAAATATCATCTTTATTGTGATGGTTCTTAATCTTATATTTTTGGCCCAGATGTGACCTTTGCTCCTAACTTGCATATCTAACTGCCCACTTGGCATTTTCACTTGGGTATTTAAAGATACCATAGACTTAATATGTCTAGAGCAGAACTTTAAAGAACAACCTTCCCCCTCTATGCTCAGCATTCATCCATACACCCAAGCCAGGAAACTTGGTGTCATCCTTGATTCTTGTCTGTGTTACTCTCACCCTCAACTGGTTGAGTTCCAGTAGCAGATTCTGTTGTTTCTGCTTTCAGAGGACTCCTTGAATCCATTTTCTTCATTCTCTACTTCTTTCCTAATGAACAGGTTGTCAAATTTCTCTTCTCTTTGCCCTTTTTCATTGAATTAGCAGTAGAAGTGATTTTTTAAAATGCTAATTGTATCGTGCCATTTGTGGTTGACATCCTTTGGTGGCTCCATAATTCACTTTAAACAAGTTCTGTGACCCTTATCATGTCTTCTCAGCCCCTGCACATGGTGTGGCCTTTCCTGTCTCTTCAGTCTGATACTAGGATTGGGTGTGCTTGTTCACAGTGGTAGTCACTTGTGGGCTCAGCTTTGAAGGTTTGGTGAGTTTTGTTTGCTCTGGAAGAGTACTCAGTACCAATTAGTCAACCAAAATCTAAGAGGCCATTTGGCTTTATAGATTGGAGTTCAGGGCACAGGCCTAAGCTCTCAATATGTATCACCTCTGTATGAGTGAAAGATGAAGCCACAAGTGTGGTGGTGATTGCTATGAAGACTCTTTAGAGAAGTGCACATAGGAAGGCATTGTTTATTATATCTTGAGTGAGTTATTTACCTCTCTGTCTTGAGTTTCTTACATATAAGTGAGGATAACAAAACCTGTCCTACCTTCAAGAGTAAAACTGGAAAAGTGTAAGTTTTGAGCGTAAAAATTGAGTCTACCATTAGGTTGTTATTACCAAATTGATTAGTATATATATCAAAATAAAACAGAGGCTTAAAAGATTAAACTCATCATTCATTCTGAACAGTCATAGTACTTCTTTATGTGCCAGACACTGTGCAAGGTAGCAGGGAGGCAAAGACAAGTGAGGTAGTGTCCCTGCCCCCAAGGTCTCAGTGTGCCTGAGCAGTGTGGTTACTGTGTGGTCTGATGAGTGCATGGAAGAAGGCGCTGTGGAAACACAGAGGGGAGTAGCCCGGGCTTCTCTGCAGAGGTGATGCCTGATTTGAATCTTGAAGGACAAGTAGGAATTAACCATGCAAGCTGGAGATGGAAGGGCATTGTGAGGGGGTGGGTAGGGTGGTATGTACCAAGGAATGGAGGTGAGGTTGGATAGGATACCTCTGGAGCTGGTGGGTCACAAAGTGTTTCATATCCATGTCTGGGTGATTGGACTTTGTTCTCATGCATTAGGAAAATAAAGGAGGATCAAGTTTGGTTTTAGAATGATCATTTTGAAAGATCTGGCAACCAGAGAGGGAGAGAGTTGTGAGCTAAGAGGCCTAGAGCGACATAATGCTGTTACATACAGAAACACGATCAGTGTGGTTGAGAAATGAAAAATTTGATTGTTGATGGGTTTTGGTTTCCCATTTTTAATTATCCTTTTGTTTTCATTAGGTGGATAAATATTTGAAGGAAATTCTTCAAGATTTGATTAAGAACCTTACCAGCAGTATGTGGCGAGTTCGTGAATCCAGGTACCATTCTTGGAAATACAGGACTAATCAAATACAACTGAATTTTTTTTCCTTCAAATTTCCAAGCTTTGTACTATTTGCAAAAGGAATAAATTAATATTACTTAAAGTGCTTATTTCTGATTGGGTTAGACAGTTACTTTTAACTATTTCAACTCTAGTCAGTGGTTTTCCTGAGTTGTTTTAGTTTATGCAAGTATGATATTAAAGAAGTGGAAGATCATGTATTAATTGGTAGATATCAAGATATATTTATATGCCCTCATTACTTCATAGGGTAGCATTTATTTATGTATACCAATATATAAGTATATATACCAATATATAGTTTTTATAATAAATAGAGAATGAATATTTCTCTTTATCCAGTGCCTGCCATGTACTTGGTGGTGTGCTAGCCCTGGGGGTACACTGATAAATAAAAAATGATGTGTCGTCCTAAAAAGATTTTACTATAGTTGTGGGAAACAGACACTTGATAATGTAAATGTCTTTGGTATATTAGAGGTACCAAGGACAGAATAGTCATTGCTGTCTTGGGGTGAGGAGGTTATGACCAGAAATACAGGCAGAATTCCTATTCTTGTTTGGTATGAATGTTTCATAGTAAAATTTTGAGATTTCTTGATCACATATTTGACCCCCAGTTGTTTATTTTCAGCTGTTTAGCTCTAAATGATTTATTGAGAGGAAGACCACTAGATGACATCATTGATAAACTTCCAGAAATTTGGGAAACTCTTTTTAGAGTACAAGATGATATAAAGGTATTATAGAAATCTGTATTTATTCATAGAAAAGCTTAAACTGGGATTGTTAAAATTTATGTATTTCAAAATGCACTATGCAGACACGTTTAAGAAACCACAGTTTCCTCTCAAAGTTGCAGTCTTGATGTGCCTGGTGCCTATGAAGTTGTAAGGTTTTGGGGGTCTTTAGATCTAAATTGAATTGACTTTTTTTTTAAGTTGGCTGCCACCTTTTCTTCAATAGCAATTTAATTATGCTGTTGATTAGGGACATGACAGTTTTGAAATAATCCAGAATAACTCTACTTGATCAGTTTCATTATTGGTTCAGTCACTCCCAAATGACTTGACCAATTCCTCTGAATTGTTTCCTGGGCAATTTAAATTTGAGATATTTTGTTATCTTACCATTAAAATTAGGCACCTCAGTTTTTCCTTTTTTTCCTCCTTTCATTAGAGATTTTTTAATTCTTCCAGAATCCTCACATAGATCTTTATACATTTGCTTTTATAATATATTCAGTTCCTAAATTATTTTACCTAACAGCTGCATTTTTGTAAGGTCAAATTAGGTCACACTAATTAAAAAATATGACATTGTGATATGTTCCTTGATGGGCAAAGAGCCTAATGAGACACTGTTTTTTACTTGGTACTGAAAGTAGGATTTTTCACCAACCTGAGGCAGTTAAATAGGCGTTATGGGGCAGATGAGAATGAAACTTTAAGTTGCATGATACCATACTTTCCTCATTTTTAGGAATCTGTGCGAAAAGCAGCAGAACTAGCTCTGAAAACTCTAAGCAAGGTACCTAAACTCTTACCTTAAATTGAGGGTGAAGTGGGGCAGGGCTCTTGGTGACTGTGACAACTCACTGTTTGTGGTCTATGAAACACTGAGTTGCAGTGTAATTGGCATAGTGTTATAGTCTACTGTTCTTAACACTGAGTGACAAACTGGGTGTCATTTCAATAGAATTACTAGTGTTTTTAGCAAAGTATATCTGTATCTCTGGTCTCTAACTAGTGAGCTTTTCTGGGCCTTTTACATGAGGTATGACTTTCAGCTTGACCTTGAAGAGCACGTCACTCATTTAGATCAAGCAACATCTGTCTTTCTCTTAGTATTGCTATGTTAATGTTTTAATCTGTTTTTTGTATCTATGAGGTTGGCAAGCTTTTTGAAACTAGTTTCTCTCTTGAACTTGATTTCTTGATATATTAAGGACTTCTACATTCTATCTGTGTAAACCTTGCCTTAGGTTACATTGTTAATAAACAGTAAAACCAGGTTTTAAATCCAGGTTTCTTATTCCAGATTTGTGTTCTTAACAATCTAAAATTCTTGGTAGGCTGCCACCCAAAGTTATTGAGGATGATGATGATGATTATAATACCTTAAGCCTTCTTGGAAGTGCTTGCTTATACATTTTCCCATTTCATCTTCCACTGTTCCCTGTCTCACAAAACTGTTCCCTGTCTCACAAATGAGAAAACCAAAGCTTAGACAGTGAGATGCATTACCAAAGGTTCTCTTTAGGGTCATAAAAAATAGATTAACTTCTTTTCTGTGGATATGGGAGTAGAAAGTATTTTGTTAGATGAAGCCTTTGTTGGGTAAGAGGTTGGTTCCACTAATTTCCCTGCTCTTTGTACGTGAGGTTTGTGTGAAAATGTGTGACCCTGCCAGAGGAGCAGCTGGCCAGAGAACCATCGCTGTCCTCCTGCCTTGCCTTCTGGACAAAGGAATGATGAGCACTGTGACAGAAGTTCGGGCCCTGAGGTGTGAATCAGCTGAGGAAAGGAATGTATCACATCTACTTAGTTTCTAGCCATTTGGTAGAAATTGAGTTTCTTTGAATGTTAGATTTTTGAAGGTATAGAGAAATGAGTTGAGGAGAATCCAGAGGTAACCCAAGAGCATTTGTGAAAAGTTGTTAGTCAGAATATTTTTCTCAGAAACATTCTCATGGGAACCTTGCTTTTGAACAGCTCTCTGCTGTGACATTCTGCCTTGACTTTTTATTGCCGTGGGCCTCAGCCCCCAGCAAGCACATCTTCCTATTATGCCACAAGTTCCTACTGTGCAGCAGCTTGCTGGCTGGTTATTGTGTTTAGTAAGATTTCACAGTTTATTAGGTATAAAATAAATTGTACCATCTGCCACAAAGAAATGTTAAAAAATACACCCACATATTAAAGATATATGGCTATTTTAAGTTAAAATCAATAGGGAAGGATTGTAGTTTGTGTTTTTTTGTCTTTAAACTAAAATGCTATCTAGGAATTTTATCTGTTCCATATTCTACACTCTTAAAACTAGATGAAATTAATAATACCAACAGTATTTCCTACTAATAGTAACATTTCACACTAATAGTAACTAAGTAGTTAATGAGGGAAGATTCTTTTTAGCAGATTCTCCTAACAAAGGCAATGGAATGATAAAATTAGGACGTCACCATTTTGCTGTCCTCAGTAAAATAGTCTAGGTAATGATACTGAGCAGCTTCTAAATCCACCAGTGAAAAGCTGATGGGAAACCTCATAATGGGATGATTCAGACCCACCAAACCTGAACCGTTGGTCACTCTTAACAGCACATCCTGTATATACATCCCGATATGATGGAATATGACACATACAGCACCACCTGTGAAACATCCTTGTTTAAAAAAAATTGAACCTGACCTTGCTTTAGCTTGAAGGTCTGTGCAGGTGACAGAGGAACATGTTAAATAACACCATTAGAATACAATCAATGAGGACAGATAAATTATGAGAAAAAAAGAGGAAGGGCACCATTAAAGAGTAATGAAATGCAATAAATTTCAATGTGCGGGTGAATTGGATCTGATTCCAACAAACCAAGTCTTCAGACATTTGTGAAAAATCAAGGAAATTTGGATATCAAATATGAAAAAAATGATTAATACTTTCTGGGTGTGAAAAAATCATATTTAGATTGTTATAAAGAGTCCTTGTCTCTTAGTGACACATACTGAAGTTTAGTTGGGGATATGCTTCAAAATAATACAGTGTTGGGAAAATTGTGCCTGTGTGTGTAGAGGGTAAGTGCTAAGACCAGGCTCTATAACGAAGAGAATATTTTTCTGAATGCAACAAAAATAAAGAACATCTTAATGTTTAGATTTATAGAGTTTCTTGCCTTTATTAAAAGGACTCAGGGATTGTGTTCTGTGTGTCTGTAGCATTAATACCCTTGTGAAGATCAGCAAAAGTGCAGGAGCCATGTTGAAGCCACATGCACCAAAACTCATCCCAGCTCTGCTGGAATCCTTAAGTGTATTGGAACCCCAAGTTCTCAATTATTTGAGCCTCCGGGCTACAGACCAAGAAAAGGTGAGTTGACAGTACAAACACATTGGTAAGTATTATGGAGGAAGAGCCCTGTTAAGGTACTGAGTACTGAGGTATCTCTGGAGAATACTTACAGTGTCCTTAGGCAAACTCCGTGACTCGAGTGACACTCCTACCACTCTTGAAATAACTCGACTCCTGTAACTAAATGCAGGTTTTTTTTTTTGTTTGTTTGGTTTTTTTTGGTGGGGGAAGCCGGAGAAGGAGGGTGTAGATACTATTTTGTGAATTGGATAAAAACTAGTGCTTCCATTAAAAAAAATGCACTAACACTTAACAGTTTCTGGTACATAAAAAAAATTTTTTTTAGGAATTGGGTCTATATCTTCACAGAGTTTTTCTATAAACCACTTCCACCCTAAAAGTAAAGAAGATTTTTTATAAAGTAAAGAAGTAAAAAGTAAAGTAAAAAAGTAAAGAAGACTTTGGCATAGTCCAAAATTTTTCTGCTTTTCAAATATACTATAATTGCCTAGTTTCTGGTCAGAGTTGTTTTTAAAAAATTACAGATGAAACGTTTATTGTGAAAAATTGTAATAATACAGAAGGGTAGACAGTAATCCTCTAGGAGTCCCCTTTACCCTCCCAGCTGCTGTTTCCTGAGGTACCCTCTATCAATAGTTTTCTGAGTCTTTTATCAAATTCTTTTGTTGTCATTGCCTACAAAACCAAACACACGAATTTAAAAATAGACTGTGAATGTTGTTCTGCAACTTTTTTTATTAGCAGTGTATCATGTCTTTATATAGAGCAATTTCATTCTTTTTAAGGCGTGCATAGTATCCTACAGTGAGGGAATTTTGAATTTTGTCAGATATTTTGTAACATCAAAAATTGTGATTTCTGTTTTCTCCATGCTTTTGCTAGCATTGAATAACAATCTGATGAGCAAGAATCTCATTGTTTTAATTTATAGTTTCCTGTTATTAGTGTTGTCCATTTTCTTTTCGTACTGTGATAGCTTTCTATATTTGCGTGTTTCCATTACATGCTTATTTTTTACTTACTAATGTTTTTACACTTGTCTTCGTTTATAAGGCTATTAAACCTCTGTCATAGAGATTGTAAATGTTTTCTCTCAGGTTATTGTTTGATTTTAACTGCTCAAACTATGCTAGTAATTTTCTTTTCCTTTGTATCTATTATTGCTGTTTCTTTTCTATTCATCATTCTTTCCTTTTTTAATAGACTTGCCCCTCTTAGGTTCCCATAGCATATTTACTAGGTGCTGAGAATTAGGATGAATTCTAGTCCAAACTGCAGCCCTAGGCACGTTACTTCGTATGCCTTCCTTTTTGCATTTATGATGTCTGGATAGTGTTAACTTCTGCAGGGTAATCTTTAGACCAAACTACAATTGTAGATATGAAGGTCCTTTACAAAGTTAAATCAGTAAGTATATAAAATTCTTTATTGCTTGGACACAATTTTTAAAAACCTTCGAAATTTATTTTAGTCTATTCCTTTATTCAGTGGATGGAGAACCTGAGGCTCAGGAAGGCTGTATGAGTTGCTCAAAATCATACTGTTTACCTTCTAATTAGTTAATTTCTATTGTCTGAATTTCTCACCTGCAGTGAGATTCTGCCTCTATAGGTAAATTACCAGGTGTAGGTGAAAAGAAATTAGAGTTACACTTACGTTTGATTTTGCTTTATGTATATATTTTTAAACATTTCCTCTCTTCGGAAGAAAAGCTCATTTAAGGGTATTTGTGTGGGTTATTCTTAATTAATTGAATGTGCTGAGTGCCTTGAATTTGTGTTCTCAGGCTGCGATGGATAGTGCCCGACTCAGTGCTGCCAAATCCTCTCCCATGATGGAAACAATCAACATGGTAAGTGCCTAGTGTAATGAGAAAGTCTGTGTGTGTGTGTTACCTTAGGCAGGAACTCTTCAAAGTCTTTAGGCTATGTTAAATGAAGTACAGATTTAAGGGATGAGTCAATCAGCTGTTGTGACTCCAGTTTTTTCTTAGTACAGTTCTTTTTTACTTTTATATTACTAAGTGGAATAAATAATTTTCCAAATACTGGAATTCATTAGTCCATATTTGTGTTTCGTAGGAGAACAATATGTTAAAAGATCTCTATAAATCTAAATCTGTATCTCTTTTGGCCTGCCTGTTTAGAAAGGTTCAGATAATTGTCTTCCTTTGGGAGGAACCAGGAAGATGTAAGCTTGAGGTATTCAAAAGCATAAAAGGTAGGGAAAGAGAATTGAGCAGTATTGATACATTGTTTCAGTCATAAGAAGAGGTTTTCAGTAAAGAGCTGATTGGCACTGAGGTTCTAGATTGTAAAGTTCCTGGGGTCCTGAAGTCTCTGAAGCTGATTCTGTTGTATGTTCCCTGGAGTGGTTAACTGAGAGCTTGTGAGCTGCTGGAAATTGTTTTGCTAAGCAGATCACAAGACTGAACAAGAGAAGTAGCTAGTTTTTAGTGCTTACTGGGGGACTCTTACCAGAATTTGGTCTCAGGATGTCTCAATTGGATTACTGGGGGAAAAGAAAGCTTAAAGAAATAGGAATAGTTAGCAAACACCTTTTAGATGTGATCATTAATAATAGAATATGTGTCATTGCATTTCTAAAAATATAGCAGATATAGCCAAAAAGTTGATTTTAATAAGATGAGTTATTAGGACAGGCCCTGGTTTAATTTAGGTCTTTTACACTGAACATGGATTGATAAAGAGGAAGTAGGCCCAAGGAAGTCTTTTCTTCTTGGGTAATGATTATTTATTTTCTCCTTTAGCAAGCCAGTTGTTTATTATTTATCTTTTTATTTTCTTTACACTTTAATGTTATGTTTTTTTTTAAATGATGAACACTTTTTCTATTCATAGTACAGTGGTGGGTTTTAACATTGAAATCAGGGCAAAATCAAAACAGCAATTTTTCAACTTAATGTCAAACCCAGTGGGTGCATATTTGACATGGACAGTTTTTAATTGAAGTTTTATACTGACATAATGATTTGCTTAGGTTAACTTTGTATTTATTCTCTTCCAAAAGTGCCTGCAATATCTTGATGTGTCGGTGTTGGGTGAGCTAGTTCCTAGATTATGTGAATTGATCAGAAGTGGTGTGGGTCTTGGAACTAAGGTAAGTAAGTGTTTTTTTTACAAGAAGAATTTGCATCTTCATTAATTTGGGCCAAAAATATAACAGCCATCGTGTTTGAAATTTGTATTTTTTCATAAAACCTAATATTATTTTACATTAACCATTTTGTTTCTGTGGTTGCACTAATAACTTACAACACGTATCTCACTCAGGATATATAACATGTGACTTCTTCAGTAAATCATTTCTTACTTTTTTAGTGGCATCATTTTTGTCCCCTGCTTGCTATGTTCATACTCTCTGGGGCTTTGTTCACTATCAGTTATTAGTGGCCGGTCACATCCAGTTACCAAGGGGTAGTTGTTTTGGGTGGTTTAGCGTTTTTCACAGAGGAGTCAGCAGATGTGTTGATAGGAAAATGTCTTCCTCTCCAAGAACTTGGAGGGATCCCACGCTGCCCCACCTTTAAAAACAAGCAACTCACATGTGTGTCCTCCTGACAGAATTAACACTTGCTTGTATTTAAAAATTTTAGCATTTACAGATCAGGAGAAAGTTAAAAATTGTCCATAAGTGTACCATCCAGAGAGAATTGCTGTTAATATTTTGAAGTATTTCCTTCTAGTCAATTTTCTGGACTGTGTATGTCTTCTACAGTGTCCTCTTTAATGGCTGTATAATATTCTGTTGTGTGACTATAACATCATTTATTTAATCCATCAAGGAACATCTGATTTGTTTTTAACTTTTTTGATGTCAAAGCACTGTGAAGAATGTCTTTGGGTACATCTGGAGCTGTTCCCTTTGGTTTAATATCTAGAACTGGAAATATGAGAACAAGGGTGGACAAGTTGACATCTTTTGCCCTCCTGAAAGATTGTACCAATTTTCCTTCATACTTGCAGAGTATGAAAGCACCTGTCATCCTGTTGGAGGTCTTGGAAACATTCTTTGTGTTACTGATTTAAAAGTAGGAGTTTTCCCCTTTCTAGAGTGAATTCTGCAGGGGCTGTTAGGTTTTATGTATTTCTTATCTTTAAATTTTTGATACCTAAAATAAAGGGTTTGATAGACCGAACTTGTAACCATCAAATTTAGACCTCTGCCTTTGTAACCCTGTAGGGAGGCTGTGCCAGTGTCATTGTGTCTTTAACTACTCAGTGTCCCCAGGACCTAACACCTTACTCAGGTGAGTTTGTCACAATCATACGTGCTAATATTTTGGTATGGCCATGTCTTCTGTGACAAGGTTTTAAAAGGAAAAACAATTCTTTCAGACATGCCTGTGATACTACTGATGGTTTTTCTTTCTTTAAACTCCCCTCTTTACCTGTATCTCTTTGCCAGAGGTGCCAGGATGATCAAGTTAAACAACTTTTCACTGTTGTGTGTTTGACCATTTTGTAGTGGAATAAGGAGGAGAAAGTATCTGCCTCCCCTATAGGATTAGCTTACCATTTACAGCTAGCTTTACATCAGCATTTTTCTTTTCTTAGATTGGCTCCTAGATGGGGCTAATAAACTTCATGTACCTAGTGCTCATTTTTGCAACTTAACCTACAATATGCTAGACACAGATTAATCTTTAATTTACGTCAGGCAAAAGGAAGCAAATGGAGTACGAATGTAACATACAGGGTTCTAATCTTTAATTTACATCAGGCAAAAGGAAGCAAATGGAGTACGAATGTAACATACAGGGTTCTAAACTACCATGGAATAAATCAGGTATTAATTACAAGGTACAGTTTGTTTTGGTTCTGGGAACAAAACAGAACATTTGGTCAACCAAGGATCACATTTTTCTCCTTTACTTCTGATAGGTAAACTTCTGAGCGCTTTGCTTAGTGGTCTGACAGATCGAAACAGTGTAATTCAGAAATCCTGTGCATTTGCTATTGGCCATTTAGTTAGGGTGAGTTGAATTTCTTTAGTTAAAGACATACGATAAATTGGATAATTCTAAAGAAACAACTAGGATTGTTACTGTTTCTTCTTCAGACCTCACGGGATAGCGGCACTGAGAAGCTTCTGCAAAAGCTCAATGGCTGGTATATGGAGAAAGAAGGTACCTTTCTTTTCCTATTTTATATTATTTTTAACTTAAATGTTGGCAGTCTAATGAAACAATACAAATCATGTCTTGCCCTCTGATTTTGTGTACTTTGCTAGGAACATTTGAATTGATTTTACTGATTTGTTTTGCTGTGGTACAAGTTTAGTGTTAGTCTGTTTAGATCAGGTACCCTTAAAAATAATAACTATCATAAAGATGATGGTTTTTCCTTCTTTTCTTTAGAACCCATCTACAAGACCTCTTGTGCTCTGACTGTTCATGCTATTGGGCGGTACAGCCCTGATGTATTGAAGAACCATGCCAAAGAAGTTCTGCCTTTGGCATTTCTAGGCATGCATGAAATTGCTGATGAGGAAAAATCAGAAAAAGAAGAATGCAACTTGTGGACTGAAGTGTGGCAGGAAAATGTACCTGGTTAGTAAGCAGTGCCTGTGAATTAACCTGTTTCTTAAGAAATTCCACACCCGCAATTTTTTACTCATATGTCTTATTCATAAACTCATAACTGTTACTTTCACAGGACCTTAACAACGTGTGTCCCATTCGGCTTTGAGCATGACCCAATTGCTGAGTTCTCAAGTCTGGCACCCAGAACTCTTAGCTTTCCTGTCTTGTTGATGCCCATGCGAGAGAGTAGAAACTCTGCCCAAGCAAAGTCAACCTTTACTTCTGTTAGTTGGGAGTGAATAGTGATTTTATGATGCCTTAGAGTATTACTTTTTTTCACCTTGATACATATTAATGGATGATGCCCATTTGCATGACATCTTCCTGTGGACATAGCCAACTTCATTAAGTCCTACTGTTGTAGTCCCTTTCAGAGAATAGTGTGACGTAACTATTGAGAGTCACTGCTTTAGACTGATGGTCACTGACTTTTTTCAGATGCACTCAAGAAAAATTGGTTAATTTTTTTATGTGTGTGTCACTTAAAAGTTGCTTTAATTTTGCTTTTTTAATCTAGGTTCTTTTGGTGGCATTCGGTTGTACCTGCAGGAGTTGATTACCATTACCCAGAAGGCTTTACAGTCTCAGTCCTGGAAAATGAAGGCCCAAGGTGCAATCGCCATGGCATCAATTGCAAAACAAACCGGCTCCCTCGTACCTCCATATCTGGGAATGATACTGTCTGCATTACTGCAGGGCCTAGCTGGAAGAACATGGGCAGGAAAGGTAAAGGAACCATTCATTCCCAGTTAAACTGAAGGTATCCTTGAATTATGACTTCATCTTCTGTTTTCTATAAAAATTAGAATCTGGTTTTGTGGAATGTCAGATGGACTGCTTTTGTGAACCAGATTTCCTAGCCAATGGGAAGCGTTGGGTAAACTTTGCCTAATTACGTATGATATTGCATCAAAGTAAAACTCACATGTCTTTGAATACCACACAGTAATGCTGGAGATTGATTATTATTTATCCTGCTCAGTTTCCCAAGTTAAGTCTTCAATCAAGTGGTCACCATCTTATACCTACTGACCTCATGAACAGATCAGGATTGGGCATGTGGGAAACTGAGGAATAAGGTGACCTGTGTCTAAGCCTGGGACTGAGGATGCCCACCTCTGGGGCCTGTGAATTAGTAACAGTCTTGTTTTATGTAAGGGTGACAGTAGGATCTTTATAATGAGCACCCCGTGGGGAACATGAGATTGTGGCAGCATACTTGATGTAAAAGCTAACAGTGGCTAGGGCAGTCCTATAAAAGAAGTACTGGGGTAGGAGACATTGTTCTAAGTCCGTGGCTGACCTTTCTGCTTGTGTGACCTTGGGCAAGCCAGCTCTCCAGGCTTTATGAAATGATAAATGGGGATGGAGGCAATGACCCTGCTTCTGTGGTTTGAAACAAAATTCTGTGGATCTGCTTGTTAGACAGTAAAGTGCATTAAAGAAAAGATGACTCTGGCTAATTTTTGTTGTCATAGGTATTAAATATTCCTGAGGTAATTGTAGTCATAGTACAGAGAATGTGACACATATGCTTAATAATATTCACTCATCTTTCAACCCTTTAGGAAGAGTTATTGAAAGCCATTGCCTGTGTGGTGACAGCTTGCAGGTAAATGTTCTTTCAGTGAAGATGCCATTTCTTAAATTGAACGTGAAAGCTGGAGCCTTTGTAACTGTTCTGATGTTTTGTATGGATCCTGTAGTGCAGAGCTAGAAAAGCCTGTGTCCAATCAACCCAGCACAAATGAAATTCTCCAAGCTGTTCTGAAGGAGTGTTGCAAAGAGAATCTCAAATACAAGATTGTGGCGATTGGCTGTGCAGGGGATGTCTTGAAGGCCACCAAAGAAGATCGATTCCAGGAGTTTTCTGAGATTGTCATACCTCTCATCAAGAAGGTAATGACCACTCAGGCCTGGTTTATACTTAAAAAAAAAAAGATTCCTCGGTGTCCTGTTTTCATATTTTGTTAGGACTAGTATAGCTGCAAATAGCAGAAAATCCCCAAATACCATGGCCTCAAACAAGATAGATATATGTCTTTCGTGTGGTGGTTTAGGGATTCTGGCTCTTTTTAGCTCCTTACACTGCCATCACTAGAGTGTGGCCATTGTCTTCTTGGTCTGCAGTGTGTCTGCGTTCTAGGCAGGTGATGGCAGAGGAGATGAAGAAGGGACGAAGGGCCAAAGTAGGCATGTCACTTGTCTCTTGAGATTTCCTGGAAGCTGCTGCTTGGCCTCTTGACTTTGTCCCATTGGCCAGTGTGTGGCCAGATAGCCACAGCTGGCTGAAGATAAGGCTAGGAAAAGTAGTCTTCATTCCAGGCATCCATTTGCCTTCCATGGGAGAAGGTAGAGAGTGGATGTGTCTGTTTGTTTTTTAAAAACAAAGCAAAAAGATGAGTTTTTATGGCAAGGGTTTCACCCTGCAAGCTGGGAATCTCAAGGCTGCAAGAGCAGTGAGTTCCAGAGAGCAGATGTTGGAGTGAATGCACCGTCTCTGTCATAATTCTATCAGTGTGTCACTGTTAATTGCCTCTGTCATATATTAGGGGACTTTGATTAAAAAAAGACTGGTTTCATTTGGAAAATGAAGTACTTGTTTAAAGGCTGGGCACTCGTTCAGAGAAAGAATGGTATGGTTTACTTATACTTATTTTTTATGTGTGAAACTCAAGATATTTGAAATCGCATTCTTGTGTTGCTAATTTGCAGTTTTTTAGGTAAAAGGGCTTTTAAAATAATTTCTGTTACATATTTAGTAACAGTGTATGGATTTGAGAGACTTACATTCGAAATTGATGACATCATCAGCTATCTGGATGAGTCATTTCTCAGCCTGTTTTCCTATCTTAGTAAGAAAGAGTTTGGATCTAGAGGATTACCCAGTCCTATCTTTAATTCTATGATTCTACTGTAAATCTTGCTATATTGTGCTCACGGTACTACATACACAGTATTTTTTTTTAACCTTTGCTTACAGATTCCTTTAATGGACTTCCTCAATTTATTAGAGAGGTCTTGTATTTCTATTTCTGTTCCAAATCCTTTTTACAAATAGGAAAACTTGTGGTAGAATTTAGCATTAAATTCTTGGTTATCATCTCCTGCTCTGTCACCTGATTGTTTTAATAGTATATCTGTAACTTTGAAGGAATAAAGAAATTAAATTTGCTTTCCTTTTCTTTTGCATGTTCTAGAACTCACCTGAAAGCATTGGAGTCCAGACAACCAAAAATGAAGATGAGAATGAGAAGGAAAAGGAACTCCAGCTGGAGTCTCTGCTGGGCTCCTTTGAGAGCCTGGGCAAAGCCTGGCCCCGAAATGTGGAGACCCAACGTAAGCACCCAAACCTGCATGGAGAAATAACTGTAACCAGAGGTTCCTCAATGAGAGCAAAGGTGTTCTGTGTAACAGCTCATAGTTACTGTTTCTTTTAGAGCCTGCCTGATTAATAGTTAGAATTATCCAATATAAATTTTACTTCTGTCAGATAATCTCATTGACTATTGTATGAATTTGCTAGGGCTGTGAAAACAAAGTACCACAGACTGGATGGTTTAAACAGCAGAAACTTATTTTCTCGTGGTTCTGGAGGCTGGAAGTCTGAGGTCAGGGTGTTGGCAGTTTTGGTTTCTTCTGAGGCCTCTCTCCTTGCTTGTAAATGCCACTTGTGTCTCTGTGTCCTAATCTCTTCTCACAAGGACCAGTCATTTTGGGTTAGGGCCCACTATAGTTGCCTCTTTAAAGACCCTGTCTCCCAGTACAGTCATATTCTGAGGTACTAAGGGTTAGGACCTCAACCTATGAATTTGGGGGACTTAATCCAGCCCACAACAACCATGATACATTTTATGCAGATAGATTGATTCTAATAGAATTCTGTTACTCTTTATAAGGCCCTATTCTGAGGAATCCGCAGAATTTATTAGTGGGGTCTCTTCATCTCTAAATTAATGGCTTTGTTACCAAACCTTCAATAAAGAAGGGAAATCTCTGTTTCACTGAGAAACTCCTAACTTTTTGAGAGATTTTCAGAACTGAACATGTTCTTTCCAAAGAATTA
The DNA here is from genome assembly GCF_030020395.1 of Manis pentadactyla. Taxonomy (NCBI): domain Eukaryota; kingdom Metazoa; phylum Chordata; class Mammalia; order Pholidota; family Manidae; genus Manis; species Manis pentadactyla. The sequence goes on along the minus strand of NC_080021.1, from coordinate 200,098,504 downwards.
AGTAAATGAAAGTAAACCTTTATCGTTGGATTACATAGCGGTTTGTCAGGAGTCTGTTGACAGGCCTTAAACTTCGGACATGCTACTCCTGTTTGCCTTGTGTTGGTCCCTGCAGTGCATCCTGCTGAACATCTCATTATAGATTATACATGATTGGTGAGGTCCAAAATCAGACCTAAGACTGTCATTGAGCCTTGCCATCCTTGGTGTGAACTTGAAAACGTGTAATTGCTGTGTGTAAGAAGGGTTTTCCAAAAGATGCAGATTTGTAAAATGGTCTTATTTCTTGGTTATTATGTATGGACTGTAGTGGAAATCTGCTAATTTGACCCTGCTAGGACTACTAATTTCTGCTTGATAGGTGGAAAAAGTTGAAGTAGGGAATACAGAAAGTAGATGACACATACACAAAGCAGTTTATTTTAGTATAAGGCATAGAAATATACATTCATTTGCCAGTTACTGACAGGCAGGCCAAGACCTTTGAGAATTTAACTATTCCACTTTGGCTATTCATACACATCTTACTCATAATGTATCATCTACAATTTCTGGTTTTTGTTTATTTATAGTGGAGAAAGAAGTTACAGTCTCTTACAAGGCAGTTCAAGTGCAGAGTTCTTCTAGATTTTTGCCCCCACCCAGCTTTACATATATGAACTGCACTAAATTATACAGCACTTAAAAAACAACCAGTTTGTTTTTATACCCCTGTTTCATCAGTGAGCATATTAATCATATAATTACAGTAACAAATGCGGTTGGCATAGCAGGTTTGGGGTAAAGCAGTGTTGACTCTTGGTAAGCCTGTGTGTGCAGAAGTTTGTGAGTGTCCAGAGAGGAGCTCCAGCCTCAGATTACTGCTTTCTGGCTGTCATTCAGGGTGTTTTGGATGGAAAAGGGAGTGTGGTTAAGATTTTATATCAGTTCCTTGGGAGGACAGTATTGCCTTGAACATTTATGAACAGTTATATAGAACCTTTGTGGGGGATATTTCTGATCAGGGGAATTTGTTTGGGAGTTGGGAGTGTTTTATTGAGATGTCATGGCTTTAATTAAAGGCATTTGTTTTGTTTTTTTCCTCTTTCTCTCTTTCTCTGTCCCTCTATCTCTCTTCTTGTCTCTCTGTCCCCTGTCTGTCGCTCATTTGCTCTGTCTCTCCTTCACACTCTGTCCTCCTGTGTCCCATTCTGTCTTTTTTCCAGGTTGTTATCGTCAGGAGCTGTGCAAATTGATGTGTGAACGGCTAAAACTCAGCACGTGGAAAGTGCAGCTAGGAGTCCTGCAGTCAATGAATGCCTTTTTTCAGGGGTAACTTGCTTGATAGTTTAATAATTTATTTTGCCTTTCCCCTTCCCAATTTCTATATGTATATATATATAAGTGTATATCACATTGATATATATAATCAGTGGAATTTTTCAGATTTTAAAACTAAAAAGTTGAAGTGCTGTCATAAAGTGATACCTGGAAATAGAAATCGTTTGTGTCAGGTTTTGGAATGTTTCTTAATAACTAGCATTTAAATCTTGCTTTCTGACTTGGATAGATTAATGCTTTTGGAAGAAGAACATGCAGATCCTGAGGCTTTGGCTGAAATTCTCCTTGAAACTTGTAAATCAATCACATATTCTTTAGGTGAGTGTGATAAACTGACACTGATAAGGAGTCCTATCTAATTTTAAAGCTCAAGGTGCTAAGCTTCAGATATTCCCCACTTTGTGCTAGGATCTCAGTTTATGGAACAACTCCTGAACTCTCCTGTTGGATATACTCAATATATATCCTCAAATTGGAATATATTAATCTGGAGCTGTAATTTGGATTTAACACCTAGGTTAGAGAAAGCTTTGTGATAAGTACTTTGTAAAAAGTTTTATTTGGAAAGTTGCAGTACTAATACATATAGGATCTATAGATCCTTGACTCAGTCACCTGTGAATGTTTTGCCCCATTTACTTTTATCATTTATCCTTGTATATACGTATTTTTCCTAAACCTTTGAAAGTGCATAACCAGCATAGTTAACAAACTTGATGCAGTATTTTATATTAGATTTTTACCATTTACGTTCTAGGCTTTCAGTTGACTCGGTAATGTTCTTTATGGAATATCTTTGCTCCCCTTCTTGAATGACTTCAGTCCTTGATTATTTATTGGATTTATTTGTCATATCTTTTTGGTCTCCTCTAATCTGGAACACTTCCTCAGCCTTTGTCTTATATGGCAATGACAATTTTAAAGAAAAAGTTCCTCCCTCCCCACCCCCCACCTTTTTTTTTTTTTTTTTGAATTAGGCTGTTTCTCATTTGGTGTTTGTTGATGTTTCCTTGAGGTTAGAGCCAGGTAATGAATTCCCAGCTGGGATACTCCATAAGTGATGTTGTGTCCTCTCACATCCAGAGGCACACTGTCCATCTGCTCTCATTGGCAATGTTAGTTTTGATTACCTGGTAAAGGTAGTACTCAATATTCTCTTCTGTATAGTTACTGTTTTTCCCCCTTGTGGCTAACAAGCAGCCTGTGGGAACACACTTGAAGACTGTTCATTTAACCTACTCCTCTTCAAAATTGCACCTGATAAGCAGTCTGGGAGAAGATGCTCCCTCCCTGTCTTTTTATCTGTTACCAGTATTGATTCATAGATTCCCTTTTCTCCCCCATTTGGTTTAAATTTAATTATTTTCCGTAATTGGTCGCTCCAGTTATCCCAGATTTGGCCAGTGGAACCGTCTTCAGGCTGACTGCTGGGTCCTGTTGGCAGGCCAACATCTTTCTCCCGGCACTCCCTCGCCTCCAGCATAGCAGGGTGGCAGAGGCTCATTGGTGCTCTTCTTGCCTGGGTTTGGGCGTGTGTTATTGTTTTCAGTAGACAAGTTCACTGTGAACTAGATGCCGTGTCTAGAGCAGACACCAAGGAAGCATATTTCAGTTGTAATCCATGGATAGCGACCTGGCAGCTAAGAAACTAGTCTTTGTAGGTCCCTGCCAGGTGTCCCTGAGTTGGCTTTAGCCCTGGGTTGTGTAATGTTCTTTGGTAAAATGAGGAGATCATGCAAACTTAAAGACCTTTCTTAGGTATCATGTAAAGATGACTTTGTGTTTGAGATAGTGTCATTTGATTTCCCACTTCCAAATATTGCCATTTGTTATGCTGATTTTGGTATATTTGTTGACAGTTTTTTGTTTTGTTAAGTAAGGGATGTGGACACATTTTGAGTATTTGTTGATAATAAGCAAAGGGAAGCTTAAGAACAGGTGTATCTTTCCTTGAATTTATAATTGGTGAACTTCTTTTTTTCAGTAACACTAAGTTAATCTTGGAGGTTCTGTTTGTAAGGCATATAAAACAAACATGAATTATATCATTTTCTTTTTAGAAAATAAGACCTACTCATCTGTGAGAACAGAAGCTTTATCTGTAATAGAATTACTGCTTAAAAAACTTGAAGGTGAGTTCTTGATAATTCTGATTGGGGGATCATAAAGCCAGGATACTTTATGGCATATGTTTTAGGAGTTTTTTAATTTTGTTTTTATTTTTAATAAGCATATACTCTAAAATACAAATTAAAATATATATACCTGTAAGTGGAATATACAAAGTCAATATCTTTAAACTTTATTAAGTATTTAAATTTGATAATCTATTTTTTATACATTTAATGTATTATGAAGCTATCATTATCTCAAAATAATAAAGTTTTTGTTGCTATTATGATTCCTGATTTAATCTCAGTTAATTATAGCACTCAGTTGATATGGTTGACGTAGTGTAGCTCACTGTACACACACGTTTCTGAAACTTTCAGTATGCATATAGTTCTCTAATGTTTCCCTTAAAGGAATAATGAAATGTCATCTGTTCAAACTGACATTGCCATTACAAAATTTATTCAAGATTTTTTTACTGAGCATATCTTATAAAGAGGCTTTTTTGTTACTGTGTGCCTTGCCTGGATACTTCGTACTTCCTTCTTTGCTTCAGCATCCCTAGATTCTTTGTGCCACCAAACTGGAGGCAGAGGATAAAACTCCCTGATATGCTCTCAGCTGACTGTCAGTAATTAGGTTATGAGATATGATCTCTTGAACCTGTGATGATTGTATACTGAATTATTATCAAGTAGTTGCTTGTCATTTATTTTGGGGATAGGCTATATGGAAGAAACGTGGAAATAATTGTTTGTTTTTTGCTTGCTTGTTCTGTAAGGATTCTTCTTGCTTCTTTCTCTTTCCATTCAGAATCTAAACAGTGGAAAAGTTTGACATCTGAATGCAGAGTGCTCCTCATTGAGTCATTAGCCACTATGGAGACAGACAGCAGACCTGAGCTGCAGGAGAAAGCATCGTTACTGAAGAAAACACTTGAAAATCTGTAATGAAGTAGAAGGGGAAGAAACAAACAAGTGCCATGTTCTTCAGGGGTTGAAATGGCGGTATTCTTTGAAAACCAAGTGGGGAAAAGTAAAGATTAATCTGTAGCATGCATCATTCCTTGGCTGAAATAAAAAAAAATGCCTTAAATTTTGTTCCTTTTTAGCTTTATTTTACTTGATGTTTTTGAAGTATCGGGCTGAGTGAGCTTAATGGAACCTTGGATGTCTGAAAGGTGGTTGTAGGTGAAGCTAGTAGAAATAGTTTTAAAAGACTTAGAGTTATTAAAGGAATAGACAAAGTTGCAGAGGTAGCTGGATAAAAATCTTAGACTGTCCAAATTAAATAAAGTTGCTTTAGAAAGGAACTCTATAAATCACTTAGTTTAGCTCCCTTGTTTTACACCTAAAGAAATAGGCTACGAGATAACAGAGCTTCCTTTCTGGGGCCTGTGCACAAGTGCAGTATATGTGTTTGATGATTTACCAGGATACTTTCTTTTAGAAGCTGCTGCCAATCAGTGCTAATCCTGGGCTACCTGAGAACTTCGCAAGATGAGGTGCGTACAGGAGTCCTTGAACCAGAACTGAGCTGACCCATTATCTAAGCACCATTTGATTCTTGACATTCAGAAGCTGCATTGTCTTGTCATTTGTTTAGATGACTGGTTTTTAGAAGAAGATTAGCATCTTTATAGGTTGAGAGGGAAAATTTGGTCTCTACGTAGTAATTCTGATCATCCTTTTACGGGCAGCTAAAGGTAGGTTAGTACAAGATTGCTTATTCTGTATTTGTGGTTGCGTATTTTGTAAAACCCAAACCAACAACAAAATTGAGACTGCTTTGGTTTTAGACTATTTATAATCTCAAAACTGTAAAGACAACTTAAAATGTGCCACCCACTTTAATGCTAACAGGATGGATATAGATCACCATATTTATAGAATACTGTATATATTTAATTAGCCATCTGGGAATAACATGATACCACTCAAAGTAAATCAATGTAGCTAGAGATTTTCCCTCTCCTTATACTGCTCAGTGCCCTTGCCTGTGGGTGTAGGGTAAGGGAAAAAAAGAAATCCAATATAAGTGTTATGGCAGACTGGTAATTCTCTAGCTCACCTTGGATTCCAAGCACAAAACTGGTTTATACTCAGTACTAACCCCTTACTGAGATTAACACCAGGGTGGGAGCACCATGTTTATTTGGTGGTCTCTACTGACCAATGTAATTCAAACTCTCTTGATTGTGAACTTTTTAGGCCATGACTCAACAGCGTGTGTGTGTGTGTGCGCGTGTGCATGTGCATGTGTGAATGAATATAAAATCTTTAACTGAAATAACTGTTTTGTAAAATAATATGTATCAATAGACTTTGATCCCATCCCCCAAGCCTCCTACTGTTTTAAATGCTCTTCAGACCCACTAAATCCACTTTCTTACTCATAAACGGGTTGCATTCACAGTTTGAACACTGCCATAGATGGTGCATAAACTTGGCTATCTATGCTGTGCTGTGGAAACGGGGTTTACAAATGAAAATTTAAGTGTTTATTACCGAAACATCCTTTTAGCGGATACTATGTACAATTATGAGTTTTAGTAGCATCATGAAATTTAAGGAAACTGTCTTACATTTCCACTTGAGAATGGCTTTTGCTTGGGGAAAAATCAACTTTGGGTGTTTTTCAGAAAGTCCATGGGCTGTAGGACACGGTGTCTTCGGGTCAGTACATCCCCCTCTGCTCAGTGCCCCCCTCTGCTCAGTGCCCTCTGACTTTGATTTCCGTAACTGGGATGCCTTCCTTGGCAAGAATGCAGTATAGGTCAGGTCTTTTCAGGAACTGAGAGTCTAAGGGCAGGAACAGTGCTCTAGCACATGTCAAGTGTTAAAATTCCATCAAATTTATGCTTTTAAAACTTTTTATTACTTTATACTGGGAATTTTCCATGGTGCTGAGAGTGGTGCTAAGATACTTGAACCTTAGTGCTTAGTGTTATTGAGTTATTTTAGCTTTCTAAAGACATTTCTAATTTATACCCTTAATGCCTTCCTCTTGACCTGTCATTTGCACAATTAGTACTGCTAAATCATGGTCTCCCGGTGCAGCTTGTGTTTGGTGTGCATGTGCGCACGTATTTATTTAAATGGGTTAGTAACTGAAAGTTTGCCAATGTGGAATGTTGATGCTGGTGAACAAATGGCAAAAGGACCCTTGTATGTTTGTCTCTTTGGCCTTCATTTTCCAAAGCTATCTGGAACAGATTTTTATTTTTTTCCCCAGTGCTACTTGTCATATAGAAGCAACTGCTTTACAGTCTAATTACTGAATTCCTTATTCCTGGAATTAGTATATTAGATATATCTTAGCAAATTTATTTATACATAAAAAGGAGGTACCTGAAGTATGGTGATTGGAAATCAAAACAATGAAAGTAGTATTAAGTTGTTTTTTTGGTGATAAAGACTGCTGTTTTCTTAATGTTTGCATCCAGTTTACAATTGCCAGTGTGTCTACCTGTAATACAGTTTACGTGCACAATAAAACTGAGTGCCACCAAATCCTCAGTGCTTTCCCCTTCTGTCTGTTACTTGTGTATTCACTAACAAGAGAAAGGAGAGAAAGAAGATGCGCTCTTGTTGATCTGTGCTCTTGTAGCAACTGCAGTATGTGAACACTGCTTCTTCGGGGGGCGATTCTCCCTGCTGCTGCCACAAGATATTCATGCTGCTTGTTAAGTACAGGGAGTTATTTTGATATTGGCACTCATTATAATGTACAGACTTGTTAATTGGATATATATGTAACAGATTTTTGTATTTTATATGCACAGCCTTCACAGAATCTCTGCAATATGTACTCAGCTAGCTAAGCTTGTGATAGTCTTATTTGAAAGGAAAATCCTACCCATGCCCAGGAAGATATTAAGTGGTAAATAAAAGCTGCACAATCTGTTCTTTTGAAGTAGTGCATTACTTTTCACTGGTTCTTGAGGATAATAGTTCACCTGCCAAGGCCTCGACTTATTTTACTTTAAAAAAACAAAAAGGGCTGCCTTTCTGAGCTACCTCCTACTAAGCAGAAATCGTTGGCTTAAGTGTATGGAAATTCCAAGGCAAAACAGACAATCAGGTGGAACACCTCAAAGATTGCTGTCAAGTACTTGGAGAGAAGTAATCTTGGGAAGATTTGATTTTTTTTGATAAAAGCAATCTCAGATGAACACATAGAAACAGCAGGCAGTTCTGTGTTTGACCCAGATTAACATAAAAACTACGGGCATAAAATGTCAGAGGTACAGGCATCTCCTATACTGTACACTACCAAAAAAAAGTTTTAGGTTGCAGAAGATAGACTTAAAGCTGAGATCACCTTGGCTTTTTCTCTAGCAGCAGCCGACAAGTCTAAGGTGTTCCCTTCTGCTATGCTTTTCTTCCTTTTTCCTTTCAAGCAGGTTCCAGATTAATAGATTGGAATAACAATTGGTTTTTAAAAAGTGGAAAATTGCAATGTTACACAAAGTGAAAGAATCATTATAATGCTACACAAATTGAAATAATAAGCCTTTCCAATGATGCTCACCGAAGTTTTAAGTTTTTCTTTACCTTAAATGTGTATATTTCTACAGTGTAGCACAGAGAAGGCAAATAGTGAATCTGTGGCATATTACTACACTGATGGGCAGTGATTGCATTGGGGTATGGGTGGGGACTTGATAATATGAGTAAATGTAGTAACATTGTTTTTTCACGTGAAACCTTCATAAGAGTGTATATCAGTAATACCTTAATAAAAATTTTTTAAAAAATGATGTATTTCTGTTACATTTAAGGACCATTGATAAAGCCTTTTAAAAAAATACGGACAGTGAGAAGACAGCAAATAACACCTAATTTTTGCTTGAGTGTTCCTGAAAGGAGTATAGAAAAGGTGTGCTTTTCTTTGTATTTATTCTGTTTGAGGTTTGCTTAGATTTTTGAATTTCTAAATTTTTGTGCTGCACCAAATATGGTATATTTTTGGCCATTATTTACTCACAATTTTCCTCTGTGCCATTCTTCCTTTATTCCTGGGACTCCAATTACACCTATGTTAGCTCACTTGATATACCCTACAGGTTGCTGAGGCATTTAAAAAAAAAACCTGCCTTTAAGTTCACAAACTTTTTGTTTGCCACATCCATTGATACTAAAGCTCATCCAGTGAAATTTTATTTCTGATATTGTAGTTTTCAGTTCTAAAATTTCCATTTTGTTCTTTTTTATATACCTTTTCTGTTATTCCTTTTTATTCATTAACTTTTTAACCTCACAAAGCATAGTTATAATGACAGCTTTTAATTTCTTTTCTGATAACTTACCCATCTAAATCATTTGGGCTTATTTTCTGTTGTGAATGTTATGTTTTGGGGACTCTGCATTCTATTAAACATATTCCTCCAAAGAGCTGTTTTTATTTTAGCAGGAAATTAACATGGTTAGAGTCAAAACGGCAAACTATCTCACCTGAGGTGGCTGGCAGCTCAGATCCCAGGTTGATTCTTTTTTTTTTAGGCACATTGCTTGCAATCTGCCTTGCACATGTGTGGTTCAGAGGTCAGCCAGAGACTTCAGCAAAGTTTACATATAGAATGTGGAGTCCCCTTCTCTGCCTTTTTTCATTCCAGAATTTCACCTTCACTTTCTATCCCGGGCTCTGCATTCCTTGGGCCAGAAAAATAGTGGTTTTCAATGAGAGCTGCAGCTGTTCTGTGTTCTGTTTTGGCTGTTTCACTTTAAAGCGCTGAAATATTCCATATACTACAATGATGAATATATGTCCTTTTGCACTTGTCTGAACCCCACAGAATGTATAATGCCAAGAGTGAACCCCAGTGTAAATTGGATTGATGAAAGGTCAGTGTAGGTCATCTGTTATAACAACGATAATGATAGGTCATCTATTATAACAAACCTACCTCTGTTGTGAGGTTGATTAGTGGGGAAGCTGTGCATGTTTTGTGGCAGGGGATATTTGGCGAATTTCTGTACTTTCTGCTTTTACTGTGTACTTAAAACGCTGCTCTAAAAAATAGTCTATTAAATATTTTAAAGATGAATCTAAAAAGATAAGATTTTACAGGTTTATTTTGGGTGACAAAGGTATAAATTCTTTTTTGCACAAATAAAACATTTTAAAGAAGAAAGTAAAGATCACCTATATTCAACTATCCAAAGATAGTATCTGTTAATATTTTAATGGAATACCATTCCAGGAATAACTACTAATGACATAATAAAAAAAATTTAATTTTTAACATGAAAGTGATATACACTGTCCTGTGACCATTTTATGCTTAATATATTATCAAATATTCATACGTTAAATATTGAACTCAGCTTTTTTATGATTTTTAGAGTGCACGAGAACTGTGCCAGTCCTCTATGAATAGATACCTAGATGTTGATTATTTTATTTCCCTTTCTAAATGAGGCTATAAAACACACCCTTGAACACTAAACTTTGAACATCTGTTCAGTTATTAGAATAATTTTTAGAAATGGAATTTGTCAAGACCATTAAGGTATTATGTTATTTATGTGACATGCAGTATAAAGAGGTGAGGAATTAATTTCTTATTAACCCATTTAGTAGACATACATTGTTGTTTCTTTTATCGTAAATATACTGTTCACAGGTTAATCTGTGATCCATTGTAAATTGACTAATCATATGTTTAAGTCATTAGCTAAAAAGTTGCAAAACCATTGATTAGAAATATCAACCATTTTGTCATTGGAACCAAATGATTTGTTTTTGTTTTTTTTGCTACTTTGTTTTGGTATTAATATAAAATCACATGATCAACATTGTGGTTACTAGATTCCCCCCATTATTAAGTCCCCACCACATACCCCATTACAGTCACTGTCCATCAGTGTAGTAAGATGCTATAGTCACTACTTGTCTTCTCTGTGCTATACTGCCTTCCCTGTGGGCCCCATTTCATTATGTGTGTTACTCGTAATGCCCCTTATTCCCTTCTCCCTCCCTTCCCACCCACCCTCCCAAGTCCCTTTCCCTTTGGTAACTGTTAGTCCATTCTTGGGTTCTGTGAGTCTGCTGCTGTTTTGCTCCTTCAGTTTTTGCTTTGTTCTTATGCTCCACAGATGAGTGAAATCACTTGGTACTTGTCTTTCTCTGCCTGGCTTATTTCACTGAGCATAACACCCTCTAGCTCCATCCATGTTGTTGGAAATGATAGGATTTGTTTTCTTCTTATGGCTGAATAATATTCCATTGTATATATGTACCATGTCTTCTTTATCCATTCATCTACTGACGGACACTTAGGTTGCTTCCATTTCTTGGCTATTATAAATAGTGCTGCGATAAACATAGGGGTGCATATGTCTTTTTGAAACTGGGATCCTATATTCTTACAATAAATTCCTAGGAGTGGAATTCCTAGGTCAAATGGTATTTCTATTTTTTGTTTTTTGAGGAACCTCCATACTGCTTTCCACAATGGTTGAACTAATTTACATTCCCACCAGCAGTGTAGGAGGGTTCCCCTTACTCCACATCCTCGCTATCATTTGTTGTTCCTAGTCTTTTCTGTGTTGGCCATCCTAACTGGTGTGAGGTAATATCTCATTTTGGTTTTAATTTGCATTTCCCTGATAGTGCCTTTTCATGTGCCTGTTGGCCATCTGAATTTCTTCTTTGGAGAAGTGTCTGTTCATATCCTCTGCCCATTTTTTAATAGTGTTATTTGCTTTTTGGGTGTTGAGGCATGTGAGTTCTTTATATATTTTGGATGTTAAACCCTTGTCAGATATGTCATTTACAAATATATTCTCCCATACTGTAGGATGCCTTTTTGTTCTGTGTCCTTTGCTATACAGAAGATTTTTAGCATGTAGTAGTCCCATTTGTTCATTTTTTATTTTGTTTGCCTTGCCCAAGGGGATGCATTCTGGAAAAAGTTGCTCAAGAGATATTTATATTCAAGAGATATTTGCCTAAGTTTTCTTCTAAGAGTTTTATGGTTTCATGACTTACATTCAGGTCTTTGATCCATTTCAAATTTACTTTTGTGTATGGGGTTAGACAATAATCCAGTTTCATTCTCTTGCATGTAGCTGTCCAGTTTTGCCAACACCAGTTGTTGAAGAGGCTGTCATTTCCCCATTGTATATCCATGGCTCCTTTATCAGTATATTAATTGACCATATATACTTGGGTTTATATGTGTGGCTCTCTATTCTGTTCCATTGGTCTTTGGGTCTGTTCTTGTGCCAGTACCAAATTGTCTTGACTACTGTGAGTAGAGCTTGAAGTCAGGGAGTGTAATCCCCCCAGCTTTTTATTCTTCCTTCTCAGGATTGCTTTGGATATTCAGGGTCTTTTTTGGTTCCATATGAATTTTAGAACTATTTGCTCTAGTTTGTTGAAGAATGCTGTTGGTATTTTGATAGGGATTGCATTGAATCTGTAGATTTCTTTAGGCAGGACAACATTAATTCTTCCTATCCATGAGCATGGGATGTGTTTCCATTTATTGGTATCTTCTTTAATTTCTCTCATGAGTGTCTTGTAGTTTTCAGAGTATAGGTCTTTCACTTCCTTGGTTAGGTTTATTCTTAGGTATTTTATTCTTTTTGATGCAATTGTGAATGGAATTGTTTTCCTGATTTCTCTTTCTGCTAGTTCATCATTAGTGTATAGGAATGCAACATATTTCTGTGTATTAATCTAACTTTGATGAATTCAGATATTAGACCTAGTAGTTTTGGAGTGGATTCTTTAGAGTTTTTTATTGTTTTTCTTTCTGTGAGTTCTATGCTCATTAAATGGAGGAATTGCTCTTGATATTCTTTTGAGTGCTGATTTTGATCCCAAATGTTACGATGCTTGTGATTTACACAATTAAAAAAATATGTGATCATTGTGAAATTCCATCATGTGTTCACCACTGCTTTGTGGTTATATGTATGTATATGTGTGTATATATATGCACTCAATGTTTTAAAAATTAATGTGAAGTTGAAGATAAACCAGATTTTTCTATTTTCTTCCATCTCCTTAACAGTTTCAGAAATAAAGTAGGTAAGACATCAAAGTAATTGAGCATATATATATATATATATATAATGTCTTCTTTATTCATTTGTCCACTGATAGACACTTAGATTACTGTTATGAATAATGTACAATGGACATGGGATTTCATTTTCTTTGGCTATACACCCAGAAGTTGGGTTGCTGGATCATATGATAGTTCTTTTTTTTAAATTTCTTGAGAAACCTCCATGCTATTTCACATAGTGGCTGCACCAGTTAATGTTCCCACCAATAGTGCACAAGGATTTCCCTGAGTGTGAGATTTTTTAAATAAAATGTTTTAGAAGCCATAAGAAGAGAACAAACCCTACCATTTGCAACAACATGGATGGAGCTAGAGGGTGTTATGCTCAGTGAAATAAGCCAGGCAGAGAAAGACAAGTACCAAGTGATTTCACTCATCTGTGGAGCATAAGAACAAAGCAAAAACTGAAGGAGCAAAACAGCAGCAGACTCACAGAACCCAAGAATGGACTAACAGTTACTAAAGGGAAAGGGACTGGTGAGGGTGGGTGGGAAGGGAGGGAGAAGGGGAATAAGGGGCATTACAAGTAACACACATAATGTAATGGGGGCCACGGGGAAGGCAATATAGCACAGAGAAGACAAATAGTGACTCTATAGCATCTTACTATGCTGATGGACAGTGACTGTAATGGGGTATGTGGTGGGGACTTGATAATGGGGGGAATCTAGTAACCACAATGTTGCTCATGTAATTGCATATTAATGATACCAAAAAAAAGTAAAAAAAAGTTTTAGAACATTTTCATAAAAGTGTTCTAAAATTGTGTTGATGGTAGCACAACTCTGAATACACCAAAAAAAAAAAAATTACCTGTACACTTTAAAAGGATCAATTAAATGGTACATGAATTATATCTAAATGACATTGCTTTAGAAAAAAACCAATCCATTGGAACTGGTTGGGGCATTTTTGAATATTTGTAAGTTATACGTAACAAAAACATGTTGACTATTTTCTATACTAGTTAAAATGTTAATACATTCTGTTTCCTAACAAAGCACATATCACTAGCCACTCATTGAAATGGCTAAAATTTAAAAGGGTGACCATGCCAAGCACTGGCATAGATGTAGAGCAACAGGAATTATCTTATATATATTTTTATGCCTTTATAAAAAATATATATTTTATATTTTTTAGGAGTGAAAATGGGTAAGTGATAGAACATGCTTAAACCACCTTTGGCAGACAGTGCTAAATGATTTTCCAACATGGTATGAAAATCTAACTACTAGTAGGAATATCATCCTACTAGCATCTTTGAGATACAGCATCTTTGAGAAAGTTTGGTTTATCACATGAGGTAAGGCATACACTTACATTAGTACCTAGAAATTTTACTTCAGGGTATTACCCAAGAAAAATAAAAACCTATGTGCGCATAAAGACTTGTAGTAAACATTCATAGAATTATTTATAATTGCTTGAAACTGAAAACAACCCAAATGTCAACTAGTGAATAGATGAAACAGTTGTGATCTCTCTATACAGTGGGATACTACTCAGCAGTAAGGAGTGGCTGATACAAGCATAAAACATTTTGCTAAGTGACAAGAGCACCCTATTACACAACTCCGGCAAAACTACAGTGACAGATCAGTAGTTTCAGGAATGGAGTCAGGAAAAACTAATGACTACATGTGGGTACAAGGGAAATATAGATTATAGTATTAAGCCAAATTATATCTCTACCTTATTTAAAACAACTCTCCATAGAATTAAATGTAACCTACTTAATATGGCATAAAAATTGCTTATGGTATTTTTACTGCTCATTCTTGGTGACTCAAAAATAAGTTTGTTTCCACATGTCAATCAAAATGTCTTTCAGACTAAAAAAATTGCTAACCTAGCTCTGTGTTTAGAAAGTAAGGCTTCTTCAGACTTTCTCGTTCACCGGTTACTCTAATGTGTGCTTGGAATCTTTCCTAAGTCATCTGGGGAGAAGCCTCCATGACTCCTCTATATGTTGGTGCTCACATAATTCCATCATGAATGCAAGATCTGAGTGCTTTTAGGAGTTCTTTTTATATGTAACTCCCAGAATCAGACTGTAAATTCCTTGATAAAATTCTCTTTGAATCCCTAGAGAATATTTATTCAGGGAATGTATCCTGTCATTTTATTTAGTTTTATCAGGTCTTTTAATTCTGAGGACCTGCCCATCAGTTCTGACCCCAGTTGGAATGAACTGCCTAAAGAAGAAAAAATGTCTCCAAACTGAAAATCTTTGCCAAGCCAAGCTCATCCTATCTACACAGTCTCTTGCAAACATGAAACAGTCTTAATTCCTGACCCAGACATCTATGGGATTGAAATATTATGTAGCAAATCTGGAAATCAGAAAGAAAATAGCAATTGTTTTAAGGCACTAAATTTTGGTTACTTTGTTATGCAGCAATAGGAGGCTGATGTTCCTACTAGTAGTTAGATTTTCATACCATGTTGGAAAATCATTTAGCACTGCCTGCCAAAGGTGGTTTAAGCATGTTCTATCACTTAACCATTTTCACTCCTAAATATATACCCAGGAGAAATGTGCACAAAAGACATACACATGCAGGTTTATAATAACATTGGTTGAAATAGCCAATAAAGTAAATTGAAATGTCTAACAGAACAGTGATAAAGTGTGTTATAAAAAATGGACCATCATACAGCAATAAAAATGGACAAACTGCAGCCACACACATCAGCATAGATCTTGCCAAGTGTACTGTGGAGAGAAGGAAGCCAAGCGCACTGCAATGCCTACTGTATGATGGCACGGAATCAGCAGGTCTTGTTTTTACGTGCACTTTGAAAGTGTGTTGTGGGGTGAGCTGTTCTGTAGGTGGTATTAAATTTAGTTGGTTTATAGTGTGGTTCCAAACTTCTATATCCTCTTTGAGATATTGTCTAGCTGTTCTACAAATTATTGACAGTACAATATTGAAGTCTTCAGCTATTATTGTCTATTTTTCCTAATTCTGTCAGTTTCCGTTGTATTTGGGGGGGGTCCTCTTTTTAGGTGTAAATATATATATATATATATATATATATATTATAATTGTTATGTCTTCTTGCTGGATTGATCCCTCTATCATTGTTAGATATAGGCCATGCTTTCGTATTTCTTTGCATGTCTCATAATTTTCTGTTTAAAATTGGCTTTTAAAAAATACTGCGTGGCAACTTTGGAAATCAGATTTCCCTCTTATTCCAGTTTGGCTATTGCTCTCTTCTTTAGTGACTTCCCAAACAAATTCTGTAAAGTCTCAGTTCTTTATTGTATGTGACCACTGAAGTCTCTGTTCAGTGAGTTTAGTGGTCAGTAATGACTGGGCAGAGATTTCCTTAAATATGTTGCACCTACTAAGTCCTCCATTCTGGTAGCTACCCCCCGTTCCTCCGTCACCCAAAGCTCTATTATCCAAGACTGTTGTGTTTATATGACTTTAATGGAATCATTGGGAGTAACAGAGGGAGTAGAAACTAGCTAAGACCAACCAACAATCTGAAATTCAATATTAGATATCATTATTTTTATAGATCCTTAATCTTCATGCTATGAGTATTTCTCATGGGCTAGTCTCTGTATTCCTTTTAGTCTTCAAGGTTTCTGGGCTCTTTCCTCTCTTCCTAATACCCTCTCCACTCTTTCCTCCCAGTGTTCCCAACTCCTGAAGAAGCCAGGATTGAACTGTAAAATCCTATAGCTTCATTATTAAATTTAGTTATCTTTATAATAATCTTTTTTCCATTTGAACAAGTACAGATCCTGTTTTTACAATGAAACAGACCCCCTGAGGGTGTTTTTCTAAATAAAAGAGCCACAGGAGATGAGATAATTATGCCACTCTTCTGAGAGGTGAAGTAGCTGAAGTCAGATTTTTTATTAAATAACATTTTTTTTCTTTAAGGTATTTTGTTTGGTTTTGTGAGAAATGATTCAGAATGCCTCCTTCATCTCTACCATCTTTTATGGAAAATCTCTTGCTTTAATTTTAAAGGTTTCATTTTAATACAGTAATTTTTTGTTTAACCAGGAAATAATTATTTTTGTCTATTGATCGAGATAACATATGTAAAGGTGGACTCCAGACTTTGCAGCAGGATTCATTGAGTTTATTGGTTATGCCACTGCTATTAAAATTTTATTGTCCCCTTCATGTAAATTCTGCACTGTTTTTGTTAGAGTCATTCTAAGATATCTCAAAATTTTAATAAAACTGACAATGGAATCTTTCTCTGGTCATTATATATTCCAGTTGCCTGCAATAAAATTACTAATTTTTATTCACCTTTTATCAGGCTATTTTATTAAAGTCTGCTGGGGAACAGTTTAAAATTATTCTCTTCTTTTTAGATATAAAATCATATGGTATGCAAGTGATAATTTTATCTCTTCTCCATTATCAGTGCTTTTTATGTTTAATATCTTATTGTCAGTCTTCTGGCAGAATTCTTTTGTCTTGTTTCCTGGTAATGGGGGAGACTTATTGTGATCACTGATCTTTAGGAAAATAAAAAAAAGCAAGATTAACATTAACTTCAAAGTTCTTAACTCTATGGTGTTCCCTGTGTTTTACAATCAAGTCTATATTGGGTTGTAATGGATTTAACTATTTCGAGCTCAAAGAAATATCATTCAAGACTTAAATTAACTACCGTTAATTCTTACACTATTCCACATAGTTGTCTTCTTTTCCTAAGAATGGAAAGTATCTGCTTATTCATGGAGTATGACTAAATTCTTCTAATGGTCCCCCATCTGGGGTGTTTATTCATCGTTGGTGATCCAGATTAAGTGAACTGACGTAAGGACACAGGAAACCGGGAATTGCATACCTTGTAAAAGGACCGTGGTAATAAATGTGCCTGCTCTCTACACACGTGAATTTATTCCCCCCGCCCCCCAACAGGATCCAGTTTTGTCTGCCCTGGAAGGGTGGCCCTGAGAGGCACGTGCCACCCAGTCCCTAGTGGAGGGAGGGCCAAGGGCCTTGAGGTCCCCGTGAGGAAGCCTGGGCCGGGGTGGGGTTGCTGCGGGCACGCAGACCCTGAGGCCCGGCGGCTGGGGTACGCGGGGGCAGGTTCTCCAGCTGCCCGAGGTGAAAGGCACTAGGCCGAGACCAGCATGGCTACAGGGCCCTGGACCCAGGCCACACGGGCACCCCTGTAAGTGGGCACAGGGTCACATGACATGAAACATGTAATACAGGCACACGGCTCATGAGTAAGCACATGGGCAGGCGGACACCCAGCACAATGGTGGTGTCATACAGACCACGGGGTCACGTGGGGACGGGGCTGGAGGTAACTGGGGGCAACCCCCGCGCAGACCTCGGGTGCGGTCTGTCTTCACCTCATCGTAGACGAGGAATGCAACGGCCACGTTCAGGCCGACACGGCCCGGGCGGGGCCCGGCGCCCCTTTCCTCAGGATGGGCAGGCCGCGGTCGCACGCGTCCGGGTACCCGGGCGCCTGCAGGTGCTGCATCCGGGTCCTGCGAAGACGCGCCCAGCCGCCGCCGCCCCTCGCAGACGGCAGGGGTGGCCGGGCTGGCCCCTCGGCACCAGCCAGCCGCGAGGGCGCGCCCGAGGGGCGGGGAGCCTGGCTGGGCCGCTGCCTGCTCTCGCGCAGTCTCCGGACGTGCACCGGCTTGGGGAGGCCTGGTGCAGAGCGCTCCCCTTGGGCATGAGCCTGCCAGGGCCTCGGCCGGCGCCCAGCAGCCCGCGTGCCTTTCTGCTGGCCTGGGGCGGCCCGCGTGTGCACGGAGGAGCTGCAGCCTCGCCAACGGGGGCCTCCTGCGCTGCAGCCGGACAGCAGGGCGCCCCGACGCCAGGGCGGCCGACCTCCTGCCGCCCAGTCCCCGAGGCCCAGGTACCGGCGGGCGCGAACGCTCGCGAGGAGGGCTACAAACCACCAGGCCGCCGGCGGGCCCAGGGACCCGGTGCCGAGAGCGCCGCCCGCTGCCAACCCGGCGCCTGTGCAGCGGGGATGCCCCGCCGGCTCCCCCTCCGCGCCCTTACCGCGTCGTCCTGGCGAGGCGCGGACGGCCTTGGGGCAAGCGGGGCGAGCCCCTCCAGTATGATCTTTTAAGAAACATTTTTTATGAACTATTTTGGAGGGTGATTTGGGGGCATTTTGCCTTTTAACACTACATACTTACGTATTTAAGGATAAAGATATTCTCTTACAATAACCACAGCGCAGTTATGAAGATCAGGAAATTTAATTCTGATACAGTACTATTATCTAATCCCATATCCAATTTTCATCTGTTGTCCTAATAATGTCCTTTACAGCTAGTTTCTTCCTGGCTTAATATTCAGTGCTGGGTCATGCATGCACCACGTTTAGTTGTCATGTCTCTTTAATCTCCTGGAGCATTTCCCTTATCCTTTTTGTTTCTGACTTTAACGTTTTTATTTTTTAACTTTTTTAAATTTTGGTATCATTAATCTACAATCACATGAGGAACATTATGTTTACTAGACTCCCCCCATCAGCAAGCCCCCCACAAACTCCATTACAGTCACTGTCCATCAGTGTAGTAAGATGCCTTAGAATCACTACTTCTCTGCTCTGTGTTGCACAGCCCTCCGCAAGCCCCCCCACCCCCAATTTTATACATGCTAATCGTAATAGCCCTTTCGTCCCTCTCCCCCTTATCCCTCCTTTCCTACCCATCCTCCCCAGTCCCTTTCCCTTTGGTAACTGTTAGTCCATTCTTGGGTTCTGTGTTTCTGCTGTTGTTTTGTTCCTTCAGTTTTTTCTTTGTTCTTATACTCCATATATGAGTGAAATCACTTGGTATTTGTCTTTCTCAGCTTGGCTTATTTCACTGAGCATAATACCCTCTAGCTTCATCCATGTTGTTGCAAATGGTAGGATTTGTTTTCTTCTTATGGCTGAATAATATTCCATTGCATATATGTACCATGTCTTCTTTATCCATTCATCTACTGATGGACACTTTGGTTGCTTCCACTTCTTGGCTATTGTAAATAGTGCTGCAATAAACATAGGGGTGCATCTGTCTTTTTCGAACTGGGCTGCTGCATTCTTAGGGTAAATTCCTAGAAGTGGAATTCCTGGGTCAAATGGTGTTTCTATTTTGAGCTTTTTGAGGAACCTCCATACTGCTTTCCACAATGGTTGAACTAATTTACATTTCCACCAGCAGGGTAGGAGGGTTCCCCTTTCTCCACAACCTCGCCAACATTTGCTGTTGTTTGTCTTGGATGGCAGCCATCCTAACTGGTGTGAGGTGATATCTCATTGTGGTTTTAATTTGCATTTCTCTGATGACTAGCGATGTGGAGCATCTTTTCATGTGTCTGTTGGCTGATCTTAATGTTTTTGAAACTATAGGCCAGTTACTTTGCAGAATATCCCCCAATTCATGTCTGTTTTTCCCTCATGATTAGATTCAGGTCACGTATTTTTTTGATAGGGATACCATAGAAAGGGATACTGTGTCCTCAAGGCATCATATCAGAAGGCACATGGAGTCAACGAGTCCCATTGCTGGGGATGTTAAAGGTGGTTATCCTCCAGGTTTCCCTGATGAAAAGCTATTATCATCTTATTTTTGAAGTTAATAAGTAGTTTATTGTGAGGTACTGTGATACCATGAGAATATCCTGTTTCTTTTATTTATTTTTGATATTGTTAATGTACAATTACTTGAACAACATTATGGTTACTAGACTCCCCCTATTATCAAGTACCCCCCACATACCCCATTATAGTCACTGCCCATCAGCATAGTAAGATGCTATAGAATCATTACTTGTCTTCTCTGTGCTATACTGCCTTCCCCATGTCCCCACCCCCCTACATTATGTGTGCTATTTGTAATGCCCCATTTTCCCTCTTATCCCTCCCTTCCCACCCATTCTCCCCTGCCCCTTTACCTTTGGTAACTGTTAGTCCATTCTTGGGTTCTGTGTTTCTGCTGTTGTTTTGTTCCTTCAGTTTTTTCTTTGTTCTTATACTCCATATATGAGTGAAATCATTTGGTATTTGTCTTTCTCAGCTTGGCTTATTTCACTGAGCATAATACCCTCTAGCTTCATCCATGTTGTTGCAAATGGTAGGATTTGTTTTCTTCTTATGGCTGAATAATATTCCACTGTGTATATGTACCACATCTTCTTTTTCCATTCATTTGCTGATGGACACTTAGGTTGCTTCCATTTCTTGGCTATTGTAAATAGTGCTGCAATAAACATTGGAGTGCATATATGTCTTTTTCAAACTGGGCTGCTGCATTCTTAGGGTAAATTCCTAGGAGTGGAGTTCTTGGGTCAAATGGTATTTCTATTTTGAGGAACCTCCATACTGCTTTCCACAATGGTTGAACTAATTTGCATTCCCACCAGCAGTGTAGGAGGGTTCCCCTTTCTCCATATCCTTGCCAACATTTGTTGTTGTTTGTCTTTTGGATGGTGGCCATCCTAACTGGTGTGAGGTGATATCTCATTGTGGTTTTAATTTGCATTTCCCTGATGATTAGTGATGTGGAGCAACTTTTCATGTGTCTGTTGGCCACCTGAATTTCTTCTTTGGAGAAGTGTCTGTTCAAATCCTGTGCCCATTTTTTTACTGGATTATTTGCTTTTTGTTTGTTGAGGTGTGCGAGCTCTTTATATATTTTGGATGTCAACCCTTTATTGGATTTGTCATTTATGAATATATTCTCCCATACAGTAGGATGTCTTTTTGTTCTACTGATGGTATCCTTTGCTGTACAGAGGCTTTTTAGTTTGATATAGTCCCACTTGTTCATTTTTGCTTTTGTTTCCCTTGCCCAGGGAGATATGTTAATGAAGAAGTTGCTCATGTTTATGTCCAAGAGATTTTTGCCTATATTTTTTTCTAAGAGTTTTATGGTTTCATGACTTACATTCAGGTCTTTGATCCATTTTGAGTTTACTTTTATGTATGGGATTAGACAATAATCCAGTTTCATTCTCTTACATGTAGCTGTCCAGTTTTGCCAACACCAGCTGTTGAAGAGGCTGTCATTTCCCCATTGTATATCCATGGCTCCTTTATCAGTATATTAACTGACCATATATGCTTGGGTTTATATCTGGAATATTTAATCTGTTCCACTGGTCTATGGGTCTGTTCTTTTGCCCATACCAAACTGTCTTTGAAGTAGAGTTTGAAGTCAGGGAGTGTAATTCCCCCTGCCTTATTCTTCCTCCTCAGGATTGCTTTGGCTATTTGGGGTCTTTTGTGGTTCCATATGAATTTTAGAATTATTTGTTCTAGTTCATTGAAGAATGCTGTTGGTATTTTGATAGGGATTGCATTGAATCTGTAGATTACTCTAGGCAGGATGGACATTTTGATAATATTAATTCTTCCTATCCATGAGCATGGGATGTATTTCCATTTATTGGTATCTTCTTTAATTTCTCTCATGAGTGTCTTGTAGTTTTCAGGACATAGGTCTTTGACTTCCTTGGTCAGGCTTATTTCTAGGTATTTTGTTCTTTTTGGTGCAATTGTAAATGGAGTTCTTTTCCTGATTTCTCTTTCTGCTATTTCATCATTAGTATATAGGAATTCCACAGATTTCTGTGTATTAATTTTGTATCCTGCAACTTTGCTTAATTCCATTATTAGTTATAGTAGTTTTGGGGTGGATACTTTGATTATAATCTATTTTTACTGTTATGTATTTTGACGCTTGAAATAATCTGTCCTAGATTTAGCTATGGGGGCTCCTGTGGCCTTTGAAATATCCCAATCATTCTCTGCATACTTCTTACATTCTAGTGTGATAAAGTACCCCAAACTAATCTTGTCCTTTTCCTGCCCCGCCTTCTTATCAGTCATTTCTCCAAGGAACTGCAAGTGGTCTTTGAGCATTGTGTTTCAAAACAAAGATCTGGGTGTAGTGTGTCTCTTGCTACTGTGGGCTCACTGCTTTAAGGCCCTTTCAATATGTGTCTATTAAATAAATTTTCTGATCACTTTTTGGGGCAAGTGGCTTAAAAAAATAAACTTTCTTCCCTTAATCTCTGAAAACCAAGGAGTAATTTTACAAATGAAAAAATAAATGCCTTGAAATTTTAGGGATATCTTTTCTCTATATACTGTTAAATGTTTTACATTGTAATCATTCAAGAAAACAAGTTTCTATCTAGTTAGGATTTAGAGGGAGGAATAAAAGATTTTGTTTTTATGAGTTCTTTGAAATTATTTTTGGGGAGCTGTGCAGTTCACTTTCTGTCTCAGTTTTAAAAAGTTTGATATAATTGGATCTTTGGGACAATATCCCTGAAGGATCTGAAGTTTCAAACCTCTGTATATTATAGCTGCTGAACTTTAAATTGTTTGGGGACAAGAGGTATTCCCCCAAAACAACAGATGATTTAAATTTACATAGTGTTTCAGTTGCTGTCCTTTGGCATTTTTAATTATGGGGATAACAGTCAATACTTTTGAAAGAAATGAGTTGTAATGTTGAATTTTTTTACATAACATGCTTAATATTTTTACCATGGATGCATTCATTCTTTCTTGCACATAGCTAACTTTATGATACACATCATGTAGCCATCTTTTATTTGAAGTTGGTGTCAGGAAATTCAGGTGTGAGAACCAATTTTTCTTGGCTGCTATCTTTACATACTAAAAATACCAAGTCCCAGGCAACTGGATTGATTTTTCATTCTTAAAAAAAAAAGAGTTTTTTCTTTCCTAGGTTTAGCGTACCACAAACAAGTGTTCCTTTAAAGTAATGTTGATAATGTAATACATTTTTTTTGTAGAGAATTTATTAAATATAAAATCTGGCAGAGAAATCCCCAAGAAAGAATCTGTTAACTAATAAATGAATAAAAACTAACTACCATGCTGTGGGAAAATGGAGCTCTGAGGAAGAAAAGCAAAAACCCTGTGTGCTCAACTACTTTGGAGGGAAGTAATACCGACAAATATTTCCTAGATTACGGAAAGAGTACTCAGAATTACTGATAATTGGGAGCTACCATATACAGTGCTTGGAGTCTAAAGTGTACAATAGAAAAAAAGGAAAGGACTGCTAATAGAATACGAGATACAGTGGAAGAGAAGTCAAAGGTAATAATGTAATATAATGAAAACTATTCAAAAAACATCATACCCCTGACATAGGGACATTATATAAGATATGGTCCACGATGTTATTTTTTTCACCATCACCATCTATGCCAGATTTTTAAGTATGGAGAACTAGGAGACAAATGATAACCGTGACTGAAATTGAGAAACTAGGAATGAATACCAGTGAGGAGAAAGTGCAGACTGAAATATTATAAGATAAACTGTATAACTGAGGAATTTGTCTATGAAAGAAAGCAAAAATGGGATGGCAGTTTGTAATATAGCAAGCCAATGGGGAAATGTTTAAAAAACGAGTATTTTTGAACATTGGAAGGAAGAACTCATGGGGAAAGCAAAAAGATTGAAGGTGAGGAGGAGCCGGGTAAGTTTCAGTAAAGTTTTTTGTTAATGTGAAATGTAAAGAAACAAAATCTGTGTCTTGTTTACAATTTGATGGTCTGTAATCTTCTTTTGAAAGAGATTTAAAGATAATTTGAAAGGGAGTTCCCTTTCTGTATTTTCTGGATCTTCATGGGTTTTAATGTATAATAAAAGTATTGCCAGGGTATAGGTTTAAAAACTAGTACATGCTCATAAAGGAATGGGCCTCAATAATACATGAGACTGTACAGTAGACATATCAGTGTTTAAATGAGGTGGGTTATTTTGTGTGCCTTTAAAGTGGCTCTCAAATATAATCAGAATGGGTATCTACAGTGCTTCAAACAATGTCGTCACTTTTGAAACAAATATACGGACCTCTGAGCTATTACCTGGAAAGTACAGAGTTCATGTACACCCAGAACTTCATAGATGTAAAGTTTAAAATTCATTTGTTTCTTTCAACATTCCTCTTCTTCTAGTGAAGGTCATTACTGGTTTTTATTGTACAGATGTGCTTTCTTTTCCTCACTTTTCTGGCCTTTCTAATTTATGTTCAATGATTTATTCAATTTTCATTCATATTCGTCATCATTCAGTACTTTCAAATCTTTACTGAAAACCTATGTGCCAAGCATAGGTTTATGGGCCGAGAATCAACTATTAAATATGTTTATTCTTGTTTTCAAATTCATTGCCTTCTAAATTTTGTTGTGGAAGAATCAGCTTTTTATGTAGATCAAACCTGTTTTTTCCTTTTAGATCAATAGACTATCCTGTGATTTCTTGTGGGAAAATTGTGTTTATATTAGTGAAAATGAGTTTGTTACTGTTCTCTTAACTAAATGGCCATTGTACTTATTTATCTCTGTATCCTCAGATGAAATGAAGAGAATAACACTAACTATAGGTGAAAGAAAGGAAATTCAAGGAGAAAACCTCACCATCTGGAGCTATTTTTGTTTGGAGGGTTTTTCTAGGTACCCGAAGTTGGAGATTGTTCTCTTCGCCTTCAGCCTTGTAATGTATCTGATAACTCTCTTGGGCAACAGCATTCTTATTTTAATCACCATCCTAGATTCACGCCTCCAAACCCCCATGTACTTCTTCCTGGGAAACCTCTCTTTCATGGACATTTGTTACACATCTGCTTCTATTCCCACTTTGCTAGTGAACTTGCTGGCATCCCAGAAAACCATTATCTTTTCTGGATGTGCTGTGCAGATGTATGTGTCCCTTGCTATGGGCTCCACAGAGTGTGTACTTCTGGCTGTGATGGCGTATGACCGTTATGTGGCCATTTGCAACCCTCTGAGATATCCCATCATCATGAACAGGCAGGCCTATGTGCAGATGGCCACTGTCTCCTGGGTGACGGGCTGTCTGACTGCCCTCCTGGAAACCAGTTTCGCACTGCAGATACCCTTCTGTGGGAATATCATCGATCATTTCACTTGTGAAATTTTGGCGGTGCTGAAGTTAGCTTGCGCAAATTCACTGCTCATGGACATGATCATGCTGCTGGTCAGTGTGCTCCTCCTGCCCATTCCTATGCTCTTAATTTGCATCTCTTATGTCTTCATCCTTTCCACTATTCTGAGAATTAGCTCAGCAGAGGGAAGAAACAAAGCTTTTTCTACCTGTGGTGCCCACTTGACTGTGGTGATCTTGTACTATGGGGCTGCCCTCTCCATGTACCTAAAGCCATCTTCATCAAATTCACAAGAAATAGATAAAATAATCTCTTTGCTTTATGGAGTGCTTACCCCTATGTTGAATCCCATAATTTACAGTTTAAGAAACAAAGAAGTCAAAGATGCTGTGAAAAAACTATTGGGCAAAATACCACTGCATCAAGCACAGAAAAATCTCTGACTGTGTGCCTGCGATTTTACCTGGGGCTTGTCCCTGGCAGAACTCACCAGAGAAATTCTAGGCAAAATACTCATCCTTAGAACACTGACTTGAACCTTAACTCTGTAATTTTACAGTTGTGGACAGGTGTACACGGCACAGAGTGATTACCTATGGACAGTAGTATGTTCCAATTTGCATTTAGTAATATTTTCTGTCTTCTGTGTTTCACGGTTGTGAGAAGGTTTGGGCGATAGAGTCACCAGAGGTTTGCTCCATAAGGAAACTTGGATAAATTTAAAGTCAGTGAATGCTGGTGCCAGAAGAAACCTGTACATCTTCTCTGCCTTGAATCCTTTCTAGGATGAAGTAGGAACCTAAAGAACCAAAGAAAGAAAGAATAGAAACTGGCCTTGATTATGCATGCAAGAAAACAGAATCAAAGAGAAACTGAAAGACTTGCTCAGCATCACACAGCAGCAGAACTGGGCCTGCAGCCGCCCTCCTCTCAGCTTCTTCACCAGAGACTGTTTTACCACCTGGTGGTGGCTCCCTAATTACCTTTTCTCATTCAAAACTCCTGATTAAAACCCCTGACTCCCTGAGTAAACCATCCAACACCCACTCGATTTGCTCACCTACCAACATTGCTTTTCTAAGCACATAGAGACTGGCACAAATTGTATGTGTTTCTATGCCAGTGTACCACCCATACCCTGATTATTGTATTTGTATGTGTGCTTGTGTTTTGTCTTCATTGATTGATAGACCTCACAAGGGCAAGGATTCCTATTAGTTTGTACGTTTTATTTTTATGGCAGTCATTCAATAAACTAATAAAAATTGTCAGCTTTATACCAATCACCTTAAGTGAGAAGGACCACTTGTGAAAATTATGAAGAAGAAACAACGTGGGCAATGAGGTATATGAATTTATAAATATCTAACAGTTACAGAAACAATATTACATTAAATCTTCTGTTTGTGTAAAAATATTGCTTGTTAAAAATGCAGATTCTGGGCTTTTACTACCAGATACTATGGTTCAATAGTTCTGGGTGGGGTCCTGATAATCTGCATTTATAATAGAGCCCCAGAAATTTCTGATATAGGTTATGAGATGACTATACTTTGGGAGACATTATTTCCAGCAAAAATGTATCATTTCAAAAGAAAAATAGGATTATCTCTTATCTCTCTTTTCCTTTTAACTTTATTTTTCCTTCTATTCTTTCTGCCTCCATGTGCACCTTTTTCCTTGCATACCTCCATTTCTAGAGTAGGGAAGGGGAGAGGGTTTTGAGTTGAGGAAGGTTAGCCCACTTGAAAAATTTCAAAATATGAAAGACCTAAAAAGTTTAGTATTGGATGTTGAGTTCTGAATTATTTAACTCCTAGACTGTTCCCTTAGATCTAGGGCTTCCATTACACGTTCCTGGATGTGTAACTGTAACAAGCTAGAAAACTTGGCATCTCTGTCTTCATACTGTATCTGCCTCCTTTGCTGCCTTAATTTTTGGATCAAAAAGCTTCTGCTCAGCCCTGCAGCCCTCCATGTAGGCTAGTTAATCATCAGAAGGAATTGTTCTCATGACTTAAGACTGATGCAACCAGCCCCTTACCTGAAACTTGCCTTCCCTGAGGAGACACGGAAGTGTGTGCAAAAATGATGACTGGATTGTCAAGGACTTAAAGGGACATCATGGCCAGACCCATGTCAGCAAAATGACTGAGTCAACTCAGGACGACAAGGACAAAGACTTTCCCCATCCTTCTCAGACCCTTGCTGATATTCAGATGTCTGAGGTCAATTGTCACCTCCTGACCTCAACCCCTTCTGGTTCCCCCCTTCCCTAATATAAAAGAAGCTTGAAATCAACCCTAAGTTAAGGTGGTTCTTTAGGGCATTAGTCTGCCATCTTGGTCTGCTGGTTTTCCAAATGAAGTTGCTTTCCTTGTCCTAATACCTTGTCTCTTGTCTTGTTGGCATGTTGTGCAGTGAGTGCCACCAGCTTGGACTCGGTAACATAACACCATAAAAAGACATTTAAAATAAGCATACAGCAAAATTCTGGTGGTGGAGCATGGGGACAAATTTGATGCCAGATGTTGCTGCCAAGAGATGTTTGATAGTGGGGGATGGAATTGAGCCTGAGAAAATGGTTTTGGGGTGGTAGAAGAGAGCTGACCAGGGATCTTTCATCCTTGAAGTAATTATTTTTCTGCTTGGATACTTCAGCCTTCTCAACCCAACTACCACATTCATTTCCTGGCAATTTCATAGTCATTTTGAAGTGACATTTTATAGTAGGCTTTTTTATAGTAGAGCTGGATTTTATGCTAAAGTAGAACAAATTGTCTGCCTCCTGGAATTAGCTATAATATGTGTGGTACCAGATATAAAGAGGAATAGTCAGAGTTACAGAAATAGCCAAAATCTTACTTCAAAGAGTAAAACTGAACTGTGATAACATGAAGATGCAGAGCTGAACACCCTTTATAATTAGTATATTAGCTTGACACAAGGAACTGAGCATATTGACAAGTGTTTTAGAATGAGAGGGATCAAATGGGACACTGAAGTAGAATAGAAATGCCCCAGATGCCAGCGAAGGACCCACGATGGAACCTGGCAGGTATTTCCTAGCAGCTCTTGGCTCAAAGATTAGGAGTCAGAGCAGTCCCAGCCATATGCTACGTGAAGTTGGTGTGCAAAATAAATGAATATAAATATAAATGTATTTTATGTATTATAGACAACACCAAAGTTCATTATTGGTAAATGGTACATTCCTTAATTTGGATTAGATTCCATCTCAATCAGTACTAATTACAGTCTTTACTTTATAGATTCTCAGGTAAGGGATCCTTATCAGGTGTTGTTAAAAAGAGGAATGTATTGATAGAGAAGGTAAAACCATCTCTGACAGAGAGCCAATTCCTGAATGAATGATTATATAAGCGGATTTATACTTCAGAAAAATCTAGTCATGTCACTTCCCTAAAGCTTGAAGTCCTAAGATGACATGCAAGAACCTTCATCATCTGATTACTCAGCATTTATATCCTTTGCTGTAGGAACACAAAATTCCTTTTAATTCCATGAAATTGTACTTTGTCTTCTTTTATTAAGAACATTTATCACAATTTGTAATTTGATAATAGTTTGTGCTCTTTCTTTTTTATTTTTATTAAGGTTTTATTGATATACACTCTTATGAAGGTTTCACATGAAAAAACAATGTGGTTACTACATTTACCCATATTATCAAGTCCCCACCCATACCCCAATGCAGTCACTGTCCATCAGTGTAGTAAGAGGCCACAGATTCACTATTTGCCTTCTCTGTGCTACACTGTTTTGCCCGTGATCCCCCCCACCATGTGTACTAAATATAATACCCTTCTTTCTTGTTTATTATCTTTCTCACTTGTCCGTAGGTTCACTAAGGCAAATGAAATCTCTGTATTGATTTCATTTGCCATTGTATATCAAGATTTAGCACAAGGTTTAGCACAGAGAAGACACTCAGAGCATAGTTTTTGTGAAGGACCGAGTGCTCAATGAACATCAGTTGAACAAAATATGCATGTAATAAACTTTTGATGGCTATTCAGTGAGATATTCAACCATTCCTGTGATGAGAGAGATGAAGATGTCAAAGGTGACTTGTAGGTGTCAAGGAAGGCTGATAGCGTTATTAACTGACACGGAATACTTGAAGAGGGCCAAGTTTGGGGGTTGAATACAACAATCATGAATTGTATTCTAGACTTGTTGAGTTTGTTATGATTTTAAGATATGCATAAGTAGAGATATCAAGGAGTCCGTTGGATATGCTAGTTTGGAATTAATGAGAAAGTTCAGTCTGGAGATATAAACTTGTAATAGTTTAAGTAGTGAACATGGTTAACGTTAACTAGGGAGACAGTATAGAGCAAGAAAATTGCTGAAGATGAAATGTGAAGGGCACTGATATTTAAATAGGAAACACCAATGAAAAGGTATTGAAAAGAAGCAACCTCTAAAGATGGGAGAGGGCAAAAACCAGGAGAGAGATTCCAGTTTTGGTCAAGATGAAGTGAGCACTCTGTCTTGTTTTTCCCACTGAATGCAGTTAAAAATTCTAGACAGAATGTATGGAGTAGCTCTTCAAGGACTCTGAAAAATAAATGGTAGCAGGCAGACCCAGGAAGGAAACTAGAATGCAAGGTACCAACAAAGTCATGTGCATTTTTTTTCTTTCCCCACCTCCAGTTATCTCTTGGCTTGGACTCAATGGCAACCTGAAACCCAAACCTACACACAGGGTTCAGACTAAAAGAGAAAGAAGCTACCTTTGTATGGTCTGAAAAGAGAAATGGGGCCTTTTAAAAGAGCAAGAGTGAAGTAAATCCCCTGATTTTTTTCCTATTATCTCTTGCCCAAACCCCCAGGCAGTCCTGTAGTAATAATGGCAGCTCCAGCAGTGGTGGCTGGATAGGCACCTAAAATCCTTAGGAAAGACAACCTTTCTTTCTGACTGGAGGAACTGTGGTCACAAGAGCATGAGAGGAGTCCTCTGCTTTTTTTCTCTTTCTATCCTCATGACATGGTACCTGAGGCAGAGATTTCCAGCCTCCAGACTGAGAAAATAAATTGCTGTTGTTTCAGCCACCCAGTCTGTGGTATCATGTTATGGCAGGCTAAGCAGACCCATATGGGTCCCCTTCCTCCACTTCCAAAGCCAGCGAAAATGAGTCAAGTCTTTCTCATATTGCATCAGTCTGCCCCTGCTTCTGTCATCACATCTGTTTCCTTAACTCTCGTGTCTCCTTCCACTTTTAAGGAGCTTTGTGATAATTTTGGGCCAAGACAGATAATCTCTATTTTAAGGTCAGCTGATAAGCAACCTTAATTCCATGTGAACCTTTATCTCCTTTGCCATGTAATCTATAATATTCATTATAGATTCTGTAGAACCTGCATACGTCTGTGGGGCCATTCTTTTTCCTACCACACTTGGATTTCAAAATCATTGTACTGAGAAGCAGAAATATTCAGAGCTTGTAGATTCCTGGACAGTGATGCTGAACTTATTCTAATTCCTAAAGACCCAGAATGACACCGCAAAATATATGTTAGTGAGTCTGCTTATGAAGCTCAAGTGGTTGAGATTCACTTCAACGTTCACTTCATGGAGACTGTCAAAATATCCCATGGTTATTCCTCAGTTTGCTTGTAGTATTTGGAATCTATATCATTGACAACTAGCACATCTGCACATCAAGGCTTAGGAGATTAAGGAGTGGTGATGTCTGTCACATCCTCAACTTTCTAAATTGGTAGATGCAGAGACTGAAAGGTTTTGGAGAATAAGAATGAATTAAAATAAACTTGGCTTTATGGTGGTTCTCATTGCAGCTACTTTGTCTCCGTACTAGAGCAGTGGGTTGCAACAATGTGAAAACAAGACAGCATCTTCTGCCACTCGGCCGAGTCTTCAGTACACGTTCACCAGATTACCTCAGGCTTCAGTTCTCTCGTTCTGGTCACAAATAGATATTGGGATATTAGTCTGTAATTTCCTTTTCAAATGATTTCTTTTTAAAAAATATTAATACATTTTAATTTATTCATTAATTTATTGATTCAGTAGCTATTTACTAAATGTCTAATGAGTGTGAGGTGCTGTTTTTGGGTGTCATAGAGGATGCAGACGAGCAAAAGACAGACTTTTGTGCCTTAAGGAGTCTAAAATCTAATAGGAAGAATATGCATGGAAATACCTAAAAACTCAAGGCAAAACAGTCACTTCACATTATGCATAATGTTTTTATATTATCATACACCATGATGATAAATCTTCAGGAGACTCATTGTCTGGCTTTGGTATAAGGGCAATGGCTGGCCTATAGAATGACTTAGGAAGTGCTTCCTCCTATTCTATTTTTTGGAGGAGTGTGAGAGGATTGGTGATGATCTTTAAATGTTTAGCAGAATGCAGTAAAATTATCCAGGCTTTTCTTGTGAGATCTTTGATTACTGATTCAATATTCTTAACAGTAACAGATTGGTTCAAATTTTCTATTTCTTCTTGAGTCAGATTTGGTAGTTTGTATGCTTCCAAATTGGAAAGTAAGAAGTAATTTATCTTTGTAGATGATATGACCTTATGTATAGAAGATCCTAAACAGTTGACAGAAAGCCCTACTATTAAAGCTAATAAACAAATTCAGCAGAGTTGCAGATTCAAGATGAACACACACACACACACACACAAAACAGTGATATTTCTATACAATGGCAGTTAACAATACATTAAGAAATTAAGAAAATTCCATTTATAATAGCATCAAAGAAGATTAGAAAGGACTCAATTTGACTTAAAAGCTGCAAGGTTTATACACAAAAAACTACAAAATTGTTCAAGAATATATGACCTAAATAAATGGAAAGTTATCCCATATTCATGGATTGGGAGACTTGATATTATTAATTTTAAATTAAATTTAATTATGGTTAACACACAACTTAAAATTTTCCATCTTAATCATTCTTAAGTGTTCAGTACCATAGCATTAAGTGTATTTACACTGTTGTGCAGCACATCTCCAGGACTGTTCCATCTTGCAAAACTGAAACTCTACAGTCAGTGAGGAATAGCTCCCTATTTCTCCAAATGCCTGGCTCCTGGGAACCACCATCCTACCTTCTGTTTCAATGAATTTAACTATTGTAGATGCTTCATATGAGTAGAATCAGGCAGTATTTGTCTTTTTGTGACTTGCTTATTTCATGTAGCATCATGTCCTCAGGGTTCATCTGTGTTGTAGTGTGTGACAGAATTTTCTTTTTATAAGGCTCAGTAATATTCCATTGTACATATATACCACATTTTCTTTGTCCATCCATTGATGGACATTTGGATTACCTGTACCTCTTTGCTATTGTAAATAATGCTCCAGTAAACAGGGATGTGCAGATACGTCTTTGAGGTCCTGCTTTCAATTCTTTTGGGTATATACCCATAAGTGAGATTGCTAGATCATATGGTAATTCTAATTTTAATTTTTTGAGGAACCTCCCTACTGTTTTCCATAGCAGCTACACTATTTGACATTCTTACCAGCAATGTACAAAGGTTCCAGTTTCTCCACATCTTTGCCAACACTTGTTATTTTCTTTTTTTAAAAATAATAACCATCCTAATGGGTGTGTGGTGATATTTCATAGTGGCTTTGATGTGCAGTTCTCTAATGATTAGTGATGATATCTTTTCATATGCTTTTTGCACATTTGTATCCAAATTTGGACATCTGTACAGAAATTTCTGTAAAGAAGATATACAATGGAAAGGGATAGACTATCCAAGCCTTCTGCCCATTTTTATTTTATTTTATCTTATGGGCTCTATTATATGTTTCATTAAATGGTAAATTCTTTAATATGGGTACCGTGGCTCTCTTTAAAATTTTTTCATTAAGACCTAATTTTTTAGAGTAGTTTTAGGTTCACAGCAGAATTGAAGGGAAGGTAAAGAGATTTCCTTTATACCCCCAACTTCTGCCCACAAAGCCTTCACTATTATCAACAGCCCCTCACCAGAATGGTGCAGTTGTTACAATTGATGAACCTACAGTAACACATCATGATCACCCAAAATATATAGTTTGTATCATCGTTCACTCTTGGTGTTGTATGTTCTCTGGGTTTGGACAAATGTACAATGACCTGTATCTGTCATTATAGTATGCAGAGAAATATATAAAGTCAGTTTCCTAAGCTTGGGAGTAATAGTATTCCTTGGACCCATTTAGGTAGTACCATTTATGAGTACTTTGAACCATCATAAATACACTGCTTAGTACTTCACTGTTATTCACAGAGATCATTTCACTTTGAAGGGACTTCAAATTCCCTATAGGAAACTTTCTGATAAGTCTCAACTGGATTTTCCCAAGTTCACTCATGACCTATTTAACCTACTCATGGGGGCCGAGTCCCACTGCGTCTTATTTAACCTGTGTGCATTTCTAGGGCAGCAGTGCTGCTTGTGTTCTAGACTGTAACAAAGTCCAGTGAGAACACAGGCTCCTCCAGAACAGTGAGAACTAGTCTGGGACTTGTACTTGTGTAAGTAGTAATAGTGTCTTACTGAAGAACTGAGGTGCTGCAGAGAAAGAGGAGCATTATGACTGCCTTGGTTAGGTATATTTTGTCCACAAAGACATGCTCTTGTGCCATTTGGAGAGCTAAGTCAAATAGCTGCTTCTCCCAAAGGGCCATGGGAAGATCTCAGAGGGGTAGTAGAGTATTTGGAGTGACAGGAGGGCTAGGTGGAGTGGTGTGCATGCATTTTATTGCTCCTTGAGCAAAGATGGGCCTTCCCAGTGTAACTCCTCATCTTCCATTTCCCTACCACAAATGGGCCTCCAGATTAACCAGTATAACATGTCCCTTTATTTTCATCCTCTTGAACCATAGTAAGGGAAGAAAGGTTCCTTGACATTGTGTTAATAGTAGCATAGCACCCAGAACAAATCACAGCTACTCCCATTGTACTCCATATAGGTCAGAGCTATGTCTGCAATGTCTGTTAATTTTAGCTGGAATGTACCACCTATATTAGCAATTCTCTGAGCAGTCCTGGTGATTGGAGGCTACTTTCCGTATCAGATTGCCTACCAGCTGTGCTTCAGTGAGAACTTCAGTAGCTCACCAAAATTCTTTTAAATTTCCTTCTAGCATTTGTTTTTCAGTCACAGGCAAATGTTAGTGCTGAATGAAATTTATATCTGGAGAACAGCATTGCAGTTTAGGAGAGACATTGATAAACAGGGGCTGTGCCGTATTTTGTGCAATATTTATACTTGAAAAATTATTTTGCCTTCTGTTATATTTTTAAATTGCACAATGAATAAATATATTCTTGTAAAAAGCATTAAAGCAAAATACTTTAGCTGAATTTTCCTTTGAATACATTCACACCCATCCCAGTGCCACCCCTAGAGTTACTCCTCTAATCAGTCCTTTCTTACGCAATACTGTAGTAATTCTTAAACTTTACTATGCTTGGGAATCACCTAATAGCAAGTAGGGAATAAGTGGCTTGATTCCCCAGCCCCACCCTAGAAATTCTGGGTCAGTAGGTTTAGGTTGGGAAGTAAGGTTATTTTTCAAACAAGATCCCGGACGATGTAGATGCTGCTGGTCCACAAACCGCATTTTGAACAGCACTGCTATTGGCATACGACATAGAAATGGTATAGAAATATTTAATATAGCTTTGTGTATATGGTTTTGTGCAAATATTATATTATTTGCATTTCTCTACAGTTTGCTTTTTTAAAAATTAAAGTATCATTGACATACAGTCTTCGGTTGGTTTCAAATACACAACACAGTGGTTCAACATTTACCCATATTATCAAGTCCTCACCCCCTTCAGTAAGGTCACTTCCCATCAACTATAATTTGCTTTTAAAAATTAATAATGTATCTTGGAAATAACATCATGGCAATACATGGATCTACCATATTCTTTTAAGCTCCTGCAGAATATCTTATATCGTCTTCTAATATATTGGGTACTTACATGTAACTTATTAGGATTACTTTTCCTTTCTTGCACAATAATTTGTGTTCCTTAGAGTTAGTACTTGTCTTTTTTATGCCTTGTTTTAATGTTGTTTTTATTAATAAAAGCCAAACACCAGCTAAAGGTTGTATATCTTCTCTCAATATATTCATGCACATTAATTATTGTATTAGTTTCATGTTTTGATGAGATCTATACCCAGATACTTCTAACTTGCTACGTTTCTTTACTGGCCACTCTAGACTTGGTGTAGCACTATGATCTTGGGGTCTGTCTTTTCATTAGCCCAGGGATTGCTTTTGCTCTGACTTGGGTTGTGTTCCCTGGTTCCTGATTTGATGTCTTCCTCCTTTTCTGGTTTACTGCATTGTCTTGTTGACCATCTTTCAGGAAAGGGTGCATTTCAGGAAAAGTGCTGATTTTATTTTTGAGATGTTGAATGTCTGAAAATACCTTTGTTCTATTGATTCTTTGGCTAGGTATAGGTATAGAATTCTAAATGTTTTGAAATTTCTTGATCATGTGTTTGGTATGGATTTTTTTCACTGATTGTGTTGGGTACTGCTTGGAACCTTTTCAATCTGAAAACTCATCCTGGGACATTTATCTATCTATATAAAATGTATATATATTATATATATAATATATAACTTTATGATTTCCTTCACTTTATTTCCTGTTTTATTCTGGAACTTTTATTTATTACTATGTTGGAACTTCTGGAACAGTACTCTAATTTTTTAATCTTTTGTCTTTCTTTGTGTTTTTGCTTTTCCCCTGGGAGATTTTCTTAATTTTATCTTCCAACTTTTCTGTTTATTTTTCTGACTTTGACCATGTTTTTAATTTCCAAGACTCATCAGTTGTTACCATGTTTTGGCTATGGTATGTATGTTGCTATGGACATGGTGGTGCATATACCTTTTTTGCATGGTATTCTCATTTCCTTCAGATGTATTCCAGAAGTGGAATTGCTGGATCATATGGTAGTTCCATTTTATTTTTTTGAGAAACCTCTATTTTGCTTTCCATAGTGACTGCACAAATTTACATTCCCACCAGCAGTGCACAAGGGTTCGCTTTTCGCTACATCCTCACCAGCACTTGTCTTTTTGATGATGTCCGTCCTGTCAAGTGTGAAGTGACATCTCATTGTGGTTATGATTTGCATTTTCCTGATGCTCAGATCCTCTGTCCATTTTTTAATCAGATTGTTTGTTTTTGTGCTATTGAATTGTATTCGGTTTTTTTTTAAATATTTTGGAAATGAATCTTTTAACACATACATGTTTTGTAAATATTTTCTCCCACTCCATAGGTTGCCTTTTCATTTTGCTGATGGTTTCTTTGCTGTGTAGAAGCTTTAGATCAGTCTTTGATTTATAAATTTCAGAGCTATTTAGTTAAATCTGTAAAAAGTCATGACTACTGTGACTTCTTGGTGTATTGAAATGTGTTTGCACAGTTATTAATCTGTAATAATCCTCATGGGTCCCTCCAATAATTTTCATCTTGTATTCAACTTGATATGAATGTTGCTATAGTTTTTCTTTAAACATTTTCTTTTAAGCCTTTTCTCATCCCTTTATTTCAGCATTGCCTTGTTATTTTAAGCCTGTCTCTTTTAAATTGTGTAGAGTTTAATTTTATCCACTCAATCCATCTGTCTTTCTTCTAATATGAATTTTACTTATTCGTATTTATTGTTATTTATTTATGATACATTTAGGCTTGTTTCTACCCCTTATTTATTTATTTGCTCGTTCTTGCTATCTTTTTTTCCCCAAGCTTATCTCCCCATCCTCATTCTATTGTCTAGTGAATTGATTTTTTCACTTTTTTTTCCTGCTAATATATTTGAAGAAATAATGCCATCTATCTATTTAAACTTACATTTTCTTACAATGTCCATCAATTCATATCTACATCTGCATCAGTTGGCTATTGCTATAATAATGTTTTGGAACAAGCTATTCCCTCAAGAAACCCAAACAATAGCAATCTTTTTCACTGTTCATGCATCTGTGCAATGGTTGAGGCTTATCTGATGTAGGCTGGGCTTGGGAACACAGTTTTGCTGCTCACTGTAGCTGTGTGGGTTTGTTGGAATACTTTGCTATAAAAGTTGGGTGGGTCTGCTCCAGGTGTCTTTCATCCTTGCATGAGAATAGCAGATTAGCTGGGGCATGTTCTGATAATGATGGTGGAGACACAAGAGAGTAAGCTTAACTGTGAAAGCCCATTTCAAGTCTCTGGTTGATTCACAGCTGCTAACAAGTTACATGTCCTATCACAGAGTCAAGGAGTGAGAAAATATACCCCAAGACATTAAGAGGGCATTCGACATTACATGACAAAGAGTATGGATGTATAAGGAGAGAGAGAACAGCTAGAATAATGATCCAGTCTACCAGGACATTCTTCCCTTTAATAAGATGAATTTAAAAAAACCCCCAACATATATAGTCCCTTTTATTCTCCTCCCTGCTGTCTCCTATGTCAACATTTGAGATTTTTGTTGCGGTTGCTATTAAGTTTAAAAATGTATATTTATTGAGACAAAGGCATAGAGGTTGCTGCATGGATCTGAGTTATAGTGGTGGATGCTATGATGTGCTGATCAGAATCTCCATCAGGAATGAAATACTCTCAGTTGTAGGGAATGCTGCCAGCAGACAGTTCTCAGCTCTCAGACCCATCAGGGATTGCCATGACTGAAGACAGCTACCTTGCCAACATCATGCCCTCTTCCTAGGTGTTCATATCCAATCACTGCTCAGTATGAGGATTTCAAGTCCAGCCCTCTTGCTCTAAGTTAAGATGGCTCTGAAAGGTAGTGCAGCATTTGGAACTCCTTAGAGAGTTGATCTTGATATTGTATCATCGCTCAACGTCTGCCTGACCTTGCTCCCTCACCCTCCCTTCCCTTCTGCAGGTGTTGATCCACAGAGTACTCTTTTTTTTAAGTAAGCTTTTTTACTTACTGATTTCAATCTCAAAAATAACTTACCAGGGAACTCATCCATGAGAGTTGGTGCAGAGGTCCAAAAAACCCACAGCAAATGAAAACATGAAACTCATGCTGGGATAGAATTCTGGAGCTGAATCACTCATTACCTGGCAGGCAAAGAGGACTGTTACTAGTGGAAGGTAGAGCACAGACAGCCCCTGGCAAAAATTAGCAGTGTAATTGTTAAAATAGCCACTATTGGGTAATTGGGAGGGCCAGTTAGTGGAAGGGAATACATTAGCTGGTACAGTGTATCAAGCATTTGGTGTAAATGGGAGCCACTATAAGGTAATAGAATTGAATGTCTACTGCTGAATTCAATCAACACTTGAAAAAAATAATGAAAAGCTAAGAAAGAGGTATTAGAAATTACAAGCTAAATGTGAAAGCCAGAGGTCCTCCTGGGTATCATATACAAAGATTCTCATTTCCTTTAGCTGGAAGGCAGAGAGAGCAAAGGGCCAGGGTCACATGTTAATTTTAAGAGTAGCTGAGCTCTAGACCAAGGCGGGTGTGCAATGCCAGGGGTGGGAAAGAATGGGACCCTGACACCTTGGGTGGGGACAGTCATACTGATGCTTCCTAAAAATCTTGAATCCTCGGACTTCCTTGATCCCTCTGAAGTTGCAGAAGTGGCCCACTTTACTTATAAGGACTAGAATTCCTTTGTTGCCTGAAGATGTTGCAAGGACCTCTCTCCCTCTCCTCCATCCGGATCTTCCCCACTCTCCTATCCTGGCCCAAAGCCAGTAATGGAGTTAAGTTATAACATTACCCAGCAAGAGATGTGCTGAGAATGAAAAGCAGGAAAGAACAGGACTTCAAAGGAGCTATAGGATTTAGCTGGCATGTTCCAGCAGAAGCTGGGAGAACATGGGGTTGGATTCTGAGGGTACCTGATCCGGGGGAGAGGAGCAGGATGTAAGGTTGAAAAAATGAGATTTATCCATATGAGAGCACTCTCTCAGGAACAGGAGATATATATATATATATATATATATATATAATATTTTTTGCCTTTTTATGCAACATAATTTGTCCTCAGTTAAATAAATGTAGACCTCCATTCTTTTTAGTTGCTGCACGGTATGCCATTATGAGGAAATGTCATAATTTTAATATTGTGTTGTGTGTCTGCATGCACACTGCTTTTCATTTTTTTGAATAATTACATTTTGTCCATCGGTCAAGGAGCAAATTTTGTCCTACTGTTCTGTCGCGCAGTCTTGCCATATTGTCTGGATGCAGTTTGTATGATATTCACGGTTGTTTATCAGCTTTTTGCTTTCTATTTAGAATTGCCACACATCTGTTTTCTTCAGTAGAACAAAAAGAAAGTGTTAATTCTCAGTGATATTGCTTTTACTAAAAACAGTTCTGAAAATACAGCAGCTATTAAAAGTATTAAGTCTTATTTACTCAAAACATGCAGACTCTTAAAAGAATTTTGTGTTGGTCTAAACACTGGGAAAGGTCTTTTAGTATTGTGCTTGATGGTTTTATGATATAGAACACATGTATACACAAGTAAGAATTAATTCTACTTAATTCTACTTAAAGACAGATAGATTCGCCTTCCTGTTCCCCCCGCCCCCTGCCATTTTTGATAATGGAATGTTGAATACAGTAGTCAAGTGTGACTGACTTCATCAAAATATATTTCCAAAATATATCTCCAAACATGAAGGGAGTCTTTACTTCGAGCCTTTTGAAGACACCAAAATGGAGATGAAATATATACAATCTGTTAAATAGTGAATTATGGAGAATTATGTTGCAATAAACACGTACATATGTAGTGGGGTTTTGATATTGATTTTCAACTGGTGTGTAACTATGAGTATTTTCCTTATTCTATCAGGCCTACATTTTTCTTCTTAAACAATCTGGGTTCCTATTGATGTTTTTCTGTACAGTGGTCATGATGGAGCTTAATTTGAATGATGTTTTTGAGGACATTGAGATAGAACACCAGCCAAGATTTCTTCAAAATTGTGAAGGGAATATTGAGGACAGTAGCACTGGAACAAAGAGGGGTTAAGAGCTTTATCTAAATTCTTGGTGAAACAAGGAGAGAATGAAGATACAAGACAAGAAGTGCATGATGGATGCTCCATCTTGGACATCAGTTGGGTCCAGCAAGAGGGAATTTTTTGAGAATGACATTCAAGGATTGTTAACTAAATGCCTTTGGCCCAGCAAGTACCTTTTCATTGGGGTTCAGAAGATTACTTCTTTTCATGATCCAAAAATGTCACCCTTCATACATCAGAAACTTCTGGAAAGAGCTATGATAATTTAAGCAGAGAAAACTGATTTCCATCTTCAAGAACATTGGTGGAAAAAAAGCACCGATAATTGCATAAAAACGCGAAGAGCAGCTGGTGGTCAGAGGTTACTGATGCTGGCAGGTGGGCAAGAAGAAGTGATAACATAGGCTTCATGAGGAAGCTAACAAAGCTGGATTGGCTCAGAAAAGTGTCATATTTTTATTACCCACGTTCCTGATATTCCTGGCTGGTTGCTTAGGGGGCATTAAGAATCTGTTTCTTCTCCTCTTCCACTCTTTCTCTTTCTTTCAAAATGGCTATTTGTATTTTGTATCCCTCTTTCCATATGCCTTGATGTACTTCCCTGCACCTGATCTTTCTTAGTGCCCTATTGTTAGTTGAAAGTAATATACATAGCTTGTTAGAGTCAATGGTTTCATTCCAAAATTCCACGATTGTTTAGAAGGTTAAATTCATTAATGTTTTCTAATTTGCTTTTTTTTCAACCTGATTTATTTTGGATCTTGGTCTCATGCTAATTTTTTAGGCACACTAGGAGGCACTGTTGAGTTATAAATAT
This sequence comes from Manis pentadactyla, assembly GCF_030020395.1. Taxonomy (NCBI): domain Eukaryota; kingdom Metazoa; phylum Chordata; class Mammalia; order Pholidota; family Manidae; genus Manis; species Manis pentadactyla. Next base: position 200,057,220 of record NC_080021.1, on the reverse strand, counting down.
CCCAATCCTATCTGGCTGGTTTGTATTAATGCTGAACTTGCAAATCCTTTCATTTATGTCAACATTTCACCTTCTGTGCTAGCAGTAGGATATGAAAAAGATGTGTAGATTTGCTTCCAGTGCAGAAAAAAGCATAATGACTTAAAATAGTGCTTCTTGAAAGTTGGAGAGAGAAAAATGCATATTTGTGAAGGAGTACGTGTTTTTTTTTTTTCTTTTGGCATTTTTGGGCTATAAATTCACATTAGTGATACAGCCAATATACAAACCACAGTTGTAGCAACCAGAGAGAGAAACAGGATATGACCCCTTTTGTTAGATGCTCATAATATTCCCAAGGAGGCAGGAGAAAACTCCATTCATCTGCATTTTATTCAGGATGTTTTTTTCTTTTGCTTGTCATTTTGGAATGAATTTAACTGTTTGCTAAAAAATTACAGCAACAAGAGCCTCATAGCTAGAAATCATCTGTTTCTTCACCAAACAAGTTTGTCCCGGATCAGCCACGTGACCTGCCCCAGCAGCGCGCAGCCCTCTGACCCAAGTTTTGGTGGAAGGGCGTCTCTTTTGGGACTGAAAAACAATTCACGTTCTAAGCCCTTTCTGCTATTTCTCTCAAATTTGATGCCTGCTATAATGTTGAGTCTTTTTTCCTTTTAAACCAGATATTGCAAAGTCAATCTAAAAACCCAAGTCCATACAACAGAGACGTCAATGTGCAGGTTTGGGATAAAATAAGCCATATATATTTAACCAATATCATGATACACCATTGCACAATTCAAGAAAAATTAATAAGGGAAATTAATAAGGGTGATCTGAGTTTTCTCATTGGTAAAACTACGGTAGATGTGTGAGCATTTAAACTGTTTTCAATGTTATTCGAGCTGAATCTAAAAAGATTCTTAAATTTGTATTTGATTTTTTGGTGTTAATAGAATCAGATCTACATCTGTTTTTTCCTTCTACACTTAATACGTATGGGTTTACAAATATTTTAGAAATGATGTGCCTTAATTTCCATTAAAAGCATTTATTAAAAACACATTTGTTTATATAGTTACTATGCACAGCTAGTTATCAGTGATTCTTGTTCACCTGATGTCCACTGTCCACTGAAGCACCAAATATACCTGGATTTGCATCCCAGCCCAGCGAGTTGCTAGTCTTGGGGATTTCCTAGGCAGTTTACTTGATTCTCTGAGTTTCAGATTGATGAGGATAATATACTTTCAGCATAATGGCTTTGTAAGGATTAAATGATACACCAGCGTGAAGTGGTTGAGCTGGGAAAGTATTCTGTGGAACCTAGCGTGCTCCATTTGCATCTGCTTAAGAGCGGTGACGCTGCGTAGACAGAAGTACTGAGTCCAAATGTCACATTGTTGTGCATTCCCATATTACCCTGGAAAAAAATCTCACAAAGGGGAAGAAAATACTACAAAAGGGGATGTATATTTATTGCACTGTGGTGTCAGAGGAGAAGGATATCTACTGTCCACAATCTAGAATAAATTTGAGCTATTTGTAAATATGCTGCACCCCAGATTATTTTATTCCATCATGTGAATAGCTTTGGATCAAAGAAATAATAAAGAAGTAGGGCCTCTGTTTCCCTGGCACCACATAGTCATGCTTAGAATGTGGTGCTTTAAGCAATTTATATTAAAAACAAATTTTTAAAAATACTAGGACTCAAAGTCCAAAAAGTGTCAATGAATATAAGTGGATATAAAAGACATATTCTCCCTGTACTCCACTACTCATTGTCCTTCCCTAGGCAACCGTCCCTACATTCTTGAGTATTTTTCTGAGAGTAAATAGATAGATAGAAGAATGGTTATGGATATGGATGTAGATATAGATAAAATCTTTCTACACATGTGGAATATACCTTTAGGATAAGTTATTAGAAAAGGGATTGCTGGATCAAAGGCCTTGTGCATTTTCTATTGCCAAGTTGCCCTCTGCGAAATATATATATATCCTCTCTCTCTATGTGTATGTACACCACCCCACTGTTTACTTATCAGCAATGCCTATATTCTTTTCTTTTAATTGCGGTAAAACTGGATATATCATTCTATTAGTTTCAGTTTTATGACATAATAATTCAATATTTGAATATGCTACAAGTGATCACCACAACAAGTCTAATTAACATTTGTCACCATATAATTGACCCCTTTTACTCTTTTCACCCAAACTCCCAACCCTCTTCTGCTCTGATAACCACCAGTTTGATCTGTCTCTGTGAATTTTGTTTGTTTTGTGTTTTAGTTTCTACATATATGTGTACTCATGCAGTTTTTGTCTTTTTTATGAATGACTTATTTCATTTAGCATAATGCTCTCCATAATGCCTATATTCTCCAGCTGTACCATTTATTACAATTTGATAAGTAAAAATGATATTTTAGTGCAGTTTTAATGACTACCTTTATTATGAGTGATATTAGTTACCATTTAGGAGCCATTTTCATTTTTTTCTGTCAACTGTCTTTTTATATCCTTTACCCATTTAAAATTGGACTCAGTCTTGTTATTAAGATATTTAAAAATATATTGGAAAATAAGATCTTTGGCTGTATTCTGAATTGTGAATTTTTTTTCCAGTTTTCTATTTATCTTTTGGCTTTTCTTACATGAATTTTAATAAGCAGGCATTCTACATTTTTCTGTACCCAAATCAGCCCAAGATTATGAAAACATAGAATTTGCCATATACTGAATTCCTATGTGTATTTTGCTCTTTAGTATTTAGAACATTGCATTTTAGGAGAATTTTCCTTCTTTTTTTGTGGCATTATTATCTTTTACTCTAATAAGTTGAAATAAAAATATTTCTAAAAGAATTGGGGGAGACCAATATGGATTATAGAAATGGATTGTAGTAAAGACACATACTGTCTAAGACTAAATAAGGCATCATAGCTCATTTGATATCTTTGGAGGCCTTGCTTGGTGAATAGAGATGAATGATTCTAATTAGCACATTTGTTGTATGCTTATAAATGGATGCTTTTAAAGAGCTAGAAACTAGTCCTTCTCTTAATTGGTTCTTTTAATATAATTTTTGTTTAGAGGAAACCTAAATGAGGTCTCTAGCACTGGCTTTAGGAAATCCTGTTTGCATGGCCAGTTCTTTTTAGCATTCCTGGGCATGTCTATCACAGGTGACAGGCATATCTTGTTCTGTCCAACAGCACAAAGTTGCTCTCCTAATATAATGTTAGAGAAAAGTTTTATTGATGCCCTTGCTTACATTATTGATATATGTATGTGTATATATATATATATATTTCTTCTTAAGGACAGTGATGAACCTTAGATGCAGTTTTCGGAATATTTCTCATAAACCAGTAAAACCTAATCTGATAAGGTTTTTCAACATCACTTGCAGAACTTCAGTCCATCATGTATTTTATTTATAAATATTTGAAAAGTGTCACTGGGAGAAATTTTGGCTTAAAAGTTATTGTAGAAATGTGCCTGAAAAGCATTCACATAATTATAAAAAATTTTTCTCGGCAATCAAAATGGTGAAAGGAATTTGAGGGGTGGGTTCCCATTCTGGTCTCTTCTCAGCTTCTTGGAGAGTCTCTGGCTTGTATTGAATGGCTGCCTGTGGCTTTGTTCAGCACTGTAACTTAAGGCTTCAGGGCTGGTTCCTTTGAGTGAATGCTGCTGGATTGCTCTTTCTCCAATAAATATGGGTCTGATTTTTTTCACGTTAAGCAGACAAAGATTCCCTTTGAAACATGTAGTCTGAGCACCAAACACTGGACCCATTGTCTCTGAAACAATAAGTGCCACATTCACCCTTTAAAAATGGTGAGCAATTTACTTGTATTCAGAACCAAAGAAATTTTACACGTCTAGAAAAGTGATGCACAACTGAGTTTCCAGTAATGGTAATACTGTGTGGATGAGTGTGACTTAACACCGATGTGTACTGTGTTGTACCCTGACTGGTATATACCACTCGCAGATCAGCTTTGGACTGCTCACGATGAATTATTTTCTGTGTGTACCAGCAGGACCCAATCACTTCAAATCAAAGTAGAAAGGATTCCTATTCATGTTTCATTTTGCATATAAGTGTATAATTAGATCTATTTGTCATACACATTCTGATGTAATGGGGCTTCAAAATTAGGGATTGCCTTGTGTCTGGTTCTCCAGAAGCTGCCTCTCAATTGAGGATTTCTGTGCTAGTGATTTATTAGGGAATTGCTCCCAGGAGAAATAGGTAAGGGAGTCAGAGAAATGGGTCAGTGAAAGGAAGGAATCCAAGCAGGGGCACAACTTCTGGCAAGGTTCTGGCTTTAGCAGGATTGTGCAGCAGACCTTTGGAGAGAAAATTATAGCTGAATTTTTGGCCCAATTTGAACAGGATCTGGGCTTTCATAAGTCACTCACTGGCTAAGAGCCCCACAAACTAAACTTAACGGGACCCAAACTCTTGGATACTTCCAGCTCTTTGCACTGATAGGCAAAGTGGTGTCTGTGGCTGAGGGCAGTTTTCTGAAGGTAGTCACAGATGTGTGCCCACAGAAGCAAAAGCACAGAGAAGATGGGGATGGGAGTGGGGTGGGTACAAAGAAATGGCCTAGGGGCTTCAAGGGACTTTGGGTCAAATATCAACAATTGTTTGCTAGAGGGATTACTTATTAATTCTGATAAAATTATTCTAATCATTAAAAAATCATTTAGCGATTCTGATACACTTTCTTTTGAAAAGAATTCTTAATAGGTAAATGATGCTGTTCAGATATTAGCCTCATCAAGGGCTACACATAGGAAATATTACTCATTATTTCTAAAACCCATCAGACACATTTCTGTCTCAGGGACTTTGTGCTTGTTTCTTCTTCTAAGGTCTCAACCCACAGATGAATTTTTGGCAAAAGTGAGAAAAATGTGACTTTGTGATAGAGGGATTTGGCTGTTTCACCCCGATCCAGTCTTGCATCATTCACTGAATGCTGTGTACCTCTTAATATGATGCAGTATGAAACACACAATATGAAGTATTCAGTATTCTTGCTCAAAACGCTTTAAACAGATTTTGATCAAACTTTTCCCTACCTTCTGGTTTATAATATAAATATTATTGTTTTATACAGTCAGTGTTCCTTTGGCACATAGGGTTTGCCCACATTTTTACCACTTGTTTTGCTCATCCTCTCATCTTGCCTATCAGCCTATTCACCTGAAATCATTTTCCTCCTGCCTGAAGTATGTATCTTAGCACTGTGGTAACCGCTAGTCATACGGATACTGAGTGCTTGAAATATTACTAGTCTGAATTGAAATTTACTGTTAGGGTAACATGCATACTGGATTTCAAAGACCTGGTACAAAATATGTAAAATGTTTCATTAATGATACTTATATTGAGTACATGTTGAAATGGTAATATATTGGATATATTGAATTTAAAAGACCACTATTAAAATTAATTTTACCTTTTTTCTTTTTTTGCTTTTAAAAATCTGGCTACTAGAGCATTTAAATTTACTTATCATTCATGATATTTCTTATTGGGCAACTGTTTAAGAATTTTCTTTATTTATGGTTTAATTGTGGCAAATTCTCAATTTTTGTTTTATCTGAAAATGTCTGTATTTTGCACTTGCTCTTGAAGTCTTTTTATTGGATATACTATGCTAGGTTGAATTATTTTTCTCTTATGTTGAGAATATTATTTCCCTGTTTCTGATTTCTATTTTTGCTGATAGGACAGCAATTAACATTTTCACTCCTTTGGCACTAATTTGTCTTTCAGGCTGTCATTTGAAAAATCTCCTTGTTTGTAAAACCCTGATATTTCATTATGATGATTCTATGTATAGGTTTCTTGTTATTTATCCTGCTTTGGATTTACTGGATTTCCTGAAACTGTCTATCAATTCTGGGAAATTATTAGTCATTATCTCTTCAGATATTGCCTTTCCCCCATTCTATGTCTGCCTTCTTTCTGGAACTCCAATTAGACCTATATTAAACTTTTACTTTATCTTCTGTTTTTTTGTATGTTTTTTATGTTTTCCATATTTTGTCTCTGTAGGGTACAAGTTAAATTAATTCTTCATAATTACCTAACATTGTGCTAATACTTTTATCTTTGTCTGATCTTCTGGTACAAACCCCTGTATGGAATTTTTAAAATTTCAATGGTTTTATTATTATTTTTTGTTACTAGGAGTACAGTTGATTTCTTTTAAAATCTGCTTATTTTTGTCTTAGCCTGTTTGGGCTGATATCACAAACATACCATAGATTGTGTAGCTTAAACAACAAATATCCATGTCTCACAATTCTGGAGGCTGGGAAGTCCAAGATCAAGGTGATGGAAAGTTTGGTGTCTGGTGAGGGCCCACTTCCTGGTTTATAGACAGACATCTTTTCACTGTGTCTTCACATGGCTGAAGGAGCAAGAGTTCTCTGGGGTCTCTTTTATAAGGGCACTAATCCCATTCGTGAGGACTCCATCCTTATGACCTACTCAACTCCCAAAGGCCCAGTCTCCAGATACCATCATACTGGGGACTGGGCTTCAACAGATGAATTTGTTGGTGGTGGGGAACACAAACATTCAGCCTATAGACATTTTTTAATAGTCTCTTGTTCTTTAATCATATTTTAAACACTTCTTTATTTCTCTAAATATTTAGTCCAATATACTTTTCCACATTCTGTGTTTAATAATTCCAATAATTCCAAACTTTTTGCAAGTCTGATTTCGCTTTTATTATCACTGCAGACTTTTTCTTATGGTACCTTCTTTCCTTGTATGTTTTGTTAGTTTTGACAGTTCAAATCCTTGGAATTGTGTTTTGGTTTTTTAACCAAACCCTTCTGGGTGAAGGGTTACAGTGGCTTATTCTTTGTTGCAGTATTTTTCCATTGTTCTATATTGGTTTATTTGTTGTTCTTTAATTTCAGTAGTCAGATCTATGATCTGCATGTGAACCTGAGATCATGAGTGGATGAGCTCAGAGGGTGGTAGAGTGTCAGCAATTTTGTTTCTATTCCCTCCTTTTGACAGTATCTGCAATACAGCTGTTCCTCCACTGAATGCACAAGGGTGGTGGTTATTTCCATTAAGGGCACTGATTGGCTACGAGGAGGGCAGATGACTTGAGAACATCCAGGGGAGGGCGTCAGTGAACATCAGTGGGATTTCAGTCTCAAGGTGGAAGACTAACTTAGGGAGCCTCCAGACCACTAAGAAAGGAAATTTTCATGCCAGCGTGCTTGCGACGTGATGGCAATTGGGTGGACTGAGAATGCAGGACTAAGATTTGAGGAAGGGCCCCGAATGAACCTCAGTGTTGAGTTTGGACATACGGTTGAAGATGTCAGTGGAAGTGTAGTTTTGGGAGCTTAATCATTTCCTGTTTGGCTTTTGTAATTAGCTGCTACTGGTATCAGTTTTACATGTGGGAGCAAGAAGCACATACTGTTTCTCCTCCTCCTTCCCTGATTTGTTCTTCCTCATCATCTCATATTTTATCTTATAGGTATAATCACATGTTTTTATTTAAAAGCCTTGTCTTTCTACACAAAGGACTGATTTTTTAAAAAAGGAATGGATAATTTAACATACAACTTTAAGACTTTATAAATATACTATTACATATAAAATAATTAATAATTGCATATATATGTTAAAATAATAATGTTATTAAGTTAAGATAATAATAGCATGTGTAGGTATATGTTGGAACACTACTCATCCATAAAGAGTTTATGAATTCTAAGATATGTGGCTGCTAAGGGGCAGGAAATGATTGAGTGACTTTGAAGAAGTGGGAGTTATTGACCCAAGGTTGCCTTTGAGGACGGAAAAGCTTTTTCCAGACAACCCTTGCTGATATGTTGATGCGTTCCAGAGCTTCTAGCTGGAAGCAGCTGAGGCATGGGGAAGGGGCTGGGGGTGCAGAGGAGGGGTACAGGGATCAGCAAAATGCTTGGAGGTGCTGGCTCCTTCTTTGAGAGATCTGACTTCTTTCCTGAGTGAGTGCTGGGAAGGCTGTGAGGCCAGCCAGGTCCTCTGTCCCTCAAGCTGCATCGTTAGGAGGAATGTGAGGTTGCCTCACCTTGAGGAACCTTCTCTCTCAGCTGAGAATCCTGCCACTCTTGCCAAAGGTGGCAGGGGTGCCCAGAGGGACCTGTTCAGCTGGAGTAGTTTAAACCCTTCAGCAAAACCTCTCCATAGTCCATGGTGGTTTTTAGTGGCCTCTTCTGATATGGCACCAGCTAGAACATGGTGGCTGTGCAGCAAGACCTAGGAGTTTGTACTTTTAACAAGTATTCTGGTGATTCTGATATAGAGAGATCAGTACTCTTTCAGAAGATGTAGTTTGGAACCACTGATTCAGTGCATAGACAACTATGCTATTGCATCTGCAGAAAGGCCTAGAGGTTTATGGAGTAGCCCTACCCACTCCTGAAGCATAAACTTCCCTGGGGCACCTCCACAGAATGTGTGTAGAATAAGCCACTGTAACCCTTCACCCAGAATATTCACATGCGTAGCCGTAATGGGTTTTGAACCATCTCATCCTGTACCTCTGTGTCAGAGGCGGTGGGTTGTCCACTGAGTACCTGTGCTCTTCTTGACAACAGGCCTGATATTAGTAATGCCCCCAATGTGAAACAGTACAAATCCTTGCCTTCCTTCATCATGGGGTAGATTTTGACACAATTCTACACAATGAGATATAAGCAGAAATTGTCTTGTGGGGCTTACAGAAAAGTTACTAAAAGAGGAGAAGCATCTGGCATGCTTCCTTTTGTTCTATGCGCTTCCCTTTATTTCTGCCTGAAAACACAGACATGATGGCAACAGTGTCAATAGCCATGTTGAAGGCATGAATATGAGGATATTACCCTAAAGACTATGGAGTATAAAGCCACAAGGAACTGGTTCTCTGGTGGTTTCACGGAAATGCCAAAATGGGTTTACTCTGCTCATATCTGGATATTGATTATGTAGCAAGAAAAAATAAATCTTCTAAGTTGATTAACCCACTGTTTTTGGTTTTCTATTAATAGCTAAACTAATTCCTAACTATTAAAACCTGATAATACCTATATTATATAAGCATTTGCCTTATTTCTGGAGATGCTTCAGGACATTGAAAAGAATCTCCAAGTCATACATATACCACCAATCTCTGCCCCAAACCAAAGGGCCCGCCCCCGTCAAACCAATGGAGGTCACCAGCTCAATAGCCTTTCGGCTCCAGCTGTAGCTTCCAGCTCTCCATACATGTCTAGTCAGCCTCTCTACCCATCAGCTTCAACACCCAGCCCTAATAACATGATGGGAAACCTAAGTATACTGGAGAGAGAACTGGAACCAAGAGCTCTTGCTAAGAGGGACACTTGTGGAACCCTGTATCCCGCCTCAAGGATGTTCCCTCTATGCTTCAAAGCTTCTGGCTACACAAATCCAAGAAGAGCTTTTTTCCATGAGGAATGGATGTGCCTTAGCCCATTTCTGAATTTAGGATTTTAGGCCCTTTTCTCATTTAGCATGCTGCATTGAACTTGTAAAACTTAGGAATGGACAATGGCTTCTATATCAGGTGTTTTCTTATTTCTGGTCATTGCTTGACCTTTTATTCCTTAACAGGAATAAAAGTTCTCAGGTCTCTAATTTTCATCTCTAGCTGTAGATAGTGGCCTCTGGGCATCCCTAGTTTTGATGATCCATTTGGACCTCTTTTCTCTGGTTTCCTGACCCACGCTCTTGCTCATCTCTGTGTCTGGATGCTTGACTGTGGTTCTGTGTGAGGGATGCTCACCCAGCTTTTGTTCTTTAGCATCACTGCTGCTCGGTCTCCCTGTCAGCAAATGGCACTTAGATTTGGAAACTGCTTAGGGAGGTGATGTATTCTCCTCATTCCCAGTTTTCATAAGGAAGATCTTTTTTTCTGAATACTCTTCCTAGAGTGTTTCCTAAGACCCTTCTCACATAGTCATGGGCAGAATGAATTACCCGATTTAAGGTTTTGAGAAAGGAACTGAGCATACATAACTCAGCCTTTTATTTCCTCCCTTTTCTTAGGAGCAAACTGCCAAAGCCCCCACACTGGTTGGCTCCACGCTGTATACATCTGCAGGCATAGGCCCTGATGTGAAGGTCTGAGACTGTCCAGTGGCCTGTGGTGGGTAGACAAGTCTGCCTAACTCTGGAAGTACAAATCGTATTAATAAGCCCACTTGGCTGATAGACGGAAAGCCACGTCCTTCTATCTACCTTTCATCAGAAATAAAGTAGATATTTTGGCCTTTATCTGCATTAATTTTTTGTTTACTTCACTGAGTTTAGACTTCAGGCAGGAAAAGAGGAGTGCCATTTATTTGGGCTCCTTCAACCTTTCCCACATCCATAGCATATGAAGGAAGCTTTTCTAATAGTAACTTAAAATCCCAACACATCATGCAGATGAAGTGCAAGTACACATCTTCCTCCATACACTTACTGTGATTTTTCTAATGCAAAAGAATATGAGTCAAACATAAGATATAAATTGGGTACATATTTTTACCTTGTGGAACATACAACTCATATTGCTAACGAATTGTTGGGGTAGAGTGAAAAGGCAACATTATGGTATAATGGCATTACCGTATTGTGAAAAAGTACAGGAGACTAATAATCAGACAAACCTAAGTGCAAATAACGCTCATCACTTAATAGTTGAGTGACCTTAGACATTTCCCTTAAGTTTCAGAGCTTTACTTATTTCTTCTGAAAGTGAGAATAACACCTAGCTCTTAAGATTGTAGTGATAAAATTAAATAGTACACTTGAAGGGCTTGCCATGTAGAAGGAACACAGAAAGTATAAGTTTTCATTTCCCATGTGAATCCAAAGGAATAGATCTCCTGAGTCGCACTGTGACTACTTTGTGTGAATTTGAACGCTTCTAGATAATATTCTACCTGTCTAGTAAAAAGTTTGGGATATTCTGCTTTACTCCCATTATCTTATGGAAGTTACACCTTTGAATGTACCTAAAAAAAAATGGTTTCCTAAAGTGAAGGAGTAAAAGATACTCATCTGCCAGACAACTTAGCTAGAGACCGTTGTTGTCCTTAGCATGGCCAATTTTATGAGTTGATGTGAAACATAGATTAAAACTGTGAAGCACAAAGTCCCTTTAAGTTAATCTGAAACTGCACTGGACTTAGCCGTGTTTCTTATATCCATAGTTTACAAACCTGTCAAGTTTGCAGTGACATTTTTTTCCCACCCTAGTTGTACTTTAAGTATCTATCTGCTGAGAAAAGCATGAGCCATATCGATTTGTAGACTCCTTGCATACAGTTTGCAGCCCATCACAGTTTCGAATCCCTCAAATGGGGAGGTATTTATTTTTTCGGAGACATTTTGGGGATGAAAGAATCTTATTAGATCAGGGAACTCAAATCTTTCCCTTGGCTAAATGCTGATTTATTTTTACAGGACGCTGTACTTTCCCACCCAGATGAATCGTCAACATTTCGATAATGGGCACCAGTTTCCTCATCCTTCAGTTGGGGTCAGATGGAAGGGCATTTTCACATCCCTGTATTCTATCTGTTACCATCCATGGCAAGTAACTTCTCCCAGGTGTACCAGATGGTTAATGTGCTCACACTTTGCTATGTACTTCAGCAAAAAGGTGAGTGGAGGACTACATATCGTCAGGTCAAAATAATGGCTTACAATGCTTTCTCTGTGTCACACACACACACACACACACAGAATGAGGGGCAGAGATGGGAGGGGAACTTGCTGCTTTGTCTAATCTTGGCTCAATATGACTTACAACATGTAAGTGTTCTTCCTCTGATTATAACCCAAATGTTGGGAACTATCTGAGAAATTCATACATATTAGCTCAAAAGAAAAACAAGTCTGACTTGAAAACATTAAAAAAACCATGTCAATTTTTACTGTTGTTTTCTTGTGCATATGAGAGAAAGGATTTCAATGTGTACCGAAGAACGAAACTTGTGAGAGGGCCTCTTTAAGCCTCTCTCGTCTATAAAATGTCACTTTATATGGTAGCTCCTGTATCTCTCCCTTTTCTCTTTCTCTTCCTCACCCTTTGCCTGAAGTTTGTTATCTCCTTTCTCATCCCTCTCAGAATTCTGCCAGCACATCTCAGTCATTCATCAAGAAAAGGGCCAGCGCAAGGCCGTGAGCCAAGCGAAAGCCCCGCCCTGATCATCCTTGTGCCCCAGGCACACTCGCTGGGAGCTGGCATTCGTCGTACCAGTCTACCGTGCAGGAGCCCAGTGGAATGGAAAGAGCACTGACTCAGGACTCAGAAGACTTCTGCCACCAACAAGTGGTATGGCTTCGATATGCTTAGTTAATTCCGAGCCCCATTTTCCCTATTTGAAAGTGGAACTAGTAATACTTACCTACCTATAGGGCTGTATGAACATCAAATTCAATGGTGCATGTAGTAATGGTACTTTAAGAATTGGAAATCACTTTGATGCTGGCACGATTTCTAGAAGAAGAATGTGATCGTTGGAGGGGGGCTTAGAGTTAGCTAGCCCTACCCTTTACTTTAACAAAGGGGGAATTAAAATCCAGAAAGTCTCATAATTCACTCAAGGCCATAAAGACAGGTACAAGCAAAATCAGGTTAGAACCAGTGTTCCCAGTATCAGAGACTAGAATTAGAGTGAGTTTTCAGCTGTTCAGTAATGAATCAACCAGAAATTGATCAATTGGCTGTCAATGCTGGAGGTGATGCTAGCAGATCAAGGATGTAATGGAGCGACAGAGCCAGAGACATTGCTGGCGTGGGCAACAAGGGAAAAGAACACGAGACAGGGAATAGGAAAGAGCGATGAGTTGTCACAAGAACATAGCTAGGAACTTAGGAAGTCAGTAACATTTGTTATTCTACTTATTCTAAAATCCCATACAAAGATATGTTTTGTTTGGTGTATCTATTCATTTTGAATGATTAATGATAGATTATCCACTCTTATTGAACTGCCTGACTCCCAGTCTTAATTATGGCTATATAACAGCTGTTGGTATGTATCAGAAATTCATTTACTGGAAAAAGAAAATTTCCCTTACCCATGAGTCATGAGAATCTTCTTGCTCCTGGAGTTTTATTTTGATGAAACCAATGATTAAGCAATTGGTAAGTTGTTTGATTCATGATATCCAGATTCTCACAATCTGCCTACATGTGCTGCTTATCTTTTTAGTCTTGCTTGTCTACCACTTGGGTGAATAAACCTTAGTCGAGGCAGATGGCCAGGACATTCTCTTCTTGAAACAGGAAGTCACGAGAGGTCCGAGGACTAGAAAGTTGCTAGGTAAGGGGCTGGCACTCTCTAGACATCAGATGGATATGTGTTAGGAATGAAGCTAGTTGGTTTACACTTATTTCTTTCCTTCTGTGATTTTTCCATCGAAATGTCACATGGTGTGTGTTCTTAAAGCTTATTCTATCAAGGGTTACCATTTTTCTTAAGCAATTTCTTCAAGGGAAGTTTCGTTACCTCTTTCTTTGAAATGATGCTATCCATCTGTTTTAGTTGGCAACACAGGAACAATTTCCAGCATCCAGTTAAAGTTATGCATGCGGACTTTCATTAACATGTCACTAATTACTGTTGTGCATTATTTACTTAGAGAAGAAAAAAATCGCAGTCCCTCTGTGGTCACTTTCTGAGCTTTCTAGAGTTGACATGTGTTCCGAGGCCCCTCTTTAGGAGTGCTAATGCTTTTTTCTTGTTACGGAGAGAGCACTGTTTCATGTGAGAGACATTCCTTGGAGAGCTCCGTGTTTAATAAGTGAGAGCAATAAGCTCGTTCAAGTTTTAACCATGTGTATAAGTAGATGGCTGTGGTTAAAGGGTATAACTTCAAAACACATGCATGATTTAGACTATCTTCTTGTACAATTTTGACATTCTCATATTCTCAAAATATGCCTTAAAGCATATTTTGTCTTATCACATCCCAAACTCTTGAACCTATTCTCAGGATTGACTTAACTATAATATGAATCTATCTGCTCATTGCTGGATTCACAACTCAACACAGTTTCTTTTGAAACAAAACAGACTCTGAAAGGGACCTTTTAACTATAACATGGTTGGATTTTTCCTATAAAAAAATTGCCGCTCACAAAGGAGATTGAAAAGGAGAATGAGAAGAAAATGTATTCTTCTCTCAGGTAGTATGGATTTGGTGGGAGAGGAGGAGAAAGGGAGAGAGAGAATATAAATATTAGATCGCACAAGCTGAGATCTGAAATCCCCTTGGAATCAGTCATCCTGGTACTGATGATGTCTTGGGGAAAATGGTGGGTAAGTTTAAGGCTGAAATAACTAAGGAGCAGAGTTGAATTTGGGCTATTAGTTGAGAGATCCAGAAGCCCATGAGCCCAAGTGACATGCACTGAACAGTATAGTATGTGGTTATGTCTCTCCTTTTATCGTTTTGCCCTGGAATTTTATTTTAATGAAGTCAGTGATTCAGCAGCTGGTAATTATTTGGTTCATGATGTCTAGTATCTCACAACCTCCCTGCATATGTTGCTTATTTTTTAAACTTGCGCCCTTCACTAGCTGGTTGAATAAACTTCAGATGAGCACCATTCCTATCGACAGAAAAGCAGGTGCCTGGCAGTGGACAGCAGTTTTCACCCAGCTGATGGGTTGAAAGATTTTGGTGGAGGCATGTGCCATTTTGTCGTAGATGTGGCAGGAAACAAGCTGGATTATGCCTGAGATGGAACCAGCTGGGCTTCGACAGGGACACAACAGGCCAGCCTCAGTGTTGGTCAAGAATAGAGTTAATCTGATAGACAAAACTTTCTTTCTAAAAGAAACTTGTAACCAGGACTGAAGCCTTGAAACTGAGTGGGCAGATCCTGGGATTGATTGGTGGGCTTGTCTTGGATGTGGTGCTGGTGTGTGGAGAGAGATGAATTTAAAAAATGTGATTTTGTTCTAAAGGCTTGAACAATATTAATTATCTGGGATTTTCCTTAAAACTGGAAAATCAAGAAATCAACTTCCAATTTATAGAATGCTTATATATTCTAGATCAAATGTAATAATAAAAACATAAAAATCCAATAAAATGGTAGAATATCAAAATTCAGAAAAAAGAAGTCATGCTATTATGCAAAAACCGATGAATCCTAGGAAATTTTAGACCGATCTCTCTCCTTGCAAGAAAGAGCTCATCCTTACAATCTCTGGTCAGTGTTGCTTATTTGGAAAAGGGATTTCTACTTGTTTTGAATGAAGCAATTATATCTAGGGCATATTTTGGCAGGTAGAAACAAAATTTATACTTCCAGGGTCTTAGTATTTACATGGTATTTTTCTAATTAGAGTCTCATTTAACTGCATGTATTTCCAAACCAACATACAGTTTTTAAAAAGCCATAAAATTATACACCAGAGAACATAAATTATGAATATAAGACTTGAGGAGGAAATGTGAATTTTTGTGACTTTTTAATTCATTTGACTTACCCTGCAACCCAACGGGGAAGAAAGGCATCATAGGAAGACCAGGACTTTGAAATTATTCCAAGATTTGAATTGTTCTTCAGTGTGACCTTGAGCCTCAATTCCTTTATCCATAAGATCTAGTTTGTTGTAAGGATTAGTCTTTTAAATAAAATTCCTGGCATCTAGTAGTTTCTCATTTAATGGTAACTATTATTAAACCTGTTTCTTGTCTATGAATTATACTTTTATGTGTATACATTCAGATTCTTACATACTTTAAAAAAAGATTCTTACATATTTTCTCATCTTTCTTTGGAAATAGCACGCATCATATTAGTAAGCTCTGGCAGTTGGTTTTATCAGTAACAAAAGCCTCGTTGTCCAATTAAAGAATATAAGATAAAAACTGTAACTTGTGTATTGATTATAGATATCACTTTCTGTTCATTTGTAGTCAAATCTGTGATTCTTTTGTACTTGGGCACAAGGTCTAAATATTGTATTCAGGGTTATCTAAACTTTATTAAAAATTACTAGAGAGGGCAGTTAAATAGAATTTTAATTGGCAAAGAAAATGAAAAAATAATTTAGAAACATGATGAAGTTAGTTAAATTGGACAAAAATCTCTGTTGGAGTTGAAAGAAAAAGAGGCAGTAAGATACCACTTCCCATTTAATGAAATAACAAAGAAAAGGAAAATGGTCAACTAGAACTTGAAACTTTAAAATGACAAGACCCCAAATTTGAAGAGGAAGCAATGAAAATGATAATTTTTTTGTTTTTGCAGGAAAATAAAAGTCAAATTGAAAAGCTAATTTGATTATATATATCTATCCAGAATCAAAATTATTTATTCACTTTGACTCAATATCTGGAATCTCTCTTACAATTGTTTAATGTGATAAATATGACAGTATAATCATGTACAACAATGAAGGGCAGCACATGGGAGAGACTGACTAATTCCAGGAAAGACTTCATAGAGAAGATGTATCTGAGCTAAATTTTAAGGAAATAATACATTTTTTTCCCATGAAATAAGGGAGTACAGAGAAATTCCAGGCAGAGGAAACAGTATGTGAAAAAGACAGATAAATAAAGAGTGGTATGTTTAGGACCCTATGAAGAGATCAGTAGGGTGAACAGGAGCCATGTCATCAAGAGCTTTGAGAGTCTTCCTAAGGAGCATGGGTTTGATATTTTGAGAATGGGGAGCAATTGAAAGGCTTCAAGTAGTGGGAGGTATGATCCTTTCTGTTCCTTTGAAGGATGAGTTGACAGTAGGCAAGGCTAGGGGCATGAAGAGCAGCTATGAAAATTTCAAGCAAGAGAAGATAGATATAGGCATTACCCATTGAGATGAAGACCAAAGACAGATGTAAAAATATTCACGTAGTAAAATCAACAGAAGTTGTCATTTTGAGTATTGGTGATGAGGAAGGGAGAAATCAAGGGTTACTTCCTGCTTCTGGCTCCGGAAACTCAGTGACTTTTGTGGCCATATACATAGAGAGACGCACTGGAGCGGTAGGGATTCTAGGTTAGGTTGCCACGATAGAGATCTCCAAACACAGTTGTTTAAAGAAAAGATAAAGTTTATTTTTCTGTCCTCTAAATGTCAGAACGGGTGGCCCAATGACCTCAGAACTTTGGGGGACCTTGGCACCTTCTCTCTCATTGTTCTGTCTTTCTCAACATGTGGTTCCATGTCAAAATCTCAGATGGTTGGACCAGCCCCGGCCATAGTGGACACATACCATGCACACACCTTCCCTTCGGGGTAGAATTCAGAAGCTGAACTCATAATTTCTGCCTACATCCACTGGCCAGTCTTAGTCATAAAGCCATACCTAGATGTGAAGGAGGCTGGGAAAAGTCTTAACTTGGGTACTTATGTGCCAGTTAAAATTTTGTTCTATTATTAAAGGAATAAGGGAAGATTGGATAGTAGAGGAGAAGCCAGCAGCGTTTGCCATATGTATGTTTAGTTTCAAATGGAAATATCCAATACGTATTTGGAATACATAGGCCTAGATCAGAAATGAGGGTCTGAGCTGAAGGTAAGGAATTTGCATTTAGGGAACATTAATAACTCTTTCATTTTTCCCCTGTGTCAGAGACTGCTAATTCTCCCCAAGTATCCATCCTCCTCATCTCCCTATTACTAATAGGAGTCTTAGAAGGGCAAGTGGCTGCTCAGCCAGAGACTCTACTTACCAGCCTTCCTTGCAGATAGGTATTGCCATGTGAAGAAGGAATGAATGTTTTCATGAAAATCATTTTTTTTGGGGGGTTTCCTGAGACCCTAAATGGAACAGAAAGAGAGAGCCTGAGCCAACACCCTGGAGCAGGAGGGGAGGAGAGAATGTTGGTAACTTGAGACCTTGCACAGTTTGGCCTGATGCCTCCAACTTTCATGTTTAAATTACATTTCTTGAACTTCTTTAGTTCTTTTAACAACGACCACATTGGGAAGGCCTTAAATTCATAGGGTTACATGATTCCCCTTTAACTAAGAGCATGGCCTTTTGAATAAAAACAATTTTTTAAAGATGTAACTGTCATTTACATTCAATTATTTTAGGGAAATAATTCTAGCCTTCATTTCCTTCTGCTTTTTTCCTATAGTTATTTATATGATCTTAAGTGAATGAAACCAACACATTAATGCTGACTCAATTAGCTGGGCAGAGGAGCAGCTCTCTAGTCTCTCCTTATCCCTCTTTGTATCTCTATTGCTATCATATGTTCATTTGTGGAAAAGACGGGGAGAGAGAGCAGAGAGCTGCTTAAGAAATTGCTTTGAGTCCACAGGAGGGAAGCATAACAGGAGGTGAGATAATGGGTTTTATATACTGCATAGCAAGTGTAATAAACTCCAAGCTGGGAGGACAGCAAGGGTGCTCTGTATGGGTTAATTGGTGCCCTGCCTACGCTCAAGAGGAAAATAAATTTTCAACCACATCAAAGTCTCCTCCAGAAGAAAAAAATGCTCATTAAAAATGCCATTTCCAGGAACCCTGGCAGCCAGACAATAAGAAGACTGAAAAATCACCTCTGGTTGGCTTGCTACTCCCTCCAACTTTGAACTATTTGCCTTGAGAAGTACAAAGAAAGTATGTAGGTAATATATTTAAATACAATTTCTTAGAAAGTGAAGTGATTTAGCTAGAGTTGGCTTCCATCAGTTGGAGGCCTCTGAAAGCCTCAAAATTTATTACTAGGAATGTGTAAAAATTCACCCTTGGATAAGCCTCCATCCCATTCTCATAAAATACTTACAGCATAGCACATGAATGCATCCAAAATCATACTGCTCATGATGGGGAAAACTGCTGAGAAAAAAGCAGATTGGCTTCTATATTTAATCCTGATGGAAGATTCCGTGGTTCGTAGATTTTTCTACCACCTACCTCATTTATCTGAAGACTGTGGATCATTGTTAGATTGCTGAAGGCAGAAAACATTTTATTTCATTTTAAAACCTTTTTATTTTGGAGCAGTTTTATATTTATGGGAAGTTGCAAAGGTATTAGAGAGAATTCCTGTATATCCTTTACCCAGCTTCCCCTGATGTTGTAATTTCACATAGCTATGATACATTTTTCAAAACTAAGCAAATAACATTAGCACAATCCTGTTAACTCAACAATAGATTTTATTCAGATTTTATCAGTCTTTCCGCTGACATCCTTTCACTATTCCATACTTCCATCCAGAATGCTGCACTGCAGTTATTTTCTGGCACTCAGAACAGTACCCAATAGGTGCTTCATGTATGTTCGCTGGGAGAACAAACGGAAGAAAACAAGTAGAGTTTAACAGTCAGATACTTAGGAGGGGATCCAGAGTGGGAACCATGGGGGTATCTGCTGCATGAGATTCAAGTAGGAGGATGATTAAACAGTGGAGGCTCGACCTGGCAGCTGGCAAGTCGTGGCAGACTTGTCTCAATAGCTTCAGTGGAGGGTGGGCCAGCAGACGGCTTCAGCAGGCAGAAGCGTGAGTGGGAAGGGGAGACACTGAGGGCAGAGAACTTCTTAAGCATTTTGTCAGTGAAAGTGGAGGCAGGAAAAGTTCAGTGATTGAGGGAGAGAAAGATCATGAGAACAGTTTTAGGGGAGGGTATAGCGAGCTGGTTTGTAGTCAGAGAAAGGGGAAACTTGATGAGGTGGGGAGGAATAAGACCCAGTAGAGAAGAGATCATTGCTGAAGCAACACCCAGGAGAAGCAGGGGGAAATGTGATTTAGAGTCTAGGTGGGAAAGCCAGCCTTTGGAAAAAAGGAGAAAAACTTCGTTCCACTGAAATAGGAAGAAATGGGGGGGACTATATGGGTGCATGTCATGAGTCTATTTCCCTAATTTCCCTCTTTCCCTTCTCATCTAGGATTAATGGCTTCTGATGTTTAAGGAGAAGTAGAAAGATCAAACTTTCAGTGTGAGTGAAGCAGGAATGGATTGTAAGAGAGGCTCTCAGAGACTGAGAAATATTGGCATTTCTGCTGTGGGGTAAGGAAAATGAAAGCCGAGAAATGGAAGAAAAGCATGATAGGGCATCAGTGAGGGCCCAGAGATCATCAGGCGGCCACATTTTGGGTCTGGAGCTAATGATACATTGGCGCCACTCTTAGGCTGCCAGACAACCCTGAGGACATGCTAGCTTTTTAAAATTCACTTTTCCATTTCCTTTCATATTATTACGTCATTGGTCAAATTATTTACTTTGTTCTGGAATTCAGTAACAGGCTTTGCAGAACTAATAATGAGTAACTTTGTTTTGTGTAGTGG
Organism: Manis pentadactyla; assembly: GCF_030020395.1. Classification (NCBI taxonomy): domain Eukaryota; kingdom Metazoa; phylum Chordata; class Mammalia; order Pholidota; family Manidae; genus Manis; species Manis pentadactyla. The sequence goes on along the minus strand of NC_080021.1, from coordinate 200,036,917 downwards.
TTTCACAGAGTAACCTGTCATATTAACAATGGAATTTTTCTATTTTGTTTCTAAGTAAATAATTCTGGCAAATTTATCCTAATAAACAGTAACTGATCAGAATTTCTTGAGCACCTATGAAGTTACAGCACTGCTATAGACATTTTACATATGTCTACAGGGCATCTCAATTTCAAAAGTGGGAACTGAGTCTTGGAGAGATTCATTCTTTCAACAAATATTTATTAAGTGTCTTCCATGTGTCAGGTTTCATTTGAGGCAATTGGAATACGTTAATGAGTAAAGTAGACAAAGATCCCTGATTTGTGAAGTCACATTTTAACAGAAAGTTTAAGTGGGTTTCTTAGTTCAGACTGCTATAACAGAATGCCAGTGACTGGGTGCCTTATAAACAACAGAGAATTTTTTCTTACAGTTCTGGAGGCTGGAAGTCCAAGATCAAGTGCTGGCAGATTTGATGTCTTCTGAGGGCCTGCTCCCTGATTCACAGACAGCTGTGTTCTCTCTGTGTCACACATGGCATAAGGGATGAGGGGCTTCCTCTTTGGATTAACTCTGTAGGGTCTCTTTTCTAAGGGCACTAACCCCATTCATGAAGGGCTCCACCCTCATGTCCTAATCCCCTCCCAAATGCCCTACCTTCAAACACCATGACACTGGGCATTAGGTTTCAACATGTGAATTTTGGGGAGACACAAATGTTCAATTGATAGCAAGTCATTTGCCTGAATTTACAGAGATAATAAGTAGTTGCAATGGCCTTTTCTAATTTTTGGCTGATCCATGTCCATTTCACCTTCTTTCAGCAATCTTTCAAGAAGAACATACCACTTTCCTTATTTGATACAGTTTTGTACTGTTACTACCAGGATACTGTTAATCAAGGTATCCTGTTTTCAAAACTAGGCATATGACTAGTCTTCACTAAGCTGATGGACTAAGCCAATTAAGTGCTTAATTTTTTTCATGAATTTTGATCCTATAAAAAAGAGTACTGAGAATCACTGAAACTCATCCATCCTTCTGGTTTCCTAAATACTTTTTTTGAAATCAGATCCCCTGATGTGTTGTGCTTTTTGTCTTTTCTGACTGATTTGCCAGCCTTCCCTTCAGTTTTGAGAACATCCCCATAATGTTGCTTTATCATCATCAGTATCATTTTTGCTTAAGTTAGCCTTAATTTCTGTTGCTTACCATCAAGGAACCTAAATTTGTCTATTTCCATTCTTAATTGCACTATGCTTCACTAGTATACATTCAAAAACACATGGAAATTTCCAAGAGATTGTTTCAGGTATTTTTTTTTTTTTAGATAATTATTTTTTATTGAAGGGTAGTTGACGCACAGTATCACATTACATTAGTTTCAAGTGTACAACACAGTGATAAAACATTTATATACATAATTCTAGGTTCCAGCTATCACCCTACCAAGCTGTTACAATATCTTGACTATATTCCTTATGCTATACATTACATCCCGGTTACTTATTTATTTTACCATTGGAAGTCTGTCCTTTTTTTTTTTTTTTTTTTTTTTTTGTGAGGGCATCTCTCATATTTATTGATCAAATGGTTGTTAACGACAATAAAATTCTGTATAGGGGAGTCACTGCTCAATGCACAATCATTAATCCACCCCAAGCCTAATTTTCATCAGTCTCCAATCTTCTGAGGCATAACAAACAAGTTCTTACATGGAGAACAAATTCTTACATAATGAATCAGTTACATAGTGAACAGTACAAGGGGAGTCATCACAGAAACTTTCGGTTTTGCTCATGCATTATGAACTATAAACAGTCAGTTCAAATATGAATACTCATTTGGTTTTTATACTTGATTTATATGTGGATACCACATTTCTCTCTTTATTATTATTATTATTATTATTTATTATTATTATTTTTTTTAATAATCATTTTTTATTGAAGGGTAGTTGACACACAGTATTACATTACATGAGTTTCAAGTGTACAACACAGTGGTAGAACATTTATATACATAATTCTAGGTTCCAGCTATCACCCTACCAGGCTGTTACAATATCTTGACTATATTCCTTATGCTATACATTACATCCCGGTTACTTATTTATTTTACCATTGGAAGTCTGTCCTTTTTTTTTTTTTTTTTGTGAGGGCATCTCTCATATTTATTGATCAAATGGTTGTTAACGACAATAAAATTCTGTATAGGGGAGTCAATTCTCAATGCACAATCATTATTCCACCCCAAGCCTAATTTTTGTCAGTCTCCAATCTTCTGAGGCATAACAAACAAGTTCTTACATGTAGAACAAATTCTTACATAATGAATAAGTTACATAGTGAACAGTACAAGGGCAGTCATCACAGAAACTTTCGGTTTTGCTCATGCATTATGAACTATAAACAGTCAGTTCAAATATGAATACTCATTTGGTTTTTATACTTGATTTGTATGTGGATACCACATTTCTCTCTTTATTATTATTATTTTTAATAAAATGCTGAAGTGGTAGGTAGATACAAGATAAAGGTAGAAAACATAGTTTAGTGTTGTAAGAGAGCACATGTAGATGATCAGGTGTGTGCCTGTAGACTATGTGTTAATCCAAGCTAGACCAGGGCAATAAAACATCCACGTATGCAAAGATTTCTCTCAGAACGGGGGGGTGAGGTTCTAAGCCTCACCTCTGTTGATCCCCAATTTCTCACCTGATGGCCCCCCTGCGACTGTGCCTGTCTTAGGTTGTTCCTCCCTTGAGGAATCTTACCCGTCTCTGGCTAACCAGTCATCTTCCGGGGCCATACAGGGAAATGTGAAGTTGGTAAGTGAGAGAGAAGCCTTATTGTTTGAAAAAGTTAGCTTTTTACTTCTTTGCATATTTATGCCCTGTGGCTTCTATGCCCAGCATTTGTCTTGAGGTATCTTTACCACTTGGAAGAATTATGATACTCGGTAAATTTGATATGAGGCACGAATTCTATTTAAGGGTTGTAATTAGGAAGGAAGAAGAAAAGCTATAGAAGTAGCAGGCGGAAGAAAACATGGGAAGATTGATTATTTCTTTGATATATCTTCTTGTAGAGTAACTTCAGCATGTATAGGTTTTAAGCTACTACTTAAATTGCACACACACATTAACATAATAGGAGTATAGTTACATAACCAAAGCATATCTGTAATTACCAGCCATCTGCAGTGAAACCAAGAAAACCAGTTAGGCACCTTAGGCATTTGTGAAAACTTATCTATGATATGGTGGATATTGTCCAACTGAACTAGAACAGTCTGAGAGAAATCAGACAAATTAAAACAACCCATTCCTGGGGACTGTTCACATGCCATATGTTCTTTTAACAGTAAATAGTTTTTAGTTGTAAGACTTTGGAGCGCTACAATTTGTACTTCTCCAAATTCTTGGTTGAGTTCCAACAGTATAGATACAGTCCAATTTTGTTGTTTTACTGTATGCACAGGCCAGCTTAGATATCTCCTTCCTCACTCCCATGGCAAGTCCAGGAACTGGTGGGATGAGTGCATCTACAGCTGTAGCAGTGCGTGGATCTTTGTTGGGGTTTTTTGATGATCATCTTCTGGCATGAGTCTTCCAGAGAGTGCAGATGTTGGAAGTTCTTTTTCATATCGTATCTTAGTTCATTTTCGGGGTAGCCCAATTAGGCTTTGATCCTCTGTATAAACACAAACAGACCCTTTGCCTACACTTTTATATGCCCTTTATACCCTTGTGTAGAACTCGTTGGAGGTTACCACACAGGAACTGCCCTTTTTTTTTTTTTTTTTTTGCTATCACTAATCTACACTTACATGACGAATATTATGTTTACTAGGCTCTCCCCTATACCAGGTCTCCCCTATAAACCCCTTTACAGTCACTGTCCATCAGCATAGCAAAATGTTGTAGAATCACTACATGCCTTCTCTGTGTTGTACAGCCCTCGCTTTTCTCCTACCCCCCCATGCATGTTAATCTTAATACCCCCCTACTTCTCCCCCCCCTTATCCCTCCCTACCCACCCATCCTCCCCAGTCCCTTTCCCTTTGGTACCTGTTAGTCCATTCTTGAGTTCTGTGATTCTGCTGCTGTTTTGTTCCTTCAGTTTTTCCTTTGTTCTTATATTCCACAGATAAGTGAAATCATTTGGTATTTCTCTTTCTCTGCTTGGCTTGTTTCACTGAGCATAATACCCTCCAGCTCCATCCATGTTGCTGCAAATGATTGGATTTGCCCTTTTCTTATAGCTGAGTAGTATTCCATTGTGTATATGTACCACATCTTCTTTATCCATTCATCTATTGATGGACATTTAGGTTGCTTCCAATTCTTGGCTATTGTAAATAGTGCTGCGATAAACATAGGGGTGCATCTGTCTTTCTCAAACTTGATTGCTGCATTCTTAGGGTAAATTCCTAGGAGTGCAATTCCTGGGTCAAATGGTAAGTCTGTTTTGAGCATTTTGATGTACCTCCATACTGCTTTCCACAATGGTTGAACTAACTTACATTCCCACCAGCAGTGTAGGAGGGTTCCCCTTTCTCCACAGCCTCGCCAACATTTGTTGTTGTTTGTCTTTTGGATGGCAGCCATCCTTACTGGTGTGAGGTGATACCTCATTGTAGTTTTAATTTGCATTTCTCTGATAATTAGCGATGTGGAGCATCTTTTCATGTGTCTGTTGGCCATCTGTATTTCTTTTTTGGAGAACTGTCTGTTCAGTTCCTCTGCCCATTTTTTAATTGGGTTATTTGTTTTTTGTTTGTTGAGGCGTGAGAGCTCCTTATATATTCTGGACGTCAAGCCTTTATCGGATGTGTCATTTTCAAATATATTCTCCCATACTGTAGGGATCCTTCTTGTTCTATTGATGGTGTCTTTTGCTGTACAGAAGCTTTTCAGCTTAATATAGTCCCACTTACTCATTTTTGCTGTTGTTTTCCTTGCCCGGGGAGATATGTTCAAGAAGAGGTCACTCATGTTTATGTCTAAGAGGTTTTCGCCTATGTTTTCTTCCAAGAGTTTAATGGTTTCATGGCTTACATTCAGGTCTTTGATCCATTTTGAGTTTACTTTTGTATATGGGGTTAGACAATGATCCAGTTTCATTCTCCTACATGTAGCTGTCCAGTTTTGCCAGCACCACCTGTTGAAGAGACTGTCATTTCGCCATTGTATGTCCATGGCTCCTTTATCAAATATTAATTGACCATATATGTCTGGGTTAATGTCTGGATTCTCTAGTCTGTTCCATTGATCTGTGGCTCTGCTCTTGTGCCAGTACCAAATTGTCTTGATTACTATGGCTTTATAGTAGAGCTTGAAGTTGGGGAGTGAGATCCCCCCTACTTTATTCTTCTTTCTCAGGATTGCTTTGGCTATTCGGGGTCTTTGGTGGTTCCATATGAATTTTTGAATTATTTGTTCCAGTTCATTGAAGAATGTTGCTGGTAGTTTCATAGGGATTGCATCAAATCTGTATATTGCTTTGGGCAGGATGGCCATTTTAACGATATTAATTCTTCCTAGCCACGAGCATGGGATGAGTTTCCATCTGTTAGTGTCCCCTTTAATTTCTCTTAAGAGTGACTTGTAGTTTTCAGAGTATAAGTCTTTCACTTCTTTGGTTAGGTTTATTCCTAGGTATTTTATTTTTTTTGATGCAATTGTGAATGGAGTTGTTTTCCTGATTTCTCTCTCTGTTGGTTCATTGTTAGTATATAGGAAAGCCACAGATTTCTGTGTGTTGATTTTGTATCCTGCAACTTTGCTGTATTCCGATATCAGTTCTAGTAATTTTGGGGTGGAGTCTTTAGGGTTTTTTATGTACAGTATCATGTCATCTGCAAATAGTGACAGTTTAACTTCTTCTTTACCAATCTGGATTCCTTGTATTTCTTTATTTTGTCTGATTGCCGTGGCTAGGACCTCCAGTACTATGTTAAATAACAGTGGAGAGAGTGGGCATCCCTGTCTAGTTCCCGATCTCAGAGGAAATGCTTTCAGCTTCTCGCTGTTCAATATAATGTTGGCTGTGGGTTTATCATAGATGGCCTTTATTATGTTGAGGTACTTGCCCTCTATTCCCATTTTGCTGAGAGTTTTTAACATGAATGGATGTTGAACTTTGTCAAATGCTTTTTCAGCATCTATGGAGATGATCATGTGGTTTTTGTCTTTCTTTTTGTTGATGTGGTGGATGATGTTGATGGACTTTCGAATGTTGTACCATCCTTGCATCCCTGGAATGAATCCCACTTGGTCATGGTGTATGATCCTTTTGATGTATTTTTGAATTCGGTTTGCTAATATTTTGTTGAGTATTTTTGCATCTACGTTCATCAGGGATATTGGTCTGTAGTTTTCTTTTTTGGTGGGGTCTTTGCCTGGTTTTGGTATTAGGGTGATGTTAGCTTCATAGAATGAGTTTGGGAGTATCCCCTCCTCCTCTATTTTTTGGAAAACTTTAAGGAGAATGGGTATTATGTCTTCCCTGTATGTCTGATAAAATTCCGAGGTAAATCCATCTGGCCCGGGGATTTTGTTCTTTGGTAGTTTTTTGATTACCTCTTCAATTTCGTTGCTGGTAATTGGTCTGTTTAGATTTTCTGTTTCTTCCTGGGTCAATCTTGGAAGGTTATATTTTTCTAGGAAGTTGTCCATTTCTCCTAGGTTTCCCAGCTTGTTAGCATATAGGTTTTCATAGTATTCTCCAATAATTCTTTGCATTTCCGTGGGGTCCGTCGTGATTTTTCCTTTCTCGTTTCTGATACTGTTGATTTGTGTTGATTCTCTTTTCTTCTTAATAAGTCTGGCTAGAGGCTTATCTATTTTGTTTATTTTCTCGAAGAACCAGCTCTTGGTTTCATTGATTTTTGCTATTGTTTTATTCTTCTCAATTTTATTTATTTCTTCTCTGATCTTTATTATGTCCCTCCTTCTGCTGACCTTAGGCCTCATCTGTTCTTCTTTTTCCAATTTCGATAATTGTGACATTAGACCATTCATTTGGGATTGCTCTTCCTTTTTTAAATATGCTTGGATTGCTATATACTTTCCTCTTAAGACTGCTTTTGCTGTGTCCCACAGAAGTTGGGGCTTAGTGTTGTTGTTGTCATTTGTTTCCATATATTGCTGGATCTCCATTTTGATTTGGTCATTGATCCATTGATTATTTAGGAGCGTGTTGTTAAGCCTCCATGTGTTTGTGAGCCTCTTTGCTTTCTTTGTACAGTTTATTTCTAGTTTTATGCCTTTGTGGTCTGAAAAGTTGGTTGGTAGGATTTCAATCTTTTGGAATTTTCTGAGGCTCTTTTTGTGGCCTAGTATGTGGTCTATTCTGGAGAATGTTCCATGTGCACTTGAGAAGAATGTATATCCCGCTGCTTTTGGATGTAGAGTTCTATAGATGTCTATTAGGTCCATCTGCTCTACTGTGTTGTTCAGTGTTTCCGTGTCCTTACTTATTTTCTGCCCAGTGGATCTATCCTTTGGGGTGAGTGGTGTGTTGAAGTCTCCTAGAATGAATGCATTGCAGTCTATTTCCCCCTGTAGTTCTGTTAGTATTTGTTTCACATATGCTGGTGCTCCTGTGTTGGGTGCATATATATTTAGAATGGTTATATCCTCTTGTTTGACTGAGCCCTTTATCATTATGTAGTGTCCTTCTTTATCTCTTGTTACTTTCTTTGTTTTGAAGTCTATTTTGTCTGATATTAGTACTGCAACCCCTGCTTTCTTCTCACTGTTGTTTGCTTGAAATATGTTTTTCCATCCCTTGACTTTTAGTCTGTACATGTCTTTGGGTTTGAGGTGAGTTTCTTGTAAGCAGCATATAGATGGGTCTTGCTTTTTTATCCATTCTGTTACTCTGTGTCTTTTGATTGGTGCATTCAACCCATTAACATTTAGGGTGAGTATTGAAAGATATGTACTTATTGTCATTGCAGGCTTTAAATTCGTGGTTACCAAAGGTTCAAGGTTAGCCTGTTTAGTATCTTACTGCCTAACTTAGCTCGCTTATTGAGCTGTTATATACACTGTCTGGAGATTCTTTTCTTCTCTCCCTTCTTGTTCCTCCTCCTCGATTCTTCATAATTTGGGTGTTTTGTGCTGTGCTCTTTTTAGGAGTGCTCCCATCTAGAGCAGTCCCTGTAAGATGTTCTGTAGAGGTGGTTTGTGGAAAGCAAATTCCCTCAGCTTTTGTTTGTCTGGGAATTGTTTAATCCCACCGTCATATTTGAATGATAGTCGTGCTGGATACAGTATCCTTGGTTCAAGGCCCTTCTGTTTCATTGTATTAAATATATCATGCCATTCTCTTCTGGCCTGTAGGGTTTCTGTTGAGAAATCTGATGTTAGCCTGATGGGTTTCCCTTTATAGGTGACCTTTTTCTCTCTAGCTGCCTTTAACACTCTTTCCTTGTCCTTGATCTTTGCCATTTTAATTATTATGTGTCTTGGTGTTGCCCTTCTTGGATCCTTTCTGTTGGGGGTTCTGTGTATTTCCGTGGTCTGTTTGATTACTTCCTCCCCCAGTGTGGGGAAGTTTTCAGCAATTATTTCTTCTAAGATACTTTCCATCTCTTTGCCTCTCTCTTCTTCTTCTGGGACCCCTATAATACGGATATTGCTCCTTTTAGATTGGTCACACAGTTCTCTTAATATTGTTTCATTCCTGGAGATCCTTTTGTCTCTGTCTATGTCAGCTTCTATGCGTTCCTGTTCTCTGATTTCAATTCCATCAATGGCCTCTTGCATTCTATCCATTCTGCTTATAAACCCTTCCAGAGTTTGTTTCATTTCTGCGATCTCCTTTCTGGCATCTGTGATCTCTTTCCGGACTTCATCCCATTTTTCTTGCGTATTTCTCTGCATCTCTGTCAGCATGTTTATGATTCTTATTTTGAATTCTTTGTCAGGAAGACTGGTTAGGTCTGTCTCCTTCTCTGGTGTTGTCTCTGTGATCTTTGTGTGCCTGTAGCTTTGCCTTTTCATGGTGATAGGAATAGTTTGCAGAGCTGGGACGAGTGACGGCTGGAAGGACTTCCTTTCTTGTTGGTTTGTGGCCCTCCTCTCCTGGGAGAACAGCGACCTCTAGTGGCTTGTGCTGCGCAGCTGCGCGCAGACAGGGTTTCTGCTTCCTGCCCGGCTGCTATGGAGTTAATCTCCGCTGTTGCTGTGGGCGTGGCCTGGCTCGGGCAGCTACTCCAAAATGGTGGAGTCGCGTTGGAGCAGGAGCTGCTGGGAGGCTATTTATCTCCGTAAGGGGCCTCCCTGCTCCCTGCAGCCCAGGGGTTAGGGTGCCCTGAGATCCCGGGTTCCCTACCTCTGGATTAAGTGACCCGCCCTGCCCCTTTAAGACTTCCAAAAAGCACCCGCCAAAACAAAACAACGACCACAAAAAAAAACAAGAAAAAAAATTTTTTTAATTAAAAAAAAAAAAAAATTTTTTTAATTAAAAAAAAAAGGTGGTCGTTCGTTTTTCTTTATTCTCCGGTGCCAGCCTCAGGCCTCTGCTCACCGGTCTTTCTGCCCTGTTTCCCTAATATTGGGGTCCCTGTCCCTTTAAGACTTCCAAAAAGCGCTCGCCAAAACAAAGCAGCAAAAAAGCAAAAAAGAAAAAATGGTCGCGCGCTTTTCTTATGTCCTCTGTCGCCCAGCCTCCAGTGCCTGCTCACTGTTCTTGCTGCCCTGTTTTCCCAGTATCGAGGGCCCTGCAGTCTGGCCCGGATGGCTGGGGCTGGGTGCTCGGCAGTCCTGGGCTCCGTCTCCCTCCCGCTCTGCCCGCTCCTCTCCCGCCGGGAACTGGGGGGAGGGGCGCTCGGCTCCCGCGGGGCCGGGGCTTGTATCTTACCCCCTTCGCGAGGCGCTGGGTTCTCTCAGGTGCGGATGTGGTCTGGATATTGTCCTGTGTCCTCTGGTCTTTATTCTAGGAAGGGTTGTCTTTGTTATATTTTCATAGATATATGTTGTTTTGGGAGGAGATTTCCGCTGCTCTACTCACGCCGCCATCTTCCGCCCCCTCCTATTATTATTATTTTTAATAAAATGCTGAAGTGGTAGGTAGATACAAGCTAAAGGTAGAAAACATAGTTTAGTGTTGTAAGAGAGCAAATGTAGATGATCAGGTGTGTGCCTGTAGACTATGTGTTAATCCAAGCTAGACAAGGGCAATAAAACATCCACATATGCAGAAGATTTCTCTCAGAACAGGGGGGGTGAGGTTCTAAGCCTCACCTCTGTTGATCCCCAATTTCTCACCTGATGGCCCCCCTGCGACTGTGCCTGTCTTAGGTTGTTCCTCCCTTGAGGAATCTTACCCGTCTCTGGCTAACCAGTCATCTTCCGGGGCCATACAGGGAAATGTAAAGTTGGTAAGTGAGAGAGAAGCCTTATTGTTTGAAATGGTTAGCTTTTTATTTCTTTGCATATTTATGCCCTGTAGCTTCTATGCCCAGCATTTGTCTTGAGGTATCTTTACCACTTGGAAGAATTATGATACTCGGTAAATTTGATACGAGGCACGAATTCTATTTAAGGGTTGTAATTAGGAAGGAAGAAGAAAAGCTATAGAAGTAGCAGGCGGAGGAAAACATGGGAAGATTGATTATTTCTTTGATATATCTTCTTGTAGAGTAACTTCAGCATGTATAGGTTTTAAGCTACTACTTAAATTGCGCACACACATTAACATAATAGGAGTATAGTTGCATAACCAAAGCATATCTGTAATTACCAGCCATCTCCAGTGAAACCAAGAAAACCAGTTAGGCATCTTAGGCATTTGTGAAAACTTATCTATGATATGGTGGATATTGTCCAACTGAACTTGAACAGTCTGAGAGAAATCAGACAAATTAAAACAACCCATTCCTGGGGAATGTTCACATCCCTTATGTTCTTTTAACAGTAAATAGTCTGTAGTTGTAAGATTTTGGAGTGCTACAATTTGCACTTCTCCTAATTCTTGGTTGAGTTCCAACAGTATAGATCCAGTCAAATTTGTTGTTTTACTGTATGCACAGGCCAGCTTAGATATCTCCTTCCTCATTCCCATGGCAAGTCCAGGAGCTGGTGGAATGAGTGCATCTACAGCTATAGCAGTGCGTGGATCTTTGTTGGGGTTTTTTGATGATCATCTTCTGGCATGAGTCTTCCAGAGAGTGCTGATGTTGGAAGTTCTCTTTCATATCGTATCTTAGTTCATTTTTGGGGTAGCCCAATTGGGCTTTGATCCTCTGTATAAACACAAACAGACCCTTTGCCTACACTTTTATATGCCCTTTATACTCTTGTGTAGAGCTCATTGGAGGTTAACACACAGGAACTGACCTTTTTTTTTTTTTTTTTGTTTTGTTTTTGGTATCACTAATCTACACTTACATGATGAATATTATGTTTACTAGGCTCTCCCCTATACCAGGTCTCCCCTATAAACCCCTTTACAGACACTGTCCATCAGCATAGCAAAATGTTGTAGAATCACTACATGCCTTCTCTGTGTTGTACAGCCCTCGCTTTTCTCCTACCCCCCCATGCATGTTAATCTTAATACCCCTCTACTTCTCCCCCCCCTTATCCCTCCCTACCCACCCATCCTCCCCAGTCCCTTTCCCTTTGGTACCTGTTAGTCCATTCTTGGGTTCTGTGATTCTGCTGCTGTTTTGTTCCTTCAGTTTTTCCTTTGTTCTTATATTCCACAGATAAGTGAAATCATTTGGTATTTCTCTTTCTCTGCTTGGCTTGTTTCACTGAGCATAATACCCTCCAGCTCCATCCATGTTGCTGCAAATGATTGGATTTGCCCTTTTCTTATGGCTGAGTAGTATTCCATTGTGTATATGTACCACATCTTCTTTATCCATTCATCTATCGATGGACATTTAGGTTGCTTCCAATTCTTGGCTATTGTAAATAGTGCTGCGATAAACATAGGGGTGCATCTGTCTTTCTCATACTTGATTGCTGCATTCTTAGGGTAAACTCCTAGGAGTGCAATTCCTGGGTCAAATGGTAAGTCTGTTTTGAGCATTTTGATGTACCTCCATACTGCTTTCCACAATGGTTGAACTAACTTACATTCCCACCAGCAGTGTAGGAGGGTTCCCCTTTCTCCACAGCCTCGCCAACATTTGTTGTTCTCTGTCTTTTGGATGGCAGCCATCCTTTCTGGTGTGAGGTGATACCTCATTGTAGTTTTAATTTGCATTTCTCTGATAATTAGCGATGTGGAGCTTCTTTTCATGTGTCTGTTGGCCATCTGTATTTCTGTTTTGGAGAACTGTCTGTTCAGTTCCTCTGCCCATTTTTTAATTGGGTTATTTGTTTTTTGTTTGTTGAGGCGTGTGAGCTCTTTATATATTCTGGATGTCAAGCCTTTATCGGATGTGTCATTTTCAAATATATTCTCCCATACTGTAGGGATCCTTTTTGTTCTATTGATGGTGTCTTTTGCTGTACAGAAGCTTTTCAGCTTAATATAGTCCCACTTACTCATTTTTGCTGTTGTTTTCCTTGCCCGGGGAGATATGTTCAAGAAGAGGTCACTCATGTTTATGTCTAAGAGGTTTTCGCCTATGTTTTCTTCCAAGAGTTTAATGGTTTCATGACTTACATTCAGGTCTTTGATCCATTTTGAGTTTACTTTTGTATATGGGGTTAGACAATGATCCAGTTTCATTCTCCTACATGTAGCTGTCCAGTTTTGCCAGCACCACCTGTTGAAGAGACTGTCATTTCGCCATTGTATGTCCATGGCTCCTTTATCAAATATTAATTGACCATATATGTCTTTGTTAATGTCTGGATTCTCTAGTCTGTTCCATTGATCTGTGGCTCTGCTCTTGTGCCAGTACCAAATTGTCTTAATTACTGTGGCTTTATAGTAGAGCTTGAAGTTGGGGAGTGAGATCCCCCCTACTTTATTCTTCTTTCTCAGGATTGCTTTGGCTATTCGGGGTCTTTGGTGGTTCCATATGAATTTTTGAATTATTTGTTCCAGTTCATTGAAGAATGTTGCTGGTAGTTTCATAGGGATTGCATCAAATCTGTATATTGCTTTGGGCAGGATGGCCATTTTGACGATATTAATTCTTCCTAGCCACGAGCATGGGATGAGTTTCCATCTGTTAGTGTCCCCTTTAATTTCTCTTAAGAGTGACTTGTAGTTTTCAGAGTATAAGTCTTTCACTTCCTTGGTTAGGTTTATTCCTAGGTATTTTATTTTTTTTGACGCAATTGTGAATGGACTTGTTTTCCTGATTTCTTTCTGTTGGTTCATTGTTAGTATATAGGAAAGCCACAGATTTCTGTGTGTTGATTTTGTATCCTGCAACTTTGCTGTATTCCGATATCAGTTCTAGTAGTTTTGGGGTGGAGTCTTTAGGGTTTTTTATGTACAGTATCATGTCATCTGCAAATAGTGACAGTTTAACTTCTTCTTTACCAATCTGGATTCCTTGTATTTCTTTGTTTTGTCTGATTGCCGTGGCTAGGACCTCCAGTACTATGTTAAATAACAGTGGAGAGAGTGGATATCCCTGTCTAGTTCCCGATGTCAGAGGAAATGCTTTCAGCTTCTCGCTGTTCAATATAATGTTGGCTGTGGGTTTATCATATATGGCCTTTATTATGTTGAGGTACTTGCGCTCTATTTCCATTTTGCTGAGAGTTTTTATCATGAATGGATGTTGAACTTTGTCAAATGCTTTTTCAGCATCTATGGAGATGATCATGTCGTTTTTGTCTTTCTTTTTTTTGATGTGGTGGATGATGTTGATGGACTTTCGAATGTTGTACCATCCTTGCATCCCTGGGATGAATCCCACTTGGTCATGGTGTATGATCCTTTTGATGTATTTTTGAATTCGGTTTGCTAATATTTTGTTGAGTATTTTTGCATCTACGTTCATCAGGGATATTGGTCTGTAGTTTTCTTTTTTGGTGGGGTCTTTTCCTGGTTTTGGTATTCGGGTGATGTTAGCTTCATAGAGTGAGTTTGGGAGTATCCCCTCCTCCTCTATTTTTTGGAAAACTTTAAGGAGAATGGGTATTATGTCTTCCCTGTATGTCTGATAAAATTCCGAGGTAAATCCATCTGGCCCGGGGGTTTTGTTCTTTGGTAGTTTTGTGATGACCGCTTCAATTTCGTTGCTGGTAATTGGTCTGTTTAGATTTTCTGTTTCTTTCTGGGTCAATCTTGGAAGGTTGTATTTTTCTAGGAAGTTGTCCATTTCTCCTAGGTTTCCCAGCTTGTTAGCATATAGGTTTTCATAGTATTCTCTAATAATTCTTTGTATTTCTGTGGGGTCCGTCGTGATTTTTCCTTTCTCGTTTCTGATACTGTTGATTTGTGTTGACTCTCTTTTCTTCTTAATAAGTCTGGCTAGAGGATTATCTATTTTGTTTATTTTCTCGAAGAACCAGCTCTTGGTTTCATTGATTTTTGCTATTGTTTTATTCTTCTCAATTTTATTTATTTCTTCTCTGATCTTTATTATGTCCCTCCTTCTGCTGACCTTAGGCCTCATCTGTTCTTCTTTTTCCAGTTTCGATAATTGTGACATTAGACCATTCATTTGGGATTGCTCTTCCTTTTTTAAATATGCTTGGATTGCTATATACTTTCCTCTTAAGACTGCTTTTGCTGTGTCCCATAGAAGTTGGTTCTTAGTGTTGTTGTTGTCATTTGTTTCCATATATTGCTGGATCTCCATTTTGATTTGGTCATTGATCCATTGATTATTTAGGAGCGTGTTGTTAAGCCTCCATGTGTTTGTGAGCCTCTTTGCTTTCTTTGTACAGTTTATTTCTAGTTTTATGCCTTTGTGGTCTGAAAAGTTGGTTGGTAGGATTTCAATCTTTTGGAATTTTCTGAGGCTCTTTTTGTGGCCTAGTATGTGGTCTATTCTGGAGAATGTTCCATGTGCACTTGAGAAGAATGTATATCCCGCTGCTTTTGGATGTAGAGTTCTATAGATGTCTATTAGGTCCATCTGCTCTACTGTGTTGTTCAGTGTTTCCGTGTCCTTACTTATTTTCTGCCCAGTGGATCTATCCTTTGGGGTGAGTGGTGTGTTGAAGTCTCCTAGAATGAATGCATTGCAGTCTATATCCCCCTTTAGTTCTGTTAGTATTTGTTTCATATATGCTGGTGCTCCTGTGTTGGGTGCATATATATTTAGAATGGTTATATCCTCTTGTTTGACTGAGCCCTTTATCATTATGTAGTGTCCTTCTTTATCTCTTGTTACTTTCTTTGTTTTGAAGTCTATTTTGTCTGATATTAGTACTGCAACCCCTGCTTTCTTCTCACTGTTGTTTGCTTGAAATATGTTTTTCCATCCCTTGACTTTTAGTCTGTATATGTCTTTGGGTTTGAGGTGAGTTTCTTGTAAGCAGCATATAGATGGGTCTTGCTTTTTTATCCATTCTGTTACTCTGTGTCTTTTGACTGGTGCATTCAACCCATTAACATTTAGGGTGACTATTGAAATATATGTACTTATTGCCATTGCAGGCTTTAAATTCATGGTTACCAAAGGTTCAAGGTTAGCCTCTTTAGTATCTTACTGCCTAACTTAGCTCGCTTATTGAGCTGTTATATACACTGTCTGGAGATTCTTTTCTTCTCTCCCTTCTTGTTCCTCCTCCTCGATTCTTCATATGTTGGGTGTTTTGTGCTGTGCTCTTTCTAGGAATGCTCCCATCTAGAGCAGTCCCTGTAAGATGTTCTGTAGAGGTGGTTTGTGGGAAGCAAATTCCCTCAGCTTTTGTTTGTCTGGGAATTGTTTAATCCCACCGTCATATTTGAATGATAGTCGTGCTGGATACAGTATCCTTGGTTCAAGGCCCTTCTGTTTCATTGTATTAAATATATCATGCCATTCTCTTCTGGCCTGTAGGGTTTCTGTTGAGAAATCTGATGTTAGCCTGATGGGTTTCCCTTTATAGGTGACCTTTTTCTCTCTAGCTGCCTTTAACACTCTTTCCTTGTCCTTGATCTTTGCCATTTTAATTATTATGTGTCTTGGTGTTGTCCTTCTTGGATCCTTTCTGTTGGGGGTTCTGTGTATTTCCGTGGTCTGTTTGATTATTTCCTCCCCCAGTTTGGGGAAGTTTTCAGCAATTATTTCTTCTAAGATACTTTCCATCTCTTTACCTCTCTCTTCTTCTTCTGGGACCCCTATAATAAGGATATTGTTCCTTTTGGATTGGTCACACAGTTCTCTTAATATTGTTTCATTCCTGGAGATCCTTTTGTCTCTGTCTATGTCAGCTTCTATGTGTTCCTGTTCTCTGATTTCAATTCCATCAATGGCCTCTTGCATTCTATCCATTCTGCTTATAAACCCTTCCAGAGTTTGTTTCATTTCTGCGATCTCCTTTCTGGCATCTGTGATCTCCCTCCGTACTTCATCCCATTTCTCTTGTGTATTTCTCTGCATCTCTGTCAGCATGTTTATGATTCTTATTTTGAATTCTTTGTCAGGAAGACTGGTTAGGTCTGTCTCCTTCTCTGGTGTTGTCTCTGTGATCTTTGTGTGCCTGTAGCTTTGCCTTTTCATGGTGATAGGAATAGTTTGCAGAGCTGGGACGAGTGACGGCTGGAAGGACTTCCTTTCTTGTTGGTTTGTGGCCCTCCTCTCCTGGGAGAACAGCGACCTCTAGTGGCTTGTGCTGCGCAGCTGCGCGCAGACAGGGTTTCTGCTTCCTGCCCGGCTGCTATGGAGTTAATCTCCGCTGTTGCTGTGGGCGTGGCCTGGCTCGGACAGCTACTCCAAAATGGTGGAGTCGCATTGGAGGGGGAGCAGCCTGGAGGCTATTTATCTCCGTAAGGGGCCTCCCTGCTCCCTGCAGCCCAGGGGTTAGGGTGCCCAGAGATCCCCGGATTCCCTACCTCTGGATTAAGTGACCCGCCCTGCCCCTTTAAGACTTCCAAAAAGCACCCGCCAAACCAAAACAACGACCACAGAAAAAAAAGTTTTTTTTAATTAAAAAAAAAAAATTTTTTTTAATTAAAAAAGAAAGGTGGTCGCTCGTTTTTCTTTATTCTCTGGTGCCAGCCTCAGGCCTCTGCTCACCGGTCTTGCTGCCCTGTTTCCCTAGTATTGGGGTCCCTATCCCTTTAAGACTTCCAAAAAGCGCTTGCCAAAACAAAGCAGCAAAAAAGCAAAAAAAAAAAAAAAAATGGTCGCGCGCTTTACTTATGTCCTCCGGCGCCCGGCCTCCAGTGCCCACTCACTGTTCTTGCTGCCCTGTTTTCCTAGTATCGAGGGCAGTGCACTCTGGCCCGGATGACTGGGGCTGGGTGTTCAGCAGTCCTGGGCTCCGTCTCCCTTCTGCTCTGCCTGCTCTTCTCCTGCAGGGAGTTGGGGGAGGGGCGCTCGGCTCCCGCCGGGCCGGGGCTTGTATCTTACCCCGTTCGCGAGGCGCTGGGTTCTCTCTGGTGCGGATGTGGTCTGGATATTGTCCTGTGTCCTCTGGTCTTTATTCTAGGAAGGGTTGTCTTTGTTATATTTTTATAGATATATGTTGTTTTGGGAGTTGATTTCCGCTGCTCTACTCACGCCGCCATCCTCCGCCCAGGTCCTCTGTTCCAGGTATTTTTTATTGCCATACTTATTTCTATTTGAAAATTTTCTGAATCTAGACAGAGTGGGACTCTGAATCATCTGTGTTTCCTGATGTTAAGCATGACTTAGAAAGGATGAATCCTGCTTCATTTCTCTTGGGAAATTGGACAGGCTAGACAATTCCAAATTAACTTTTACCCACTTGGCACTCCTTTCATTGCAAAATACTTGGCACTGTACTCTGGCAATTCCGTGTGCTTGGTGTGATGTTATCCGGCCTCATGGGTCCAGTCAGCAGCTCTAATCACCCCTGGAGACCTATGTTTTCAAAGTCTTATATTGCTGGCTCTGGCTGTCAGTTTTCTGCAGACATTATGAGCACAGGAGGAATAGTTGGTAGTGCTGGCACTTGCAGGTTCATCTGTATTTGTGGAAACATGGAAATGCTGTTCCTAGCTTCCCTGCAGGGCTGCCTTACACAGGCATTAGTGCACCACTCACATAGCACCACAAATTCACAGAGTCAAACAGTGGAGTGCCCCTGATTCCTGCCATAGATTTGGCTTCTTATCTATTTCTTCCTGGTTGGAGTATACTCCTGGATGCTGGCCTAGACTTCTTTCTTAGGAAGAAAGTTTCATGGCTGTTTGCTCATACCTTTTCTAGGAGTTTCAGAGTCAGAACTCAGCTCTACCCTTTGCACTTATTTTTCTTACTTGTTTTACATGAGAGCTAATTCCTGGATATGCTGTGTGTGTGCAGAGACTCTCACTGCTCTTTACCCCTGTCTAATTACTGATACTGTCTCTTTAGCTTTTTGTATTGAGTGCCACTAAAGAACTGGCTCTACCCCTTAGCAACTCCCTGTGGTACACGGGCAGACACATTCCTTAAGCTGACAGAGCTCAGTGCAGCGAAACAAAGAGTACCCACATATTATGATGTCTAAACACAAGTTATACATCAAGCCAACACACTGTTACATAAAATATCTTCTTCCTACCTACCTTGACTAATACATGTTCATAATGACTTCAAAGATCAAGTTTCTTGGACTTCTAAGAGTTCCACTGATGAATATGACAGCATAGGGGAGCCTGTACCCCAGTCCATGTTTGGCTCCCTCTTTTCTTCTCACTGCAACTATCCAGCACAGTGAGGAGACTCCTGTGCATGTGTGTTGATACCCCAGCCGATATGTACAAGTGCCATCAATGTCCCCACAAACAGACCTTTCTTGACCACTCCTTGGGTCCAGGGGTGTTTTCTTCATTGTTGTGGTCTGCTCTTGGTAGGAAGCGCCCAGGGAAGAGGCCTGCTTTTGCTCTGGAAGTGGATCAGGGCCGTTTTGGCAGGGAACTCGGGGGTTCAGATACAGGAAGCATGGTCTTGAGGGAGAAATGCATGCTGTGAATGACCGTGTACCCTTGGCTCCAGGAAAGCCTTGATCCATGAGAAGGCACATGGTCAGAGAAGGCCAGGGGTCCTTTTTTCCACATTTAAAGATGTGAAGGTAAAGGGTTGAGCCAGTCTCATACACCTGTAATGCTCGTAGTGTATGCCAGTTCAGCCATGCTCTTCATCTTCATAGGGAACATTTGAGCCAATAGAAAGATAATGGTTATCTATGTGTTCAAAATGGAGATAAAATATGATGTTTCTGACCTCCTTCTCAGAAGGCAGTGAACCAAGGGAATTCCATTTTCTATGGTTCTTATGGTACTTATGTAAATGATATGACAAGTTGTTTTCAAATAGTACTGTGGACTAGAATGGCAAGCACAAATGAAGAAACAATTTAAATATCATATATATGGGCAAAAAGTACACATAGCCCAAAACATCCGTGAATATTTCATTAAATTCATTGCAAAAATCAATGACAAGTTGCCTTTTGGCTATTCTGTCATTATTCCATTCAGCAAACATTTGTTGAACATCTGTTACATTTTGAATTCTGACTGGAAAGCTACAGAGTGAGGAAGTAAAATTGGAGCTGCTCCCTGAAGGATAAGTAGGTTATTACAGGGGGAACTGATTGGGAGAGGTCCTTAAGAGGCGAGTTTCCTTGTCTCTAACATGGAGTTACTGGTAATGCTTGTCTTACGGAGATTTTCTGAAGTTTAAAAGACTAACAAAGGACAGACACCTAGATCATAGCTTGTATTCAAAACACTTTAGCTGTTCCTATTATTTATTTCTGGGGAGAAAAACAAGAAAAAGATGTAGACTATAAATATGATAACTTGTTCGAGGAACTGGGAGCAGTTTTTACATAAGAACGTTTTGCACAAGAGAAGTGACTGCAAGTTAAAGAGCTAATTGAAACCAGACTGTATTAACAGAAGGAGTTTAAATGTTTTTACACAGGCAAGGGGGCTCACTAATGAGATCAAGGGGTGTCTTAAGAGGGCTAGCATAATGAGATGAACCATTTCAGAAAATTCACTCCTCTTATGGTGTTATAGAGGATGATTTGGAGATGGAAGACACTAGAAACAGATCTTCAATAATTCAGATGATAAGCGAGAAGGACTTGAACTAGGCTCAGGTGTGTAGGATGTGTAAGAGAGGAAAGATGTTAAGCGCTAAAGTTAATGGTACTTGGTACAAAGGATTAGGAAAGTTAAGTGACAATTATATTAGAAGGTTTCTGGCTATTGCGGTGGCATGGGTGGGGAGAATGCCAATTGAGATAGCGGATGACAGACTAGAGAAGATTTATGGGAGAAACCCAGAATTTGAAACATCCAGGGGAGGTATCCAGTTGGCTGTTGGTAACAGAGATTAGGGTGGAAATAGAGATTTGGAATCTTCTTCACTTGTGTGATAGTTGAGGTCATGGGCAATGATCAGATATGTCCGTGACATAGAGTGAGAAGGAAGAGGCCTAAAAACATTCAGTGGAAAGGATATGTAAAGGAAGAAGGAGTAACAAAGGAAAAAGTGAAGGAATAATGAGCATGAGAAGAGAGGATGCAGAAAGTTGAAGGAGCTACAGGGAGATGGTGGTTTAAGGTTGGGAAGGGCGCGAGATGAGATCAAGGTTGAAAAGTGGCCATTGGGTTTACTAGAGGCTGTTGGTGATCTTGGTGAGGCTGACGATCGGATAAGTGGCAACAAGAGGAGACAGCTAATTAGACCTTGTTTTGAATTTTGGGGGCATTATTGTAGTACCAGATTTGAGTATATGTAAATGGTACTTTTATAAAAACAAAAATGAAACGACATATATGCATATGTACATATATATATATATACACACACATATATATATACATACACGTATTTTTGCTTGATAAATTTATATATGTTTTCCATATAGAGTTATAGAAAAGTAATATTTCATGGTTAATGGTGTTTGCCTCAAGATAATGGGAATGAAAGAGTAGTGGAGAGATACTAATGAGTAATATTTTGTTCATAAACTTTGGTTTCACTGTTTTTAGGTATTTCAATGAATATTTCTTTTGTAATAAAAATATTTAAAATATGGCATTTACTAATACTTGGTAACTTGAAAAAATAGATTTCATGCCTACCAAGAATAAGATTAGTATAAGTAATAATAATAAAATAACAAAACACTATAAATAAACCACACAAGAAAATAGAATGAGTATGTGTCCAAGCTCTGATGTGTAGATGACTTTCTCAGCTCAGACAAAAATAAAGGTGTTTCAAGGGAACATACTTTTTACAAAGAAAGTATTACAAAATGTAAAAAGTTAATTATAAAACCTCATAACTAAACACAGATGGGCAAAGAGTAGATTGGGGAAGCTGCAAGTATAGTGGAAAATCTAGTATCTATTATACAGGGTCAGGAACATGTAAGTTGTTATCAGATGGGTTAAGGGCTTCCTGCAAGTTTTGTATATCATTTCTGCAATCTCTCCATTTTCTCTCTCTCCTTTGAAAGTTTATCAGACAGGAGAGTGTGAGAGTGACCCCTGAGTATGATTCCTATGCAGCAGAGTTTAGTACAAGAGAGCAATTGTATTTCTTACTGGACTCACCCACCCTCCTCTAGAAACAAGAGTTGTTGTTTTTTTTCCTTGTAAAGTGCCAGGTTGGTTTCACTTCCTCTTTGAACCTTGAAACATTTAAAAATAAAATGAGTGTGCTCAAAAATCTTCTCAACTTTCCAAACCCCCTTGACTGGGAAATCTGAAAACAAAAGCCTCATTTCACTGAACCACCTCAAGGCACCTTTGAGGAGTTCCTGAAGAAGAGGTTATACTGTCCTTTGGCTTAGGATGCGGTTTTCCAGCCATTTTAGATAAAACCGGTAATTTATCCTGGTCTCTGAAGTTGTGCTAAAGAAGAACTTTCAGATCATTTAAAAAACCCAAGAAGCCAAAGACTTGATTTCCAAAACCAGAGGCTTGAAGTCTGAAGCAATCATGGACAGAGCAAGATTTAAAGGGACCTTCCAGGATAATTTCTGTGTGTAATTTAATAGAATGACACAGAAAGAATACAGCTGTACTAAAATAGAGACCTAACTTTTTTGTCGATTTGAGCACCACATCTTTGTTCTAAGAGTTAAGCAGAGTCCAAGTACCTATAGAGTATATAATAATTCTATGGGAATTTTTGAGGAGGATGATAAAATTTGTTAAGAACCCACACTCTGAAATAAGAATTAGATAGTCTATAATTGGGCACACCCACACATAACTACATGTAAAACATTATTAGGTGGGAATCTCCTATCAGCTCAAGCTCGTCCTTGTTCAGCATGTGATGAAATCCCTTAGAAGCTTTGTAACTTTGGCTTCTGATCCAGCCAGGCATCCTCTTCCCTTGGTTTCATTGTATCTGCATTAGAATGTCCTTTGCTTGTGTCACATATCTCACCAGGGTTTGCACATAGTTCTCAGTTTTTGCATCTATAAAAGTTCAAAGTCCAACTTCTGAGGAGAATTTTGTTCTTTAATGATTTGTCCAGTAAAATACTCACCATATGCTTTATGTTAACTTTGGGGGATAGGTGTTAGTCTGTTTGCTGGGTTCTAAAGGTCTAAAGTCCTGGATACATCCTACTGTTTTTTAAATTATTTATTTATTTACTTATTTATTTTGTTATCATTAATATACACTTACATGAGCAACATTGTGGTTACCTGATTCCCTCCATTATCAAGTCCCCACCACATACCCCATTACAGTCACTGTCCGTCAGCGTAGTAAGATGCTATAGAATCACTACTTGTTTTCTCTGTGCTATACTGCCTTCCCTGTGCCCCTCCACCTACATTACATGTGCTAATCATAATGCCCCTTTTTCCCCTTATCCCTCCGTTCCCACTCATCCTCCACAGTCCCTGCTTCATACTGTTTTTAATTCTCTCTGCTGGCTTTCTTTCGCCAACACTCTACAACAGTGTTTCTGAATGCCAGCTACATTTAGAATCACCTGGGGGACATTTCAAAATGTAAATGTCAGATCCCACCCCAGACTAATCAGAATCTATAGGGGTGAAACTTCCAACACCAATATTTTTTTTAAGTTCCCTGAGTGATTCTCATGTGCAGCCTGGTTTGAGAAACGTTTTCTCTAGGATTGCAAGAGGAAATTTTAATGCTATTTCTTTGTTAGGAATTTACTTCCTTGTTGGATGCCAGAAGTAAGTCAATCATCTTATTCTATAGGGCAGCAGCACTTCCTGTGAACTCTATAAAACATCTCCCTAGCAGCAGTAGCTCATGCATATGGCAAGATAAGCATTCCACATTCTGTATTTTTTAGGCTGCTAGCTAACATTACTATAGGAGAGGCTTCTCTAAGAACTGGGCTTCTGATTAGTTACTTGAAAGTTAACCTTCATGGGGTGGGTACCTGTCATGAATATTATGTTGGAGAGTGACTAAGACTTTCTTTTTATTCCAGGGCTGGAATATCTGTGATGGGTTCAGATCTATAGGGTTTCTGAGAGTTGGCAGTTACTCTACTTTCTGAGGTGCCACATCACATACTATCTTCAATGTATGATGATAGGTTGGAAACTTTCTGGAATGATGCTTGATTTACACTGCCCTGTAGGTGAGTCTAGTTGGGGCTGCAGTATCTCTTTCTCTTAGCTGTTGTGTTCAGGACTGAAGACTGAATTCTGAAGGACAGTGCCTCATTTGAGACTGAGAAGCATGTTCAATATTGGCGATAAAGTAAGAGGCTGGCATGAGGCTAGATTTAGAAGCCTACAGTTCAACAGGGACTCACTCTTGAGATCAACAGAGTCCAGTGAACTAGGAAAAATGGTGCATAGATCTGAATGAGTGAGTGTGAGGTAGTTCTGAAGAAATCTGGAGCTAGAGGTCAGTGATTCTAACTAATTTTTTCTAGCTAGGTATCTCTATGGAAAATAGTATTTACTGGTGGCTGAGATGGCGTGTTCACTAAAATAAACATTTCCAGAGCTGTTTTGTTTCTGTCTCAGTTGTAACTGATTTCAAATTAATATAGTGAAAATGATGTTTCATTGAACTTTACCAAGGCATACAGTTTATGACCTTTGTAAATTCAAGTTCATTAATTCCTTCACTTCTTCATTTACCGGACATTTTTTGGGTGCCTACCATATGCAGATATGATATAAAATGCATTATTCATTTTTTGTTACTTAGAAAACATAATAAAATTCACCCATTAGTGTGTAATATATATGATTTGCCTATCTGGAAATCTGCCTATAAATTTGCCTATTCTAGACATTTGATATAAATGGAATTGCCCAATAAATGGCCTTTTGTGTCTGGTTTCTTGCAGTTAGCATAATGTTTTAAAGAGTCATTCATGTTGTAGCATGTATCAATACTTCACTACTTTTTATTGCTAAATAATATTTCCTTTTATAGATTTATCTCATTTTTTAATCTATTTATTAGTTGATGGACATTTGGATTGTTTCTACGTTTTGTCTAGTATAAATAATGATGCTATGAATGTTTGCGTAACAAGTGGAGTTGCTGGGTCATATGGTAATTCCAAGTTTAATTCTATGTTGACAAACTACCAAACTTTTTTCCTAATTGGCTGTATCACTTTACATTTTCACCAGCAATATATGAGGGTTCTAATTTCTCTATATCCTTGCTAACACTTGTTATTACCTTTTTGACTTTAGACATCCTAGAGTTCGCTATTTTCAATGACAAGAGTATGGTGTTTGCAACTCTTTGGGTTTTTCTTAATTGGGCTTTGCAAATAACAGTACAGAAAATTGTCTGCTTTGAAACTGCCATTTCAATGGAAAGTTTTATGCTGCTTTAGTCCCTATAAAATAAAGTGAAGTCTGGGAATCTTTGCAGCAAAACAAGATGGACTGTGTGAGATATATCAACTCTGAATGAACTCCATGAATGAAAATTAATTATACAAGAACAAGAAACCTCTGGCACAGCAAGCTCTCGGCATTCGAGAACCAGGACTGTACAGTGAAGCATGAGCCAGATCCTTGTGGTTGTTTGCCCGATCCCCATGGGTGAATATGAGAGGTCAACACAGCCTCTCAAAAGACTTCTTCTTGAAAAATGAAAAATATGATTGACAGGAGTGAGGAAAAGTGCCAAGATTGAGCGCAGGACTGGTTCCCAAGTCTAAGACTGAATAATGACCTCTGGATTAGGACATGAGAACAAGAGAGCTCTGTATTGCTGTGTTGGATACGACGGGCATGCTCTGTCCTAGGCTGTATGCAGGTAATGCTGGGAGCCAGGAAGAGGAGCTCAGGAGCTGCTTACAGTCAGCCTGCCCAGATTCACAGTGGCAGCAGAGTTCTGATCCTGTCAGGTCGCACGTCCTTACCAACCATGGTCACTCCTCAAAATACAAACCCCTCTTGTCACTTAGTTGTTCCCATAGTTGCTTGTATTCTGATATTGTTGTATAGTCCTCTTGCTTGACCCAAGTCCATACTACTACTCTCCCCTTCCAAGACCTTGCTGGTGTGCCCTCTGGAATATTCACTCCCTACTAAACAAACTCTGTTATCTTCAGTCTCTTTTCTGAGCCATCCTTCCACCTCCTGCCTTAACTGAAATGAGGATCTCACCTGCGAATGCACCCCTTGGCCTATAGCCAAGTGTCTCAGGTGGAGACTGTGCATTCAGCCAAGTCTCAGGCACTGCACAGATCAGCATCTTCCCTGATCTCACTGCACTCACAACCCATCTTCTTCCAGTTCCACTGGAAATATTCCCTCTGCTGAAGTTCATCCTATCCAGCTAAGCTATCCTCTGATTTCCAATCACTGATGCCATCCATGACTATTCCATGCCTGTATTTGTGGACTGATCCTTGGTTCAGTCCTTATTGTTTGAGTAAATACCATGCCCATATGGGACACTGTCCTCACAGTTCTTTGACATTTTAAACTAACAGCTCTCAGCCACCCACTTCCAGGACTACACCTTAGCCTCATCATCACACCCACATACCCACCTCTTAAATCTTATATTCCAAAGCTCATTGTTTGCCATCATCTCTCTTACTCAGCTGCCTCTCTCTCTTATGTCTTCTATGCCTGTTCTTTGGCCTCACTCTGGATCCTCTTTGTCTCAACCAAAAATGTATAGTAGTGGGAAAAAACAAGGCTTTGTTTACATTTTGCTGGTTTTAAACCTACGTTTATTGTCCATTAGCTGTCTTTATTTTTCTCATCTCTGAGTTGTTTAGAGCTCTTGTTTGAGTGATTTATTTCAGTTAGGATCAGTTTAGGCTTTTGTGTATTTGAGAACGCATTTGTTACTTTCACACATGTCATGTTGCCAGTGTGCAGATTTCTTTTTATTGTTTTCCTCCCCAAACTCAGCAAACCATTGCTACATAGTACTTATTGTAGTGGAGAAGTATCTGGGGCCACACTGAGTTTTTCTTTCTTTGTATCTAGTAGACTGTGGTAGTTAGTGTTTTCCTCATCCACTTGTTCTGGTTCCTCTGGGAAAATCCACATGGTTCTGCTGAACTTGTTAATAATCATGCCACACAGGCTCCCACCTCTCTACTCTCCACATAATGAAGGCTGATCAGGTGGAGTGCCATAGTCACTGGAGGTGATTGCTCCCCACATGGGATCCTGAACCACCCAGGGCCAATCAGAACTCCCCTGGGATTGATTTAAGGAGTACCTATATACCTACTTGTCTGTCTGTCTACCTATATAGATAGCTAGATAAATGAGAGAGAGATAGCAAAAGATCAACCCAGACTCACATCTCTTACGTACTAACCCTAGCAGAAATAATTATTTTTCCCAACTCCTTATAACATAAATAGATAGTAGATATAGATATAGATAGAGGTAGAGAGAGAATATAAATATGAATATGAAGGTAAGCAGAGGCACAGAGAACTGAGAAATGGAAAGAGAGAGATAGCCCTGAAGATACCACTTGGAGCATAGATTCAGCTGACTGTGAAACAGGTTCTTCCTGGACTTTCTGGAACTTCCCAGGTTACATGAATCAAACTTTGTTTTTTTTTTTTTTGCTTAATCAAATTTGGGTTTCTTTCATATATATTTATATTTATTTATTGAAGTATAGTTGCTATACAATACTATATTGGTTTCAAGTATACAATACAGTGAGCCAATATCATCTACATTGTTAAATGCTCACCTTAGCTAGTGTAGTTGCTGTCAACATAGAAAGATGTTATAGAACTGTAGACTGTACTCTCTATGTTGTACTTTCATCCCCATGCCTGATTTAAACTGTGATTGAGATTTTGTGCCTCTTTATCACCTTCACTTATTTCACCAACCCATCTCAATCCCTCACCCATGTAACCACCAGTCATTTCTCAGGGTCTATGAGTCTATTGTCGTTTTGCTCATTTTGTTTTGTTTTGTTTTTATATTCCACAATAAGTGAAATTATATGGTATTTGTCTTTCTCTGCCTGGCTTATTTCACTTAGCTTAATACCCTCTAGGTCCATCTATGTTGTTGCAAATAGCACGATTTCTTTCTTTTTTATGGCTAAATGATATTAAATTGTTTGTATGTACCACATCATCTTTATCCATTCATCTGTTGATGGACACTTTGATTGTTTCCATATCATGGCTGTTGTAAATAATGTAACAATAAATATAGAGGTGCATATATCCTTTTGAGTCAAGGATTTTGCTGTCTTTTGGTAAATTCCTAGAAGTAGAATTACTGGATTGTATGGTATTTCTATTTTTTGTTTTTCGAGGACCCTCCATACTGCTTTCCATAGTGCCTGTACCAGTTTAATTCCCACCAACAATGTAGGAGGGTTCCCTTTTCTTCCTATCTTCACCAACACTTGTTATTTCTTGTCTTTTGAATAGTGGCCATTCTGACTGGTGTGAGGTGATATCTCATTGTGGTTTTGATTTTCATTTCCCTGATGATTAGCAATGTGGAGCATCTTTTCATGTGCCTGTTGGCCATCTGTATGTCTTGTTTGGAAAAATGTCTGTTCAGGTCCTCTGCCCATTTTTTAATTGTTAATTTGGGTTTCTTTCTCTTACAGTTGAGGGACTTTTGGCCATTAGTAATGGATTTATTTTTTCCCCTTTGAATATTTGCAGTATTTTTTCCCTGTCCATGAAGCTCAAAAATGTCTGCAGAGTTTGTTTAAGTTGAGGTACCTCCTTAATCATCCTTAAGTTGAGGTTGCCTAAATCTATAAAATCAGAACCAGAGAAGCTTTTCTTTATTATATGTCTTAATATTGCTTTTGTTTATTTGTCTTTCCTCCACATGCTGAATATATAAGATCAATGATCTATATTTGTCATTTCTTAACACTTCAACTTGTTGATCTTTTTCTCTATTGTCTGGAAAATCTTTCAGTTTGTTCTCCATGTCACTAATTTGATTTTCTATGTTGTATGTTCTAGTCTGAACTGTTTCTAATGAAATTTGCCTCCTATTATATTGCTTTTTTCTACTGTATTATTTTCTACTCTATTATTGCTGTACCAAGTTCAGATTTATTTTGAAATTTTTGCCTATTTTTCAGCCTCTGCTTTTGAGGCTGTAACTTTAGTGAGTTTATATTTTCTCAATTTGTGGAAGGCACCAAGAAATTCACCTGAGGCTTTTCTTCCTGTTGCAAATCTTTTACAAATGCATGTTCTTCCTCTATAGAATATTTTCATATTCATAGGCTCATATATTTCGTAGGTTCCTTTTTTCATCTATTTACTTCTTCTTGAGTAGGAGAGGCTTATTTGTCTTTGGTGTTTGCCTATTTTACCATACCGGGTGGCTGAGTTATCCTTGGAGCTCCTCCCTATATGTCTGGTTAGTATTAGAATAATAAAATTTGTAATAATTGTTACTACTCCTATTTTATTATTAGATTTTAAGCTGGAGAACGGACTGGCATACATTTACATTACTAGCAGATTAAGGTGAGTGGAGAAGGAGCAGGATCCTGGACTACCACACGGGCAAGAACTTACTGTTTATCTCCTCTATTTGAAGCTGTTGGGGTGGGTGCCAACTATTCATGCACAGGTCTGCATGCGGCATGGCCACATCTGCTCTCTGTTCTTGTTCTGCTGTCCAATGCCTCAAAAAGAAGCCCTGCCTCCCTGGGGTGATGTGCTGTTTCAGAGAAGTCTTGCCACGCTGCTTGCCTCCTGCTTGGTGGCACAGCGCGATGCTTGGGATCTCCAGTAGCTGCTTTTGAATGGTGCTGACCCACAGCTACCAATACAGTTCTAAGAAATGCTTCCCTTTTGTTCACTGCTACCCTCCTCCCAGCCCTTGCGCTCCACAGTTATGAGTGTTAGTAGGGTTCTGCCAGGAGATTGTCTACTTACTTTTTTCTCACTAGAGGATAAGTTTTGTCTTTCCATCTGGTTTTATCAGAATCATGCAGAAGCCACACACAAACATCCTTTCTCAATTTTTAGCACCGATGCAGGTTTTCTCCCATTTTTATGTTCCTTTTCCTGTTTCAGTGGTGCTTGGGGAGAAAAGGGGAAAGTTAGACCCAGTTTCTCAAAGTATCTCAAGTCTACCCCCTTTATGCCATCCCAACTGTTACTGCCTTGTCTCCTAACTGATCAGGTCTAACTTTATTACAAGAGTCCCCCGACTGTATTTTCCTGCCTTTTTTTTGGGCACTGCTCTCCTGCTGTTGGCACTCAGTTGATTAGTGGCTTTGTACCAGAGGGTATTTTGTGGTACTAGCATTCAGAAGCCACCTACTATAGCTTAAGCAGAAAATAAGAAGTCCAGAGGTGGCCAGTCCAGGACCAGCAGGGTGACTCAATGATACCATTAAGTGCAGGCTCCTCTGCTTTCCGCCCTAGCATTTTCAGTGAGGTCTGCTACACATCCAGACTGTGCATGTATTCCAGGAGGGAGAAAGGGGAGAGGAAAAGGTAGCATTAGGTACCTTCTGCTTACATTGCTTTAGTTGTGAGTGCAACTCATGGCTACTTCTAGCTGATGGGAGGCAGGAAAATTAAGTCTACCTTCTGCAGACTCTATGGCAGAGGCAAGCAAGGAGGAAGGGGGCTGGAAAAGGAGGTGGGTCAGCTTAATTCTGGTGTCTGCCACCTTCTTTGTTCCCAATATCTGTTGGTGAGAGCAAACTCTCCCAGCCCGTCCACACTCATGGCCTCAGAATGTTATTTTTTTATTATTTTTTTTAGGAGAGCAAGGTACAGGCTTTTATTTAGAGATAAAGTGAAAGGACAGAGCTCCTGGCTCATGCCAGGAGGGGACAAGAGAGCCCCTCAGAATGTTATTTTTATACAGAGGAAAAAAAAGCTGGTTGGAGGTAGAGTAGCTCTAAGTGGTGTTTATATATTTCCCTGTCTGCCACCTCCAGACTTCTGTCTCTCCAAATTAGGAGAAACTAGTGTTATGTCCAAATTTATTCTGCTTTATCCCAATACTGCACAGTTCTTTCAAGAAAAACAGTGAGATGTCAATTCAGTAGTTATTGAGGTTTGCACTATGAATTTGGGACTTCTCCTTGAATTTCACATGGATTACTTTTAATAATTGTGTTTCCTTTCTTTTAAAAAAATTATAGTCTGTTTAATGGAGGGGAGATTTGTAAATATGTATTTTTGTCACATAGATGTGTCCCTGCTGTGTTTTTAGATGATGATGATTTTGCGGCTTCAGCTCTTCAGGATCCTCGCTGCCCTTATTTCTAGTAGTCCTGCAGAGCCCCCTCATTTCTTTCCTGTCCTTTACCTAGTATGTTCTGGCTGCTTCTTGGCATTTTGGGCCCACTCCAGACGTTAAGTGGCTTTCTCCATTTCTTTTGTGAGTCTCAGTGGTCACAGCAGGTTCACAGTGGCAGCTTGACTGTGGAGAAGGTCAGAGAATGCTAATGGAACATTTAGCGGCCAATGTTCCTGCTTGACTTTCTGTGGAAAACAAAATTGAATTGACAGAAGGAGAAAATGCAATTGTAACTTAATGTAGAAACAGTCCCAAGTTAGGATGGCTTGTTCCATTAGTCACTGATAGATAGAACTAAAGATATTATTTCAGTGAGGTCTGCTGCACCTCCAGACTATGCGTGTATTCCAGGAGGGAGAAAGGGTTTCTCCATTTCTTTTGTGTGGGAGTGGTAGATCATTATGGTGTGTGTCACAGACACATTCCCTACTGAGTTCTTCTTTTGTAACATACAAGATAGATTTTATAATAAATCTATAATAAATTTCTTAATTAAGTATGCAGAAAATGTGTACATTAGAATTATGTTAAAAATGTGAACTTGAATTTTGAGGATAAATGTATAATATGGGGATGTATGCTACTATAATTATAATTCAAAAGACTTATAACTTTCACATATATAGAAACATCACTTCCTATAAATACTATTATGTATTCTTGCTTTTCCCGAGGCAGTGTGATAAAGTGAAGAGGTAAGGTGGTCTAGAGTTAGGAGCTGTAAGTACAAGTCTTGGATCTCACATTTACTAGCTATGTGGATTCAGAGACACCCCAGAGAGATTCTACAGAGATGTTCTGTAGATACCATCTACAGAATGGTGAGAGTGGCATATTTATTTCAGACTTGTTGCAGGTATCACAAGGCAGGATGTAGTTTGTAAATTGGAAAGAATTATATATATGTAAGTATGTGCTGTTTTGTAAGCTGCTTTTTCAAGTATCAAACTACAACATGCTTTTTAAGTAGATATTCCAATATGTCGAACATTGAAGCTGTTATATGTTTATGTATTTATCTTTATCTATGTGCTCTCTTAGAAACTTTAAAATATACAATCCAGTATTGTTAACTATAGTCACCGTGCTGTGCATACATTCCAGAATTTCTTTGTACCTTTTGACCCCCTTCACCCAGTTACCCCACCACCAATGTGAGTTTGGTTTTTTGTTTGTTTCCAGATTCCACATAAAAGTGAAATCATATGATATTTTGTATATTACTCCAGTTCATTAAAATGATCACTTATTGTTTGTGTAATCACGAAAAACTATTTTTGTGGTAAAAATTCACTCTCAGTTTCTGCAGTGCAAAAAATACTACAGCAAAAAGGCAAAAGACCAACTGGCATTATCTATTTACAGCATTACATGGAAATAGGTTTATTTCTTTAATACACAAAGAGCATTTAAATAAATCAATAAGAAAAAGCTGAAAACCATAATATAATTTAAGTGAAGAATATGGATCAGTAATTTATGGAAAACAATGGCAAATACGTAAAAAGATGCTCATTTAGAGGAGTATGTTAGAAAGATGAAATAGTAAAATAAAAAATAACATAAATCTGCTGAAAGAGAAAACTAAATAGGATAATGTGACAGATACAAGCAGCTTTTAGGAGTATGAAATTCAATGTTAAAATTCTATGCAGTGCCAAATACATAGAGGCTTTACCATAGGAGGTGTGGATAAAAGGAAAATCCCTGTGGCCAGGATTCTCACCTGGCCCTGGTTGGCTAGCTCACTGCACACGTGTGGGCAATACATTGCTATTGACTCTATATAAAGAGCTCCACCCAGTGCTCTGCGTGACACGGTGGCACGTCTACAAGGCTGTAGGAGAGCAGAGCAGGGGTTGGAGTGGTGGCAGCACCGAGGACAGGCCCAGAGGCCGAGACTGGCTTGCTGCATGCAGACTCCCTCTAAGTGGATGGGATTTTAGTAATTGACCTGCCACTGTGGAAATAAAGTTGGGTATAAACCCTTTCACCCCCAGAACATTCTACTATCATTTCTTTGGTCACACTGAGTCCATAGCGAACTTGCCTGGTGCTGAAACCTACCGGTAAGACAGGAGAGGTTTCCTATCTGTGGTTCCTACCTCCTGAGGTAGATGGAGGATGGATGTACAGCAGAGAAATCTCAGGACAGGTAGCTCTGTGCTCCCCTGAAAGGTTTGTGCTCTATGTGCGCTATCATCTTCAGACCTCTAGGCCGCTTAAACTTTAGTGGGTACTAATCACCAGGGAGACTTGCTGAAATGCTTTTGAACCTCGCAGGCTGTGTATTTGCATGTCGAAATATAAGATCTCACAGAAGTGTTGTAAACCAGTGTGGATTTGAGTGAAGCCTAGAGAGGAGAGTTTTATTTTAAACTTCCTACTTATTCAGTGAACAATTTACAAATTACTGAGCTCTTTCTCTGTGTGTAAATCTTGATTCAATAGAAAAGAATTAGGGTCCAGAAATGTGAATGTTTAACAAGCACCTTGGGTGATTTCATTGCAGGTAGGTGTTGCAAAATCCTGTCTTTTTCTTAGATGTGGTTTATTTAAACCCCATGAAGATCCAGCTGTCCTAAGAGTCGGCACCATTGCTCTGCCAGAAGTGCCTATCTTCTCAAACAGTTCTTACACACGTTCTAAATGAGCTTAATTACTAAACTCCTGAGGCAGTGAGCCATAAAAAGCTTTATCTCTTGGTGTAGGTAAATGATCCCACCCATGGTCTGGTCAGCCAGATTGGACCAGGGTGAGGTCTAGAGAGAGGAGATACTATTTTTTAACTTTCTAGTTGTTTGATTCGGCCCTGATGCTGCGCCCCTCTGTGTAAACCCTCCTGGGGCATCTGACTCACAGGCGTCCTCCAGATACACGTGGTTTAATTGTTCACTTTTCTACAGGAGAAAATTCTCCAAGTTCCTTTCCCTGGCATTTTTCTTTGGTAGCTTCTTCCTACTGTTATGAGAGTATTTGAATTCTCATCAGTTTTTCTAGTGACTTTTGTGGAATGTGCTGGTAGAACTGCAGCTGTTACAACTTCTACTCAGAACAGGTTTTCTTCCCCTGAAGGATTAAGAGGGAGGCAAACTATTTGCAGTTGCTTCTACCCCACCCCTTGACAGCTCCGTAACCCCATGAGAAAAACATTTGAGTCTCTCATCCTTTTCCACAGTCCCAGTCGCCATGGGTTCTTTTCCATCTATTCTTCTAACCTTCATTTTCTCTGTCTTGGCTGGTCAGTTTAAGCTGAGGAATTTGTTTCTATGACGGTCCAACAGCTAAAAGAAAGCATATTCTACTAAGTAATGAGTAACTTAATTTTTATCATTAAAAACAAAATACAAAGACCTTCTTGAGCTACTCCTGTGCACCAGGCATTGTGCTAAATGCCATTAAAAACAGACAGTGGCAGCCAAGTCTCCAGAGAACCTTCGCACATCCAGCTTGAGAGTATCCCACCTAATGAGGAGCTGCATAAGCAAAGGCCTGGAAATAAATCTGTAGGCTGGAGAATACTCAGATATTGTTGGGGTACAGGGTGATTGGTGAGAAATAAAAGGTTCCTTGAAGACTTGATGCTACTGTCAAAAATCTGAACATCGTTCAATAGGAAATTATTTCTTAATCAATTTTTAGAAATTCATATGGAAAACACCTTATTCTAGTTTAAAAACACAGTAAATAATGCTTGCATTTTCTTTTGTAATCAGTTAGATGAGAGAAATGTGGGACGAGGTGATCAAAGGTGGAGATGATGAAAGGAAAAGGGGAAGAAATTCAGATTGACAGGTGGCCAGGAAATAAGAAGTATTGGCAAAGAGAAAGCCCTTGGAGAAGAAGGCTGACAGGTACATATTCTAAGGGCCTAGAATGGTATCCAGATATAGAAGGTAGTTATGAAATAGTTATTAATATATTTACAGAAAGCAGATTGGAAAGTGAGATATGGAAGGAAAGGATTGGGGTTCAAGGAGGCTCATAAACTTATTCAAGTTCTATTGAGCAAATGGTTGTAAGTAAAGTGTATTAGGCACTGTGTGGTATGTTATGTGGACTTGGGGAAAGTCACTCAACATTTTAGAGTCCCATCTGTTAAAAAAAAAAGGTATTGCAAGGAAATGGAATCAGTTTTAATGTTGTAAAATGTTATGATCTGATGAGGTTAGCTGGTGGGTGCCTGGGTTTTTGCTGTACTAGTTTCTGTATTTAAGTGTATGTTTGAAACTTTTCATAATACAGGATCTTAAAAAATAATAGTATGGTTAGTAATTATGCATGAGCCCATCTAGTTTTAACTCTGTAAAGTTACTGGAGTTAGAATTGTAAAGACATGGCAATTGATTGGATATGAGAGGCAAATGGGAGAAGGTCACGTTCATTCCTGGTGACTAAGGGGGTGATTATGCCTAATGGAATGACAGGTTTGGGAAGGAAACTGATCAAGTCATTTTTTGGTAATGTCAGGTGAGTGCCCAAGGAGATACTTGTAGACCAAAGGAAGTTTGTTCTTTATGTTCACAAGGCACAGCAGAGAGGCTCCCGGACAGGGAGGCATGGAGGTGGGCCTTGGCTTACACTTTTCAATAGTGAAGGAGGAGGAGGCTTGGGTGGAAGCTAGATTGAGGGTGTGGAAAGGATAACAGCTGAATTTGTTGAATTACCCAGCCACAATGTTCCTGGTGGAATGTTGACTTGCTGGCCTCTGCAGAGTTCTTTGCCTCCCATGTGCTGGGCACAGTTGCTCAGAGCAGCTCCTGCAGGGAAGGTCAAAGGGTAGGGGAGGAAGGAGGTCAGAGGAGAGAGCTGCAGATATCAGCCTCTGTAAAATGCACTTTTTTTCCTTGGCCTTTGGCAGGTGGACTAGATGAAATCTAGCTAGGAGCCAAACCCGTCAACAGATTTCCTTAACTGTTCTCACCACCACCGGAAGGAAGGGCCTCTCTTGTTTGAAGCATCTCTTTATACATTTTATTTTTTCCTTTGATGGACATTCTACTCCAGTGTTTATTTGCTAAATGACTGTTTATGGGAATAAGCAGAATGATCTATTCAACTGAAGTGGTTTTTGAAAATGACAACCAGTTTCCTTAAAGAAAATGTGATGCTATGAATTCCAGATATGTAACACACTCTTTTTTTCAGGACTTGGAGGCCTAACTCATTAATTGAATTAGACAAAGATTTTGTTTTTTGGTGTCTGAGATTAAGAAGTAAATTTTAAATTTTGTCTGCATGAAGGAAGATTCCTAATTCAATGAATGCTGATTGGTTCAGAAAATCAAAAATCCACTTTATAATGTGTTCATGGCAATAAACAAATACTATATCACCATGGAGACCAAGCAAAATGAATATGTCCCAAATAACGTCCAGCTGTTTAGAACATCCTAAAGGGGGAAGGTTGAATTCAGGCTTAATTAATGATTTCCTTCATTAGAAAACAAAATCTACAAAGAGAGCATTATATGTATGACAGTAGCATTTCTAAGATTCCACCCACAGTAAGCCAGTGAACATAAAGTCAAGCCTTTAACTGGATTTTGAATCACTCATATAAACTTGGAAAATTACAACAGAGAGTAACTGAGAGATTGCATCTAGATAGCTGAAGTCAAGAGACTGGTCTGCCTCCTTTTCTATGTTCTTCCTCCTCCCCAGCATACCAGCCAGAGTTCATGTCTTTTATTCCTTTGTATCTAGGTTGTCATCAAATCCTATTTATTAAAAATACCAGCTATTTCTTCAATATTTTTTGCAGTCAGACTTCAAAATCTAAGAGCAGTTTAACAATAAGAGTTAAATTTACTGACTACCAGGTGCTGTCACACGCATGATCATATTTCAGCTTTATAACAACCCTCCAATAAGGTACTGTTGTTATTGTCATCATCAGAATTTCATGATGAGGACACCAGGCCTTAGAGTGGTGGTTTTCAGGTGTGGCTGCCCAGTAACGTCACCTAGGGAGCTGTTATGAGTGCTCAGGCTACCCTCCGCTTGTGCCAATCCAATCAGACCCTCTGAATTTTTTAAGTTTCCAGTGTAGCGAAGGTTAGAACCACTGACTCCTAGAGCAGTTGTTAACCAGAACAAGGTC
The DNA here is from genome assembly GCF_030020395.1 of Manis pentadactyla. Taxonomy (NCBI): domain Eukaryota; kingdom Metazoa; phylum Chordata; class Mammalia; order Pholidota; family Manidae; genus Manis; species Manis pentadactyla. The sequence continues at coordinate 200,000,044 of NC_080021.1, read as the reverse complement.
ACAGGGCTGGCTGACTGAGTGATGGAGTTGGGATTAGCATCCGTCTGTTAGATTTCAGGGCTTCATCTTGACCTCTCTACTGTGTTGCCTCTAACTGTTTAAGGTTTGTTTTAAAACAAAAAGTAAACAATTATTAACATTCCTAGTTTCGTATTTTATATACCTGTAGAAAAGTCCATAAAACATGTAGAGCTAATGAACGATAGTAAAACACACAGCTTGTTATAATAGAAAATCACACAGATTGCACAGTAAAACATCGCCATTATTCCCAGAAACTCCTGTGTGCTCCTCTCTGATCGCAACTTTCTCCCTTTGTCTTTGAGGAATCCCACATCCTGACTTTTTTGATAATTTTTTGTTTTTCTTTATGTTTTACCACTTTTGTATGCTTTTCTAAACAATATTGTTAAGTTTGCCTGTTTTTGAACTTTATGTGGAGGGATTTATATGTGGTATTATTATTTTGGGTCTGTCTCAGTAATGCTTGCGCTAGTCTTCCACGGTGTTACGGCAACCTGCTGCTTCAGGTCATTGTGATGTGGTATTCCATTGTATGAATGCACTATCATTTTTTAATGCATTTTATTGATGACAGATATTCAGCTTGATTGTAACTTGGAGCAAATGGTAATGTATTTCCTGTTGTACATGTACATGAGACTCTCTGGAAACATACCATTTTCAAATCAATAGGTATCACTAATCAAATTCCCGAAGTGGTTACTGATTTTCTTCCTACCAGCAGTGTATGAGGGTTCCTACTGCTCCACTTCCTAACCAACACAATGGTAGTGTCATACTTTAAAGTTTGCCAGTGAGGTGGTTCTGGAGTTATAATTTTTAATATTTTAGTTTATAGTTTTCTGCCTACCAAGGAAATCTAAGATCTTTTCATGTGTTTATTATTCATTTAGAGTCTCTCTTTTGTGAGGTGCCCATTTGGAACTTTTGCCTATTTTTCTATAGGTTGTGTTTTCTCTTACTGATTTACACAAGTTCTTTATACTTGTAGGATTCTAGTACTTTCTCAGTTATGGTATCGCAAATACTGTTGCAGTATCAGAAAGTTCTCATAAAAAGATGCCAGTGGAGATACAAAAGAGTAAAGATCCCTGCCCTCATGGCCGGCAGAAGGGTTGAATACTCCTGCCTATGTCTCAGAGAGGTAAGGCAAGCACTGTAAGTTGATTACCAAGGCAGTGCTAGGGAGCTAGTAGAAGCAAGTATCTCATTCATTGTAGGAATCATTAAATCTTCATGAAGGAGACAGCATTTGAGCTGGTTCTTGAAGACTGACTACATTTTCACTTGGGAGGGTGCTGGCAGGCTTGTAGGTCTGAACAACTTGATGTGACCCATTGCCATCAGCTCAGATGGTGGGTGCGTATTTCTTCCCTGTTTCTAGCTGAAGCAAGCTGGTGAGGGCATTAATGGCACTTCAGTGATTTCCATTTTCTACCTGAATTCCTTGTTTAAATGACTTATTTACATTACTTTTCTGGGTGACACCTATGCTTAGAGATGTCTGCTAGTTGAAAATGAACAAACAGCAGCTCGGTATTTCTTATCTCTAATGGATGTTCTGCAAATCCCTTAGCTTTAGCATTTTGTGTGCAATGAATTTTTGAAAAATGAATAAAAGGAATAGAAAATGATGGACACACACATCCAGGTGCTTTGTGCAAACATCACATTATTCTTCTGTCGGGGCAACTCTAAGCATAGGATATGCAGTTTGAATGTGGTGACACAGAAGTGTGTGCCTTCTCACCGGGCTCCTCTTTGTGAAAGGTGGACTTGTGTTTGAGGTTAAACTTGTTAACCTCTGCTATATTGATATCCTTAAGCCATCAGGATACTCCCTTATATGAAAGGCTAAAATGAGTCTGAACAGCCTACGTCAGCCATGTCTTCTCTTTTGGTGCTCTGTGTTCTCAGAATAATATCTACTATATGACAACATCTTTCCCTTTCTCTCCCCCCCTAACAGATGTTCATTCATTTGTTCACTCATTATAACATGATTCCATATTTGTATATATTGTAAAATGATAACCACACTAAGTCTAGTTAATATCCATCTGACAGTGATTATTGATATATGGCTTAAGTCTGCATTTTTATTATTTGTTTCTGTTTGTTTCCTCTATTTCTCATTCCTCTGTTTCTTTCTTTTCACCTTCCTGTGGGTCAGTTGAACATTTTAAAGAATTCCGTCTTGATTTATTTATATCAAATTTTTTGTGTATATCATTTTGTATAATTTTTTTAGTAATTGCTTGGGGGTAACTTTTTATTTTGATATAATTTCAAACTTAAAAGTTGTAAGAGTAGTACAAAGAACTCCTTTATTCTCTTTTCTGAGATCACCAATATTTTATGTATTGCCCTGTTTGCTTTCACAGTATCTCTGTGGAATATGTATATATGTTGGTAGATTTTTTGAGCCTCTTAGAGTATGGTGAAGATAACAGGCTTTCTTCCCTCTAAATACTTCAGTATAAATTTCCCAAGAGTAATGACATTCCTTTTTTTTTATTAAGGTATCGTTGATATACAATCTTTTTATTTTTATTTTTTAGTGTCCTCTCAAATATGTTTAATCAGTAGGGTGAAGCAATCAGATACTCCCTTTGCAAATATAGCCCTAGACAGCCTAGCTAGAGTGAGAGATAAAACTGCAGAGAGTGGGACAAGACAAGAAGTGAGTTAGCAGGTAACTGCAGAATTCAGTGGAGAGATCAGCAAGGGCAGTGAAGAGAGAAAGACTTCCTAGAACTGCTACAAGAGGATGAAGACCATGGATGTTAACTAAAAAGTATCTGAACTGCCAATACTTTTTCTTTTCTTTTTTATTAAGCTTTCATCGATATATACTCTTATAAATGTTTCACATGAACAACATTGTGGTTACTACATTTACCCATATTATCAAGTACCTCCCTGCACACACCCCATTGTAGTCACTCCCCATCAGCGCAGTTAAAGATGCCACAGAGTCACTACTTGTCTTCTCTGTGCTACACTGTCTTTCCCATGACCTCCCACACACCATGTGTACAAATCATAATGCCCCTCAATCCCTTTCTCCCTCCCTCCCCACCCTCCCTCCCCCACCTCCTTTCCTTGGGTAACCGCTAGTCCCTTCTTGGAGTCTGTGAGTCTGCTGCTGTTTTGTTCCTTCAGTTTTCCTTCGTTGTTATACTCCACAAATGAAGGAAATCATTTGGTACTTGTCTTTCTCTGCCTGACTTATTTCACTGAGCATAATACCCTCTGTCTTGATCCATGTTGTTGCAAATGGTAGATTTGTTTCCTTCTTATGGCTGAATAATATTCCACTGTGTATATGTACCACATCTTCTTTATTCATTCATCTACTGATGAACACTTAGGTTGCTTCCATATCTTGGCTATTGTAAATAGTGCTGTGATAAACATAGGGGTGCCTATGTCTTTTTGGATCTGGGATCTTGTTTTCTTTGGGTAACTTCCTAGGAGTGGAATTCCTGAGTCAAATGGTATTTCTATTTTTAGTTTTTTGAGAAACCTCCATATTGCTTTCCACAATGGTTGAACTAATATACATTCCACCAGCAGGGTAGGAGGGTTCCCCTTTCTCCACATCCTCACCAGTATTTGTTGTTGCTTGTCTTTTGGATGTTGTCCACCCTAACTGGTGTGAAGTGATATCTCATTGTGGTTTTAATTTTCATTTCCCTGATGATTAGCAATGTGGAGCATCTTTTCATGTGCCTGTTGGCCATCTGAATTTCTTCTTTGGAGAATTGTCTGTTTATATACTCTGCCAATTTTTAAATCAGTTTATTAGCTTTTTGGGTATTGAGGCGTGTGAATTCTTTATCTATTTTGGATGTTAACCCCTTGTTGGATATGTCATTTATGAATATATTCTCCCATATTGTAGGATGCCTTTTTGTTCTGATAATTGTGCCCTTTGCTGTACAGAAGCTTTTTAGTTTGATGTGGTCCCATGTGTTCATTTTTGCTTTTGATTCCCTTGCCCGAGGAGATATGTTCAGAAAAAAATTGCTCATGTTTATATTGAAGAGATTTTTGCCTATATTTTCTTCTAAGAGTTTTATGGTTTCATGACTTACATTCAGGTCTTTGATCCATTTTGAGTTTACTTTTGTGTATGGGGTTAGACAGTAATCCAGTTTCATTCTCTTTCATGTAGCTGTCCAGTTTTGCCAGCACCAGTTGTTGAAGAGACTGTCATTTCCCCATTGTGTATCCTTGGCTTCTTCATTGTATATTAATTGACCATATATGCTTGGGTTTATATCTGGGCTCTCTAGTCTGTTCCATTGGTCTGTGGCTCTGTTCTTGTGCCCGTACCAAATTGTCTTGATTACTGTGGCTTTATAGTAGAGCTTAAAGTCAGGGAGTGTAATTCCCCCAACTTTATTCTTCCTTCTCAGGATTGCTTTGGCTATTTGGGGTCCTTTGTGGTTCCATATGAATTTTAGAACTATTTGTTCTAGTTCATTGAAGAATGCTGTTGGTATTTTGATAGGGATTACATTGAATCTATAGATTGTTTTAGGCATGATGGCCATTTTGACAATATTAATTCTTCCTATCTATGAGCACGGGATGTATTTCCATTTATTGGTGTCTTCTTTAATTTCTCTCATGAGTGTCTTGTAGGTTTCAGTTATAGGTCTTTCACCTCCTTGGTTAGGTTTATTCCTGGGTATTTTATTCTTTTTGATGCAATTGTGAATGGAATTGTTTTCCTGATTTCTGTTTCTGCTAGTTCATCGTTAGTATATAGGAATGCCACAGATTTCTATGTATTAATTTTGTATCCTGCAACTTTTCTGAATTCAGTTATTCTAGTAGTTTTGGGTAGACTCTTTAGGGGTTTTTTTGGTATCATTAATCTACAATTACATCAAGAACATTATGTTTACTAGGCTCCCCCTTCACCAAGTCCCCCACCACATACCCCTTCACAGTCACTGTCCATCAGCGTAGTAAGATGCTGTAAAATCACTACTTGTCCGCTCTGTGTTTCACAGCCCTCCCTGTACCCCTCCCCACACTATACATGCTAATCGTAATGCCCTCTTTCTTTTTCCCCACCCTTGTCCCTCCCTTCCCACCCATCCTCCCCAGTCCCTTTCCCTTTGGTAACTATTAGTCCATTCGTGGGTTCTGTGATTCTGCCACTGTTTTGTTCCTTCAGTTTTCCTTTGTTCTTATACTCCACATATGAGTGAAATCATTTGGTACTTGTCTTTCTCTGCCTGGCTTATTTCACTGAGCATAATACCCTCTAGCTCCATCCATGTTGTTGCAAATGGTAGAATCTGTTTTTTTCTTATGGCTGAGTAATATTCCATTTTATGTACAATATCATGTCATCTGCAAACAGGGAGTTTAACATCTTCCTTGCCAATCTGGATACCTTCTATTTCTTTGTGTTGTCTGATTGCCATGGCTAGGACATCTAGAACTAAGTTGAATAAAAGTGGGGAGAGTGGGCATCTTTGTGTTGTTCCCGATCTTAAAGGAAGAGCTTTCAGCTTCTCACTGTCAAGTATGATGTTGGCTGTGGGTTTGTCATATATGGCCTTTATTACGTTGAGGCACTTGCCCTCTATACCCATTTTGTTGAGAGTTTTTATCATGAATGGATGTTGAATTTTGTCAAATGTTTTTTCAGCATAGTTCTTAGGTAGTTTTTTGGTTACCATTTCAATTTCATTGCTGGTAATTGGTCTGTTCAGATTTTCTTTTTCTTACTAGGTCAGTTTTGGAAGGTTGTTGTATTTTTCTAGAATGTTTTCCATTTCTTCTAGGTTATCCAATATGTTAGCATGTAATTTTCCATAGTATTCTCTAATAATTATTTGTATTTCTGTGGTATCCATAGTGATTTTTCCTTGTCATTTCTGATTCTTTCTAAGTATTCTGCCTCTCTTAGTTTTCCAACCCCACTAATCTCCAGAGCACCATGTAATGTAGGTTCATGCTCCCAGAGCAGATCTCCAGAGTTGAGTTTTCAGCAGTCCTAGGCCTCCACCCACTCCCTACTCTATTTTTCTTCTGCCCACCATTGAGCAGGGGTGAGGGAAGGGGCTTGCGTCCCGCTGGATCATGGCTTTGCTGTGAGGTCTTCTCTTTTCCCCAGATACACGCAGTCTGTCGCAATCTTCTTTCCTGTCACTCTTCTAGATTTAGTTGTATTTGCTATATTTTCATATTATATGTAGTTTTGGGAGGAAGGCTTCTGTCTCACTTCTCATGCTGACACCTTTAAGCCTGTCCTCTTTGATATACAATCCTATGAAAGTTTCACATGAGCAACATAGTGGTTATTACATTCACCTGTATTATCAAGTCCCCCTGCCATTTCAGTCACTGTCCATCAGCATAGTGAGATGCTATAGAGTCACTACTTGTCTTCTTCTTGCTATACTGCCTTCTGCGCGACCCCCCTACATTATCTGTGCTAATTATAATGCTCAAGTACGGACATTCTTTTGTAGCACAATTAACAAAATCAGTAAGTTTAACAGTGATACAAAGTATAATCTACAATTCATATTCAAATGTTGTTAATTGTTGCAATTGTGTCTCTTATAGCTCTTTACCACTTGTCTTTAGTTTCGTTTAATCTGGAGCAAATTTACATGTATTCTTATATTGCTTGACCCTGATTTTTTTGAAGAGTAAAGAAAATTATTTCCTAGAGTGTTCTTCTATTTGGGTTTATCTGATGTTTCTTAAGGAAATATTCACATTATTTATAATATAAGAAATTTGGAAAAAATCTAAATGTGGCAATTTAGGGAATTTGGTTAAATAAACATAAGACATACCTATACTAAGAGATATTATGCATCAGTATGATGGTATAGATATTTAAATATCGACATAAAAAGTTCTAAATATGTTAAGAGTAAAAGACAATGCACAAAAGCAGTCTGTAAAAAGATACAATTTTTATAAGCAAGCATGTTATTTATATAGACAAATTTGCATAGGAAATAGTCTGGAAAGAAATACACCAAGTTATCAATACTAGGTGTTACTGTATTTCTGGGTGATAACCCCCTTTTTTCCTTTTCAAGCTTTTCTCTTGTTTTTCTATAATAAAGATCTATTATCCATACAATTTTAAAAAGGAGAAAATTTTTTCCTACAAAAACAACAACCTCTTTAGTTTTTAAAACAGAAATGCCTTGATATTTCCAGAAAAAAAAGAGAGAAGAGAGAGAGAGAGTTAGATGAGGAGACATTATGGTATAATAGAAAATACATTGAACTGGGAACAAGATGATACATCACCATTTATTAATTATGAGATCTTCGTGAAGAATTTTATGATTTTTTGAGCCTCAGTTTCCTCATCTTTAAAATGGAAATCATATCTTTCCTGTCTACAAAATTGTTTTGTGGATCAAATGGAATACTGTACATTGTTACTTCCTGTAATCTTTAAAAATCAACACCAATACCAGTAAAAGGCATTCTTATTTTATTTCTCATGGAAAATATTTCAGATCATTGCATGCCAGAGGTGAATATTTCCTAAAATTATTTATAGTAAAAAACCCCGAAACTACCAGGCATTTGAACCTCATCCTTAAAAGTTTCTAGTGTTACTAATCTTTTCATCTAGTGGAATAGACAAGAGGAATGAACATATCAACCATTGTAACATTTACAGCTTATCCATGCTCTCAGCTCAAATAATTTGTTTTTCCACTTCTGCTTCAATTTTTTTTCACTTATGCAATCAGTTATTTCTTAGCTTAGAAAGAACATGGTAAGTTCTGTCTTCTTTTGAGGTTTCTGATGTACTGCATCCTAGGAAATGGAAATAAGGAAAGGTGTTAATGAATGTGCAGTTACACCAGAGGCTCCTGGGTCTTGGTGTTTCTGACAATGGCACAGTGTATTTCTGGGATGAAAATGCCTTGTTGTATCTTGTTCCTACTTCTGCCCAGGACTGAAGGATGATGGGAGCACAGGGGCCAGGAGAGGGAGCAGCTGTGGCTGAGTGAGACAACCTGTAAGGAGGTGCTTTGGCCACAGAAGAAAGACTTCTTGAACCACCCAGGAATTTTGCTGGAAACCAGATTTGGGGGAGTGGAGGTGGGAAGAAGCAGATATGAGGCTTCAGGATCTAGTGTTCTAAGGTCACAGACATAGAACATTGATTTATCTAGATCCAGTGTGTGTATCTTAGGCTGATGGTCTCTCAGGCCACATCATCATGCGTATTTTCATTGTGAATGTTAAATAAATATTTAGGAAACAGTGATTGGTCACATAATGGAGTTTGGAGGCCAAGCTGGCCTCTTACATCCTATACATGGGCATTCATAGGTTATGCAGAGTTCATTGGAAACAATGCAAAAGAAACTGTTTGTCAGCCAACAACACACAGAATCACGGTCAGAATGTGTCCCCCAAAGCAATCTAAACAGTTTAGGCATTATAATAACCACTTGGTGAAGCAATATATTATAGAAACAAATTTCATTCCTAGAGACAAGGGCTGCTGGAAAATTACATCTTTAGAAAGGCTTCTTTTCTCTTTTTTTTTGATGTTTTTCTTTTTTATTTTATTTTATTTTTTTGAAGAACATTATGTTTACTGGGCTATCCCCTACCCCAAGTCCCCCCCACAAACCCCGTTACAGTCACTGTCCATCAGCATAGCAAGATGTTGTAGAATCACTACTTGTCTTTTCTGTGTTGCACAGCCCTCCCCTTTCCCCCAACCCCCACATTATACATGCTAATCATAATAACCCCTTTCTTCTTCCCCTCCCTTATCCCTCCCTACCCTCCCATTCTCCCCAGTCTCTTTCCATTTGGTAACTGTTAGTGGTAACTGTTAGTCCATTCTTGGGTTCTGTGATTCTGCTGTTGTTTTGTTCCTTCAGTTTTTCTTTTGTTCTTACACTCCACAGATGAGTGAAATCATTTGGTATTTGTCTTTCTCTGCTTGGCTTATTTCACTGAGCATAATACCCTCTAGCTCCATCCATGTTGTTGCAAATGGTAGGATTTGTTTTCTTCTTATGGCTGAATAATATTCCATTGTGTATATGTACCCCATCTTCTTTATCCATTCATCTACTGATGGACACTTAGGTTGCTTCCATTTCTTGGCTATTGTAAATAGTGCTGCAATAAACATAGGGGTGCATCTGTCTTTTTCAAACTGGAGTGCTGCATTCTTAGGGTAAATTCCTAGAAGTGGAATTCCTGGGTCAAATGGTAAGTCTATTATGAGCATTTTGAGGAACCTCCATATTTCTTTCCACAATGGCTGAACTAATTTACATTCCCACCAGCAGTGTAGGAGGGTTCCCCTTTCTCCACAACCTCACCAACATTTGTTGTTGTTTGTCTTTTGGATGGTAGCCATCCTTACTGGTGTGAGGTGATATCTCATTGTGGTTTTAATTTGCATTTGTCTGATATCTAGCGATGTGGAGCATCTTTTCATGTGTCTGTTGGCCATCTGAATTTCTTCTTTGAAGAACTGTCTGTTCAGCTCCTCTGCCCATTTTTTAATTGGATTATTTGCTTTTGTTTGCTGAGGTGGGTGAGCTCTTTATATATTTTGGATGTCAAGCCTTTATCGGATCTGTCATTTATGAATATATTCTCCCATACTGTAGGGTACCTTTTTGTTCTATTGATGGTGTCCTTTGCTGTACAGAAGCTTTTCAGCTTGATATAGTCCCACTTGTTCATTTTTGCTTTTGTTTTCCTTGCCTGGGGAGATATGTTCATGAAGAAGTCACTAATGTTTAAGTCCAAGAGATTTTTGCCTATGTTTTTTTCTAAGAGTTTTATGGTTTCATGACTTACATTCAGGTCTTTGATCCATTTTGAATTTACTTTTGTGTATGGGGTTAGACAGTGATCCAGTTTCATTCTCTTTCATGTAGCTGTCCAGTTTTGCCAGCACCTTCTGTTGAAGAGACTGTCATTTCCCCATTGTATGTCAATGGCTCCTTCATCGAATATTAATTGACCATATATGTTTGGGTTAATGTCTGGAGTCTCTAATCTGTTCCATTGGTCTGTGGCTCTGTTCTTGTGCCAGTACCAAATTGTCTTGATTACTATGGCTTTGTAGTAGAGCTTGAAGTTGGGGAGAAAGATCCCCTCCACTTTATTCTTCCTTCTCAGGATTGCTTTTGCTATTCAGGGTCTTTGGTTTTTCCATATGAATTTTTAAACTATTTGTTCCAGTTCGTTGAAGAATGTTGTTGGTAATTTGATTGGGTTTGCATCAAATCTGTATATTACTTTGGGCAGGATGGCCATTTTGATGATATTAATTGTTCCTGGCCAAGAGTATGGGATGAGTTTCCATTTGTTAGTGTCCTCTTTAATTTCTCTTAAGAGTGTCTTATAGTTTTCAGGGCATAGGTCTTTCACTTCTTTGGTTAGGTTTATTCCTAGGTATTTTATTAGAAAGGCTTCTTTTAAAGATCTTCATTTCTTTTCTTGTAAATTTAATACTGAAGAAGGAAATAAATAATTGAGAAAAGCAACTACGTTTATTTATTAAGAGCATGGCAGATTTACCTCCATTGTTGTCCAAGAGCCTTTTTATTCTGATTGCCTTTTATATTACTTAGGCCATTGGTGTCTATCCTAATCCTGGGGCATTCTAATAATTTTGATTATTTCAGTGGTGTATAGAGAAGGTACATATTTAGCCTAAAATTTGGAAGATGAGTTAGACTCAGTTCAAGAAAAAGTTTAGCCTTTTTTCCACATCTGTTTTCTTTTGGTGAGTAATTCTTCATATTGTTCTGATATCATGAGATAAGTTTTGACAAAATTCAATGCAAACAGCTCAAATTGACATAGTAATTGCACCCTACATAGTATTGTGTATGAAATGATTAGATGGCAATATCACTGGCATACTCACTCCAGGAAATGGATGAATGGGGTTACAAAGGAACCATCTTAAAGGCACATACATAATAAAGACTCCAAAGGAGCATCTTTATTGTTTTTCCATTGCCGCAAAGGATGATCGTTGGGTTAGAAAGGTCAGAGTTGCCCATAAAAAAAGCTATTAAACCAGAAAGTTCAGGATGGAGACACAGGGAGCTGCAGCACCACATAGCTTCAACTTGCATTGTGCAGTGAATTTAGGAGCGACACAAAGTCTTCCATTTACTATTTATTAAATGCCAAAAGAATCACAGCAATAACTCCTAAGAATTAGCAATACATTCCATGGAGTGAGAAGTAAATATCCCAGTAGGGAACAAGTGGAACAGTGTCCAAAGTGGAACATACCAAGTAAGAAAGGACCAGTTAGTCAAACTGGTTAAAGATATTTAAAGGAATAGTGGCTTGGCATACCAAGGAAAAAAGGAACAGATAGTCAAACTGGTTAAAAATTATTATCAACTTATTACTGAGGAAAATGTAAAAAATAGAACCAGAACCTCCTATGAATAATATATTGGAGCAAAGAGAGGATAACTAAAAATACATGTTTCCTCTAACTCAGCAATTGCACTCCAGGTATTTATCTAAGAGAAACCAAAATCTATGTTCACAGAAACTTTAACATGACTATTCAGGAAAACTTTTAGTAATATCCCCAGATTGGGCTGGGAAGGAACATGAAGGAACTTTCTGGGTTAATGGAAATTCTCTGCATTTTGAGTGGGGTAGTGGTTACACAGTTGTATACATTTATCACACTCACTAAAGTGTACACTGAAAAGCTATCCATTTTATTATAAATTCTACCTCAGTAAAGTTGATTTAAGAAGAGAGATGGAGGAGATATTCTAGGGGGGATGGCATACCTCCAAAGCCTAGAAAAATTCTCCTGCCTCCCAATTTAACAAGCAGGTTGGGAAAGGCTCTGTGTCCTTGGACACATAACCCAACTTCTTTGCAGTTTGTGTGTAGAACTATGTACAAGTAGACCTCATGCTGCGTGTAGAGTCTCAGATTGCAATCGAGCTATTCAAGATACCTATCTTTATTTACTCTGAAACAAAGTTACAAAACAGTTGGAAGTACAGAAAAGATAATGATTTTTTGTTTGAAATATGTAAGAGAAATTCGCCAACCCAATGCTCCATTACCCCCAAATACTTCTGTGAGTGTGATGTACAGAATAAAGGTCCTCAAGACTTCAGGTCCTAATCTCTGGAACCTGTGAATGTTGCCTTATAAGGAAAAAGGATCTTTACTTATGATTAATATAGGGGCTTGGGGATGGAGAGATTATCCTGGATTATCCAGTGGGCTCCAAATACCTCCAAAAATGTCCTTGTAAAATAGAGCCAAAGAGAGATGAGACAGACACTTAGAGGGAAGAGGAGGAGGCAGTGTGGACATGGAGGCAGAGATTAGTGATGAAAGGGGAGGGGAAGAGGAGGAGGAAGAACAGCTGATTTTATTTTGATTATTTAAATAGATTCCTTTTTTTAATGCTACCATGTCTGGCAGGTAGAAGATGTATCTTTAGTTTTTATGAGTTCTACTCCAGTTCTCCTGGGGTTGTGTTGAAGTTCAAGATGGCTTATATTGTGCTAAGGTATTATTAGTGTGAGGGCCCTCTGCTCCTTGGTCCCTGGACCACCCAGGCCAGTACTGAAAGCCCTTGTGTCTGTCTGCATAGCCTCTGCCAGCCAGGAGAGCCCAGCTTAATTGCAATGTTGGGAACTGCATGACTCTTTCTACAGCTTCTGAGCCCTGTTTTGGAGATAAACCATGCAGACCTCCTGCATTTCTTTTGTTCTTCACTCCATCCAAGGGAACAAGATTCTGATATCGGATGAGGCATTATGGGGAAGCCCCATACTCTTTTCCTGCTCTTCCCAAATACTAATTTATGCCGCAGTCTTTTAAGTTCTCTCTTTAAATGCCTGAACTTTTGGAGCACAAAAGCTAGAGTAATCACACACTGTTTATCTGCATGCCAAAAAGAACATTATTTTTAAGGTGGAATGTGACAAACTGAAATACATTCTTCTCTCTTCCCTTTTCCCTGCTTCAGTACCTAGTAATTCTAATTACTTAGCACAGAGCCTAGCAGAGAATATGAGTCCAATAAGTGTACGTTGAATACAATAAAGGCCAACCTAACATGAAAATTAAGGGAAGACTTTTTAACCAGTTGCCTGAGAATTCAGTTATTTTGGTGAAACTTATGTACTACATTGGTGGTGGAATGCCCCCAAAATTCAGGGAAAAGATTAGGGGAATGTATCCTGGAAAAGAAGGAGAAAGAAGGCAAAAGATGAGGCAGAAAAGCAAGAAGTATTTCATGTTTATAGTTTTTGTTATTTCCACATTTGTTATTATTTTCTGTCCTGTTGTTATTAAGATTTTTTATTACTCTGTATGTTTCTTAGTCGAAGAGGGTGGGTGCAAGGTGGGATAGTATACTTATTGTGGCTTAAAAATATATCTGTGGTTCTTCGACACTTCTCTCATTGAGAGTGGGGTCAGTATCCCCTTCCTCTTGAATCAGGGCTTACCATAGTGACTCATTTGAATTAATAAAATGCAGTGAGGTGGCACTGTATGACTTCCAAGGTAAGGTTAGAAAAGGCTATATGGTTTCCATGTTAATCTCAGGGCAAAGAAGCCATGCTCTATCGTGGGACGGAAGAAACTGTGTGAGTTCAGTTACTCTAGGCGTACCGTGCTAGAGAGAATGTGTATAGTCAGCTGAGCTCCCAGCTGAAGGTTAGCACTTGCCAGCTATTTGACTGAGCCATTTTGGATGGCCAGCCAGGCAAACCTTCAGGTAGCTGCAGCTGCAGTGCACATCCGAGTCCAACTGCATGAAAGACCCCAAATGAGAGCTACTTAGCAAAGCCTTTCCCAAATTCCTGACCCTCAAACGTATGAGCAAAATCAAATGATAGTAGTTTATACCACTAACTCTGGGATAATTTTGTACAGCAATAGTGACTAGAACAGTCACTTAGCTATGTACATTTTAAGGAAAAGTAAAAGCAAAGGTTTCAAATCTCATTATTTTGTTACGAAAATCCCAGAGCAGGCACTTCCTTTGCCAGAATGCAGTCTTCCACTTCACACGTCACTCTCCCGCCTGTCTTCTCCCTTGGTTACACCTTATATCCCGGCACCAGTCCCAAATCCTAGCAAGCCAGCTAGTGGAAGGTTTTCCTAAACTTGTTCATTATTCCAGTAGTTTCCAGCTCTATAAAATCCATGTGAGGAATTATTGTCCAAAACTAGCAGGAGAAAAAGAATATGTTTTTTGCTCAAAGCTCCTGATGGGGTTTTTGAGTTATTTTGATTCTCTGTGACATTCCAAGAACAAGATGCTTGTTTTTCCAAGATTCTTCCCTGCTGAATAACAGGCTACAAATCATGGTGGAGGAGACTTTTGTTGTGAACTGGCCACAGGGCTCAACATTCCTTTTCCCTTCTCCCTTTTTGCTTTTGCTTAGACTTACCCTCCCTAGGTCAGCATGGAGGCAGGAAGAGCAGGTAAGAAGTAAGATTTTTCTTTTCAAATGTATAGATTAACCACATCTTGCCTCCATTACAGTGACTTATACTGCTATGGCCAAAATTTAAAGAAAATCGAATGCATTTTTTTTTTTTAAATGTTGTGGGCTAGTAATAGAGAACTTTCACAATTCAACAGCTATCTGAAGAGAGGCAATGCTTCCTCCCTCCTTCCTTTCTGGTATTTCTTTCTTGATACAAGAGAGAATTTGTCATCTCTTCAGTATTTTGTCTTTCTTTTTTTCCCCTAGAAACAAGTAATTTTATTTGTTCTTGTTCACTTATTCATTCAATAAACGTTTATTAAACACCTACCATATGCTTCCCATTGTCCTCACCCTAGGAATACATGAGTCAACAAAACAAAGGAGAATACATAAATTAGTGCAAAGTGCTGTGCAGAAGAATAAAGTACAGTGAGGAGGAGAGATTTAGATATGAAGCAGAAGTTTCTTCTATTTTATTTAGGTGTGCCATAGACTCTTTGTTAAGTAACATTTGAGCAAAGACCTGGAGGAAATTCTGTAGACAGAATAATGCCCCCCTCCAAAGATTTCCATGTCCGCATCTCTGACACTTGTATATATGCTCCCTTACGTGTAAAAGGGACTTTTACTGATTAAGTTAATCTTGAGGTGTGAAGATTATCCTGAGTTATCTTGAGAGTCCCAATGTAAGGATCCTTATGAGAGGGAGTCCCAGTGGTCCTTATAAGAGGGAGGGAGGAGGGACAATCAGAGGAGATACAACATTAGAAGCACAGTCAAGGAGATTTGAAGATGCTAAGGTTTTGGCTTGAAGTTGGAGGAAGGAGCCATGAACCAAAGAGTGCAGAGAGCCTCTAAGAAACCAAAAATGGCACGGGAACAGATTCTCCCCTGGAGCCTCCAGAAGGAATGCCGCCCAGCGAGCACCTTGATTTTAAGACTTCTGGCCTCCAGAACTGTAAGATAATAAATGTATGTTGTTTTCAGCCACGAAGCTTGTGGTAATTTATTATAGCAGCAATAGGAAATGAATACAGAAGTGCAGAAACAAGATTTGCAGGTAAGCGGGGAAAGAGTAAACCCAGAGGAAAGCATAACGAGGGGTCTAAGGCCCGGAGGTGAGAGATGCAGCACGGGTGGAAGAGCAGAAAGGAATTCCTGTGGCTCTGCGTCAAGTGAGGTGGGGGGAGGGTGTAAGAGTGGCAGGAGATGAGGCGGAGAACTGGAGGGATATGCGCTTGGACTCTCTGAGTGAGCTGGGAGCCCCCTAAAATTTAAAGCATTCATTAGAGCTAAAAATATATTGCCCAGTTTATTTGCTCTTTGTTTACCCCAATTGCCAAAGTTTCTAATTTTTATTTTAGCAAATCCGTTACATTTTCCCTTTAAGGGTTCCTCCTTTGCCTATATGTTTGGAAATTTCTTTTACACCTTCAAGATTAATGAATAACCAGTTTCCATTACTTCCAATTTTGAATAGTTTCATATTACATATACATTTATAATCTGGCTTGTGAATTTTTATACATAGTATTAGGTGAGGCTTTCAACTTTATTGTTCTTGACCTTTTTGTCCCAAAGGAAGCCAATAACGACATTTGTTAGATAATTCATTTCATTCCCCACTGGTGTGTGACACCTCTTTATAATATATTAAATTCTTAAACATACTAAAATCTGTCTTCTGCTACATATTCTATTCCACTGGTTTGTTTGTCTATTCTGGACCAGGCCTTTTAGGTCTCTAGCAAAATGCCTAGAAATAGAGATTCATAAGTATTTTTTGAATAACTTGCCAAAGGTCTGGAGTAAGAGGGAATTTGACTCACTTGGGAAATTAAAATCAGTTGTTCATCTGGTTGGAGTGTAGAGGAAAGGAAGGGAGTAGGTAATGCCGGGGGGCAGAGTCTGGAAATGAGGTTGGAGGCAAAGGCTGGTCTTGTAAGTCAAGCTGAGTAATTCATACTTTATCACAAGGGCAGTGGAAAATTATTAAAAGATTTTAAGCAGAGAAGTGACAGGATCAGATGCAGCAGTGCCAAAGCAATCATATTCAAACTGAACTCACTGGAGAGCTAGAGTTCAAAGCCAAAGGTAATCAAGGGAATTTAAATCTCCTAGGAATATACAAGATCATGGGCAAGGAACTGGACTTTTGACCAAACTGACATTTGGGTCACAGGGAATTGGTTAAATAAATGGTGGCACATGCATAAAATTTATTATTTTCCACATTGGGATAAACTCTAACCTCTAACTCCATCATTCCAAATGATGCTATAGGAGAATTTTTAGTGAAATGGACAACAATTTTTGACATTGCTCAGTGAAAGTGGAAGGTCATCTTTTGGTGGTAGATTTATGGCTGAATATAACATTTTCTACTGCTTATTTGAACATTTTTTATAATAAATTTGTTTACTAATATAATTAAAAAGGAAAAATTTATTCTAAGAAGAAAAGACACCTGGATTCTGTATTTTCTAGGTTTTTGTTTATCTGGAATGATTATTCTTTCTTTCACACAGGAATAACTACTCATGTGAAGATAATCTTCTCATGTCATGACTTTATCCCCCCAAAATCCTATAGACTTCTTTATTTCCTTTGGCTTTTTTATTGGAGAGAATTTTGAGACCAGCACAATGTTGGTTTTCTTTTCTTTTCTTTTTTAAAAATTTTCCTTTGTGGATAACATTCCCTCTGCCCCTGTAAGCTTGTAGGATATTTTCTTTATTGTTGTGATTCAGAAATTTTACATGGGTCTCTTTTGGTAATTCTGCATAGCACATGTCAATCTCTTTTAATATGAATATTCTAATCTTTATGTTTGGAAGCTCAGGAAGGTTATTACTTCTAAAATTGTTCTGATCTTGGTGTGATCATGACTAACTCTTTTGATTAGATTTTCATCTAAATCCTCTATATTTTTAACTTCTCACATAATTTTCAGCCCATCATCCTTTACAGCTACATGTTTAGAAGACTCTTCAAGTTGTTTTCCACATTTGCTTTCTTCCCATATCATTTCTTCTCTTCTCTGCCTCTGTTCCAGATTTTAATTCTGCAATTTTGGTAATAATTTCTATTTTGTTCTTCCTTATTTCTCTCAGTTCCTTATTCATCTCTGTTGTCTTCACATCTAGTTTTTTGCACTATCTACCTGTTTCTGTTCTTCCTTTTTTTCATTTGCTCTGACCTCTTGCACCCTATTAAGGATGCCAATTTTTCTAAAATTTTCCTTTGCTTCCCACCAAATACCATTTTCAGAGAGGTAACTCTTTCTTTTAAGTCCTCAGAGTGAAAATGTTTTCCTTGTGATATTTATATTTTCCATACACAGTTTTTTCTTCTGTTCAGAAAAAAATTGATGATACAAATTTTTACAAAAATTGGAATAAAAAACTTCTAAAACATTAAAAAAAATTTTTTAATTAAAGTTGAAATTAAAGATTAAAATTTCAAAAAATTTTCTTTTTTTAAAAAAAGACCTATTCAGACGTGGTATGTATATATCCCTTGCCCAAGGAGATGTGTTCAGGAAAAAGTTGCTCATGTTTATATTCAAGAGATTTAGCCTATGTTTTCTTCTAAGAGTTTTATGGTTTTATGACTTATATTCAGGTATTTGATCCATTTTGAGTTTAGTTTTGTGTATGGAGTTAGACACTAATCCAGTTTCATTCTCTTACATGTAGCTGTCCAGTTTTGCCAACACCAGTTGTTGAAGAGGCTCTCATTTCTCCACTGTCTATCCAAGGCTCCTTTATCGTATATTAATTGGCCATATATGTGTGGGTTTATATCTGGACTCTGTATTCTGTTCCATTGATCTATGGTTCTGTTCTTGTGCCACTACCATATTGTCTTGATTACTGTGGTTTTGTAGTAGAGTTCAAGTTGGGGAGCATAATACCCACCACCACCACTTTATTCTTCCTTCTAAGGATTGTTTTGGCTATTCAGGGTCTTTACTGGTTTCATTTTTTATCCATTCAGTGACTCTATGTCTCTTGATTGATGCATTCAGGCCATTTACATTTAGAGTGATTATTGATAGGTATGTACTTATTGCCATGGCAGGCTTTAGATTCCTGATTACCAAAGGTTCAAGGGTAACTTCCTTACTATCTAACAGTCTAATTTATCTCACTTAGTATGCTATTACAAAAACAATCTAAGAGTTCTTCTTTTTCTCCTCCTTTTTCTTCCTCCTCCATTCTTTATATATTAAGTATCATATTCTGTACTCTTTGTTTATCCCTTGACTGACTTTGGGGTTGTTGATTTGATTTTGCATCTGCTTAGCAATTACTTGTTTACTGTGGTTTTATTTCCTCTGGTGACAGTTATTTAGCCTTAGAAACACTTCCATCTAGAGCAGTCTCTCCAAATTACACTGTAGAGGTGGTTTGTAGGAGGTAAATTCTCTCACCTTTTGTTTATCTGGAAATTGTTTAATCCCTTCTTCAAATTTAAATGATATTCTTGCCAGGTAGAGTATTATTTGTTGGATGCCCTTCTGTTTCATTGCATTAAATGTATCATGCTACTCCCTCTGGCCTGTAAGGATTCTGATGAGAAGTCTGCTGATAGCCTGATGGGTTTTCCTTTGTATGTGATCTTTTTTCTCTCGCTGGCTGCTTTTAATACTGTCCTTATCCTTGATCTTTGCCATTTTAATTATTATATATCTTGGTGTTGTCTTCCTTGGGTCTCTTGTGTTGGGAGATCTGTGTACCTCTATGGCCTGAGAGACTGTCTGTTTCCCAAAACTGGGGAAGTTTTCAGCAATTACCTCCTCAAAGACACTTACTATTGCTTTTTCTCTCTCTTCTTCTTCTGGTACCCCTATAATGTGAATATTGTTCCATTTGGATTGGTCACACAGTTCTCTTAATAGTCTTTCCTAGAGATCTTTTTTCTCTCTGTGCCTCAGCTTCTTTGTATTCCTGTTCTCTAATTTCTATTTCATTTACTATCTCCTCTACTTCATCGAATCAGTTTTTAAACCTCTCCATTGTATGTTTCATTTCAGATACCTTATTCTTCAACATTTGTATCTCATTCCTGAATTTCTCCTTGAGTTCTTGAATATTTTTCTGTACCTCCATGAGCATGTTTATGATTTTTATTTTGAAATCTCTTTCAGGAAGATTGATGAGTTCAGTTTCACTTGGCCCTCTTTCTGGTGTTTGTGGGATTTTGGTTTGAACCAGGTTCCTGTGACATTTCATATTTGTAGGTGGAGCCCTCTAGTGCCCAGAAGCTCTACTCTCTGGAGCTGCTCAGCCCCTGAAGCAATGGCAGGGGTCACAGGTGAGTGGCACTGGTGCCTGTCGGGAGGAAAGAGGTCTTTCCTGCTTCCCAGCTGCAGTGCCAGTCTCCACTGCCAGAGCCTGTGGGCTGAGTGAGCAGGGAGAAGCCTCTATGCTTTGCACTCATAGCTGCTGTAGGTGGGGCTGCCCTCTGGATGGCCTGGTGCAATGGTGGGGGCAGACAGCTTGTGTACCAGTGTCGGAGCTGCGTAGCCAGCCAGGGGTGATGGAGTACCTGAGGCTCCTGAAAGTTCCCAACCTGCAGAGTGTGCCCGGACAATTTTGTCCACCTGTCCTTTGTCCTGAGTAGCAAGCTCTGTGCAATCCTTGCCCCTTTCGCAGCCCTCTCACTGTTAGGAAGTCTCTCAGACTGCTTGCCTTTCTTTTGTCCCAGAGCTGCCATATGTAGATCCCTGTTTTCCACAAGTGGCTGGAATCTCAGTTTTTCCAAGTATTCTGCCTCTCTTAGCTTTCCAACCCCTCTAATCTCCAGAGAACGATGTAATGTAGGCTCATGCTCCCATAGCAGATCTTCAGGGCTGGGTGTTCAGCAGTCCTAGGCCTCCATTCCCTCCCTGCTCTGTTTCTCTTCCTCTCTCTGGTGAGTTAGGGTGGGGGAAGGGTTTGGGTCTCTCCAGGTCATGGCTTTGGTACTTTACCCTTTTCCTTGAGGTCTGCTCTTTTCTCCAGTTGTAGGCAGTCTGCCACAGCCTTCTTTCCTGTTCCTCTTTTATGATTAGATGTACTTGCTATATTTTCATATTATATGTGGTTTTGAGAGAAGGTTTCTGTCTCACCTCTCACACTGCCATCTTTAAGCCTCTACCCACTTGTTTGTTTTTGATTTTGTTTCCCTTTCCTGAGGAGATGTGTCCAGAAAAAAACTGCTCATATGCTCATGTTCAAGAGATTTTTGCTGATGTTTTCTTCTAAGAGTTTTATGTTTTCATATCTTACATTTAGGTCCTTAATCCATTCTGTGTTTACTTTTCTGTATGGGGTTAAACAGTAATCCAGTCTCATTCTCTTGCATGCAGCTGTCCAGTTTTCCCAATACCAGTTATTGAAGAGGCTATCTTTTTCCCATTGTATATTTATGGGGAATATTGTATATCATCATATGTGAATTGGCCTTATATGTGTGGGTTTATATCTGGGCTCTCTATTCTGTTCCATTGATCTATGGGTCTGTTCTTGTGTCAGTAACATATTGTTTTTATTACTCTAGCTTTGTAGGATAGCTTGAAGTCAGGGAACATAACACCCCCAGCGTTGTTCTTCTTTCTCAGCACTGATTTGGCTATTCAGGGTCTTTTGTGGTTCCATATGAAATTTAGGATTATTTGCTCTAGTTCATTGAAAAATGCCATTGGTATTTTGAGAGGGATTGAACTGAATCTGTATATTGCTTTCTGTAGGGTAGACATTTTGACAATGTTAATTCTTCCTTTCCATGAACATGGGATAGATTTCCATTTATTTGTGACTTCTTTAATTTCTCCCATGAGTGTCTTATAGTTTTCATAATACAGGTCTTTCACCTCCTTGGTTAAGTTTATTCCTAGATATTTTATTCTTTGTGATGCAACTGTAAATGGAATTGTTTCCTTTCTGCTAGTTCCTTGTTAGTATATAGGACTGTAACAGATTTCAATGTATTCATTTTGCATCCTGCAACTTTGCTGAATCCAGTTATTAGTTCTGATAGTTTTTTGGTTGAGTTTTGAGGGTTTCCTATATATAATATCATGTCATCTGCAAATAGTGAGTTTAACTTCTTCCTTACCAATCTGGATGCCTTTTATCTCTTTATCTTGCCATGGTTATGACCTCCAGTACTATGTTGAATAAAAGTGGTGAGAGTGGACATCCTTGTCTTATTCCTCATCTTTCAGCTTTTTGCCATTGAATATGATGTTAGCTGTGGGTTTGCTGTATGTGGCCTTTATTATGTTAAGTATTTACTCTCTATATCCATTTTGTTGAGACTTTATCAAGAATGGATATTGAATTTTGTCAAATGCTTTCTCAGATCATGTGGTTTTTATGTTTATTTTTGTTAATGTGGTGTATGATGATTGATTTATGAATATTATAGCTTCCTTGCATCCTTTGAATAAATGCAAGTTGGTTGTGATGGATGGTCCTTTTGCTGTATTTTGAATTTCATTTGCTAATACTTTGTTGAGGATTATCCCTATGTTCATCAGGGATATTGGTTTAAAATTTTCCATTTTTGTAGTGTCTTTGTCTGGTTTTGATATTAAAGTGATGTTGGCTTCATAGAATGAATTTGGAAATATTTTCTTGTCTTCTACCTTTTGGAATACTTTAAGAAGAATGGATATTAACTCTTCTTTCAATGTTTGTTAGAATTCAGCTGTGATGCCATCTGGTCCTGCAATTTTGTTTGTTGAGAGTTTTTGACTACCAATTCAGTTTCATTGCTGGTAATTGGTCTGTTCAGATTTTGTGTTTCTTCTTGGGTCAGTCTTGGAAGGTTGTATTTTTCTAGGACTTAAGCCAGTTCTTCAAGGTTGTCCAATTTATAGGCATATAAGTTTTCATAGAATTCTCTAATAATTCTTTGTATTTCTGTGGCATTCATTGTGACTATTCCTTTTTCATTTCTGATTTTGTTTATGTGTGTACTCTTTCTTTTTCTCTTGATAAGTCTGGCTAGGGGTTTGTTTATTTTATTTAATTTTTCAAAGAACCAGCTCTTGATTTCATTGATATTTTCTATTGTTTTATTCTTCTCTATTTTATTTATTTCTGCTCTGATCTTTATTATGTCCCTTCTTCTACTAACTTTGAGATTCATTTGTTCTTCTTTTTCTAGTGTTTTAAATTGTGAATTTAATGTTGACTATTTCAGGATTGTACACCAACCAGCTCAGACCCTGGGAAGTCCTCTTACACTAGGTAGACAGTATGTCTCTGCCTCATACACATTACCTGCTCATGCTGGCAAATGGAAATGGGCTTCTGTGTTCCTCTGGAGTTGTGGTGGGGGTTGCCAATCCTGAAACTTTGGATTTCAAGTGCTTTTCTCCATGTAAATCAATCCATTTTCACTACTCCCTATTCATCCACTTAGATTGTTTATTTGAATTGTTCTTGTTTCTTGAGGTAAGCCTGTATTGCATCCCACAAATTTTGGACTGTTGTGTTTTTGTTTTCATTTGTCTCCATGTTAACTGCTTAATATCTGTTTTAATTTGTTCATTGATCCATTGATTATTCAGAAGCATGTTGTTTAGTCTCTGTGTGTTTGTTGGCATTTTTGTTTTCTTTGTGTAATTTATTTCTAGTTTCATACCATTGTGGTCTGAGCAGTTGCTTGATACAATTTCAATCTTTTAAAATTTACTGAGGCTCTTACAGAGTAGTATGTTAGTGTCTATTGATCTTATTGCTGGTTTCATAGTTTCCTGAATCTTCATCAGAATGTTAGTGTTTTCAGGAAAGTTTGCTAAGCAGATACATTTTATACTAAAGCCTTGTATTTCTCTCTATTTGGTAGAGATAACCAAGTGCTGTGCTCAATTGAAATATTTTTCTTCAACATAGTTTTCTCACATAATTACTTATTCTACCCCATTCTTGCAATGTCTTGATTAATCTTTCCTTTCATTTCCTTTTAAACTTCTTAAAATCCTTTTTGGAGTTTGGAGAGACATAAATAGTAAATGAATATATGAAATGAATTTTTATTTTAACAAAAGTAGCCAAATCACTAAGATTAAAAAGGTGTATAACTTCAAAAGTGAATAACATTCAGAATTTCCAAGCCAGGTTGCAAACAATGAATGCTTCTGTATATTATTGGGCTAATTATCTCAGCAGAATCCTGCATAAGCACTATTATATTTATCTCTGTGCCAAGAATAAATGGACTGCAACCCATAGAGGACTTAATGGTTTGATGTTCACACTGCACTCTTGTCTTGAAGAAGTTCATGGCCATTTATAGACTTTTCATTCAGTTTGAGATAGTGTCCTGAGGAAGGAAGGGTTTCTATCTCTCTAGACAGTAGGTTGTCAGGGGCTTTCAAGTGGACATATAGGTATTCTTGACCATATGTTTTCTAGCCAGATCTGTCTACTTCCAGATTCTTTGTTGTTTTAATCTCTGTGCCATGACGCTTCAGTATTACCAGATAGTCCTGTCCCCCAAACAAGGATGGTCTCTCTTACACTCTACAGAGAAATAGTATACTGTGATAATTGTACTCAGATGCAGACACTTTGGGTGCTGTCATAGCTGCTATGAAATCTTATTCTGTCCAAGTTCTCAAAAGTAAAATAAATGCTCAGAGAACATTTCAAGACTAAGGGAAACTTTCAGACAGTTGTCTCTGTAATTTCCTTTTCCCAGATTTGTTCAAGAATATGGCAGGATATAGATTATTTCTTAGGGTATATGTATTCCACACACCATTAGGTGCTACCTATCCTAAAAAACAAACAAGGGTAGTAGGTAATTTCTTCTACTTTTACAAATATTTAATCTGGCATCCCTAAATAAGAGATTAGTCTGGTGAAAGCTGATGTGACTGTTACAACTCTCAGTGAAAATTGTCAAGAAGTTGATGTTTTAGGTTCATATATTGCTAGAGTGTATGTAACAAATGGAGTTAATCTTTTCTGTCAAACATATTTTGGGTTCTACCATGTTTAATAAGTGTGTGCACACTGTTTGGCTTAGGTCTTCTTTATGTTCCTGGTCTGTCTTTCATAAAAAGGTTGTTAATGCTCAGCCAGAAAGCTTTGTCAACAGAAAAATGTTGTAGACCCTGGAATTTTACTTTAACAAGACAAAATAGAATTTATGCTATACTTCAGCTCCTGTCTAAGAGTTAAATTATTGAGGAACTAGAAACATTCCATAGAGCCTAAGGACCATATGCTTTACTTCTAAATAATGCTGTGAGACAGGGATCTATATCTGTATCTACCTATTTATCTATCTGTCATCAACCAACTATACAGAGAGAGGTGGAGAGGGAAAGCGATTATATGGCTGGCACAAAGTACTACAGAGAGAAGGGTAATTTGAGTGTGGTTGATTTAAAACAATAACTTATCTAATTGCTTAATTCAACTGATTTTTAAATCATCTTAATTTTTTGTCTCCTTTATTTTGGGGACAAATATACCCATTTTCCCATCTTGTGCCCTGTATTTCTCATCAATTTTTACAGCCAGTAAGTGTTGCTGTACACACATGCATTCCCCTTCTATTAATGCATTACTGTGCACATCATACAAGGTATGGTAGAAGAATGTTGTTCTGGTCCATGTCTTCACTGTGCCCTTTGGGTGACAAAAAAACCTTAAGAGAACCAACAGTTCAGAGAGAGTGTGTTCAGAGAGAGTACTAACCACGAGATTATAAAAAATGCCAGCAAGAGAGTATGATGCAAATATTCACACTACCATGAAGATACTTTCTGTATCTCTCAGTACAATATATTTTACGGATTTCGTATATCTGAATTGGTAGTATACAAAGTGGTGAAGAGTCTGGAGTCAGGCTTCCTGGCTTAAATCTCAGCTCTACCACTTCCTAGCTTTGTGATCTTGGGAAGATTGCTTAACCTTTTTGGTGGTACTAGCAAAGGCTGCCAAACTGGACCTCTGGTGTGAATTTGTCTAAGGTTAGGGTGCTCAGCCTTCCCTAGTTCCTGTCCATTGCTTAAGCCTGCTTCTCCAAATTTCAGCAGTTTTAAAAAGCTTTTATCACTTAATTCAGCCATAATTTATTCTGTTGCTTATAGATATAGCTCAATGCACACAGCTGTCTAAAAATAGCATGACCATATTTTCATACATTTTAGTTCCTTTCTACTACCTAACTTCTGTTAGGCATATTGTCCAAACTTGGACACCTAACATTCCAGGCCATTGCACAGTGGTGCTCTATGCCAGTCAGCAGTTCAGTGTTTGCAGTGTCATTAACTTGATCTATAAAATAATAGTCTGGAATTATATGATAATTCTTTTCACCATTCTCCTAGCACATGTTTAGTGAATAAATACCAGTGCTAGGTCTATGGTTATTACAGTTGCATTATTTTTTAAATGAATTCTATTGCACATATAATATATTAATATTTTATTTTCATTAAAAATCAGAACATTGCAGATTAAAGACTAGTCCCCCTTGACCACCCATATTCCAGTTCCTCCCTACACCTTCTTAGGTTAACTTTGTAGATACCTTTTTCTACCTTTAAAAAATAATAGAAACTAGATGGAAAATAGGAAGTCACTCTGTATGTTCTGGGTGTAAATATTTAATATAGGTAATGTGACTTACATGACTATTGGGCCATAAGAAAAACTGGAGGAATGAAGGGCATGATACTTCTAAATGGCTTTATCAGTTAGAGGATTAGTTGTAGGCAACAGAAATGTACTCTGGCTGATTGAAGCAGAGGAAGATTTGATGACAGTTGTGCAGAATGTTGAAGTAATAGGAAGATCTTCTGTGTATCCTCTGCTGAGTGAAAGACTATTTCAGGAATGTACACCAACCAGCTCAGACCCTGGGAAGTCCTCTTACACTAGAGAGACAGTATGTCTCTGCCTCAGACACATTACCTGCTCATGCTGGCAAATGGAAATGGGCTTCTGTGTTCCTCTGGAGTTGTGTTGGGGGTTGCCAGTCTTGAAACTTTGAATTCCAAGTGCTTTTCTCCATGCAAATCCACCTATCTTCACTACTACTAATTCATCTATCCTACCAAAATCCCATTCTCCATCTAGTATTCTTGTGACAGAATGGAAAAAGGGCATAAGGGAAATTCTGGAATCAAGATGTACTGGGATGAATGCAGGGATTGACAGCACAGTGCAGAGACATTAAGAGTACTGTATAAAGAATATTTCTTATGTAATGTACAGTCTCCAATGAATGAACTAAGTAATCAGTGGTCACTTGTGCACCATTGCCATAGGAACTTTCTAGTCTCTGTCTCCTGAATCACAATGGACCATTCTTTTTTTTTAAAGGATATTGAAGCATTGCTTTCAGCTTTGAGCAGTATAATATTTAACAGTGAAAACAGTGAAAGAGGATCAGAATAAGAGTTCTTTTTTTATTGAAGTATAACTGATATACAATATTATATTGGTTTCAAATATACAAAATAGTGATTTGACAGTTATTTAACATTATTAGATGCTAACTCCAACTAGTATAGTTACTGTATGTCAACATAGAATGATGTTATTGAATTATTAACTATATTCTTTATGCTGTACTTTGATCCCCATGACTAATTTATTTTATGATTGAGATTTTGTGCCTCTCTATCCCCTTCACCTATTTCACCCACCCACCCCAACTCCTCCCCTAAGGTAACCACCAGTCACTTCTCAGGGTCTATGAGTCTACTGATGTTTTGTTCATTTTGTTTTGTTTTGTTTTGTTTTTATATTCTACCAATAAGTGAAATCATATGGTATTTGTCTATCTCCACCTGGCTTGTTTCACTTGATATCCTCTAGGTCCATCCATGTTGTTGCAAATGGCAAGATTTCTTTCCTTTTTATGGCTGAATAATATTCGTTGTATATATGTACCACAACTTTATCCATTCATCTATTGATGGATACTTTGGTTGCTTCCATATCTTGGCTATTGTAAAAAAGTCAGGAATAAACATAGAGGTGCATATATCTTTTCAAATCAGAGATTGTGTTTTCTTCAGGTAGATTCCCAGAAGTGAAATTATTGGGTTGAATGAGATTTCTATTTTTAGTGTTTCAAATCTCCATACTGAGAACAAGAATTCTTGATACACCATTAGTATACAATATTGTAGAGAAGTTATTGCCAATGCAATAATATTCAAGCTGTCTGGGAGCCTTAAGAACTTTTCTTCTTCATATCCTTGATTGGTTATAAAAGATATATAAATAAGGAAACTATTTGTCTCAGTTTCCCTAGGAATGTCCTAGGTTTACAGTTGTTGTCCCAGTGCAATGATCTATAGTGTCCCAGTTGAATTATCAATTATAATTACTCTGTTTATGAAAGTCTCCCTCCCTCTGGGTATCATTATCACAATAAATCTCTATGGATTATCAGATTCCTAGTTAATGTAACCAATATTCCCTGATGTTTGGGGCAGATGTTTTCTGATTGTTTGTTTTCTACTCTTATCTTTTGAAATAATATTTTGGGATCCTCACTGCCCCTTAAGCACACTCTCACCTGGGATGCTGAATTTGGTTACTTTTTCTTCTATTAACATATTAGTAGGCACCTTGACTGGCGGAAGATGGCGGCGTGAGTAGAGCAGCAGAAATCTCCTCCCAAAACCACATATATCTATGAAAATATAACAAAGACAACCCTTCCTAGAATAAAGACCAGAGGACACAGGACAACATCCAGACCACATCCACACCTGAGAGAACCCAGCGCCTCGTGAAGGGGGTAAGATACAAGCCCTGGCCCGGCAGGAGCCGAGCGCCCATCCCCCCAGCTCCCGGCAGGAGAAGAGCAGGCAGAGCGGGAGGGAGACGGAGCCCAGGACTGCCGAACACCCAGTCCCAGCCATCCGGGACAGAGTGCAGACACAGTACGTGCCCAGGGGGCCCTGAATGCTAGGGAAACAGGGCAGCAAGAACAGTGAGCGGGCACCGGAGGCCGGGTGCCGGAGGACATAAGAAAAGCGCGTGACCTTTTTTTTTTTTTCTGTTTTGTTCTGGTGAGCGCGTTTTGGAAGTCTTAAAGGGATAGGGCCCCCAATACTAGGGAAACAGGGCAGCAAGACCGGTGAGCAGATGCCTGAGGCTGGCGCCGGAGAATAAAGAAAAACGAACAGCCACTTTTTTTTTTTTTTAATTAAAAAAAAAAATTTTTTTTTTTTTTTTTTTTGTGGTCATTTTGTTTTGGCGGGTGCTTTTTGGAAGTCTTAAAGGGGCAGGGTGGGACACTTAATCCAGAGGTAGGGAATCCGGGGATCTCTGGGCACCCTAACCCCTGGGCTGCAGGGAGCAGGGAGGCCCCTTACGGAGATAAATAGCCTCCCAGCAGCTCCTGCTCCAACGCGACTCCACCATTTTGGAGTAGCTGCCCGAGCCAGGCCACGCCCACAGCAACAGCGGAGATTAACTCCATAGCAGCCGGGCAGGAAGCAGAAGCCCTGTCTGCGAGCAGCTGCGCAGCACAAGCCACTAGAGGTCGCTGTTCTCCCAGGAGAGGAGGGCCACAAACCAATAAGAAGGGAAGTTCTTCCAGCCGTCACTCATCCCAGCTCTGCAAACTATTCCTATCACCATGAAAAGGCAAAGCTACAGGCACACAAAGATCACAGAGACAACACCAGAGAAGGAGACAGACCTAACCAGTCTTCCTGAAAAAGAATTCAAAATAAGAATCATAAACATGCTGACAGAGATGCAGAGAAATACGCAAGAGAAATGGGCTGAAGTCCGGAGGGAGATCACAGATGCCAGAAAGGAGATCGCAGAAATGAAACAAACTCTGGAAGGGTTTATAAGCAGAATGGATAGGATGCAAGAGGCCATTGATGGAATTGAAATCAGAGAACAGGAACGCATAGAAGCTGACATAGAGAGAGACAAAAGGATCTCCAGGAATGAAACAATGTTAAGAGAACTGTGTGACCAATCAAAAAGGAACAATATCCGTATTATAGGGGTTCCAGAAGAAGAAGTGAGAGGAAAAGAGATGGAAAGTATCTTAGAAGAAATAATTGCTGAAAACTTCCCCAAACTGGGGGAGGAAATAATCGAACAGACCACGGAAATACACAGAACCCCCAACAGAAAGGATCCAAGGAGGACAACACCAAGACACATAATAATTAAAATGGCAAAGATCAAGGACAAGGAAAGAGTGTTAAAGGCAGCTAGAGAGAAAAAGGTCACCTATAAAGGGAAACCCATCAGGCTAACGTCAGATTTCTCGACAGAAACCCTACAGGCCAGAAGAGAATGGCATGATATATTTAATACAATGAAACAGAAGGGCCTTGAACCAAGGATACTGTATCCAGCACGACTATCATTCAAATATGATGGTGGGATTAAACAATTCCCAGACAAACAAAAGCTGAGGGAATTTGCTTCCCACAAACCACCTCTACAGGACATCTTACAGGGACTGCTCTAGATGGGAGCACTCCTAGAAAGAGCACAGCACAAAACACCCAACATATGAAGAATCGAGGAGGAGGAATAAGAAGGGAGAGAAGAAAAGAATCTCCAGACAGTGTATATAACAGCTCAATAAGCGAGCTAAGTTAGGCAATAAGATACTAAAGAGGCTAATCTTGAACCTTTGGTGACTAAAAATTTAAAGCCTGCAATGGCAATAAGTACATATCTTTCAATAGTCACCCTAAATGTTAATGGGCTGAATGCACCAATCAAAAGACATAGAGTAACAGAATGGATAAAAAAGCAAGATCCATCTATATGCTGCTTACAAGAAACTCACCTCAAACCCAAAGACATGTACAGACTAAAAGTCAAGGGGTGGAAAAACATATTTCAAGCAAACAACAGCGAGAAGAAAGCAGGGGTTGCAGTACTAATATCAGACAAAATAGACTTCAAAACAAAGAAAGTAAAAAGAGATAAAGAAGGACACTACATAATGATAAAGGGCTCAGTCCAACATGAGGATATAACCATTCTAAATATATATGCACCCAACACAGGAACACCAGCATATGTGAAACAAATACTAACAGAACTAAGGGGGAAATAGACTGCAATGCATTCATTCTAGGAGACTTCAACACACCACTCACCCCAAAGGATAGATCCACCGGGCAGAAAATAAGTAAGGACACGGAAGCACTGAACAACACAGTAGAGCAGATGGACCTAATAGACATCTATAGAACTCTACATCCAAAAGCAACAGGATATACATTCTTCTCAAGTGCACATGGAACATTCTCCAGAATAGACCACATACTAGGCCACAAAAAGAGCCTCAGAAAATTCCAAAAGATTGAAATCCTACCAACCAACTTTTCAGACCACAAAGGCATAAAACTAGAAATAAACTGTACAAAGAAAGCAAAGAGGCTCACAAACACATGGAGGCTTAACAACACGCTCCTAAATAATCAATGGATCAATGACCAAATCAAAATGGAGATCCAGCAATATATGGAAACAAATGACAACAACAACACTAAGCCCCAACTTCTATGGGACACAGCAAAAGCAGTCTTAAGAGGAAAGTATATAGCAATCCAAGCATATTTAAAAAAGGGAGAACAATCCCAAATGAATGTCTAATGTCACAATTATCGAAATTGGAAAAAGAAGAACAAATGAGGCCTAAGGTCAGCAGAAGGAGGGACATAATAAAGATCAGAGAAGAAATAAATAAAATTGAGAAGAATAAAACAATAGCAAAAATCAATGAAACCAAGAGGTGGTTCTTTGAGAAAATAAACAAAATAGATAAGCCTCTAGCCAGACTTATTAAGAAGAAAAGAGAGTCAACACAAATCAACAGTATCAGAAATGAGAAAAGAAAAATCACGACGGACCCCACAGAAATACAAAGAATTATTAGAGAATACTATGAAAACCTATATGCTAAAAAGCTGGGAAACCTAGGAGAAATGGACAACTTCCTAGAAAAATACAACCTTCCACGATTGACCCAGAAAGAAACAGAAAATCTAAACAGACCAATTACCAGCAACGAAATTGAAGCGGTCATCACAAAACTACCAAAGAACAAAACCCCTGGGCCAGATGGATTTACCTCGGAATTTTATCAGACATACAGGGAAGACATAATACCCATTCTCCTTAGAGTTTTCCAAAAAATAGAGGAGGAGGGGATACTCCCAAACTCATTCTATGAAGCTAACATCACCCTAATACCAAAACCAGGAAAAGACCCCACCAAAAAAGAAAACTACAGACCAGTATCCCTGATGAACGTAGATGCAAAAATACTCAACAAAATATTAGCAAACCGAATTCAAAAATACATCAAAAGGATCATACACAACGACCAAGGGATTCAAGGATGGTACAACATTCGAAAGTCCATCAACGTCATCCACCACATCAACAAAAAGAAAGACAAAAACCACATCATCATCTCCATAGATGCTGAAAAAGCATTTGACAAAGTTCAACATCCATTCATGATAAAAACTCTCAGCAAAATGCGAATAGAGGGCAAGTCCCTCAACATAATAAAAGCCATCTATGATAAACCCACAATCAACATTATATTGAACAGCGAGAAGCTGAAAGCATTTCCTCTGACATCGGGAACTAGACAGGGATGCCCACTCTCTCCACTGTTATTTAACATTGTACTGGAGGTCCTAGCCATGGCAATCAGACAAAACAAAGAAATACAAGGAATCCAGATTGGTAAAGAAGAAGTTAAACTGTCACTATTTGCAGATGACATGATACTGTACATAAAAAACCCTAAAGACTCCACCCCAAAACTACTAGAACTTATATTGGAATACAGCAAAGTTGCAGGATACAAAATCAACACACAGAAATCTGTGGCTTTCCTATAGACTAACAATGAAACAACAGAAGGAGAAATCAGGAAAACAACTCCATTCACAATTGTGTCAAAAAAAATAAAATACCTAGGAATAAACGTAACCAAAGAAGTGAAAGACTTATACTCTGAAAACTACAAGTCACTCTTAAGAGAAATTAAAGGGGACACTAACAGATGGAAACTCATCCCATGCTCGTGGCTAGGAAGAATTAATATCGTTAAAATGGCCATCCTGCCCAAAGCAATATACAGATTTGATGCAATCCCTATGAAACTACCAGCAACATTCTTCAATGAACTGGAACAAATAATTCAAAAATTCATATGGAAACACCAAAGACCCCGAATAGCCAAAGTAATCCTGAGAAAGAAGAATAAAGTAGGGGGGATCTCACTCCCCAACTTCAAGCTCTACTATAAAGCCATAGTAATCAAGACAATTTGGTACTGGCACAAGAGCAGAGCCACAGACCAATGGAACAGACTAGAGAATCCAGACATTAACCCAGACACATATGGTCAATTAATATTTGATAAAGGAGCCATGGACATACAATGGTGAAATGACAGTCTCTTCAACAGATGGTGCTGGCAAAACTGGACAGCTACACGTAGGAGAATGAAACTGGACCATTGTCTAACCCCATATACAAAAGTAAACTCAAAATGGATCAAAGACCTGAATGTAAGTCATGAAACCATTAAACTCTTGGAAGAAAACATAGGCGAAAACCTCTTAGACATAAACATGAGTGACCTCTTCTTGAACATATCTCCCCGGGCAAGGAAAACAACAGCAAAAATGAATGAGTGGGACTATATTAAGCTGAAAAGCTTCTGTACAGCAAAAGACACCATCAATAGAACAAAAAGGAACCCTACAGTATGGGAGAATATATTTGAAAATGACACATCCGATAAAGGCTTGACGTCCAGAATATATAAAGAGCTCACACGCCTCAACAAACAAAAAACAAATAACCCAATTAAAAAATGGGCAGAGGAACTGAACAGACAGTTCTCCAAAACAGAAATACAGATGGCCAACAGACACATGAAAAGATGCTCCACATCGCTAATTATCAGGGAAATGCAAATTAAAACTAGAATGAGGTATCACCTCACACCAGTAAGGATGGCTGCCATCCAAAAGACAGAGAACAACAAATGTTGGCGAGGCTGTGGAGAAAGGGGAACCCTCCTACACTGCTGGTGGGAATGTAAGTTAGTTCAACCATTGTGGAAAGCAGTATGGAGGTACATCAAAATGCTCAAAACAGACCTACCATTTGACCCAGGAATTGCACTCCTAGGAATTTACCCTATGAATGCAGCAATCAAGTATGAGAAAGATCAGTGCACCCCTATGTTTATCGCAGCACTATTTACAATAGCCAAGAATTGGAAGCAACCTAAATGTCCATCAATAGATGAATGGATAAAGAAGATGTGGTACATATACACAATGGAATACTACTCAGCCATAATAAAAGGGCAAATCCAATCATTTGCAGCAACATGGATGGAGCTGGAGGGTATTATGCTCAGTGAAACAAGCCAAGCGGAGAGAGAGAAATACCAAATGATTTCACTTATCTGTGGAATATAAGAACAAAGGAAAAACTGAAGGAACAAAACAGCAGCAGAATCACAGAACTCAAGAATGGACTAACAGGTACCAAAGGGAAAGGGACTGGGGAGGATGGGTGGGAAGGGAGGGATAAGGGGTGGGGGGAGAAGTAGGGGGGTATTAAGATTAGCATGCATGGGGGTGTAGGAGAAAAGGGAGGGCTGTACAACACAGAAGGCAAGTAGTGATTCTACAACATTTTGCTATGCTGATGGACAGTGACTGTAAAGGGGTTTATAGGGGGGACCTGGTATAGGGGAGAGCCTAGTAAACATAATATTCGTCCTGTAAGTGTAGATTAGTGATACCAAAAAAAAAAAAAGGGCAGTTCCTGTGTGGTAACCTCCAATGAGTTCTACACAAGAGTATAAAGGGCATATAAAAGTGTAGGCAAAGGGTCTGTTTGTGTTTATACAGAGGATCAAAGCCTAATTGGGCTACCCCGAAAATGAACTAAGATACGATATGAAAAAGAACTTCCAACATCAGCACTCTCTGGAAGACTCATGCCAGAAGATGATCATCAAAAAACCCCAACAAAGATCCACGCACTGCTACAGCCGTAGATGCACTCATCCCACCAGTTCCTGGACTTGCCATGGGAATGAGGAAGGAGATATCTAAGCTGGCCTGTGCATACAGTAAAACAACAAATTTGACTGAATCTATACTGTTGGAACTCAATCAAGAATTAGGAGAAGTGCAAATTGTAGCGCTCCAAAATCTTACAACTACAGACTATTTACTGTTAAAAGAACATAAGGGATGTGAACATTCCCCAGGAATGGGTTGTTTTAATTTGTCTGATTTCTCTCAGACTGTTCAAGTTCAGTTGGACAATATCCACCATATCATAGATAAGTTTTCACAAATGCCTAAGGTGCCTAACTGGTTTTCTTGGTTTCACTGGAGATGGCTGGTAATTACAGGTATGCTTTGGTTATGTAACTATAGTCCTATTATGTAATGTGTGTGCACAATTTAAGTAGTAGCTTAAAACCTATACATGCTGAAGTTACTCTACAAGAAGATATGTCAAAGAAATAATCAATCTTCCCATGTTTTCTTCCGCCTGCTACTTCTATAGCTTTTCTTCTTCTTTCCTAATTACAACCCTTAAATAGAATTCGTGCCTCATATCAAATTTACCGAGTATCATGATTCTTCCAAGTGGTAAAGATACCTCAAGACAAATGCTGGGCATAGAAGCTACAGGGCATAAATATGCAAAGAAATAAAAAGCTAACCATTTCAAACAATAAGGCTTCTCTCTCACTTACCAACTTTACATTTCCCTGTATGGCCCCGGAAGATGACTGGTTAGCCAGAGACGGGTAAGATTCCTCAAGGGAGGAACAACCTAAGACAGGCACAGTCACAGGGGGGTCATCAGGTGAGAAATTGGGGATCAACAGAGGTGAGGCTTAGAACCTCACTCCACCGTTCTGAGAGAAATCTTCTGCATACGTGGATGTTTTATTGCCCTGGTCTAGCTTGGATTAACACATAGTCTACAGGCACACACCTGATCATCTATATTTGCTCTCTTATAACACTAAACTATGTTTTCTACCTTTATCTTGTATCTACCTACCACTTCAGCATTTTATTAAAAATAATAGTAATAAAGAGAGAAATGTGGTATCCACATATAAATCAAGTATAAAAATCAAATGAGTATTCATATTTGAACTGACTGTTTATAGTTCATAATGCATGAGCAAAGCCGAAGGTTTCTGTGATGGCTGCCCTTGTACTGTTCACCATGTAAGACCTTATTCACTATGTAAGAATTTGTTCTCCATGTTAGAACTTGTATGTTATGCCTCAGAAGATTGGAGACTGACAAAAATTATGCTTGGGGTGGATTAATGATTGTGCATTGTGCATTGAGTCCCCTATACAGAATTTTATTGTTTTTAACAACCATTTGATCAATAAATATGAGAGATGCCCTCACAAAAAAAAAAAAGAAAAAAAAAAAGTATACACTTCCAATGGTAAAATAATAAGTAACCGGGATGTAATGAATATAGTCAACAGCTTGGTATGGTGATAGCTGGTACCCAGAATTGTCATGTATATAAATGTTGAATCACTACGTTGTACACCTGAAGCTAATGTAATGTAATACCGTGTGTCAGGTACCCTTCAATAAAAAAGTAATTATCTACAAAAAAAAAAAAACATATTAGCAGGCAGGCACTATGTTCTTTTATTCTCTCTTCCATGATTAGAATTCTGAATGGTTCATACCTAAAATTATAAGCTTGGCACATTCTGGAATTTTGTAATGGCTAGGGGAAAACTCATGATGTAATGTTAAATAAAAGAATAAGGATCTTAAACTATTTCCATGTGTGGTACTAATTATGATTTTTTAAATAACTATGACTGGAAACATAGTAATCTGAACTGGTAACAGTTCTTATCATTTCATGAGAAGGTTGTAAATTGAATATTATTTTGTCTTTTACTCAAATTATTTTTATTCCACAATTGGTACAATGTCATATTTCAAAATCAGAAAAAGAATGTAAAAATCATGCGTTGGTCTTAGTTGTCTCTTTTGCCTTATGGAGTTCAATGTCTAGCAAGTTTTAGAAGCACCCCATCAATCCTTTAGTAGATGGGTTTTAGATTAATGACAAACTCCATCACCTTTTCTTATTTACATATGAACAGAGATTCTGAAAGACAGATTATCGGGGCTTCCCTATGGTGACTTAAGTGTTTCCACCAGAGGAAGTGGAGTCAAGGTCTCTTGTTATTTAGAAAACCTCTCAGTAGAGACTTTCAGTAACTCCTAAATTTGTCAAGCTTTGCATTAACCATTTCACACTGGACCCTAGGAAATTTGCCTAGGGGTTTGTGTGCCACTGGAATAGATAGCTGGTTCTAGGCCCATCTGATGTTTCCTCTTCATATTCCAAACATGGGTTATATTATCTAATCCAGACATAAAACAATCAGTTAAACATGTGAGTGATCTCTGAGGAACATGCGAGAATTCTCGTCTCTTCTGAGGCGGCAAGCTTGATGAGAAAAGAACATGAGTTTCCAAGTCAGGTTGACCTGGGTTTGAATCTTTAATCTACAACTTACTAGCTTTGTGTCTTTGGACAACTCATTTTTTTTTAACGCCTATGACTATGTTTTCTTATGCTAATCACAACTCCTCACTGATTGTTGGTAACACTTTTAAAGTTTCTTTGGTGGTGCCCACTTGGTGACAGCTACTTTGTAATTGTCAGGCCAATGGTCTGCTCTAGCAGCTGGGGTTCCATGACGGGCAAGTGTCTTACTTTTCAATTGATTTTCCATGAATGCAGAGGCATACTCAGTCCAGAAGGTGTCAGTCTTATTTCCAAATGCCAGGTGGAGAAGGGGGACGGGCAAGCAGAGTCCGGCTGCTTTGGCTGCTGCCACGTGTTGCCGTTGTAAGGCTGGTCCTGCCCAGGCGGACGGACGCCTGTCTGTAGCTGAGGAAATGCTCTCGAACGTCTGGATTCCTGTCAGGGGTGCAGTGGTTCCTGGCCGGGCTACCACGTTCTGTGCTTGGTCACTGTTCTTCAAGAAGCTCCACACTGTGCCAGAGCAGCTGACTCTGTAGGGCTTCCTGTCTCAGCCGCCTGCTGCCTTTCTCCCTAAAACCTAGGCTTGTCTTGAGACTGCATCATCTACCCAAGAAAAACTGCCCTGTAAAATTTTTCTTCCTCAATGGTTTCTCCTTTGGTACACTTGTTGCTTTCTTCCAGCATGTCTTGCTCAACGGCACCCTGGTCCATCACAGATTTCCTTGGCCTTGGATTTGCGGGGAATAGGGCTGCAGTCTCCATCCTTGCCTTTTTTAAAATTCTGGGCTTCTTATGCAAGTTGATACAGTCTCTGCCGAGCACTGTCAGGGAAAATGGGCAACCTTTCCCTAGGTGAAAAGTGGCTGCTGGCTTTATATTTGCATAATCAAGAGAGGCTGCAGAAGTGAACGTTCACAGATCGCAGACCAGATACTAGGGAAGTTTTTTCTAGGTCTCTTTTAAAACCGAGAATAAAAACAAAACAAAGCAAGTAAAGCCCCTGTGTCTGATCAGTCACCCCACTAGTTATTATATTTTGTAAATTCTAAGATAACATTGACAGTGGATGCAGCCTTATTTTAGGCTCCACTAAGGAAAATATAAAAGCAAGCGAGTGAACAATAAAACCTTTGCCAAATAAACTGCAAAGCATCACTGATTGTAACACCCATCCCAATCTCAGAGATGTTAAAATATGAAAACCAAACAAAAATCAAACACCCAAACCAAAACCTGAGTTCAGAGTTGAAGAAAAACAGATGACTGTCCCGTCAGTAAGAAAGAGCCTCCTTTCCTCAGTTAGTGGTTAGGAGACTAACCAGGCCAGACAGCACGCTGAAGATTCAGGGTTAAAGGTTTGGGGGAAGGAGGGAAGGAGGAGGGAATAACCAGGGGGCTTTCCTTGGTCTGTACTAAATGCAAGCATGTTAAATTCATGAGTGAGAAACCCGTCGTTTTAAGCCTTTGTTTCCAACTTGGAATATATGTATATATTTCCCCTTTCTTTCCATCTGGACTTTGTTGAAAACCTCAGGTCAAGCCAGCTTGAAAAAAAATACAGCGGAGTTACCTTCTACAGTATGACATCATGTCTCCTCTGTTTCTCATTATAAAGTTGAGTTTCAGATGTTAAAATCATATCCTTTCACCCCTCTTTGCTTTCTTCTTTCCCTCCCTCTCAACAATCCTATCTTGATGAAATACCATTGTTTTTACAGTCGAATCATAGTGTCATACACACAAAATTATTAACCTGACACTGGAAAAACACATCTCATGACTAAGAATTCAACTTCTATAATTTTTAACTCTATGGAGTATTTAGTGTATTTCTTTACCAGCTGCTGGTTTACCTCTTATTTTAACTCCCCAGTTTTGCCCTACATACAAGGAGGTTATGTTTTTTAAAATGAAAAACTTTGAATTTATAAAAAAAAATCACATAATTTCTTAGGCAATATCTGAAGTTACAACATAATTTATACAAAATGTATAAAAGAAATAGTGACATAATTTAAAAAATTTAAAAGATGTCACAATGATGCTTATTCTTTCCACTGGAAAATATAGAAAGGCTGTATAAAAATTTTGACTACAATGTACAATAGTATCTAAAATCTTAAAAAACAACAAAATTTTATTATTGAAATTTATAAGAATTTATAGTGAAACTACAACTTGAAATACAGCTCAAGCTGTCATTAAGATTATTTGAGTAATTATAGCCCCTGACTTTTTATTAAAGAGGCACATTTGTGAAAGGTACTGATTAATGTTAGTGAAAAATAGCAAGGTAGCCATTTCTAAAATAAGCTATTTTTTAACATTATAACAATGGGATGTGTAATGCTATCATGTACCACTAGTCTGCCATCTCTAAGCATCTATTCAGGGAGAAGCTGTAGAAAGCTAGAAAAGGGGGTAAAGGGAAATTAGCAGAAGGGCTGGTTATGGGAGGAATGTACCAAATAGCCAAAGTGTATTAGATAAAAACAGACAGAAACAAGGTGGGAGATCTGATTTATAAATATGTATAAAACTTTGTATCCTATAAAGAAAACATATTCTTTATATACTTCATATATATTTGTATATATATTTATATATTTAAAAATTATGTCATCAAGTAATAAAGTAAAAATGTTGTCAGTCAATTTAAGAAATAGAAATGACTCAACTTCCATTGCTTGATCCACTGAAAAAAATCATAAATTTAAAATAAGTAAGTAGGCTGGTTTAAAAATATTTTTAATATTTTTATTTATTTTAATATTTTAATTGTATTATTTTAATTTTAATAAATATTTTAATGCTTAAAAATATTTAAAAATAAAGGTAAAAGCAGAAGTTAACCAAGACAGAGGAAACAGAGAAACTGCCAATAAAGTTTACCAGGTACAAAACACCTAATGTTATGAATTAACATTGCATCTAATTCTAAATAAAAGTTATAAAAAAATCTATAAGATTATATAATATTTGATACTAACAAGTATAAAAACTGGTAGTTTTGTAGGAGAATACATATTGCTCAAACTGAGTCAGAATAAAGAAAAATTGAACAGAAACAATAATAACCTTCCAAGTAACTGCAAATGTTGAAAAAGAATTATCTCCAAGGTGGATGAGGACTTAAGACATTTTTATGTATGAGTATTTTCAAGCCTTCCAATAACTGGTTATTGCCACAATACATGAAATATTCAGGTGTACATAAGAGGAAGGAAAGTTCTGAATTCATTGTACAATAGTAGCTAACACTGATAACAAAATCTAACAAAATATGCAGACAAAATTAAAATTCTATATTTAAAATCACTGAGGCAAACCTTCATAAAATACTTATCACAGGAAAAATGTTCGGCATTTACAATTATAGAGGCAAGAAAAATCTACTTAAAATGTTTATGAAAGGTAAAAATGAAATCTGTATTTACCACTATAGAGGGGTCAAAACTACCTAAAATTTTTACAGCCCCAAAGTAGTACTACATTAAAAGAAATATGCTTTCTAAGAATATGGAATCATTTAATACTAGAAACTCTGCTAACATAATAAACATGACATCATTAGATCAAAGGAAGGAAACCATTTGAACATTCTAATATATTATGGAGATGAATTTTCTAGACCAATTTTCTATACCTGCACATGCAAAATTCTATACCCACCCAAGATATAATTCAAGGAATACTAAGATAAACAGACAATATCTTAATATGATAGTAAATATCTCTCTCAAACTAACACCAACATCACACTTACTAGTAAATGCTAAATGCATTTTATGAGGACTACAAAAAGCACAGGAATACTAGCTTTTATCACTTTTCTTTCAGTTTTGAGATATAATTGGCCTACAACACTGTGTAAGTTTATTCAACACTTTTTAAAAATACTTTTTTGGCAGTTTGAGCCAAGAATAAGGCAGTAGTATCACTATTTCTTAGTGACATTCTCAGTAAAAACAAGCAAGAAGAAAAAATACTAGGGAGAAAAAATGAGTAGTAACAATAAAGAAACCCAGTTAAAAAAACTATACTATTATTTTCCCATATATGAGAAAGAGCCTATTGGTTAGTATGGTGGGAAAATATACAATTAAAATTTCTTCAAAAATAATTTTTTAATTAATTAAGGAAAAAATAAAACAGAGAGAATGTATTCAAATAAAAATGAATAAATGGAGATTAACATGTTTTTGATAATATGACCCAATATATTATCAGTTCTCTTCAGACTAATTTATATATTTAATGTAACTCCAAGCAAGACCCCAAGTTGGGTATTTTGGACCTATCAATTGTTTTGTGTGTGTGTGTGTGTGTTTTTAATTATATAAAGGCAATAATGTGCAATAAACATTTTTAAACATTGTTTTTATTGCGGTGCAATGAGTACAGTGACATGTTCAAATCTTGATTCACAAATCAGTGAATTTTCACAAATATATATGCCCCTTGTGACCACCATACAAGAGGCAGAACATTTTCATGTTGCTAGAAAGTTCCCTCGTGCTCCCTCCCAGTCAATAGTTCCAATACAGAGGTAATTACATTATGATTACTATCATCACAGATTAGTTTTGTCTTGTATTGAATTGCATAAAAATGGAACCCTACAGTAGTCTTTTTGACATTCATTTATATAGGTGTGTATATGATAAAAAGTTCTTTTCTATTGCTGTATAACAGTCCATTGTATGATCATAGCACAACTTGTTTATCCTTTCTCCCATTCTCCTATTTATCCATTCTTCTAAATAACATTAGGGTTAGTGCCAGTTTTTGGCTACTAGGAATAAAATTGCTATAAGCATTCTTTATCAAATCTTTTTGTGGCCATATGTAATTATCTCTTAGATGTAAACATTGGAATTGAATTGCTAGATCATAGGGTAGATGAATGTTTAACTCAGTTAGAAACTGACAAACATCTTGCCAAAGTGTTTTTTTTAAAATCATTTTCACTCCCATCAACATTGTGTGTGAAGCCCAGTTGCTCCACATTCTCAGTAGCACTTTATATTGTCAGTCTTTTAACTTTAGCCATTCTAGTGGTGTGACATGATATCTCACTACTGTTTTAATTTTCATTTTCCTTAGTCTATTGGTGCTGCTATTAAAAGATTACCATATATGGGGTGACTTAAACAAAAGCACTACTTTCTTTCTTCTTTTCCTTAATTTTTTTAATGTACGGTTCCATTTACACGAAACATCCAGAAGAAGCAAATCCACAGGCAAAAAGTAGATTAGTGGTTCCCAGGGGTAGGGGGAAAAGAGAAATGTGCAGTGACTACTGATGGATACAGTTTCTCTTTGGGATGATGAAAATGTTTCAGAATTAGATGGTAGTGATAGTTGCACAACCTCATGAATATGCTAAACCCCAAAGAATTGTACACAATTTAAAGTGGTGATTATTATACTGGATATTTTCTCAATAAAGAAAGTGACAAGAAAGAAATAGAATAATAATATTAATAAAAAAAATAAGAACAAAAAACCAGCTAGCTCTCTGGTTTCCTCTACTTTTCCCTTTGCTTCCTTGTTCTTCAGAATAATTCTAAACACCATTGAGTCTTTACTCTTGTAACTGTAAATCAGGGAATGAGTGGGGATGTCATAGTCCCAGTGTCCCAAACGGCCAATTCCGAGTCCCCCAGCCTCCTGGTTGGACTCTCATTCCCACAATTTGCTATTGATTCAGGATATCAGGAGCCACATTTAAGTAACAGTGAAGTAGATAATACTTCATGGAGAAATTTTTGGTACCAGATAGCTTCCAGACATGACTCGGGGTTCTGTAATTTGAAGAGTATGAGGATTAAGAGTGGATGAAAAATAAATTTAGTGACTATATAATCACCAAAGAGACAGGAGCTTG
The DNA here is from genome assembly GCF_030020395.1 of Manis pentadactyla. Taxonomy (NCBI): domain Eukaryota; kingdom Metazoa; phylum Chordata; class Mammalia; order Pholidota; family Manidae; genus Manis; species Manis pentadactyla. The sequence goes on along the minus strand of NC_080021.1, from coordinate 199,957,054 downwards.
GACTACAGTTCCAGCTCTGATGTTTTGTTCCTGAGTGATTTCTGGCAAATTCCTTTTACCCCTTTACATTCAACTCCCCATTTCCATCTTATTGTTCCTTACAGGACTAAAGGCCCAGTCTCTCTAAGTTCCAGCTCTGATAGTTTGATGTCTGACCTCAGACAAGTGGATATCATTTCTCATGTCCTCAATTACCTCATTTATACATGGAGAAGATTAGACTTGTCATGTGACCCTCTCTACACTCCACATCAGAAATCTTTATTTTCTTTTCCTGCTCCTTCATCTGTAGGCCTAGGTTTGTGTTTCTATTGTCTAGTGTTCTTTGTTCATGTCATCTCACGTTCCTTGGATTCCAAGCTGGGTCTAGATCAGTGGTCCTTAAACTAGACTGTATGTGAATGAAAATTATAAATTAAAGATATCTCATCTCTCATTCTCTGCTTTTAATAAAGTTCCTTTTACTCCGTGTTTGAATTTGTTTCTATTGACCTGTCTTCAAGTTCACTGATTCTTTCTTCTACTGTATCTAGGCTGATTTTAAGTCCATCCAAAGCATTCCTAATCTAAAATATTTTAGAATTCCCATTGTATTGCGGTTAGTGCTTCCATTCCTCTGTTGAAATTCTTCATCTATTCATCCATTATATTTGCTCTAATTTTAAAAACATCTGGTAGTGATTTTATAGATATTTTCAGCTAATCCCACATTTGGGTCATCTATAGTTCTTCTATTGATTATATTTTTCCTTTGAATAAAAGTTACATTTTCTACCTTTCTTCCATAGAGACTGGAGTAAATATTACTTTCCCCCAGGAAGGGCATATCCTTCTGATAAGCAGCCAGAATGCAGGTCGGGAGTCTTTTTGCTTTGGTCCTATCAGGAATTTAAGTGGGTTGGGGCTGGTTTGAGGCCTTCACAGTTTCAGGTTGCATTTCTTTTCAAATTTCTTATACGTGTCCTCTTTCTTCTAGTGGACTTTGGGATCTCTGTTTTCTGACCTTGCCTCCAGCTTCCCAGATGCTTCTGCCAGACACTGAGAAGTCCAGTGGGAAGAATTGCTGGCAGGAATTAGTAGCTATGTATTTGGGGCTCCTACAGTTCTATTCCATTACACCACATCACATGGTATATTCATTATACTAGTAAAAAATTTAGCTGGTTTCTCCTTACCTCAACAGATTCTTTCTGCCTAAACTCAGCAAGTGCTCCTGGCAGGAGGAAAGCAATCCATACCCCTGCTCACCCAAGAAGGGCCTGTCTCTCTCTGGAAGTCTTTTCATTTATAGCTTTCCAATGTGTTAAAACAGGAATTTTTAATTTATCCATACTTTTCTAATTGTGCTGGTGAGAGCAATGGTCTGTCACAATCTTCTACATCTTAACATGAAATAAAACTCTGCAATAAAATTGTGGGAAAAGAATTAGAAGGTGACATTTGCATCATGGAATTTTAGAACATATTATAATTTCATATTGTGGTACTGGCCTAAAAGTAGACCAATGTAGTTTAGTAAAACAGAATAGAAAGTCAAGAAACGTAGACAAGGTTTTAGCTTGTGGTAAAGATCATTTTCCTAAAAAATTTGCAGTGTGAGTATTCAGTATAAGGGAAAAAGTACCTATTTGTAAAAAAATAAAGTTAAAGCCTTTACTCACCTAATAGTCTGAAAGAAGATTGCTTGGGTGTTAATTTGAAAAATGAATCCACAAGAAATCAATTCTAAAAAGTACACAAGAATTAGATTATGCATATAGGGTCAATAAAATATTTATAAACATAAAATCAAAGAAAAATTAGTAAAGGAGAGTAAAGAATAGAATCTTTCTACCTCAGAATTATTATAAACAAATTTAAAAGTCCAATGCTAAAACATAAATTATATTTGTAAAATAAATGATAAAGTCTTATCCTTTACACATAAAGAGCTCTTATAAATCAAGAGGAAAAAGGCAAACAGGAAAATGTCTTAACAGTAATTCATAAAAAAGACATACAAATGTCTTACAAATATGTATGCATCATTAGTAGTGAAAGATTACTCTTACAACATTTTTTGTTTCTTCTCCCCCTGTGGAGGAAAAACCTTGATATTTTAATAGGCTTAAATGATAATTTTAAAAGGAATAAAAACTTAGGGAGTGAATTATCTAAAACACAGTTAACATGAAATATTTCAGAAACCTGCTTGGCTTCTATTCAGTTTACTTCACTGGCTAATTTTTTTTTGTTGTCCATTTTGTGGTACTGATTTTAATATGCTTCTTTGTACAAACTGATTTTCCCCAGAACTCCCCAGAGCCACTATAGTAATAAATTCCACTGGCACTTACCCAAGGTTGACAAAGGAAGTCTAGCCTTTCCAGGTCTTACTTTAGGTTGTGTTCTACCCTGTGCATCCATCTGAATGATGTTTATGAAGCCTCCTGAGAGTTGCCACTCAGCATCACCACTGCTGCTGAATCCACCATGAGAACATTGGTGAGACTGCCAAAAGGTGGCTTCCCAAATCCTCGGGCCCTTGGGGTGCCTGAATGTTACTATAGGTCCTTCAGTCCTCACCAGACCAAAGCTGTGGTGTGTATGGGCAGACGGGAGGAGTCTGTGCCACATCTTGCCACCTGGGTCATTCTACGCTCCTTTCTCTTCCTTGGGGAAATAGCTCCTTTACCTCTTTCATTCAGTCCTTCCATCTAATCTAAGGTTCCAAGCTAGGAACCAAGTGTAAGGTTGAAGGCACTGGGGGGAGGGGTGAGCACATCAGACACTGATGATGTGCCAAAGTCCCCAACCTGAAAAATGTGCCTTGGGCTAGCCAATCCTCGCGCCGCTGTAAATCTAAGCTCTGCCTCCCCCTACCTTCTTTAAAAACTTGCTGCCTGTCTACTTACGCACGACTTTCCCAGCCTGCATTTCTGTAGACTGAGAAACCTCGCCCGGGAATTGTGTTCAAATAAACTACCTGGCCCTTTGTTGCCTCTCTTCGCCTGCTTATTTCAGCTAGAATTTATCTTACACCAAGACCAAGTTATACCCTTTTAACTCATCCCAATTAGAGGGCTGTATACCAAGCAAAGTTCATTTGAATTTCTCCACACATGAATGAATGCAGATTTCTGGTCCACCTTGTATCTGTCATATCCAAATATTAATGAATCTCCTTTAAGATCATCTATAATACACAAGAATATATTCATAGACTGCATTAGAAACAAAGGATATTTCATTCCATGATCAATTTTTGAATTTTCCTTCACACATGGTGGAAACTTTACTTCGACACTGACTGTATTGCTAATACCTGACTGGCCTCAGCTAACCCATTTTGCTCCGTGGCCCTCATTTTCTTTCCCCATATGGTAAGTAAGTATCTTTACCTATAGCCAGTGATAAAGCAAAGCACGACTGGTTAACTATAGTGAAACAAGTGGCTGAGAAGCCCAAGACAGGCATAATGAAAATCTTTAAGACTTGAAACCAATAAATCAACTAACAAGGCAAAAACCTCCTGAAGAAAGAGGACTGGCCTGAGCTGTTGTCCCTTAGGGAGTATTAGTTTTACCTTTTCTGCTAACGTGATGGCAACCAGGCTGGGAACTTTGTACAGATTATTTATTCAATGTGACAGTCCCTCCTCCTCTTTCTCTCCCTCCAACCCTTTACCCATGACCTTTCCAGACTCTCCAAGGTTTTTTTTTTAAACAAACCTCATGAAAGAATCAGAATTTGGTGAATAGGCATTGATTACCCGAGTTACCTTTATTTCTCGTCTAAAAGAAGCTTTAAACATTTCCCAGGTGCTCTTTGCCTGTGGAATTTAATGGCAGCCAGCAGTAGCCTTGTTAAATTATCTCAGTGATGCTCAGAAGAAAAACCAAAGTTCTGTAGATCCAACTGCTTGTGCGGTAGAAGGAAAAATGAATTTTTCAAAAAAGCCTGTTGGTTACAGCTTTCTGTTGTTAGAAGAGTGATTGCTCAATGGGAAATGGAAGGTCACACATCTTCCACTTTTGGAACCAAAAGGTAGAGTTATAATGCCCTAGAAAAAATAAGACCTCCTTCCTCCGTGAGCTGCTCAAACCCTGCCCGCTTGAATAATGTGCTAAGGTAAGTAGGGAGGCCTGCGATGCAGTAATTACTCCAAGGAGGCTTCAGGGAAAAGGGTACGTTCCAGACACCTACTCATTTACAATTGAGTTTAATGAGACAGTAATTTACAGCTTTGGGAGTGGAAGTATGTAAAGGTCCCTGCCAGGAACTGGGCAGACTCTTTAAAATCCTGGAGTTTAATGAAGGCATTGGAGGGTGCAATCATACAGCCGAACTTGTGTAATTCCATCTGCTCAGGGCTTGGACAGGAAGTAAATGACAGGGCATTTGGGACCTACATCTGGAAACAACATGTTTCAAAAGATTTTATAAACCTTGAAGTAAAAGAAGAAGAAAGAAAAAAAAATAGAGGTGAAAGGGCATAATAATGGGGGGAGGGGAAAGCATAACAGAAAAGGGCCTTTGCAGGTTCTTTTTAGTTTAGAGAAAAAACATTTTCTAATGTCAAGGTCAGGCATTGATAATAACTGACAAAGCATGCTTGTCAATCCCAATATGAAAACAGAAGGGACTGAGGTTTCCTCTCTGGATAGGGTTTGGGGGAGGACTCCAGAGAAGTTCAGGATCCACTGGAATTACCTAAACACCCCTTTTCAGTCTTCCAGTCATGTTACTGGCACCTTCTTTATTGTTGTCATTTCTTGGTTCATAATATACTTGGTTAATTTTACTTTTTGTTCTCTGGTGTTTTTTAAATACAGCTATCGTCTGAAGGGAATTTGTCCCAAATAGATATAAATGGCTCAATGTACAATTATGGAGTGTGGGGGCAAAAAGTAGCTGTTTGACTGGCTTTTTATGTCATACCAGTGATTGACATATACATAAATCAGGATTTGTTTTTATTTTTTGTTATCCCATTTTGACTCTCCCAAGAGTAAACCTCATGCTTCTCAATTTCTAAAGCTCAAAATCAGTCTCCTGTTTGTAACCAAGTTTCTACATTATTTTTCCTTCTCTAGTTGTTTCCGAAGTTGGAAAGAAAGTTAAAGGACCAATGAGGGTAGACCACATGACATCTCTTGACTTTCTAGAGCATGGATCCAGGTTAAAACGCATCCCATCATCAGGCTATTACAAAATATTTCAGAAGGAAATATTATGTGATTGTGTGCCAGGTAGGAAGAGATTTGACTCACGTACAGCAAACTGTTCTACCTATCATGACCCAGTCACATTCACAGTCATAATCAATGATAACAGTGCTTGTGCATTTACTCTGCTAGGTGATTACATGTTTTGTTTCATTAATTCTTTCACTAACCCTAAAAGTACAAAATAGGTCCTGCTTTTATTCCACTTTGCAGATGAGAAAACTGAGGCTCATGTAAGTTAATAGGTCAAGGTCACTAGGATAGTAGGTAGAAGGAGAATTCAAACAAATCTGTCTGACTCAAGAGCCTGTAATCTTAACTCATATGTTATCTTACCTTGAATTTATGTTTGGATATCAGATCATAGAGATTTTAAAAAGATTTGTCCAGAAGACAGAGTGATGGTCCTAAAGCATCTAGGAAACCATTCTATTCATTCCATTCTCCAAAAGCAAGAAATTCTATCTCTATGAAGTATCTCATATGATATTTGGACTACTAAAAACAGAAAAAAAAAGTATTTTTTTCTCATGTAACATCTTTTTACTAAAGATCTTAGAATCTGGCTCAAAGCAAAGGGGAATTTGGTACTCAAAACTGTATTTTCCTATTTTCTAGAAAATAAGTTGTTTTCTGTGTCTTAATTTTGAACCCAATCTTTTGCTGACTAAAAAACATAAACAAATTTTTAAGTTTCTCAGGTATATAGTCTATCTTCGGAAAGTCTAGACAAAATCTGTACACTGGAATAATAATTATTCTTTGGAAAGCTATGTATGCCTATCCACCATAAGAAACATGTGACAAGGTATTCAGTTATGGTTTCAGTACACGTGAACTGAGAAGGACTTTCAAGTTAAATAAATCTTCACACGTGTGACAAAAACAAGCTTTGCTACACTATTGCTAATGCCAGCTGGGAAATCTGAGACCAGAAGTGGTAATGAGGGTGGAAAAAAATGGAAAATTTTAATATTAAGCTCTTATTTCTCTCTCTTTCTGGTCTGCAGAGTTAATAGCCTGATTGTTGGAATTTCCTTTGGTACTGCTAGCTCATTCCTAGTTTTAAGAATATTATACTGCTAACCTTAGAAAAACCAATCTCTTACTTGGTAAAAGCATACTAGTTTATCCACAAATAAAACTAGTTTCTCTCTTTAGAAGATCACAGAATAGTTAAGTAAGCAGTCTTCCATTCCCTGGACCAGTAAATACCAACTTGTGTGAGATTGCTGAAATTAGATCTTACTTCCACATGCCAGAGTTGTGGAACATATATTAACTCTCAAATACCTTTGGCAGGCTCAGACACAAATTAAAATAAAAATCAGTTCTGTTCCCTGATTCTCTTTTTTATCCTTTGGAGAAGTACACGGATGTCCCATTATCCAGCATGATTGGGGGTTGAACTCTGTTCCATTAAATAGATTTTTTCTCCCCCAGAAATTTTACCTCTACAAATGCAGGCTTTAAAAAATTGCAACCAGATTCTATGGGTATCTTTCTAAAATGTATGAGTTATCTGTCTACCTTCTTGAAAAGAATACACTACATACAACTTAGTCTTGTCTTCACAGTCTCAGATCATTGTTCTAAACAACTATCCTGTGTCGCCCTGTATTCAACTGTTGGAGGAGAATCACTGTCGAGGTGTGCAGGGCTGTATTAAGGCTAAGTGCAAGCACACTAGATCATTTAAGTTATTGCAAAGACTTTTGGGAATTGTGTGTGCGTGTGTGTGGGGGTGTGTTCTCTCTAATACCATTCTCATACTTGGTGGTTTCTAAGCTTCTGTGGCTAGAATACCTAATCCTAAACTTGTGGCTCTGAGAGAACCCACTAAGCTCCTTGTGTGTAAGCTCAGGCTTTTTGACATCTGCTTAGGTAATTTAGAGGCTGTGGTTGTTCGGTTTCTCATTCTGGGTGGTGTAGTAAATGTCCAAGACTGCCAGATTACTCACCTCTAAGTAAGCAGGCGATTTCTCTAACGTTATACTTATTTTTCAAACTGTTAAATGATTTCACAACTCTCCATCTCAAATCTTCCTTCTGTTATACACCCTACTTCACAAAGTTACTGGCATCTATTCCAGTCACCCCTGACAAAGGCCCAGGTTAGAGCATGAAGCTTTGGGGTACATGATTTTCAAGTCAGGTACATTTGGGTTTGAATCTCTGCTTCCCAGCTTAAAAATAACATAACATAATCTTAGGCATGGTAATTTATAGAACAAATTTAACAAATATTTATTGAATATCTGTTATGTGCCAAGCAAGGTTCTGGGCCCTTGGGATAGAGTCTTTGGAGATTACAGCCTAGCTGGGGGAGATAGGCAACCAAGTGAATATATGGTGTGTCAGATAGGGGTGGGCAAGGGGTGTGGGAGACAGAGGGTCTGAGCAATGGAGATAGTTTGAGGAGGTTTGTGAAAGCTACTTTATTGGAATGCTTGGGATGAAAGCCTGAGGAATACATTCAAGAGAGAATGGTAAGAGTGGGATCTGAGACACCACATATATTCAGCCTTTCATTTTTTGTAGAAGAGGAAGGCAGAGATGTGCTGTGGTAGCTGGAAGGGAATGTGAGGTCAAGTGAGGGTTTTATTTTAAGATCTAGCATTTTTGTGTGCTGATGTGAATGACAGTAGAGACAGGGAAACTGAAGATGCAGGGAGAGAGGAAACAATTGTTGAAGTAGCATTCTTGAGCTGGCAAGAGGGATGAGATGTACCACACAAGTGGAGGGCTTGGCCTCAGCTTGGAGGCCAAGAGTTCATCCATGGCCACAGGAGGGGTGGCCAAGAGGAAGGGCCCGCATGAGAATGTGTCTGGAGATGTGGTAGTGGGAGTATGTCAAAACCTTTTTTGTTTGCTCCTGAGTTTTTCAGTGAAAAGGAAAGCAGACCCACTATAAAACTATTAGAAGACAACATACGCAAAAATCTCCTGAATATAAACATGAGCAACTTTTTCCTGAATGCATCTCCTCAAGCAAGGGAAACAAAAGCAAAAATGAACACATGGGACTACATCAACCTAAAAAGCTTCTGCACAGCAAAGGACACCATCAGCAGAACAAAAAGGCATCCTACAGTATGAGAGAATATATTTGTAAACAACATATACAACAAAGCATTAACATACAAAATATATAAAGAACTCACATGCCTCAACAACTAAAAAACAAATAACCTGATTAAAAAATGGGCGGAGGATATGAACAGACAATTCTCTAAAGAACAAATTAAGATGGCCAACAGGCACATGAAAAGATGCTCCACATTACTAATTATCAGGGAAATGCAAATTAAAACCACAGTGAGATACCACCTCATACCAGTTACGATGGCTGACATAGAAAATACTAGGAACAACAAATGCTGGCAAGGATGCAGAGAAAGGGGAACCCTCCTACACTGCTGGTGGGAATGTAAGGTAGTTCAACCATTGTGGAAAGCAATTTGGAGGTCCTCAAACAACTAAAAATAGAAATACCATTTCACCCAGGAACTCCACTCCTAGGAATTTACCCAAAGAATACAAGTTCTCAGACTCAAAAAGACATATGCACCCCTATGTTTACCGCAGCACTGCTTACAATAGCCAAGATATGGAAGCAACCTAAGTGTCCATCAGTAGATGAGTGGATAAAGAAGATGTGGTACATATACACAATGGAATATTATTCAGCCATAAGAATAAAACAAATCCTACCATTTGCAACAACATGGATGGAGCTAGAGGGTATTATGCTCAGTGAAATAAGCCAGGCAGAGAAAGACAAGTACCAAATGATTTCCCTCATTTGTGGAGTATAACAATGAAGCAAAACTGAAGGAACAAAACAGCAGCAGACTCAGAGACTCCAAGAAAGGACGAGCTAGCAGTTACCAAAGGGGATGGGTGGGGGAGGGTGGGTAGGGAGGGAGGGAGAAGGGGATTGAGGGGTATTATGATTGGCACACATGGTGTGGGGGATCACAAGGAAAACAGTGTAGCACAGAGAAGACAAATAGTGAATCTGGGTTTTTTTTGTTTTTTTTTAGTGTAGCATCTTACTACACTGATGGACAGTGACTGCCTTGAGGTATGGGGGGCAGACTTGATAATATGGGTGAATGCAGTAACCATGTTGTTTTTTAATGTGAAACCTTCATAAGCATGTATATCAATAATACCTTAAAAAAATACTAACAGCAAAATAAATGCAGACTCATCATCTGAGAGAGAACTTGAGGAGGGAGTGTTGGAGGTGGGAGGAGAGAGAAAATGGTACAAACTAGTCATCTTAGAGAATAGACAAGTTGAATTGTCAGGAGGTCCTACGGGACCGTTGAGATTGGTGTTCATCATTGTAAAGCTAGACCAGCTATTTTCTTTTTATGCAACATATTTCCCTTATTTTTCTACCTTTTTTTTTTAAAGGTTGTAATTCTGTCATTGTGTCTTTGAGAAGCATTGGATATTTTCTGTTTCCATCCTCCCCTCCACATCCCCCTTCACAATTTCTTTCCCTTATTCCTCTGCCTCTGGGGAAAATTAGTGGTTTTCTCTTGAATTTCCAGAACAGTTTACACACACCTTTATCGTAGCACTCTTCAATAAACTGCAATCATTTCTCTACAAGGCTGCCTCCATCTTCATCCCTGCTATGCATGAATTCCTATTCCTGGCCTCTAAGTACAATATCTTCATATTATAGACTTTTTAGGTAAATGTCCAATGAATGGAGGAAAGAAGGAAAAAAATAAAAGTTCTGTTTCATTTCTTTATTTACAGTCCTTATAAGTGTCCTATTTCTGGTATTCAAAGATTAAAAAGCAAATTTTCCTTCAGTGTATATCTTGAGAGATGATCTAACAGTGGTTTTTCTTTGGACTATTTTAGAGATTCCATTTATTTACTGAATATTTGTTATTTTTCTTCTGGTATGTCTGAACAGTGAAGAATATTTCTTGGCATCCCTTTAACAAGACCAAGTCAAGAAAGATTTATTTTCTAACAACTGCTTCCCTTCCAGATAATGGCAAATTACATAAAACATTTCTAGGTCAACCGAGGCAACTGAAAAATCTTGACTTTGGCTGCGGCTGAGGCAATTTGCTTTGGAGATGGCTGGAGGCACAGAGAGGTTCCCGAAGCTTGTTGGGGGGCTGTAATTGATTTCAGATGTGCTCTGAATAACACTGAAGATAAATGTCCCAGAGGTAGATTACTGGAGAGCTCTTTTGCTGTTTCTAATAAAATTTTCTTAAAAATTTCAAGTTTTTTTCTACAGATGCATATAATAATTATAGCATGAATTAGCAGGCCTTAATGAAAACACGTTTGTTAATAATTTTCCATTTCCCCCAATTATGAAAGGAATTCATGGTCTTGGTGGAAAAATGGAAAATTACAGATAACTATGAAGAGCAAAATAGTATCGCTAGATAGTTACATACATGTGTTTATCTAGTTGAGATCATACAGTACGTAGTTTGTATATTAATTTTTCTGTGATATATCCTCAGCCTTTGTTCTCATCATTACAATTTTTAAAATATATAAATTCAGTATCAATAGTTTTATTGTGTAATTTTTTTTCAGTTTTCCATGTAACCTTGGGAATTCATAGATGTGTTTGGGGGCCACCACAGGGCCTGGGGGAGCAGGAATTGGGAGGGAGGCCATTGAGTTGGTCAAGGTCTAGGCTTCCCTTGTACTTTACAAACAAAACAGCTCCACATTTAACAAATTTTTATATTGGGCTTCTGTACAAATTTCTGTTGGAGAAGGGTTCCCAAGCATATCCAGATTTGAAACTGATTACTGGTGAGCCATCATTTACTTGACTATTTCATATTTGTTGCATATCCAGTTTTTCTGTAGTTTAGGTAATATCACGGACAACTTTGTACATACATATACATATATAATTATATAATGTAAATATATCAAATATAATTATATATGAAAATACAAATATGCAAATAAATATATACTATGTATTTTAAATTTACAAAATATATAAGCATATAATTATTTCTCTGGGTTGTATAAGTAGATACAGACATAGATACTGGGTCAGGCATAGATAACTCTTATATTGCTCGATAAATGTGGCCTGGAGAATGGTTGTGCATCTTTACCTCCGAACAGCGTACAAAAGGATTTGTTTCATTGTACACAGATTACCTTTTCTTGGTGTTATTTTTCATTTTCTGATTGGAAAACTGATGTGTTCATCAGTTATTTTAGCAAACAATTCTTTCATTATGGTGAGGTTAAACTTTTATTCACACGATTACAAGCGATATTTTCTTGTATAAATTTTCTTGGCTAATATTTTTATTGGAGCATTGGTATTTTTCCAATGGATTTTAAGATTTGTAATATGCTTTGTGTATTAAGGGTATCAACCTTTTTCTTATATGTGGCTCTTTTTCCAGTTTGTCACTTAAGTGTTACGATTTTTTAAATATCATTTAACATATTTTGCGGAGTCGAATTTATCAGTTATGCTTTAGAAATCTTTCCATGGTCTTTGACTTGGAAAATCTCTTTCCATTTACTTGGACGTTCATCTATTTCTGATAATCTAATAGTTTCATTTAAAAAGTTAACATTCATTTGCAAGAATTTGGGATTAAGATAAGTTTTGTTTTGAATTTATAATAATTAATTTTTATGTTTTTTTGAATAATCCATACTAGCCTTATTGGATTATTAGTACATGAGGATGCAATTGATTTTACATATTGATCTTTTATACAATTTAGCTAAACTGTATTGTTTGCACTGGGAGTTTATTTGAAGAGTTTTTTGCAGTTTTAAATGTTTAGAAATTTCAGGAAATAATCATTTTTTGTTTCTTCCTCTCCAAACTGTGTGCCACTTATCTTTTCTTATTTCCCTACTCCTCTGGCTAGGGTGTGTGGTACAATGTTGAATAGAAGTAGTGATTGTGGGTATCCTTATCATGTTCCTGTCCTCAAACAAATGCTCTAACTTCTCAGTACTCAGGGTGATTGTTGTAGGCTTTCAGTAGATTCTGTTTATCAGGTTAAGGAAGTTCACTTTTATTTTAATTTATAAAGAGTTCTTTAAAATCATGAATATTTTTTGAATAATAAAAAATTATTTCCCTCACCCTTTAAGATGTTCATGTCTTTCCTATTTTATTTTGGTACTGTGATTGAATTACACTAAGTTTTCTGATGTGAACCCATCTGAAATTGGGCACCATGCATTATGTATTTAATCCATTGCTAGATTCAATTTGATAATATTTTATTTAGTTACTTTAAAATCTGTATTTAAAAAAAAGACCAGCTTATTCTCCTTCCTTCTAGTATTTCAGTATGCCTTTGGAATCGAGGTTATATAAGCATTATAAAGTGAGTGGGAGAACATTACTTATTTTTCTATTCTCTGGAAAAGAATATTTCGTAGAATTTGTCTGCAAAGCCGACTGGGTATGAATGTGCACAGGTGCACAGGTATATCATAATAACAGACTTCACTCTGGTAGGTTGTCTGCAGAGGTGAACATGAGCAACAGGGTGAGAGGATCCCATCCCCGTTTACACGTGAAACTCCTCCAATAGACAGAGTCTATTTACCTTTCTTTGCACTTGGGTCAGTGTGCCTTGTTTTGGCTAATGGACTGCAGGTATTGGTGTGCTGTGCTAGTTGTGGGCCTTTCAAGACTGGGCAGCTTCTGTTTTGGTTCTCTTGAGATAAGCCACTGTGTAAAGAAACTCATGCTAGATTATCGACAGATGAGAGTCTACCGAGTGAGAGAGGGAGAGATGGAGAGATCCTGTCAGTCTCAGACCAGTCCTGCCATCTCAGGTGAAGCATTGGACACACGATCAAAGCCAGCTTGGAACCTCCAGCCTCAGCTGAGCTTCTGGTCAACCCATGAGGTAGACCTACTCTGTCCTGAGCCCTACCAAAATTTCAGAATCATGAGAAAAAATGATTTTTATACTAAATTCAATTGTTATACTTGTCTGTTTCTGTCTCTTATCACTTAGTGTGATTTATATCAACTGGGTTTTTTTCTGCCTATCTCTCACTTTGTTTTTAATATCGCTTCATTACGTATTTTAATCTGGTACCTCAAGTCCACCTTCTTGTTTTTTCAAAATATCGTCACTCTTACCATCTGGTTTTTCTTTCAGGTGTACTTCAGAATATTTTTTTCTGTTTCCTAAACCCTTTGGAATTTTCATTAGAATAGCATTAAATTTATGAATTATTTAGGGAAGAATATTTGCATGATTATCTTCACAATGTAAATCATGAGTTGTCATTCCATTATCTTCAAATATTTTTATATCTCTTAGTCATTTTTGTAGTCTTTGCACATTTTATTTACTCCTTTATTCACACATTTGTCCATTATTAATCCAGAAGGCACATTTCTTATTAAGCTCAAAGTTGTAGCCCACTGCTCGCAAGTGTATAGGATTTTACAGAATGTGCTTTATGTATTAATCCTGTTACTTGGTATTATTTTATTCTCTATTTCACACACTTTTTCTATTTTTATTTTATTATAGTTCTACTCTATTAAGGCCACTTTGAGTCATACTGTGTGCATTAATGGGCGAGGCTTTATCCCCCAGCTTGCTTGGTCATTAGATGCAGGCTGCCTTGAGAAGGGTGTGACTGAGCAAAGGAGTTCTGGTTGGATGGGGTTGACCCTGCAGCTGCTGTCAGCTGGAGGTTCACTGCTGACCACTTTCTCATAGCTGAACAGCAACTCCATTCCTGTAGGGGGACCTGGGCGGTATATTGCTATGATCACCACAGCCGAGTTCTGAGAAAGTTGGGAAGTCACATTCTTTGCCCTGCCAAGTGGGGTGGACAAGGTGGCTCTTATATAACATCTGCTGCTTCTCGCTGTTCTGAATTCTGTTTTTCTGAACCACAGCTTTTCCTCTTTTCCATGATGGGTGTTTATTTAACTTGCTTTAAAGTCACTGGAGAAGTTTGACTTACAGCTTTGATGTAAAGAGTGACTGCAAGACCCTCAGCATGTAGCTGTTCACACATAAGCCACAGCAAGGCACATCCCTGACAGAGCGAGAGGCCTCATTTCTGGCACTGGAAGGAGCCCCCAATTAAATTGCATTCACAGCTTTACATGGACTCGAACCCTCTCTGCATGCTGCTGCCACTGTCTTATCTGTCTACCGTGCTTTGTGGCTTGCAGATTGGCATCTAGCTCTTAACTCCCTGACTTCCTGTAGGTAAATACGCCTAAAACATCGTTATTGCACAGTTGGCTGCCATTTACATTTCTCTACAGGCAGAAGATGATGTCTCTGATATTTGCAATGGATATTTTTGTCCCTGAAGCAATTTAATCATATTTGGCTGATGCCATCATTTAAAAAGAATCCATAAGCACAATAAATTATTTTCTTTTTTTATATTACTTGTTTCTATAATCATCTCAATTAAGTTCACCTTAGGGCCATTATCTAATAAAAGGAGGCAAATTTAGAAATGAAATTATGAGTAGCAGAACCCCAAATAGGTTTTTATTAAAACAAATGATAGCAAAGTTATATGCATTGAATTTCCAAAGAAATGTATAAATCTATTTATAATCAATATTCTCATCAAGTAATTTAAAACAGTAATCTGTGATCAGGATGTTTTAAATACTCTTAGGTAATGGTAACTGTTTATTTTAACAATGCTTACTTAGATTTTGGTCCTACCAAATTTGCTTTTAAAACTGAGTGTATTATATGCCCTTTCCGAGCATTCCATTAGGGTATTACTCATATAAAACTAAATAAATAAAGCCCCTAGAAACTATGGCTAATAGGAGACCATGCTCCAGAGAACAGAAGGAAATTCCACCAGCTACCATGACACAGAAGCTGGGTTAAAACTCAAAAGATTCTGACCTATATGCTCCCCTACAATGCCAGAGAGCATGGCATAATAAGGCAGAAAGAGATTGGGACTCACCTCTACTCTTTGTCCTTAGTGATGGCTAAGAGAAAGGTAGCCAGCCAGAAAAAGGTCAGCCCCCTTCCCCACCTAAGACACATGAATTTTTTTGGTAAGGCACCAAATACATTTTTCTCTCTGCCTCTGTCTTTCTGTCTCTCTCCCTCTCTGTCTTTCTGTCTCTGTCTCTCAAATTACAAGCCCCCATCAAGTGTCCTCCTTCTTCACTCATGGCAGCAACCTGACAGTTGCACAAACTAAAGGACAGGAATACAGTGATGTGTTATTTCCCAAGACGTGTATTTACTTCCACTGAAAGGTTATGTGTCAGTGAAGAAATGAAGGCTGTGGAGAGTGCAAGGGAGGTTTTTGGGGGTAACCTGCTTGAACAAAGTAAAGCCCCAGGCTGCATCCCATTTCCTATTAGGTCAGAGATCTGAGCCACGCTAGATGGCTGTGGACATCTGTGGGTCTGAGAGGGAGATCTGGTCAGGATGTAGACAAGCACAGGAAGAGTGAGGATAATGTCCCCATTCTGGCAGTAGGCTCAAGTAAGGTCTGAATAGATGTCTCCTCATTTAAGCATGAAAAACAAAACAAAATAACATTAGGTCAATGCCACAGTATTCAGTTTTCATTTTCATACCATTATAACATAAGCACTTTTGTTACTAGAAACTAAACATATTTTAATGACTATGTATTATACCAAACAGATATATTAATATTTTCTTACTCTATTCTCATCAAATATTTATATTATTTTTCACTAACATAAAAACATAACAAAATATGTGATAAAGAGTCAATTCTAAAGATCAAATCAAATTTTTATTAGAAGATAATCCTAGAACTAGGATTATTGGTATGACTATTAGTTTTTAAATTATCTTACCACATATTATCTAGTTGCTTTCTAAAATACTGTAGTACTTTTTGCCACCACCACCAGTGTATGAGAAGTGACTGGTGGTTACCAGGGGAGAGGGGTTGGGATGGGTGGGTGGGTGGGGGGAGGGGGTAATAGGGTACAAAAATTCTCAGTCATAATATAAGTTGGTCATGGGGGTGGCAGTACAGCATGGAGAATATAGCAATGATTCTGTAACATCTTCCTGTGTTGATAGACAGTAACTGCACTAGAGGGGGTGAGGATTTAATAATATGGGTAACTGTTGAACCACTGTGTTGTATACTTGAAACCAATAAAAGATTGCATATCAACAATATTTCAATAAAAAATACTTTTAAAGAATAGAAATATCATCCCTATGATAAAATTAATCACTATCCTAGGAACACTAATAATTTTTGTTGGGTCAATAGTAAAACTAATAATAATAATTATTATTACTTTTTTATTAAGGTATCATTGATATACAACCTTAGGAAAGTTTCATATGAGCAACATTGTGGTTACTACATTCACCCATATTATCAAGTCCCCCTCACATACCAATTGCAGTCACTGTCCATGAGTGTAGTAGTATGCTATACAGTCACTACTTGCCTTCTCTGTGCTATATTGCCTTCCCCGTGACCCCCTATATTATGTGTATTCATCATAATGCCCTTTAATACCCTTCTCTCTCCCTCCCCACCCATCTTCCCCACCCCCTTCCCTTTGGTAACTGTTAGTCTCTTCTTGGAGTCTGTGAGTCTGCTGCTGTTTTGTTCCTTCAGTTTTGCTTCATCGTTATACTCCACAAATGGGGGAAATCATTTAATACTTGTCTTTCTCTGCCTGGCTTATTTCACTGGGCATAATACCCTCTAGCTCCATCCATGTTGTTGCAAATGGTAGAATTTGTTTTCTTCTTATGGCTGAATAATATTCCATTGTGTATATGTACCACATCTTCTTTATCCATTCTTCTACTGATGGACTCTTAGGTAGCTTCCATATCTTGGCTATTGTAAAAAGTGCTGCGGTAAACATAGGGGTGCCTATGTCTTTTTGAATCTGGGATCTTGTTTTCTTTGGGTAAATTCCTAGAAGTGGAATTCCTGGGTCAAATGGTATTTCTAATTTTAGTTCTTTGAGGAGCCTCCATATTGCTTTCCACAATGGTTGAACTAGTTTACATTCCCACCAGCAGTGTAGGAGGGTTCCCCTTTCTCTGCATCCTTGCCAGCATTTGTTGTTCCTAGTCTTTTCTATGTCAGCCATCGTAACTGGTATGAGGTGGTATCTCACTGTGGTTTTAATTTGCATTTCCCTGATCATTAGCAATGTGGAGCATCTTTTCATGTGCCTGTTGGTCATCTGAATTTCTTCTTTGGAGAAGTGTCTGTTCATATCCTCTGCCCATTTTTTGCTTTTGGGGTTGAGGGAAAAAAAAAAATTATTATAGTGACAGTAATAGGGAGTATTTCATATTTTACAAACTTTTCACATATCCATATTTGCAACATATTGTGAAATAAAAGTGGAATTTATAATAAAACAGCATGTATTTCTGATCCTAATTTTGTTAAAAATATGTACATATTCAAAGACATGCAAATATATGCATAGTTAAAAGACAAGTATATATTCCAAAATGTGCACTGGTGAAATTATGAGTAATTCTCAATTTTTTAGAGTGTCTCTTTATTTGAAAACTATAACATTTATTTATTCTTTCTTTAGTCACTGCATTTAATCTTTTTTTATATTTTTAAAGCAACCTGAAGAGAATTAAAGGCAAATATCAGACATAACCATTTTTTAAATGGTTAATACATTTACTGTGTAAAGAACCCATGTAATTTTATCAGAAAAGTTAATACATTTAATATATAAAGAACCTATGTAATTTTATCACACAGGAAACCTTTAGTGGAATGGTAAAAGGTTATGGCATTTGATCCTCGTAATCTTAAGCAAATGGGACAGAATTTTTTTTCAGATGAAGAAACTATTATTTGGAGAAGTTTGGGGGATTTTCCTAAACTCAAACAGCTAATAATTTATGAAGCCAGAAGTAGAATTATAATTTTCTGAATATGAATAGGCAGCTGTAGACTCTTAAACCAATTAATATTCCATTTTTAAGGACAAACAGCCAACTAAAACAGCTGCAGTCCCCTGTAACCAGAAAAATGAGGAGAGAATGCCTTGGAGAAAATGAAGTCAAAACTTGGAAAATCAAGTGGGGATGGGAACCCCTCAGGTTGCTATCTGCTGGCGGGTGTGCTCGTTCACGGTGCAGCCAGCGGTGTGAGGGCACCCTGAAGTCCAGAGGGGTGGTACCCGTGGAAAGAACAACTCCAGCTGGCCTCTGGCTCTCACGCTGGAGGGACAGGCCCTGCTGGATGTGCTCCAATTACCCCGAGAGGCAACAGGCACAACCATGCTAGTGTGTCAGCTTCAGGGCCAGACCTTCTCCTGACTCATAAACACGGTCCAAAAGTGTAGCTGCAGAGCCAAGTCTCCATTCCCTACTCACACATTTCTGTTGAAATTTTGGCTATTTCAAATTCAGTTGCTTAAAATGGCTTATTCTGCTTAACAGACTTGGGTTACTCTCCTGTGTCTAGGTAGCAGCTGTTCTAAGAAGCAGGCATCCTAGAGCACTTCTGTTCTAGGGAGTGGCTTTCAGGTGGACCAGGTTAGTTACTTCGGCTTCCTCAAGTACTGACTGTGTTGGACTAGCTGTTGGGCCTCGGTCCCATCTTCACCAATACCCAGAGAAGAACTTCCCAATCATGAAATAGATCCAAATATACAAGGTGACCTAGGTCTAGATACAGTAGCGTAGGGTCCAGGAAGTGGATCAGAGAAGTCTTAAACCCTTAGCCAGCATTCATAGTGGGTATAGGTTAATGATGCTTCTTTATGAAATTTTGGAATCTGGGCTAAGAAGGGGAGGAGAAACCAAGCCTAGGAAATTTTGCTGGATAGTTTAAGATGGTCACAGTCGCCGTCGGAGTGGCAAAGCAGGAGAGGGAGAGAAAGCAAAAACCAGAGTGGTGGTCAAGTGAATAATAAAATATCTAGCGTCTTGTTAAGGGTGACAGAAAAAATTGTTAAGTGCACTATCATGTTTGTTTAATTAATTTATTTGCCTGTTCAGCATCCGTTTTGAGTTTCTTTTGTTAATAGCACCCGAATTTCCATTTGGAAATGATCTTTCTCCCATTAAATTTAGTCTAATGGTCAACAAGGCTCAGCTGGAAAGTGTCTGCCTGAAATTTTGAACTATGAGCAGAATGATGAAAGGCTATGAACTATAGGAGTTAATTCATTAGAGCATCAGTTCCTGGGGCAACAGTTTACTTCCTGCTGCCTAACCTCCCTGAAACAGGCTAGTTTCTGTATGTTCCATGCCTGTTTCCAAGACTTTCTTCAATCCTGTGAGCTCCCCCATATCCTTCCAATAAATTCCCTATTGCTTAAGTTAGTTGTGTATATGGTGATCACAGCCAAAGAAACTTAACTAATACTCGAATACTCTGGATTAGGCAAAGTACTTAAGGTTGAGGCATGTGGTATTCACAGTACTCACAGTGTACTGAAACAATACAGGCAATTCTATTTTGGGGAGGAGAATGAAGCCGTAATTCCAGAAAATTCAGATGATCAGGAGAGGAAGAGGTCATTGGAGGCAGATACAGCAAAGTAATAGATTTACTTCATAATTTATTTAGAGCTGGGCTGGAGATGTGAGTTCATTTCTTTTTCCCTCCAGCATTGTATTATGAAAAATTTCAAACATAGAGCGAAGTTGAACAAATTTTACAGTGAATATTCCTATGCCCACTATCTACGTTCTATTGTGAACATTTTACTATACTGGCTTTGTCAAAATCCATTTATCCATCCCTCTAAGCAACTATCAATCCATCTTTTTTTGATAATGCAATTCAAAGTGAATTACAGACCTCAATATACTGACATCAGTATACTGTATCATGTATATCACTAACAAGAGTTGAATATTAATTTATAGTTTTTTCTTTTGTTGTAAAACTTACATACAATAAATGAACAAGTCTTAGGTGTTAATTTCCTGAGTTTTAACAAATGCATACACTTGTATATGCCCTATTAAGTACATTTAACAAATGCACTATTAAGATAGAGCATTACCTTTATCTCAGAACATTCCATTGTGCTTCTTCCTAGACAATTCCTACCTCTGCTCTACTTCCCCTCACCCTGAAGTCAGCCACTCTGATTTTTTTTTTTTTATCACAGAGCTGATTTCCTGTAAGTGGGAAGCAAGTGAGGCAACAGGACAAAACCAGTTCAATACTAAACAAAACACTCGGGAAGAGTGTTCTGGCTAGATAAACACTTGGGGTGGAGGAACTGGCTTCTCTGGAGGGAGCTCTAGTCACAGTCTGACAGCCTCTTGTTCCAGGACAGTGCGGGAGAGGCTAAGGTCTTCCTGACCCAGCATTCAGTTGGTTTCTCCTTTAAGCAAAGGTTGCACACATACCTAAATAATATCTGTTTGTAGGTATGTGAATGGTTACTTATATGTTATGTCAAATTATCTGTAAGAGTCCTCAGATGTCTGAGGAAAGGAAAGCATATGCTAAATAAATGTTTGGCAGCTCTGCTTATGTCGCTTTGATTACTAACTAGGAGACACATACTCGTTTCAACTCTTGTCCATTTGCTACAGAATGCTTGCCTGAGAAGATTGGAAAGAGGGAGGAAGAGAGAGTGCAGTTTTAAATTCACAGATGGCAGGCTCTGGACAGTGGGAGGGGGTGGACGGGAGTCTGGTGCAGGACACAATGTCCTCCCTCTGCTCTGCTCTTTTTTCCCGTAGAAGGCTCCGCGGTGGTCTGTGGTTGTCATGAACTGGGGAAGCTTCAGATTCGGATGTCTTCTGTCTACTTCTCTACTGCTTTTCCCTGCCCTTGACAGAGGGTGATCTGACCGCTTGGCATTACTCAGTTTTAAGCTTGCTCCCACAGGCACAGGCAGGCTCCTTAGTTCTTTCAAAGCATTCTCTTTACCTGGAAGTAAAAATGTATGTGGTTCAATGCGACCTTCTCACAGCTGTTAGGATGATTATTATCAAAAAGACAAGATATAATAAATGTTGGCAAAGATGTAGAGAGAGGGGAACTCATACACTTTTGGTAAGGATATAAATTGATATAGCCATTATAGAAAACAATATGGAGGTTCCTCAAAAAATTAAAAATGGAACTATCATTCTACCATGTGATCTACCATATGATCCAGCAATCCACTCCTAGTATATCTGAAGGAAATGAAATCGCTGTCTCAAAGAGATATCTGCACTTCTGTATTCATTACAACATTGTTCAGAATAGTTGAGATATGGAAACAACCTAAATGCCTTTGGGAGATAAATGGATAAAGAAAGTGTGGTATACCCATATAATGGAATATTAATCAACCTTAAAGAAGACAGAAATCCTGCCATTTGTGACAACATGGATGAAACTGGAGAGGATTATACTAAGTGATACAAGTCAGAGAAAGATAAATACTGTACAGTATCACTTATATGTGGAATATTTAAAAAAATACCAATTTTATAGAAATGAAGAATAGAATGGTGATTGCCAGGGGCTAGGGGAAGGGGGAATAGGGAGAAGAAAGTCAAAAGAAAGAAACTTATAGCTGTAAGATGAGTGAGTTCTGAGGAGGTAATGTATAGTGTGGTAACTTAATAATATAGTATTATACTCTTGGAATTGGCTGAGAGTGGATCTTGAGCATTCTTACCACATACACACACACACACACAAACACATAAAAGAGTTAACTGTGTGAGGTAAATGTTAGATGAGTTCATTATTTTAATCTTACTAACCATTTCATAATGTCCAATCACAATATCAAATCATAATGTTGTACACTTTAAATATAAAATTATAGTTGTCTATTATTCCTTAATAAAGTTGGGGAAAAAAAGAAATAAAATGTATGAGGTTAAAAAATGTATAGGTTAAAAAAAGGTATGCAGTTTCTCAATATTAGGATATTATTCTTTTTCTTCTGGAGGCCTATCATTCATCTACTCTGTAAGAGCATCCTCTTTTTGGTGACCCTCCTTAAAAATTTTCAGTAGGGCTGAATCAAGATGGTATCAGGTCTAGGAATTCTGAACCCTTTTGAGGTACTGACTGGAAGGGTTAAAAATGACAATGTGTGGGTGGCTGACCGTCACATAGCCCTAATCACTTTGAGATTTTTTTGGTTGTGATCCAGAAATCATGGAAGCAAACAGACATCATATATATTTTCACATAAAATTTTTCTTATAAAAGTAATTTCAGTGCTCCAAAAAAAGAGAAAAATACCCATAACTCATCACCTTCATAATTGTTATTAGCATTTGTTATGTTAGCTTTGTAACTATGCTTTGTAAATAGGACAGGATTATTATGTTTGTACATTTTGTGTTGTTTTTGCCTTAATTATTCACTTATAAGAAGTTTCTCAGGTTGCATCTTTTAAAAGTAAATTGAACTTTAATTAGAAAATTGTTTTCTATGGGTTCTGTCACTGAGTTAACTTAGGATAGGATGTTTAATTATTTCCCCACTCCTGGTCATTTCAGGTTGTCTCTGTATTTTACTGGTATAAACACTGTGATGGACACCTTTTTGCACATAATGTTTCCATGCTTTGGCACATATGTGCATGTATGGATGAAAACTACTGAGGGCTATTACTGTTTGCTGAGGAAGACGTATGCCCTACCCTCAACATGTGAAGTTCAGGTAGTGAGGAGTACATAAACAAAGAAAGGTTGGCTGGTGAAGATAGTGAAACGTGCTCCCTGCCTGTACCATGATTGGCAGCCCTCTGTTCCACCAGGAACTCTGAGGTATGGGAGCCTCTTCTGCTGTGAATATGCCACTGTCCTTTTGCAACTTAGTATTTCAAATACTTTTAATTGCTTGAAATATTATTTGCCATTTTGTATTCAGGCTGCTGCCTATTTTTTTTTTTTTTACTTATCTTTCCAGTTTTAAATGTGATTCCAAAACTTTTATGTATGATAACAGTACAAATAATATATATTTCCCTTATAATTATTAATCAGTGTCATTATCTCTACTAATGAATCCATACTTTCTGCTTTGAATCCCAGAGTTGTAAGTCATGTTTGTTTACCTAAATTTATAGTGTTCTACTCCTTTTGTGCCTTCCCCTATGTATTTTTTTCCTTCCCCTCTATTTTTGAATTACTATTTTAAGAGGTTTTCATTAAATAGAATTTCTAGGTTTAATTACACAAGTATTTTGTGGCTCTTTATTCATATTACTATACATGAAGATGTGCCATTTATTGTACCATCATCTATATTCAGTGTTTTTTTTCAAAACAAAGCTATTAATATATATTTTGAAATAGAGCTTTGAACAGTGTAATACTGTGTAGCAGTAAGACACAGAAGCATCTGGAAAAGTAGTTTTTGTCTCGTTGAATGCTTATTAAAATAATTTATTGGTTTGTAACCCAGAGGTTGCTGACCTCTACCGTATCAGAAGTAGCACTTCCCTTTAATTATAAGTGAAAAGATGTGAGCCCTCATTATTTCCTGATGGACCACATGAAAGTTAGGCTTTTCCCTTTTTTCCCCTCCCTGAAGTCCCTGGGACTCCCCATAGAATACTTGAGTATTTCTCAGATCAGTCCTAGATTTCATTCACTGCATACTTGGACCAGTGACCTCTCTCTGGCCTGCATCTATGATCTTCGGATAGTAACTTATTATTTCTTAACTAGCTTCTAAGGACATGGCAGCTCATCCTATATAGTTTCAACCCAAATATGGACATAGGCCCATCAATTAATAACCAGAACTCTTAACCAAACTCTACTAACAATACCAGATAACCAAACGAGATTTCAATATAGAAAAGAAAATACTGGATATAGAAAAGAGTATTTCTAAGATGCATAAATCAAAACCTATTTCCCATTTCTAGCATTCTCTATGGCATCTATCTTGTCACTCGCTATTACCAAGTTGTAGGAACTGGTTCATCTCCTCTAAATGGGTATCTTTGACCTTGTGCCCTGCAAGAGAGGCCAGGCCTCTCAGTTCCTCCACAACCTAGCAAAGGGAACAATCTTCCCCCATCCCTCACTTGTAGCTCAACATCCTAATTAAAAACCAACCTAACAAAAATCTGCAGGTAAACAACTTTATCTGTAATGAAGCCTCCATTAATTCCAAAGAGCATATACTAAAAGACATGGAGACTGAATCTTAAAATTCTTTAACCAAAACACACATCCATAAGGACATTTTAAAAAATACTGTGTGAAATTAGTATTGATTCAAATTGAAGTGTAACTACTGAGATTGAATGTGAGAGTAATATAACATATAACAGTGTTACTCAAAGTATCATAAGTCATAGTAATTTGGAGAAGACTCAAAGAATAAATCTAAAAATTATTAGAATTAATAAAAAAGTTAAGTAAAATATCTGAATTAAAGAAAAATATATACAGAATTGAATGTTTTTAACTATTTACCATTATAATGAATAGGTATAATAGGGAGATCAAAGTTTTTCAAAAGGAAAATATTTAATGATAACTCGAGAAATCTGGAAATCCAATGAAGTTGTCAATTATGCTAAGTGATTGAAAAATTCCCATAAAGGTAGAATCCTATTGTTTATGCACTTATTCTTTAATTACACAATTATCTTTGTGTATCTATATGACACGGACAATACTGAGCACTGGGAATACATCCTTGAACAAGAGAGATGTACAGTCTGATTTCACAGAGATTACTACCTATTTTGGGAGATACACATTTAAAAATTTTGCATACTTAACATACAAGACTAATCAAAACTATGATAATTGCAGAGTATAAAGTAGGGGCTACCTATACATGTATAAACTATGAAGTGGAAGATGGTTGCATATTTGAGGAATTCAAAGGCCATGGTGACTGAGTATAGAGTCGGCATGAGAAAGAGTGAACTGGAGTTGCAGGGGGAAAGAGGCCCTAGATCCTGTGGGGCCTTGTTGACTATATTAATGATTTTGACCTTTATTCTAAGAGCAATAGGAAGCCATTGAAAGGTTTTCTGAGGGTTAAAAATATTAATGACAGGAAACAACCTATGTATCCAGCAGAAGGGGGAAGGCTCTAGAAATTATAACCAGAGATAAAAAACTTTTCATTATGAAAAACGTTTATTGGGTATTTTTAGCGATACAGAAAAATGAAGGTAAAGTAAAATTTAATATTAAATGTGGTATCAACTATGTAAATATATGTACACAAACAGAAAAAGTTAGCAATGGTAAACTAGGATTGAGGGTTTCAGTGAATCTTATTTCCGTAATATTTTTGGGGGTTTTCTACATTTTCTATAACTAATGTGCATTAATTTTACAAATCTAGAAAAACATTGTAATACTTTAATTTTGATTCCTTCTGCATTGGTCACTTATCAATAATTTATTTGTGGGCCCAGTTAAAGTTAATTTTAGGGTGAACTTTACTTACTTTTCTTTGTTTAATTTTATTTGGGTGTGGATGAGCCTAGCACATGTATATATGTAATTCCCACATCCGGTAACCTAACCTGTACCTTAAGAGTGAACATGTGTGTGCAGAAATGAATTAACAGAGCAGGCCAGAGGCTGCTGTCCTTGGAAATGCCTGTTTGCAAGGTGGCTGACTGGTGTCAGGGAACTTGAGTTTTGAGAAGTTTCCACCATTCACAGAACTAATAAGACTGGCTGACTGTGCCTAGACAGTTTGTGCAAACAATGTAGTTTTTGCTGAATACCTGCTTTCCCTCTGGGAGTCTGGAATTTTGGAACATGCTAAGCAGAGGGTGTCTATCCAACCAGTCCCCACTAAAAGCTCTGGGTGTTGAGTTTCTAATGAGATTGCCTGATAGACAACATTTTCATGGGTTGTCACAATCTGTTGCTAGAGAATTGAGTGCTGTCCTGTGTGACTCCTCTGGGAGGACTCTTGGAAGCTTTGAATAATTTCCTCTGGCCTTTACTTTGATTTGTTGCTTTGATATTTTTGCAGTAATAAATCATAGCCATGAGTATGGCTTTATGCTGAGTCCTGGGAGTCCTCCCAGCAAATCATCAAACCTGGTGGTGGTCTTGGAGACCCCTAACATGAGCCAACTAATTCTTCATATTGTTGAAACTGTTATCCCAGAATTGTATTTTTAAATGGCTATTAAAAGGTCATTTAAATATAGGAGTTTAAGTGAAGAAACATGATGACTCCATCATTTCAGTAAACTGTGGCAGTATGTTTATATTTGCATATGACAACATAGAAATAGTTAAACTTGTGCTCATTCACAATGAATATATTTCTGACTTGTTTATTGATGATTCATAATGACAGCACAATTGTATTTTAAAACAAAAATTTCTAAATGACTTCCAAATATTATGCAGGTCATCTAAAACCAAATAGTTCCTACTTTATACTTCACCATATTTTCCTATTTTGCTTAATGTTATTAGAATTCAATACAATGTATATTTTTAGCTTCAGACTTCATGAATATGTATGTGTTTCTATGTATAGTCCTGTTTTGTTTTACTTAACATTAAGTCATGAATATCTTCATGTCAGAAAACGTGTCCTTCTAGAGCAAAATCTTGTTTGTCACAGTGTTTTATCTTATGGATGTTTACATAATCAACTAATCTCATCTTATGATACTTTAAGGCAGTTCCTCAGTTTTTAGTATTTAAACAATACTATTAACGTCCTTAATCCAGAGTTTTGAAGGATTATATTTTAAAAGGATTATATATAACATATATCAGATAAAGAGTAAAAAATTCAAATATATACATTATAAAAATTATATAAGTATTAAAAATATCTATTTTCTAAAGATAATGTAGTTGAATATATAATCTTGGAGGGAGACTTGTTAAAGCATGGTTTCAAATCATGGCAGAAACTATAATAAAAGGATTATTAGTTTTGTCTGCATGAGAAATGGAAGCATATTTGCTATAAAAAAAAAACATAAATAAGGTTAAAAGATAACAAACTGAGGACTAACAGAGAAACAAACTGAGAAAACTATTTGTAACTCACATCACAGATTAAAAATAACAGTAATAACTTATAGGCTTATTAGAAAAAAATAAATAAATGCAGCAACTGATAAATGGGAACCAGTAGAGAATTTGCAATGGCCAAGCAAAACATGAAAATATTTTCAACTTCATTATCAAAGATAATAAAAATGCAACTCAGAATAACACAAATATATTTATCTTGTCAAACTATGTACAGTGAAGAATTACAAGATTCACTATAAACATGGGTATAATGAAAAACTTACCACTGGTGGGAGTGTAGACTAACATTATATTTAGCATATATTAGGCCCCCCAAATATTTGCCAGTTGAAAAATGCATGAAAGTAAGCTTCTAAGAACTGATATTAAAAGATGGTTAGTGAGCACACCACTGTTGATAAGAAGGCAACTTGGGTTTTGTTGCACATTAGCTCCATCCTCCTCTTTGACAGGGAGCTGTGCTGGTAAATAAAGTTAATTTAATAGATATTTATTGTTGCCTTCAGCAAGGTGTGACTTACAATATGCATATAATCAATAAAGAGAAATACAGTGTTAGGTAAGTCTAACAGTGAATTCTGTGGATGTTAATTTTAACTGCCATTTGTGGGACCTGGTTCTAGATCTATTGAATCACAATCTCTAGAGGTGACTACTGAATACCTGGGAATTTATAAGCTACCCAGTTGACTCTTAAATGCACTAAGGTTTGAGGACCTTTGGGCTAAATGCCAGAAACACAATGGGAACTAATTAATGCAGAAGATTTTCATATTATTTTCAGTTTGGGTCCCCCAAGATGTCCTGATAATCTGTTCATCAGTGACTCAGGTAATGATCTAAGGATTGTTCTTTACAAATTTTCAGATTTCACAGAGCTGGCAGAGTTAATGAACACCTTGAATGATTGCATTAGATGCAAAGGATTGGGACACCTAGATCAAGATGAAACGTGATGGAAATAAAGATGAGGTCATACACTTTATTTCAAATATCACTGCCTAAGGGCCAAGATGATAAAGATAGTTTTGGCTTAGCAGCACTGATAATGAACAAGTCATAGGGCTTTAATCACAAGTTTCTGACTCCGTTATCAGTCAATATTGTGAATTAGCTGCCCAAGAGGGCTAATATGATTTTAGGATGCATTAATGAAAATGAAGGAACCAGAATAACCAAGAAAATAAACTTTTATTTTGTGTCAGTCAGTCCACATCAAATGTATTAAGGTTAGGTGCTAAACTCTAGGGAGACTATTCATAAACTAATCTATATTCAGAGAAAATTAAGAAGGCTGAAAAAGTGACTTGAAATCATTCATATGAAGATGCATTGAAAGAGGGATTTTCAGCCTGAAATAGAATAAACTAGCACTGGAAAAGGGGATGCATACTCAGAGTATTTAATTTTTAATATGCTTTTTTGCAGGATTTATTGTTTTGATATTATAACAATAATATATTGCATCATTTTAAAACTTAAAAATGGAAAAGTACCTGGCTGTGTATGTTTTTAAACATTGTGACATTTCAATACACACACATACTGTATATCCAGAAGAGCTAATTCAATAACCTCAAGCAACTTAAGTTTTATATTTTCCAGATTTTTTTTATAACTCTTTCATGTTTATTTTCCCAAAAGAAATCCTTTGTCAATCCTTTTGTCAAGTGAAAAAAGTCCTATTAACATTTTGATTGGACCTGCATGGAATTTATGGATTCATTTAGGGAGTTTTCCTGTTCCAAATAAGAAAGCCTTTATTTTATGTCTTTCTACAGAGTTCTTCAACTTCTAAAATTGAGATATAATTCAAATACCTTAAATTCATTCTCTTAAAGTGTATAATTCAGTGGATTTTGTTATCTTCAGAGAGTTGTGCAAACCACCACTATCTGGTCACAGAACATTCTCATCTCCCTTGAAGAGACTCCTTACCCATTAGCAGTCACTTTCCATGCCTTGTCCTCTAAGCCCCTTGGCAACCATTAATCTACTTTCTTTCTCTATGGATTTGCCTATTCTGGACATTTCATACACATGGATGGATATAATGTGTGGCCTTTTGTGTAATAGTATATGTATAATACTTAGTATAATGTTTTCAATGTCCATCCATGTTTGGCCATGTATCAGTACTTCATTCCTTTTTATGGCTGAATAATATTCCATTGTGTGGCTAGATCACATTTTGTTTCTGCATTTGTGAGTTGATGGACTTTGGATGATTTTTACTTTTTGGCTATGAATAGTTCTGCTGTGAGCATTGTATACAAGTCTTTGTGTGAACATTTATTTTTCAGTTTTCTTGGTATATGCCTAGGAGTGGAATTGCTGGGTCATGTGGTTACTCTGTGTTTAAATTTTTGAAGAACTGCCAAACTGTTTCTGAAGTAGCTACAGCATTTACAATCCCACCAACAGTGTACAAGGTTCTGATTTTTCTGCATTCTCATCAACAAGTCTTTAGCCATCCTATTGGGTGTGAAGTGGTATCTCATTGGGGTTTTCATTAGCATTTCCTAACAGTTAATGACACTGAGCATATTTCCATGTGCTTATTATTAGCACATTTATGTATTTTCTTTTGAGAAATGTCTGTTGAAATCCTTTGTCCATTTTTCAATTATTGCTTGAATCGTAAGAGTGCTTTATATACTATGGATATAAGTTCCTTTTCAGGTACACGATCTGTGAATATTTTCTCCCTTTCTGTGGATTTTTTCACTTTTCTTGCTAGTGTCTTTTGAAGTATATGAGTTTTAAATTGTTATGAAGTTCAGTTTATCAATTTTTTCTTTTGTTATTTAAGCTGCTGGTATCCTACCTGAAAAATCATTGTCTAATCCAAGTTATGAAGACTTGTGCTATGATTTCTCCTAGAAGTTTTATAGTTTTAGCTCTTACATTTAGGACTTTGGTTTTGAGTTAATTTTTGATGTGGTACGAAGTAGGGGTCTAAATTTGCACTTTTGTATGTGAATATACAATTATCTAGCAATATTTATTGAAAAGTGTACTCTTTCACATTAAATTGTCTTGGCCCTCATACAAAATTCCTTGGCCATAAATGTATGGGTTTATTTCTAGGCTCTTGATTCTATTCCAGTGATCTGTATGTCTGTCCATATGCAAGTGCCATACAATCTTGATTAATATAGCTTTTGTAGTTAAGTTTTAAAACTGGAAAGTGTATGTCCTTCAATTCCGTACTTCTTTAATAAGATTGTTTTGGCTATTCTGGGTTCTTAGAATTTTCATACAATCAGCTTGTTAATTTCTGCAAAACAAAAAAGGCAACTGGGATTTTGTTAGGAATTTATTGAATCAATAGACCAATTTTTAGAGTATTTCCTCTTAACAATATTAAGTCTTCCATGAACATGGAATGTATTTCCATTTATTTAGGTCTTTAATGTATTTCAGTTATTTGCTGTAGTTTTCAGTGGTCGAATCTTGAACTTTTAAAAAATTTATTCCTAAGTATTTCATTTATTTTTAATACTATTATAAGTGGGGTTTTTTTTTGTAAAATGCATTTATCCTCATCCTTTGTGCTATTTTTATCATGTATCTGCTTCTACGTGTGTTATAAATCCTACAACACAATGGCATTATTTTTGCTTTAAATTGTCAGTTTCTTGCACAGAAATTAAGAAAAGGTAAAAGGTGCTAGTCTTCATATTTACTCAAATATGTACCATTTCTAGTGTTATATATTCCTTCTGTCAACACAACTCTTTCTCTGATACATTATTTCTTTTATCTTAAAGAACTTTTTTTAGCATTTCCTGTAGTGCAGGTCTGCTAGGTACAAATTCTCTTAGGCTTCCTTTACCTGAAAATGCCTTTATTTCATTCTCATTTTTTAGAGGATATATTCACTGGTTAAGGAATTTTAGGTAGACTTTTTTTTTTTGTTTGTTTAGCATTTAAAGATGACATTCCCTTGTGTGCCATCTTCCATTGTTTATGATAGAAAATCAGACATCATTTTTATCCTTGTTTTTCTGTATTTAATGTCTTTTTTTCTTCTATAGATTCTTTAAATTTTTTCTCTTTAGTAGTTTGACTGTAATATATCTATATTTGATTTCTATTTTCTTTTCTTTTATGCTTCTTGGGTTTGCTGGTTTTCCTGGATCAGTAGTTTTCTGTTTATCACCAATTTTAGGAATTTTCAGCCATTGTGTCTTCCAATATTTTTGACAATTGCTCTCCTTATTCTTAGGGTGTGACTTTTACTGAAGGTCATGGTCTTTATTCCTATAACACGTGACATTTGTGGAGATATCAACAAAGCCTCTTAACATTGGCTGGACTAGAAATCCCACACCTCTCAGCTCCATGTGGCCTCTCTGGAATCCAGTCAGCTCGCAGTCATGCATTGTCTAGTCTTTGCTGGGCCTTGTGGAGTCTCATCCTGTGTATGTATAGTTCGACCTTTCTGACTAATACACTGAGCATTCCACACAGACTTTATAACCCCTCCTCTATGTAGTTACTTCTTCTCTTGAACCATGATGCACGGATTCCAGCTGCTTCAGTAGCTTCAGACTCTGACCTCCGCCTCATTAGCCCAGGGAGACTGCTGTGATTTGCTTGGACTTCACCTCTCTATTCACTCATCTGGAAATTGTCCTCAGGCAGCAAATTAGGGAAAGCATGAAGTTCATCTCATGCATTTTCCTTCTCTTGGGGAACATGTACCTTCCTTACTTGTGGTTCAGTACCTGAAAGCAGTTGCCTTTTATAATTTATTCAACTTTAGAGTTGTTTAGGGTGACTATTCTATCATGGCCAGAAATGGAACCTACCTTTTCTTGTTAAATACTTTAGCTTACACAAAATATGGAGTCAGATACATCTAGTTTAAATAAGGTTAGTAAATTTAGTTGCCCACAGGAGTAATCCAGTAATATTCAAAATAAATAAGGTGGTCTAGACATAACTTTTCTAGCTGCTGAGGTGTATGTATTTTCTTTGAAAACATGTAGGTCAAACAAAATGTTCCAAGTTTATTTTTGGCCTATTATAGTTCATGAGTCACTGGTAGCAACCTCTGTTGCCTCAGTTTCCTCATTTGTAAATTTAGAATAATGACACTTAACTCACAAGGCTGCTATAAGGTTTAAATTAAATAAAGGCAAACAATACTTGGTATATAGTAGCCATTGAGTAAATGGAAGCTCATCTTGTAGCTAGTCCTATCTCTACGTTCTGGATGCACCATGATCTCAGGCAAGTGATTTAAGCCTTCTGGCCTCCGGGGCCCATGACCACCTTTCTCAAAGGCGACCAGATCCTTCATGCTTTTCATTCCTTTTGAGTCAGAGAATCAGTGAAGTCCTCATCATGCTTGTTGCCTCCTTCATCTTGAAATAGCCATTCTATATTTCCTCACCTCCCAAACTCTTATGCTGTTCTTTCTAGAACTGCTGTTCCATAGTCAGTGATGTATTTTCGACCTATCACCTGTGTACTCCCCCTACTTCCTTGCCTTTAATGAAATCTTGCTTTTTCCTGAGAAGACCTAAAGCTCTCCTAAGGCTGTGGTTGTTTATTTTCACAAAAATATGTAGCCCTGTATATTGTAGGACTAGAGGGTAGGGCTGCTGTCTTCCCAGCTTACCAATGCCACCTCCAAGTCTCCACCATGTTGTAGAAACCTCTCCGCTGAAGCTTATTCTTTTTAAGTTTCATTACACTCTCCCCTACTGCTAGCTATCACACACCGGCTTTCCCAGTCATTTCCTCTGCCATTCATCTCAAACAGTGGCATCTGGCTGATCTTGTCCATCTCAGTTCCTCCCATATTTCCTTATTACCTATGGGTGATGATGGTATGGATGACCTATTATATGTCTTTTTCTCTGACCTCCTTAATCTCCTACTAAGTAATGATATCCTCTTCCTCTCCACTTCCACCACACACTCTCATATTGATTATTAGCACTTCTGAATGATCCATTTACAGGATCATTGCTTCATACATCATTATTTATAACCACAATCCCTTCCCTTACAGTTTTTGTTCAACACACCTACCAGAATTTTCATCTGCTCAAAGCATGTTAATCCAACAACTCTTCTAGCTTCTTTTTTCTTCATTTCCCTATTTATCTGTAGTTTAGAGTTTAAGACTCAGGATTTAAAAAACACTCCTTCCTGTAGCCAAAAGTCTCTTTCACATCTGTTTTATTCATCACCTGGATCTAGCAAATCCCTGGGCCTGATGAATCCATTTATTTATTCCTTCCATGTCTACACCAAGTGCTTGAGGAGGAAGTCACACAATAGGTCACAATGGTTCAGCTATAAAACTGTAATTTACTTACCTGTTCTCCACAATGTCTGTCAAACCTCCTATTCTCCTGCCTTCTACCCTGAAGTTTTCGACAACTAGATCAATGCATTCAGGACCCTGCATTATGTGAGGCATATGTAGAGGCTTCTAGTCCAAGGCTAGGAGCAAATGCCTAGCTTCTGCTCATAAACTTGGACAAATGTGAGAAGATCCTTCCAGACTGGTTCATACAAGAGCAATATATTTCCATTCCAAAATGAACCCAATTCTAGATTAGCACAGCATTTGAGTCTTATGGTATCAGCTTTCTTCATTACAGGGCATTAAAATTCCAGCTCCTAGGGCCTGCGTCTCATCTGGGTCCTGCGGGCCTCCTGACTGTAGTTCTTACTGAACTATGGGTTCCTTCTCTGTTTCTCATACCTTAAGATCTCTCCCTGTCTCTTTCTATCTGACTCTGTATTTTTAAATATTTTTGTTTATAGTTTTTTATGTAGCATTTATTTGGAATGGAAGGGAATTCCATCTCGACCTAGAAATCTAAACCTCTTATTTTGTAGCATATATACTTTTGTTTGTAACAGATATAATTTTTTATTTGTTTGTGTGATGATTCAATTCATGGTTATGTCCACCATAACACTGGAAGTTTTGTTAGGGAGACTATGTCTTCTTTTCCTTACTATGTATCCCCAGCATAGGGCACAGTTCTGGTATTTTATTGGCATTCAATAGAAATGAATACATTATTTTTATTATTACACATATAGCAATGTCTTTAGCATCCTAGACCACTGCTGTCCCTAGACCATACTTCTTACCTCATCAATTCAAAATTTTCCCTCCCCTAAGACTCATGCTGTTTGGCTCAGGCCATTCACTTTCTCTTTGCCAGCTTCAGATTTCATTCCATATTAGTCACTTACAATTGTAAAAATATACTGTCATCATCTGTAACCACCCTTGAATCATTTAAGATGCCTTTGGCTGCAATGAACAGAAAATCAGTTTAATGTGCCTGAAAAGATAAAGGAGTTTAAAGTCACATAATAAAATGTAAGACATGAGGCAGCTTTAGGCACATCCATCAGGCTGATTTTTTTTTCCTCCTGAAATTCCCGTGGGTTCTGTCCCCCTCTCTGTATTGACTTCGTCCTTAACCCAACAGCAAGGTATCCAGACACTAGGTATCCAGAGAGGAAGGGGGGCTGGCCTTTCACCCTGCGCCTCCTCTCCATAGTGGTAAAAATGGAAGCTCCCCAGCAGACTTTCCCTCATAACAGCAAGACTAGATTACAGGCCTAGTCCTGAACCAGCCCTTCATACTGACTGAGATGACCTTGTTGGCTTTAGTCCGATCATTTGGGAAGTTGAGGGAGTCAACCATTTTGATTTTCATAACTTTACATTTAAAATCCCATTGCACTTTCCATTCTTTCATTTTTTCCTCTTCTTGACTTCCATTCAACCTCTTCTTTGCTTTATTGAATCCTATACTCTCTCAATACGAGCCAGTTTTTCTCAAACACCAGCCCCCAACTGGCAGCTCTACCTTGCCTTCTCGGTCTAGCATTCATTTCCCCGGAACTTTTCCCTACGGTCGGTTCCTTTGCTGTACCTATGCCTCAGTCGCAGCACCCACAGGAATCCTCAGTCACCCCAAGATGACTTCAACAATTAAGTTTTCGGCACTGGTTTTCTTGAGTCGCTAAGCCTTGTGGAAAAAATGGCATGTTCTGCAAGTTTATATTACTGTAAATTCATAGATGTTAAACTGAGAATGGCCCATATTGCCATGCAGCAATTCTTTGCTTCTTGGTAGGTTGTATCCTGATTCTACGATTTGCTAGATTGTATGACCTCAGGCAAGTCATTAAACTTCTCTGATTCGCTTACTTAACTTCTAAAATGCGAACAAATAGTACCCACATCGAAAGATTGTTTTAAGGATTAAACAGGCAATGTATGTAAAACAATTTGTCCACTGGTTGGCACATAGTATTCAATTAATGTGAGCCTTTGTTTTAGGGCCAAATCCTAAATTTTGCTCCTCTTCTTATGTTATCCACCTTGAATCTGCTTTTCTTCCCCATTGCCTTCTACCCTTAACAACTGTCTTGACTTTACAGAGAATAGAGGCCAACATTTGTGCATACACTTGTTTCTTTTCATCTCCAAATATGCCAGAAACTGTATTCATTTTTTATACTTAAAATGCCTACCACAGGCCTGGCACATTATAATAGCCAGTGGTTGTTCTATTGGATTTAAAACATTCTTACTTATTATGTTCATTCCATGAGATTAGGGGAAGACA
Organism: Manis pentadactyla; assembly: GCF_030020395.1. Classification (NCBI taxonomy): domain Eukaryota; kingdom Metazoa; phylum Chordata; class Mammalia; order Pholidota; family Manidae; genus Manis; species Manis pentadactyla. The sequence continues at coordinate 199,921,231 of NC_080021.1, read as the reverse complement.
AAGGGGCAGGAATCACAATGCAACAGTTTGGAAATTAGGCTAAATATTTGCTTGTGATGGTTGGTGAAAAATAAATCCTCTGGCTTTCAAGATTTGCCTGAAGAAGTCTTGGGAATCAGGAGACATCTTAATGAAAAGACTCCTTTAGTCTGAGAATTAGTAATATAAACATAAAACAGACGAATAAGCTGGCTTTATTTGTAAATAACCATTTATAATCCAAATAATTTTCCCTCTGTGACAGAGACTTCCCTGCTCAATATGCAACATCTCTCAAATACAAACAGAAAAACAAATGGCTGCAGACAATGGTCAATGTGTTGTATGATAGCAACATTGTTTTATGATTAGCAGTACCGCGGAAGAACAAACATTTTTCTACTAACTAAACAACTGACCAAGCAATGCCATTTTAACCTTTCTTGGGACAGGATTAGAATATAACAAGTAATTTCTCAACATACCCAAACTGGATTTCTATGGCCAGTTCTGACATAAATTAATTTTTCTGAAGTAAGCTTAGAATTAGGAGGGAACATTAGAATGATGTTATTTTCTTAAGGAAATTTATTCTAGTAGATAAGTGTTGTAAGCTCAGATCTTGGTATAGAAAACAGATTGGGCATTTTAGCAAAGAAATCTTGTGGATTCAAAATCCTTTGAAAAGTCATTCTCTCAATAACCTTTCTGTCTCAAGAATATTCATTTTGTTTGTGTTTCCCCAGTGGTAAGTATATATAGATTTTCACAAGCCACTGGTCTTCATGGGGTTTTGGAAAGGGAAGAGGCTTCTGATATTTTCTGAAATTTGAGTACACTGGCAAAGGGAAACAAAATTGGCTGTGAGTCAAACACGCTACCATTTAGGAATTTAGATAAATTAGAGATTATCTACCTTCCACATGAAATTTCATGTGCCATTGCAGTGATCCATTCCTAGAACTGCCTAAACATATATAATGGGTTTTCTGCTTTTATAGTGGAGAATTGTAACTCACTTGGCTCCCAGTTTCATTTCTTTGGCTCTTCTCCATTCAGCCATTTCTGTTCATTATTTATTTTCCTGTCTATTTACTTCTCATATTTTTCAAAAAGAATTACCTGAAATTGAGAAAGGAACACCGACACAAGTTCAAATTGACATGACGTATCAATGTATAAAGTTATGTTAACTTTATGTGTTCATAATGATGATCTATCAGTTAGGATTCTAAGTAATGAACCAAACTCTAATTGAACAAACAAAAAATTTGTTTGAAGGATTCTAGGGAATCTCATGGGATTCAGGAGCAATATGATGCGATTTCAGGAACAGACTGAGAAGGAAGAGCTCTCTACATCCTCTTCATTTTTTCCCTTGTTCTCTCTACGCATCTGCTTTATTCTTTATCCTACTTTTATTGGCTTCCTCAGCTCTTCCGACCACATAGATGGACTGGTAAAGGATGGTGGAATTCCTAAAAAAGGTATTGGTTTTGGCTGACCGAACAGTAGTTGTCCACTCCAAATCTTCATAAAAATAATTCGTAGAAACATTTTCATGCAATAAATGCCACATATTTTAGGTAGATCATTAATTTCATGCTTGTTGTCTGAAAGCAGGGCCAAATAAGCTGTTTTTCTTAGTGCATTTTTGGCTGATTAACATTTCTCCCCACTTTCTCACCCGTTATCTACCCTTCCCTGCACTGTTGTTTACCCCAGAAGCCTGACCTCTTCCTTTTGCATCATGGAGACAACTCTGCCAGCCAACCTCCAATTAGATTTAGCTGGAGACTGGAAGGTGGGATGAGAGAGACAATATTTATTCCTTGATCCTTCCTGCTTTAATGCTACATGTTGGATGAACCCTGTGAATACAGCTCCCTGCTGGCGACTCTCTTCTCACTGGACTCCAGTAACACTATTTCCTCCTCTTGTTCCTCAGGCCTAGATAGAAGTGGTCATGGCTCCCTGTTAATACTAACGTCAGAGTACCTCATAATTCATTACTACTTTCCTTATATTTATAAGTAGTACTTTAATTAAAGTCTCTTAATTTGAGCTACTGGGGGGAGTTCTGCTTATCCTCAGCATCAAAATCAAACCTTCAGCCTGGGAATTCTTGGGCAAGATTGCTTTCTTATTCAATGAAAATAACCTCTCATCTTGAGTGTAGGTGGGGAATGAGAAAATGGTGAGATGATGGCCATGGTATCATGATCACCAAACTTATCATTAGTGGTGTCTCTGACTACAGCTGCTATTCCAAGTGTGATATTTCTGCTAGAGAAAATTAATACATACCCTGGTATTTGATGTAGGACTATTGACTAAGCAAATGGTCTTTGTTCTATCCTAATCATCCCTTTCCTTACCTGGTAGGGAAAACAATACCCTTCACCGTCTTGACTTAGTGCTGTGTTAACTCTCTTGCTCTCAATGAACATTCCATCTGAAGGAACTTAGATATCTTGATATGTCACAAAATGACATACTAGTTTATTACACTTACAACATTATGCTAATCTGACTTGGTAAGCAGGATGTAAAACATACCTTACATGCCTTAATTAGATATGTATGCCAGATGGTGGGAAATGAACTCCATTTAGCCAGCAGGTCTGGAACTTAGGATTGGTTGTATGAGATATGTGGATGGACCTCACAGAATGGCCAAAGAGTGTGAAAATATTTGTATCCCATCTGGTACACACTATAGAGGAAGATCTCAACCGTCAGGTAGTCAAGATGACCCACCATGTGAGTGTCAGTCTCTTTCCCCCAAATGGCTTATTTGATGTGCTTTTGCACAAAGTAACCATTTTGGCAAGACTGGAGGTTTGCCATGGACTCAGGAATGTGGATTCCCCCTTATTAAGGTTAATTTGGCAGTTACCCTGGTGACGGTCTGCCTTTTCAATAAGTGAGACCAAAATGCTAAGGCCCTGACATGGCAAAACCCGAGGTGACCTGCTGTCTCCGTCCTGGAGGGTGCTGCGTCTCATCCTCACAGAAGTACATTTAAGTTCCTGACAGATGTGCCTCATCCTGATGGCACTGCTCTGTGGGTTTATAGATGGCCCTATCCATTGTAATGGTATTCCATACAGCATTTCTTTTGACTAAGAAAAGGTGAAAGAAGTATGTCAAAGGCTATGTGCCCAAGGAATTAGTAGTATTATCATGTACCTCATCTCCAGAAGCAATGAATGACCTGTTGAAGGGAGTTGGAAGACAAAATCCTTCACAATCGGGATATTATCCAGTATAATGCATGACCTACTTTAAATCAGCATGAATATTCTCACATATTTTTTAGGCTTTTCAAACATTTGGTTCCTGTTTCTCTCAGAACTAAAAGATTTAGCTTATTTGAGGCCACTCCTTCGGCTGATCTGAGCATTCTTCAGGAACCCTTATTCATGTAGACAGAAAAATCATGTATCTAAAGTACTTCAAGTGCCATATATTTGTCATAATCAATAATAATGGTTTATTAAAGGTTTTTAATAGTTTGACCAAAACAATGCTAACATTTCTCAGTACAGTTTTGCTATTGTTAGTGTCTATTTCTTTTTATGTTTCATTAAAGTGTATATAAGCAGTCATGAATATTATTTATTCAATTTAAATAGATCATTTTTTAATATGAATTGTCTTCTTAGACCCAATTTATACTTTTTGCCTTTAATTCAAATTTATCTATTTGTATTGCAACCTTCACTTTATTTTTGCTAATATTAGCTTGATATCTTTGTATCTTTATCATAGCAATTTTGGTTTTATTTTTGTTTTGAATTTATTTCATAGAAATGGAGTGTGGGTGAACTTTATTTTCTAACACGTCTGAGAGAAGTTTTTTTATTTCCCAGGGAAGGTGATTCAATTTACATATACTATAGTTTATTTATTTTTTTATTTCTGGCATTATTTCCTAACTAACTGCATGTACAGATTCACTTTCATTTCTTCCCCTCTGTTTCCTCATCTCTAAGTGACAATGGCTGGTCTGAGTTGATATAAGGATTAATGTAAAGGGGAAAAGCGTACACAGTGATTAGCTAACAGGCGCTCAATGAATGTAGTTAGAACTGCTGCCTCAGTTCAACCTCATGATAAACACTTGGAAAGAGGATGCTCTTAGCTAATGATGGGAGCAATTAGGAAATTGCTTCCTATGGATTAGACTTTACTATTTGTTTTATGAAAATGCATGAAGCTCCTCTTTGTATATGTCTGTTCTGATTCACCAGTTACTTGATGGGTCATCTGAAAAAGGAAGAAGGTCATAATTTATGTGCATAAGGTGACCTTGAAGGGGAACTGGAAAGGGACACTCATATATGAGCAACTGTTTGCTAGTCACATCAAGACAAACACAAAAGAATAAATGAGGAAAGTGATACACTGAGAGGGAGGAAGACTTACGCATGTTAGATATGTCAGGTCTGGCACCACTTCCAATACTGCTTAATATATTTTTCATTCAAACAACATTTATAGGACATTTACTTTCTTCTAGGCACAGAGATAGAATAGAGTTCCTGCCAGTAGGATGATTATAATCCAGGGAGTGAGACAAACAAATACACGAACAGTTGCAAATCAATGGGATATGTGCTTGGATAAATACGCACACAAGAAGCTTTGGTTGTACACAGGAGGGACTGCTTCAGGGGACAGGGCATCAGGGAAGGCTTCCTGGAGGCAATGATTCCTAAACCTTGAAGAATGAGCAGGAGTCAGTTAACCAAAGAAGTGGCTCAAAGAAATCCATTGAGTGGCACTGTTGGAAATATGAGAACACATTCTGGTGAGTGAATTGTATGAAACATGGATGGAATTAGCTGTTTAATTGTTAAGCTGAGTATCTGCCAGGTATAGTGCTCAATAATTATTTATTGAGTGAGTAAATGAGGGAAATTGTCAGGTGCCCTGCTATATATAGCACGGGTAAGTATTTTCTACTGCCTTTTCCTGGTCAGCCTATCATAAATCTGTTAAAAGAGAAGTGAGGTTAGCTTACCACAACTCATTTTTATGTAACCATAATGGATCTTGTGATTGCTGATTTGTTTTTCAGTGGTTAAAAGTTGCTCTTAAGTAAGGGTTAATAATAAAATTTGTTAATCTAGGGCCTGCAGAATCTACCTTTTTCAATATTGGAATTACATTTTCTCACATTTACATTTTCCAAAAGTCAGAATCTTCTACTGAAGATTTCATCAGTAGGTTCTCTCTGTAAACTGGTGTATTATCACATCTCCTTAGCCAACAGACTCCTTTGTATTGATCAGAATTAGGTCCAGAAAGGGAATACTTTTACAAAAAATGGAAATGTATGGATTTGAGAATATAATTAAACTCAGCTTTGAATTTTAGTTTTCCTACTTACTAGCTGTGTAACCTTGGGTAACAGCAGTAAATGTGATAACATCTGTGAAAGCAATGATTAATTTTCCATTTCTGTCCTCTCTGGATAGTCAGACAGTTTCGTTCATTTCCTTTTTCTCCCCCAGAAAAACTAAGAAAAATTTTAAGGGAAGTTATCTCCAGTGACCCCATTTCAATATGTAGTTTCATTTTTCCATATTCTACTTTAATTCTTCTCTGTATTCAGATCCCTTATTATATAATCCATTTTCACATTAGCTGTTCACTGCTTGTATTACTTTATGAAGTGTTTCAAAGAGGAGTATTGAAATCTGTTTGTTGGAAATTTTACAAAAGTTCAATAAATCTAGAAATCAATTTGGAAGTGAATTTAATTACTCTATATAGATTATGTAAAGGTCCAATAATAGTTTTATGTTCTACATGTATAGCTACATAGTACTCTTCATAAACCACAAGTAAATATTGTTGTACTCCTTTCGCAAATGGAGAAATTGAGGCTCAAAGGGATTCAGTAGTTTGTCCTAAATTGTATCTACAAAGTGACAGAGCTGGGATTTCAAAGCCAGGTCTTTTCTCATCATATCATGATAGCTTCTATTTTATGATATTCATTCTTTTCTTGTTTTATATCTTTACAAATTCATTCAAATTTAACATTAGCTTTATTCCTGAGGTTTCTGTGGCTGTTCTTGTGGCAGTTGCAAATGGCCCCTACACCCTATACCAGATTTAATCGCTGTTAATAATATGTCATAGTTGCTTCAGATCTTTTTTTCTATTAAAAAAGTGAAATGTTCTTGATACAGCTGAAGGCCATTTTTTCTTTTCCCTCCCTCCTGGGAACTGAAAACTAGCTAGTCTCCTGAAGTTCTCATGCATGTCTTATTTTACCACAAATGTGTATATCCATAAATATAGTATTCTAAATATGAATAATATAGTCATTTCCCCTTGTATGTTTTCATATTTAAAAGAATCAGACATTATTTCAAGATGAACCAATTCAAGATGAACCAATAGCAGATATATCACTTAACAAAAATGTGGGAGGAAAATCTACCAAAAGCATTATATTTAAAACACATGCTCTATTATCTGAATTGATTCAAAGAAAAAAAATTTTAAATCCCAGAATGAAAAGGAAAATGGTCAGTTAAAAAAAAAAACTATGTTACTTTATAATAACACAGGGCATTTCTCCTCTGTCTAATTAAACTTCCTGAGTCATGGAATTTAAATTATATTCAGAGGTGCTCTGTCAAAACATACTCTCCTGCTTCTCACATAATTGAAAACAACTGAATGTTTGCCCCTGGCCCACACCATCTGGGAAACATCCATATATATATATTTTTTTTTCCAAGTGTCTATACACATAAAAGCAAATATCTCTAGTCTCCCAGGTAGTTTTCAAATTTACCCTTATTCAATATTTTGTTGAATGTTAATTGTTGCTAAAATTATGTCATAGACATAGCAAAATAAAATCAAGGTGATGGGAAGCTTAGCTTGAGCTTGCCTACAATTCTTGTATGTTTACAGCCATGTGTTTATCCTGGCCTCAGGCCTATGCTAAGTGCAGGTATTTTGGGTTATTTCACTTGGGTTTAGGATTCTTCTGTGGAATGCAGCCTCTCAATTGAAGCCCTTGGGAGCCAGGAAAGATAAGGGTGGATGGAACTCAGGTGAGTTCAGCCTTGGAAGCTGAGACACCCCTAAGCTGTTGGCCTTCTCAAGCCGAGGGGATGATTCCCAAACCCCTGGGACTGTTTCCCCAAGATGGGTCTCAGTCCCGACTTCCCCTTCTCTTTAGCTTGCTGGTCCCTTCTTTTGAAGTGAATTACTACAGTTGCAGGATACAAAGAATCTTAAAATCGATAGGTCTGTCAATATTTTGATTCTTCATTAAAAACATCCATAGAATTCACACTAGAAATAACTATTCATATTCAAGCCATAAAGCACTGATTTTCAAATATCTCAGGTTTGGAATAATTTAGAGAAATCCTATAACTATTTTAGAATACTTAGGCAAATAGGAAAGTAAATCACTTGTTAAACTCTTAGTTAATCAATAGTTAAATTGGGATATGTCTAACAGATATCTTTGAAATTGCTTTCAGCAAAATATAAGGAATTCTTCCTGAAAAGATTGATTTTTTAAAAATGGCATTGAATAACAAAAGAATGATTGTTCAAAAAAATTCTCCCTGTAAAACTGGTAGGCTTTTTACAATATAAATAATATAAATTAATAATATAAACTTAAGCTTTGAAATTAAATATGAAAACAAAATATATCAGAAAAAGAATTCTTGATTTTCAAGCTCTATGTCATGAAAGAGAAACAAAGAGACATCATGAGAGAAAGAAATTTTAGACACAATTAAAAAAAACCCAAATTTTATAAAAATACTTATTTTTATACTGGTTATTTGTCCCTGAAGGAATGTTTGCATATTAGGGATAGGTGCCACCTACACAGACAGAATTCCAAGTCTCTCTACAAAAATCATGTCCTTCGTTGGTCCATGATTGTTCTAAGCACCCTCCTGAGCTCTATTTAAAAACTTCCTGCCTGAAAATATAATTTCAAACCTTTTTGGTGAATTAGACAACTGATGAGAAAACATTAGACTAAAAATACCTCAGATTGAACTGTTTATATTGTAAAACTTTTCCACTGTTATCCCATGCTGAATTCTTGCCTCCTTGTTTTTCAAATTTGCATCCCTCCCCCTGTTAGATTGATGGCCTCTTTTCTGCTACATCTACATCTTGTACAGACTTTAATTGAACCACTAATGACCATTGAATCATGCTAGATAACTGACACACTTATAAAATATACTGTGAGATCTTTGAGAATAATATTTCCTTTATCCTCAGAGTATTGCAAAGAACTTGTCATATGGTAGACTCGATGTAACATCTGTTTCATGAGTAAATAATGGGAAGGTGGAGAAAAGGCCTGGGGCCCCTCTGTGTGGCACTTCAGTTTAACTAATCATGGCTCTGGGAGCTTGAGAGGAATGATTACTTCAAAACCAGTGTTGAAAGGAACAGGGAGTTTTCAGGTTTGCAAGATGAAAACATTCTGGAGATTGGTTGCACAACAATGTGAATACACTTTACTACCAAACTGTATACTTAAAAGTGGATAAGAGATGATCTGTTCTGTGTTTTGTGTATTTCTCCATGATTAAAAAAAATACCCCACCAGATTTGAGAGAAAAGGAAGAGGACATATGAACCCAAGAAATCGTAATTTACCTGAAGATCACTTTAGTGGGGTAAAGTGGAGGTAATACCATGGCAACTGGCTATTTGAAGTTAATCTTTTTCTTTTTTGGTGCACAGAGTTTTGCAAATTGTATCTTGCTTGATTTTTGTAGCAATCCTATGAATGGAACATCTTTTTATCTCCCATATTTAAGATCAGGAGACTTAAGATGAAAAGAAGTGAGGTGATTTTTGTGTGTGAATTGAGCTGGGGATCCACTGAGCCAAGCCCCTGAGTTTGATGGTTTGCTGTCCTGTGTTAGTTAGCCCTGTGGCCTGGCATACAGTCTGACAACGACTGGTCCCAGCTACAGTGCTTTAGGCTTCCTGTAGAGAGCCACCCTGCACCCACTTGCCACTGGGGCTCTGAGGCCTGGTCCAAGGTGCTGCTTATAGGAGGTCATCCTGGAGCTCACAAGAGAGGAAGAGTTTTATCTCAGCTATGGCCACTACCCTCCATCAGGACCAGAATCCTCTGAAGCAATTAGTCTCCTTTTTGGTGGTAGACACATTGAAATCTGTGGTGAGGGTTCATTCTCCACTCCCGTTCCCTTGATGCATACAGTACATGGACAGTGGTGGGTCATGGGAACCTGCGTGCTTTGACTGTATAGGATCAATGTTTGTATCTACTTGTGCTCCTCTGCTGGGCCAGCCCTCAGGTTCAGCTGTTGTATGAGGATATTTGAGTGGGTAAATGTACTGGTGCACATTATAAATGCTATGATCCATGCCAGTCTTGGCTGAGACTACTGGATCAAAGTATTGCTGACGGCTCTCAGTCTCCTGTATTGCCCAAACATCATCCACACGGGCCTCTGCCTAGGCAGTGTTGGCCACTGTAACCCAGTTACCTTTAAACCAACTCATAGAAGTCTGTCTCTGAATGCACCCGACATCTAGTGTGGGGAGTGCAGCAGAGACCTCTAATCCTCCCTTCTGGCTGCACAGGTGGAAGCCACGTTTCCCAGCAACCTGGCAGCTGCACACGGCCATGTGACTGAAGGTTGGCTGGTAGGGTGTGAGGAGGACTAGTGTGTGCAACTTCTGGACCAGCTTTGTTTAAGAAAGTCACTTGCACTCAATTTCTTTTATGCCCTCTTCCCATGGACCTGTCTAGTGAGCTGGCTTCCACCATGCTAAGTTGGTGGGAGTATTTCTCAAAAGTTTTGATCTCAAGACCATTTCAAAGTCTTAAAAACAATAGAGGACCCCAACTAGGTTTTGTTTCTATGGATAAATTTACCCCTATTTAGGAAGTGGAATGAAGAAAATGTTATTAATTATTTATTAAATCACTTAATAACTGTAATGAACCTATTGCCTATTAACATAAATAGATATGTATGTTTTTATGAGAACTAGCTATATTTTACAATAAAATTTTAGTTATGTATTAATTTATATGAAATAATTATAATAGACCTAGTACATGTTAACATAACATTTTAATTAAAATAACTGTGTTTTCCAAGACAAAAATTCAGTGTAAGAAGGGAATTGTTTTACATTTTTGCAGATCTCCTAATGTCCGACTGAACAGAAGACAGCTGGATTCTCACAAATGCTTCTGCATTCAATGTGTTGTGAAATGTTCTTTTAGTTGAAGTAAATGAGGAAAATCTAGCCTCACACAGATAAGAAGCTGAGAAAGGGAGGGGTGTTTAGCAGCCATTTCAGAAAATTTTATTTTCCTTTGATACTACACCAAATGGCAAGTGGTAGTTTCTTTCTTTTTTTGAAATTTTATTTCAACAGAAAACCTTAATATTGTACTATACATAAATATGCTGGCTTGTCTCACTTTAAACTCATGGCCACAAACCTCAAGTGTGCCCTCTGGGCTGCCTAGCAGTCCTCTGTTTCCCCAGGCACTTCACTCTCCCTTTTTTTGGAGCTCTTGGTTCTCATTTCGCAGAGAAATTTGCAATCAGGACATGGCTTCCATAGCCTCGGGCTTCTTCCAAGTTTACCAGCTTGCCTCTGGTTGTCTTTATATACCCCACCTTTCTTTCTTTGAGAATGGATGAGCTGCCTAAAGCCAGCCCATTCACCTGTGCCCCGCCACCCACACTCACCCTTTACTCCAGCAATTATTCCTGGGCAAGTGGTGGTTTCTTAAGGGTTAGTAGCAGTGTGAAATTTGAAATTATATCAAAGAACTTTCACTCTCAGTTACATGAAAAATCTATTGCTTTATCTTGTGCTTTGAGTAGATCTTTTACCCATTCAGGATGTCACAATATTGTTCCCCTGAGTTACCTAGATCTTTTCAATGTTGCCATATTTTATTATACAACATTAGAACATCCCAACTGTTCATAGCAACACTAATCTCAGAAAAACAAGTTAAGTTGTCTCTAAGGACTGGAAAGCAATTGGTTTCATGATACAGGTGCAAATTTTTCAAAATTGTAATTTTTGCTTGAAATCTTACATTTTGTAGTTGGCCACAAAGACTGCCAGTTGTTTCTCTTGGAGTGATAGATAAACTTTTTTAACTTTCAAAAAGATATCTGACAGACATCCAAATCTGAATTAGAGTATTTCTCTTTTGAGCTATTCTTTCAAGTAAAAATTAGGCTCCATGGGGGGAGAAAAGGTAACTAGTTCAGCTTGGAATTCAAAATTGCACAAGCACTTTTCTTCGAGACAAATATGTTATCTTGGTATGATTAAACTCAATGCACACTGCCAGATTCATCACACAGATTAAAAAAGAATCAACGGTTAATGGAAGTAATACCTTCTAGACATCTTAAAGTGCAACTGGCTTTCCTTCTTGTGAATATGTCATAGTAAAGGATACAGTGACTCTTAGTCCACTAGTGTATTTTAGTGTCCCTGCCTTGACTTGTCCCAGTACTTTTCCTACCATTGCTTTTTGTTTCATCAGTCCAAATATTAGTGCAATGAAAAAGGCATAGTATCTTAGTATTATTATGAAAGTAGTTTTGCTGAAATACTGGGGAAAGTAAAGACCTTCATGTTCTTGGAAATTTCCCCAGTACCCCCATGGAGCTGTAACAAGATATTAAATGCAATGCTACTGCAAGGGCTACCCATAGAACAAAGACTTATGACCTACTCTTCTGAGCATTCTTTATTCCTGGATGACACAAATTATCAGGAATGGGAAAGTGAGCTCCTTATGAAACCTTTACTCAGGACATGGGAGGATGAGGTAGGAGCAGCAAGAGGTATGGACTGGTGGTTTGCCAAGGTCCCTGCAGCCACAGGCTCTTTGGGAAGAGAAATGGACCTGTTGTTTCAATGCTTCTGAAAACCTGGATAGCAGGGATGTCAGAGGTTACTTTGCCTGGGAACTCTTCCACCAAAAACTTCCATGAAAACTTCCACTGAAAAGATGTAGCTTCTACATCCCCATTTGGAGATTGCAGACCCATCCCTCTATCTGCTAATCCTCCATAGCAGCTGTTCCTCCATCCTGCCTCCGCTCAAGGTATCAGAGGGGCCTAATGTTGGGTGGGCTTCTCATACCCTTCAGGTCGTCCTAGAGCTTCTCCTAGCAGGGTCCCTACCAGGCTTCTGGTGGTCTCACTTGTAGAACAGCACTCTTAGGATAGTAAGCGAAGTTTATTTCAAAGTAAAGGACATACTAGAAACTGGGAGAGGCTGTGTCTCCTCCCCTTTGGGGGAGCGGGAATTCTGATGGCATCTTGGGAATTCTGTGTGTGGTGAGGATCTATTTGTGCTGTAATTCCAATGGCATTTTGGCTTTCCCTGTTGCTGGTTCAGGATTCACCTTCCTTGGGTCTGCTAAGCTAGTTACCATTCATCTTTCTGCATTTTTAGCTTCCAAAAATTTGTTGTCCTTATTTTACTCTGACTCAGCTCTGGAGTGCTGACAAAAGACCTCTTTTTCTGGCATCATGATGCCCTATTGGTCATGGTCCATACCCTGACACATTTGTCATACTTCATCTCTAAATGAGGTCCCGGTGCTACTTTACATCGTCATGATGTTTGTCCATTTCACAAAGGCGCCTGAGCCAGGGAGTAAATGGGGGCTGCTCTGCTCACCAGCTGTGTTCCCACAGGGCTGGGTCTGTCCAGAATGGGCATCTTTTTCTCTTGTCTCTGCAGAAGGCATACCTTTCTCTACCTCATACAAAATGCTTCTGTAGAGGCTAGCAGGGGCCCTATCACGACCTGTCTGGGCCCATCCTGAGTCCTTTGGATAATGTTTATTCCTTCACGACCGGCCCATTTATGTCCTACTTAAAGGGCTATCTCTAAGAACTTCCAGATGCAAATCCAGTTGTCTATGTTCTTCTTGTCCAAAGGGACAGGGCCCTGGAGCAGTGGGCCAAAGGCCATACTTCCTCCCTGCTGGACAGCTGGCCCATCCTCCTGCGAGCAGAGTTCTCCTATTGACCTATCTCCTACCCACATTTAACACATACCCTCTTACTCAGCAAAAAGAGAACATTTGTTTTTTTGTGAATATAGGAAGGAGTGTCTGATGAGCCAGGGACTGAGACACAGTTGGCAAGCACCAGACACTCCCAGGGAGACCACGTGAGGGAGCACGCAAACGTGGTTTGCTCTCATCACAACCGGGTGACGCAGGCTGTGACAGATCAGACGCAGTCCTGGCAGTGACTGCTCCCACTAGGCCCTGCTAGCAGTGCCAGTTCCTGTTGGGTACCTCTTTGTCCAGAATTGTGGCATGCAAGCAGATTCTGATACTGGTATTTCTTTCCTCTACCCTGTCCCTTCACATCAAGGGGTCCCCTTAGCTTTCTGCACTTGCTGGTCCTGAAGTGCCTCCATGTCCCTGGTCTCCTTTCATCAGGGCCTGTGTGACAAGATCCTTTATTAAAATGTCTCTTAACAATTCACCTGGGAGTATAATCAGTATCCTGCCCCTGGCTGGTACTCACATCATCATATAATCACACAACCTGGGGACAAAGAGAACATCCTATCAGCTTGGAGGTAGAGGTGGGCAGAGAATAATTTTGGATTTCTCAACAGCAACACAGGAAGCTAGAAATCCATGGGGGCACGTTCTGACGAATTCTGAATAAAAGTTATTTTCAACTCAAAATTCTATTCCCAGTCAGAATATTGGTTAAATATGAAATAGACTGAAGCTATTTTCAGACATTCAGGGCCTCTAGGAATTTACCATTCAAACAAGTTACTAGAGGAGATGCTCCACTGCAATGAGAGAGTAAATACATAAAAAGGAAGACACAGGACCATGGGAGGCAGAGTGGGTGGGGATCCTGAAGGTGAGATCCCGGGATGGCAGTTGGGGAGCAGACACAGTGAGCAACTGAACCAGTAAAAGTTGGTCGGCTATCTCCAGGTGACACGGCTCCAAAAGAGGCAATTAACAGGATACTGAAAAGAGATTTAGAGGATGGAAAAGAATTTGAAACAGCTTGAGTGATAAATACATAGAAAACAAAGCAAAAAAAAAATCCAGGATTAATACCATAGGAAGCCAAAGTTGAGTAAGAATGAAACAAGTAACTAGAGCATACTTCCTGGCTCAAGTTGAGATAATGTAAGCACTGAGTATTGATCAAACTAAAATTAATATGAAAACATGTCACGAGTACGAGGGGATAGGATGTGGGTATATGTGTGTACCCGGCTATGTGGGTGAGTGTTCATGTTTGTGTGTGGATATATGTGTGTGTGTGTGTGTGTGTGTGTGTGTGTGCGTGTACATGCAGTGGTGGCAGTGGCGATGGTGGACGCTGGGGGAAGATGCACTATAGTCCCTGCAGAGGAGCCAGCCAGCCGCCAAGTAACATCTAAAATTGAGAAATCAAGAAATACTGCTGTAAGCATGCCATTGAGCTGTATGGAAGTAAATAATTAAAGAATCAGCTGAAAAGACTCAAGGTGGTTGTTTATGAGTAGTAGGAAATTAGAGAGAACTGTGGAACAAAGGATTGCTGTTTTTGTTTCTTTGTTTTGTGATTTGTTTTTCTTTTTCTAACAAACCTTATACATTTTAAGTTATATGTAGCCGTAATTTTTAAAAATGCATAACCTAAATTTAAAGTACATTAAGATAAAATGTTTATGGAGAGTATGTTAGCATAATGGAAAGAATTTTTATTTTATGTTACAAGACAACAGCAGGGTACAAACTGTGTTTCTGGTGTAAGTTGACCCATTAAAAAAAACCAAACCTAAATATGGGGAAAAAGATGCAAGAGTGATGGAATTCATGTGATTATTTTTTTCTTTTCTCTAATTTGCCTCATTAATAAATAATCTTTCACAGGACAAAACCATCAACAAGTGGACCTGAAACAAGAGAGCTGGGCAGAAAACACTTCCCCTGCTACCCTGGGCTGGCTCAAGGGCTCTTCCCAGACGGCAGACTCACACCCACACAGCTCTGCTCTATGCGCTGAAAGTGAAAATACCATTTCCTTCCTGAGCATGGCCAGAGCTCTCTGTGTTCTAATCACTCCTCACCCCTTGACCTCCCTTAAACTTGACTGTTACATTTTGTTCCCCAAATGATGTGCCCAAGTCTTAACCCCAGGTCTGTTGAATGTGACTTTATTTGAAAGTGGGGACTTTGCATACAGTATTAAGTTAAGGATCTCAAGATGAGGTTATCCTGGTTTCAGGGTGTGTCCTAGGTCCGATGACTGTTGTTCTTCTGTTGAGACGCACAGACACACAAGAGACACCAGGAAGAAGTCTGCCTGAAAACAGAGGCAGGGAATGGAGTTCTCTCAGCCATAAGCTGAGGATGCCAGAAGCTGGAAGAGGCAAGGAAGGATTCTCCCCTAGAATTTTTAGAGGGATCATCGCCCTGCCAACACCTTGGTTTTGGATTTTGGGGCTTCAGATCTGTGAGAGAATACATTTCTGCTGTTTTAAAGCCTCAAAATCTGTATTGATTTGTTCTGGTAGCCCTAGGAAAACTAGTACAGCAGGCTAATGCTGGTGCAGGAGAAGCAAGCCTGGAGCCCCACGTGTGCTTTTCAGGCCGTCTTCTCATTAAACAAACATCGACTGAGCACCTGCTACTTGTTAGGCCCCGTGCTGGGCCTCGGGGCTAGAGATGAGAATGTGCAGGGAGAGGCAGCTTGACAAGGCACCATGGGCTGTGTGAAAGCAGTTGGGCTTTATCTCATGAACCAGAATGGGCCCCTAAAGGGTCATAAAGATGAGTTCTGTGCTTTCAAAAGAGAATTTGGGAGCATGGGATAGTAGTGAGAATGGACTATAATGGAGACTGAAGAAATGTCAGTTAGAAGTGGGGTTTTCAAACGGGAAGGAAGCATTGGCCTCTTCACCCAGGGGACTTGAGCAGGAGAAGCCTGTGATGTTTGAAACAAAAAGTCCAACATATCTGTGTTTTCATAATGTAAATAACAAGAAAGCTAAGCATGTGGAAATCTTGGCTGGTGGAATCATGCAGATGAGAGCATGACAAAATGTAGGGTGATGGAGTTTAAAAGGCTAATAATAGCATGCTCAATATTTTCTGAGTATTTTACTATGTACTACACCAATTTACTTTTTAGTTATTATTTTCACTAAATCCTCTAAGAGCCCAGTGAGTAAAGTACTGTTATTATCTCTACTTTAATCATGAAAGTTTGAAACTTAGATTCCCGGGGAGCCACACGATTTGTAAGTGGCAGAGTTGGGACTCTAACTTAAGCATCTGTGCTCTTTAACCATTGCACAGTATTCCATTCCCTCTGAAAGGTTTAGTTAGGTAGATAATAGAATGGGCCATAAATGGTAAGAGTTTGAATGAAGATAGTGGCAATCAGCATGGGTGCAAATTGAAGAAACAATCAGAACAACAGGTACGTATGTAGCCTAGTCCCAAAGTCCTATCTGTAGGAGTTTTGAAGAATCAACTAAATAAGATCTGCTTAAAGCAGTTCACTGTATCTTGAGGTACAACAGACAAGGGCCAAATCCCATCTGAGCCGCAGAGTGGATGTAATTCCACAGAACTCTCAGTGAATTCTGTGCCAAGATGATCAAGAACTCAAGTAACCCCATGCTAGCTTCTCTCCTAGATGGTTAGACTTCTATGGAAACTGTAAATAGATTAACATATTTTATACAATACCATGTGCATCATCAGTGCCCTTAATTGCAAAATAAGCCTGATTTTTTTTCCCATTTAACTTCACCTTGGGAAATCCCTGGCCCATATTTTATGCCACACATAATAATTACCTGTATTGGTTTGCTAGGGCTTTGTAACAAAGTACTACAGACTAGTTAGGCCTAAATGGACTATTTTCTCACAGTTCTGGAGGCTGGAAGGCCAATCAAGGTGCCCACAGGTTTGGTTTCTCCTGAGGCCTCTCTTCTTGGCTTGCAGATGGCTGCCTTCCTATTGCATCCCTCGGTGCGCATGTGTGCCCAAAGCCCCTCTTTCTGTAAGGACACCCCTCATCCTGGATTATGGCCCACCCTAAAGACCGAATTTTATCTTTATTACTTCTTTCAAGACACTATCTCTAAATATAATTACATTCTGAGGTCCTGGGGGTTAAGACCTGGGGCAGGGAGTCGGCAGACAGTTCAGCCCACAGCATGGCCCAAGGTCACGCAGCTCAGAGCCGTATCCACACCGTAGAAGCCATTCCCTGAGATGATGGGATCCAGCCACTCAGGCCATTTGTACAGTCAGAACAGAGCCAAAAGTGACTTCACCACGGGACACTTAGGGAAGCTACCGCCCTCTTCTTTATTATGTGGCCTGTTTCCCGGGGCTAAGGAGAACTTTCAGTCATTCTTTGGCTCTACTGCTGGCCATGGGGAAATCTGCATCTGATATTTGAAAGGGATGAGAACATGGGTGGGTGGAGGTTGAAACTGTTTGTTTAGATACAAGTACATGGAGAGGCTGAGTGAGGCGATGTGACCTCAGAGGGAGTGTTGGAACCGTCAGGGAACTTTGAAGGTCAGTCCTGCGGGGCCTCTAGAACTATGCCCCCTCTTCCCTAGTGCGGTTCTCTCTGTAAAAGATCACTACACATTTGTCAGTTTGACATCACAGAGGAAAGGTTTACTCTAAGTCTTGTTTTTTCTTATATCTGACTCAAAGTCCATTTACTAGAGGAGAATATTGTGGAGGTATCTGTATATTCCTAATAAAGGGAGGTTTTTTTTTTCCCTACATTCTGTTTGATTAAAACATCTATTTCCAACCAATTAGCTTTCTAACAAAGCAAAACCACTATAATAACCTTCTGTTGTTCAGAGATCTTTCCTTCCCTCCCCAAGGAAGGATTCTTCTGATGTCTGCTTCAGTGAATGGCTGCCTTTTTTTTTTTGCCTCACTTCTGGCTTCGTGCTAAGGAGTTTCAAATCTGAGACTACCACCTCGAATATTCTCCTGAGCTTCAGGAGTCTTTCATGGATTTTCCTGAGGTCTTTGCTATTTGACTGCTCTCCAGGCCTGGAACAGTATATGCAAAACTGACCTTGTTAGTGTCCCTCAGTAATCTGCCCTCTACATGCCGTCATGGTTCATGAAACTTCATTACCCTGTCCCACAAAGAACTTAGAGTTACACATCCAGACCCCAAATCCTAACTCTAATGTCTCAAATAAACTTCCTGGCTGTGCTTATCTTTTCATTCACTTGAATTTAGATCCCAGTCATCTTTCACCAAGCCTATTGCACCTGCTTCCCTGGTGTCTTGGTGATTTCTGGCTCACCTCCCTGTCTTTTCATTGGCACCCTAAGGCTATACGATAAATGTCAATTATCTTAGCCACGATTCCAGACCCCCATCCTGGGCCTGGAGATTTACCAGCATCCTATCCTGAAACACATCCTTTGCTATAACTATTTACAAAAACTTGTCACTTTAACATAACCTAATGTTCCTTGCCTTGAGGTCATCTGTCTGCAGTTTGTCTTTCTGGCAAACTAACTCTTGTTTCTCAGAAGCACCACACCCTTGGGACACCTTCTTTAGTCCCCGCAGCCAGGACTTGGTGCTCTTGTCTGTGGCCCATGGCATATTGTGCACCTCCTTCCTTTTACTTGTCAACTGAACTGGCCCAGTTTCCTTGTCTGTGTTATACGTCAGAGTTTCATTTCCTTATACTCAGGGACAGTTGTATTCACCTTTGTGCCTCCAGCATCCAGTCAGTGCATATGACAGAGTAGTCTCCTTAAGTGTATTGAATGAACTAGTGTGAGACTGCTTTGAAAAGTTTTAAATTTGGTAGAAGTGTAGAGAATTTGTTCTTACAAACTTTATTCCTTAAATCTTTATAATGAGCTGTTGTTTTATTGTAAGAAGAGTGATGAAATCAGGAGCTTCAAGTTCCATTCTATGTCTATCGCTAGTAGTTAATTTCCTCAGCTGATCACTGGGGACAGCAATACTATTTAAGCCAGTTGTTAGGAGCATCGACTGTAAGAATGTGGGTAAAATTTGCTTCTAAAGTATAAATACTGTTCTATTAAGACAGGAGTTAATATCAGCTATGCTCACGTTTTTCTAAAACTGAAATCTTTCAAGTCTTTCTAAGACTAAAAAAGATGTATTTGTATGTGCATGTATGTAGATAAACTATATGATATTTTTGTACTTTGTCTTGCTTGACTATATAGAATAGATCTCCACCTTGAGAATGTTCCCTTGAGAGTGAGACAGTGACTTTCCCATTTTTGAGGGAGAGCAATACTTTTTTTTTTAATTAGAAAAGAGGAAATTTATTTAACTCAAATACAGATTGACTGAAGAGGTGGAAAGCATAGGAACATTCCTGGGCATGTGTCTAGAGCATGTTATTTTTAGGTCAAAACATTGGCACCAACATTCAACCCAGGCTAGGCATGTGGATGTTTCATTAAGAATATCATTTGCTCAAAAATATAAATTTGTTTACATCCATTGATTAGACCAGAATAACTTGCTCATTTTAATGTATTTACACATCATGATGAAACTATAATAATTAAAGTTCAACATGTGCCTAGAGATGATCTAATGAAATTTTAATGACCAGAAGAGTTCCCAATAATTATCTTTCTGCTTGAGGAGCTTAGCTCATCAGAAATAAGGCATTCGAAAATCAAAATGGTCTAGAGTCTTAGAAAAATGACCACAGTTCTTAATGATTCTAAAAATATTGTGGAAAATAATGTAACCATGAGAGTGAGATGATAGTTTTGTTACGGGTCAGACCAGCTTCTGAGAACGGCAAATTCTGTTTAATAATGTAGATTTGCTTCTGCAATGAAACCATGAGCTGTCCCTGAATGGTGTATGGGAGCAGCAGACAAAGACGGTCAATGGAAAGGAGGATTACACCGACCTTCCTAAAGATGGCTTGGGCAAGACTTCTGAAGAAAGGAGGAGAGAAGAGAAAACCAGAGGGCAATGGACAGTGAAATAAATACCCTTCATTCTAAAACCTGTTTTGTTTTTCCCTAAAAGAATGGTTCTTACATCTTTTGGTCTCGAGATCCTTTTTAATTCTTAAAAATTATCAAGACCTCTAAAGAGCTTCTGGTTATGTGAGAGCAATACTTTTTTTTATAAGATTAGGTCTCAGTGATCTGCTCCATCATATATCAATGCAATTAAATCTAGAATTACCTATCAAAATTCAACCTGTTTTCAAAAATCGCAAGGAACAAACTGAATACTATTTGGGTAGAGAGTTGTTCCAAGCCAGAAAAATCAGTGGGTGAATCACCTTGACACTCATTTTTATTTTCCCTGAAAGAACTAATTGGTTTGAGCAAAACCTTTTGGTATTTGGAGAGCAGATGGGAGTTAGCACTGATTTTAGATCTAGGAATGAAGAACAGCTCCTCTACACATACCCCTGGGCATTTTCTGTTTTTGTACTAGATATACAGAAAGTACTCAATAAGTAGTGTGATCATACTTCTCATTTTGTTCAGCACAGTCCTGGTATGACCTTTGGTCTTGGTGGAATTAATAAAGCACCTCTTTCATTCTCTTGCCTATCCCTGTTTAGATAATAAATTGTATGTGCCTCCCAACCCCAGTACATAGTGAATGAATCAATGAATTCCTAGCTTCATCCAACAAGAGGAAAACAAAGATAAACATTTCACCTGTAGCATTCTGCATATTATCCAACAGTGTTTTACTTGGAAGCATAATTTAGACATAGAAATAAAGATTCACATTCCCTTATGGATGAAGTAAAAAGATTCATCTTCTCTCCCCAGTTCTCTTCTCCTTTTTCTAGACTTTCTCTTTTTTCTTCTTTAAAACAATTAACATGGTGATCAGGCCTGACAGCAACTGGGGCCATGGAGGTTCAGCACTGGGAGAAGCTGTTGTAATAGAAACAGATGCCCTGACTCACCAGATTGCAGTGTCCTTTTTCTTACTATGTGTGATTTTAACTTTAATCTGGCCATGAGATTTAAAACATTTGTCTGTAGAATTAACATTGACTTCATTTGATCAATATTTGAGTTGCCTTTATCTGAGTTCCGAGAAAGTGGGATTTGAGATTATGATAGTTACGGGTTTATTCTGTTTGTCCTTTGGCCTGTCCATTTCAGAACACCTGGAGGAAAACAAGTCCTATAATGTGTATAAAACAATTACCTGTGGACCCTTCAGGAGACTGGCTGGGAATAAAAGCACACTTTATAGAAGTTCTTTGAGCAGGAGCTCTAGGACTCCTTTGTCGGGAGCTCTAGGCGGGCAGAGGAAGGCTGTTGAAATCTCTCCTCTGGACAGAAAGTGTGGCACAAGCAGTCCAATTAGCATTAGCAGAGGCTATCAGACTAGGGGGCTTGCAAACAGCCGTCTAAAGCTGTATATTTACTTAACACCCTTGAGCAGGGACAAAGGAAAGTTTATGGGATAGGCTCTTGCTAAGAGAACAAATGCCTAAGGGAATGGAGGAAGCTAATTAAGGAGGAAAACCAGAAACCTGCTGGGATTTCATTTCCTTGAGTGCTCCAGACAGTCACAGGCTGGTTTACTGGGCTCTGCTGATGTGGTCTTGTGGTCCTACTCTGGGTGCAAATCCCCACCAAATGTCAGCCCCTGGCATTTGAGAATACCCACTGGGACAGCTAATGTACTGGGGCCTCCACCCTGAAACCTGGGACTGCAGAAAATACAGATAGGGCATGGGCGGGGCCATAGGATCTCATGTCTATGCGGAATCTAAAGTCAACTCACAAAAGCAGAGACTATAATGGTGGTAGCCAGGGACTCAGTGTAGGGCAAATGAGCTGTTGGTCAAAGAGTACAAACTTTCAGTTACAAAAGGAAAAAG
Source organism: Manis pentadactyla (assembly GCF_030020395.1). Taxonomy (NCBI): domain Eukaryota; kingdom Metazoa; phylum Chordata; class Mammalia; order Pholidota; family Manidae; genus Manis; species Manis pentadactyla. Next base: position 199,899,298 of record NC_080021.1, on the reverse strand, counting down.
TTCTGGGGATCTAATGTACAACATGGTGATAATAGTTAAGGACACTGTATTATTATGTGCATTACATACAGTGTTATATATACTACCATATTCTACATATGTAATAATATTGTATTATACTTGAAAGGTGCTAAGACAGTAAATCTTAAGTGTTGTCACCACACACACAAAAAGGTAACTGAGGTAATGGCTGTGTTAATTAGCTTGATCATGGTGATCATTTTACAACAAAGGTACGAATATCAAGTCACAGAGGCAGCGCTGGGGCAAAGTCTGTACAGCCAGGTCTGCAGACGGGCACACTGGCTCAGCGTGGGGGCAGGTGTGAATTCAAGCTGGTAGGACAGGGACTCACACTCTTAATGGAGACCTCCAGGGGGTAAACTGACCACTAGCTCTGCCTGGATCATCATTAAGAATGTTACTTCATAAATGAAGACATCAACCAGGCTCCTGGGAACAGGGAAGTCTCTTGAGCAACTGAATGAAGAATAGCCAGTATGTTCCCCATTTATAGTTTGGAACCTGCCTTTTAAGAGAAAGAGCTTTAGAGTCTCTCCTCTGAGGTGGTTTCAGGTGGTTCAGGTCTCATTTTAGGATGGCTGACCCTGCAAACGGCTTGTAGTTGCTTACTTTGATGGTGTGGCCAAGTGAATATTTGTGGTGACTGATTCCCAAGGAAGGGACATGTATAGAGTTGCCTCCTGGGCCAGAGCTGCAGATCCAGACCCAGCTTCTGTAGGTGCTTTGTAACTTTCTAGACCTTTTTCCATCAGTAAAGTGGAACTAGTAACGATTTGGGATTAAATGAGATCTAAACCTGCGTCTTTACAGTGAGCCTTCACTGAGTGAGACCAAACGGCTCATGAATGGATTTGTTAGGGGAGAAAGAACCGCCGCTGCCCCTTGCTGGTGCTGGAGACGCGGGGGTCTGGGCTTCCCCCTGCTGCTCACTCCCGCCTTCTCAGGCAGTTATGGTCTGGTCAATCATTGACAGGCTGTGGCTTTGTCGGACAATGTTCCTGCCTGCGAGCTCTTGTATAACAGACACGAATCTCATTAAGGCTCCTAGGACGGTTATGACCCTGAGGTGGGAAGGTATAGTAGGTCTTCTGATGTACAAGTTACACAAAGTCCATCCACCACCATGGTAAAAATCATCTCTAACATTGTTTTGAATGTTACTATGTGACAGAGACTATCCTAATGTTTTAAATGGATTTCTTATTTAATCCAATAATGACCCTATGAACTGTCAATATTAAATGCATATCCTTCATTAAGAAAATCAGATATGCAGAAGTTGTCAGGGGCTTCTTTTAAACTGCAAGCCCCTTTCCCCCTGCTTCAGTGACCACCCTCCCCCTCCAGCTTTACAGAGGTATAACTGATAAATAGAAATTGTATATATATTTAAAGTGTACAAGGTGAAGACTTGATTTACATATACATAGTGAAAAGATTGCCATAACCAAGCTCATTAACACAGATATCTATCACCTCACATGGCTAACTTGGTGTGTGTGTGCATGTGGTGAAAAACACTTAAGTTTTACACTTAGCAACTTTCAAGTACATAATACAGTATTATTAACTATCATCACCATGCTATACATGAGATCCCAGAACTTATTTATCTTATAACTAGATATTTATACCCTGTGACCAACATCTCATTTTCCCCAACCACCAGTTCTTGGCAACCACCATTCTCGTGTCTCCTTCTGTGTGTTGACTTGTTTAGATTCTACATATAAGTGAGATCATACAGTATTTGTCTTTCTGTACCTGGCTTATTTCACTTAGTATAATGTCCTCCAGGTTCATCCATGTTGTTGCAAATGGCAGGATTTCCTTTTGTTTATATGGCAAGGTGACATTCCATTGTGTGTGTGTGTGTGTGTGTGTGTGTGTGTGTGTGTGTTTGTATATGTATACACCACACTGTCTTTGCATTTATTAACTGATGGGCACATAGGTTGTTTCTATATCCTGGTCATTGTAAACAATGTTGCGGAGAACACGGGAGTACACATAATTTCCTGAGGTACTGGCTTTTTCCCTTTGGATATATACTCTGAAGTGGGGTAGTTCTGTTTTTCGATTATTTGAGGAAACCCTGTAGTATTTTCCATAATCGCAGTTCCAGTTTACATTCCCACTAACAGTGTACCAGGCTCCCCTTTTCTCCACATCCTCACCAACACATCCTTTTCTCTTGTCTTTTTGGTAATAGCCGCTCTAGCAGGTGTGAGGCGATATCTCATTGTGGCTTTGACTTGCAGTTTCCTGATGATTAGTGATGTCATGTAATGACTCAAAATATCATTTGATTTATAAAACTTACAGGTATAATCGTTCACATACTTTTCTGAAAGGCAAGGTACACTTACAGATTCGGAGTTTTGAATAGTGTTCTTTCCAGATGAGTTCTTCTGTTTCTTCTAATTCTTAATCTAGTGGGTCAGAAAGGGAAAGGGAAAACTCGTTGCCTGGAGAAGTAGCAATGAAAGCCCAAACTTTAGATCTCCTTCTCGCAGGGCCTCCAGGGTGTCAGGCACGCTGCTGCTCCTTGGACAACTTGGAGCCCATCAAACAGGAAATAGCCCGTCCAGACAGAGCTTGATCTTCACTGCTCATTCCTGAGAATTGTGCCATCGAGTCTCATCTGCCTCTCAGCGACCTGTGGGGCTCCATCTTTTGTTTTGCCTACATCACTTCTTTCTACTTCCACACCCTGTGCTCTGAGCCCTTACCATGCTCTCCTTTCCTCCCTTTCCCCATCAAAGTCAGCTCTCAGATTCTCCTGTCACACTGAAGTGTGATTTTCAAAATGTGAAAGAAGGACCATGCACATCGGAATCTCAGATGGGGCCTGTGAAAATGTAGATTCTGGGTCCCCTCCCAGATTTGCCAAAGGAAACTCTAAGGTGAGATGCTGGCAATCTGCATGTCTAGTAAGTAATTCAATTTTGTCTTTGCACATTAATGTTTGATAACCAATGTAGAAAAATACACCAAAGTATTATCTCTCCCAGGGAACCTAAAGTTTGAACAGAAATGGTTACTTTATACCAAAGGCTGCTAAATTACACAAAGAAAAATATCTTTGTTTGCAGTGGCTCTCAGCCCTGAGTTTCTATTAAAATCTTCTTGAGAGCTTTAAAAAAATTTTTTTAAAGCATGCCTGGACCACACTCTGTCGGAGTCTCTGGAGGGAGGACTTGGGCATCAGTACTTTTTACATGCTTTCCGGACAATTCTAATGTATAGCTAGGGTGAGAATTACTGATCTGCAGAATAGAAGGAGGATGAGAAAAGTGGAGCAATGCTTCTCAAGCTGTATATGCATGTGAGTCACCTGGGGATTTTAATGAAGTGGAGATTCTGATTCTGTGCATCAGGATGTTGCCTGAGATTTGCATTTCTAACAGGCTCCCAGGTCCTCTGAACGCACTGTGAATAATGAAGCAGTAGGGGCCTTGTTCTCAAACTCTGCTGAGGCAGAATCAGCAGGGGAGTTTTCCAGTAAGTCGATGCCCAGGCTGCCCGCTGGACTATTATAAATCAATTAAGTCAGGATTTCTGGGAATGGCTTGAGTAGTTGTTTAAGCTACCCGGGTGACTCCAGTGTGCATCAAGAGCTGGAACCAGTGCAGGAGAAGGTTAGTAAATTCACCTAAATCCCAAAGAAGAGAGGAGGTTTTATCCACACTGACCCCCCAAAGGGCAGAAGAGGTTGACTCCTTTACTAATAATGTCAACATCTAGCATCACTGAATTTTTAAATCTTACTTTGTTTCACTTGGTTAATGGGAATATTATTCTCCCTGGAGACTCCCACACTCCCTTGCACACACCTCCTTGTGCCGCCTCATGGTGGGTCCGCATATGCTTCTGCATCTTCCTGGTCCTGAGCATGACTGGGGAAGCTTCATGCTCAGTTATTCTGTCATACCATTTTACTCTGCTCAGACATGGGCTGCGCTGACTTTCTAAATGACACACGGAGTCCAAACATTTAAACATGTGAGGTCTTAGGAATCTTTTGAAACCAAATAATCTGGTGCTCATGCAAACAAGCAGCTTAATGACATCGCCTAGGAAAGCTGTCTAGAAGGACTTCCCGCAGCTCTCAAATGGCTCCTGGTTGTCACTTGCTGGGAGCATCCCAGCTGGCTGCCAGGGCATCAGGTGAAGACATATAAGAGCTGCTGGACAGAGAATTTAGAATTTTGCTACATGTTTAACTCCACAGGGGCAGATATTTCATTTTTTCTCTAGTAGAGATCAAATAGAGAATTTTGATTTGCAAACAAGTCCTAAAAACAATTCATATACCAGCACTACTTGGTTCGATCTTCATCTTTTCCTAGTGTGCACTAAGAAGAGTCTTATCTAAGTTCTTTCCATGAACCCTGTTGATTTTGACCCGGGATTAATCCAGTGTATGAGGTAAGCAGGCCAGCCTTCCCTAGTGTTTTTGTGTCTCCTGTAGGATATGACACACAAGCTTTCTGCCTTCCTTGCCTGGCTGAGTCCTCTGGGTTCTATCTTGGGATAAATATCTCAGCACTGTATTCACATTTAAGTTTGAGAGTTGTTTCATGCCTTCCTTTAATAAGTGTTGGATTTGGAAAGCAACTTATCTACTTCTAGATCTTCTTGATCCTCTCATTTTTCAAGTTCTGTTAGACGCCAACTAAGGTAGTCTTTACTCCAGAACTAAGCACTATTTCTAAAGTATAGCCTTCCGCAGATTCTAATGAATGCTGAATGCCCAGTGAGGTTTCCCGCTTTGGTTGGTCAGACTGAAATGTTTAGCCCTGTGAGAGTTCTGTTAGTTGTTTAACATCTTTCCCTGGTAGTTGCTCTTGTACAGTTTTATCCTGTAAATATGCAGATTATGATTTGTTCAAGCATTCAGGGCCATCCCTGTGGAGACTTATGGAGCAATTTATCCATGCACCTCATTCCTTTTTGGTGCTCCATACAAATTCGAGCCACTTTGGCCTCCCTGAACTCTGGTCTCTGTCTTCTGCTCTTTAAGACAGCTGTGCTCTGCTGGGATTCCTCCTCCTTGTCAGTGTCTGGTAAATGCCTCCATGAAGAAAGCTGGGGTAATCCTTGGGTTCAACTCATTTGTTTCCCTTCTTTCAGAGGTCACAGCTCTGGGTTACCAATTGTATGGTGTCTAGAAATAGTTTTTCTACCTACTTTGTCCAGTTTTATAGCAGGAAGGCTTGTCTGGTACCAGTTACTTCATCATATGGTCAGAGTGGAAACAGTTTTTATTTTTTTTTAAGTATTATCTCATAAGAGCTAAAAATCTTAGTTCCCCAAGCTCTAGTTTATCTGCAGACCTCCAATGCCCTTCATGGTCAGAGTAGGGTAATAAATTTGCTTATTTCCAAACCAACCTCCTTGGTTATCAAATTACGCTCATTGTAAATCAGTCACTATGCAGGATGGATTATAGTCCTTGCTTTGCTCATTCCAGTCAAGACTCACTCTTGACACTGAAGATGGAGTCAAGTGATCTAATGTATGTGAACTTTATGGGGGAGGGAGTGAAAATTATGGATAATGTTAGGAGGGGGCATGGATTCTGGGGCGGGTAACTAACAAATATTCACTACACCCATTTGTAAATGGTAAGTGGAAGGACAGAGACATTAGGTGACCTGACCCACATCTCAGGTACAGTAAGTGACCGAATGAATTAGAACTTAAACCCTGATTCGTTTGACTCCAAACAAATGATGGTGACAGAGAAATATACTTAAATAGACTACATAAATTACAAAACACTTCTCATTTTAATTCTTCCATCAATCAAATGGGTTAAGCAAGGCAGATATTGACCCCACTTTACAGATGGGAAGCTGTGTCTCAGAGAAATAATATAACTGATTAAAGAATACATGGCTTGTGCAGCACTGGGATTACAACCCAAACCCACATGCTCTTTCCACAGAACACCATCATTCCAATATTCTATTAGTTGTTCAGCCCATTTTTTGTTTTTCCCCTTTCTCTTACCTGTTAAAGAGAATAGATTCCAGAACTTCATGGTGAACCATTTGGTTTTTGTTTCTTAATTTTACAGCTGAGTTCCTTTCACTGGGAGTTGCAAACCACATAAGGAAAGATAAAACAATGTGTTAGTTTTGTTCCTTTTCTTGGTGAAAGGTCTTGGCTCCTAGGAGAAGTTGCTTTGTTTGGCAACTTGAGATAATCAGAAATTGATTACTTGAATCATTTAATCTCTTTATCATTTTAATCTTTTCATGCAGAATTAAATATGGTCATAGGTCAGAGACTACAGGCGAGAAGATTGCAATACATGCTCTTTCTAAAAGTAAGGAAAACAATTAAAAGACGGGATCTTGGAAAGAACGAGGGCTTTGGAGTCTGGGAGACCTGAATGAAATCCCATCCTGGTTTCTTAGTCATTTAACTATTTTAAGCTTCAGTTTTCTTAGTTATAAAATGGGAATAATGATACATACTTGGACAGGTCATTTTAAGAATTAACTAAGGAAGGTTCCTAGTGTAGCACCATTACATATTTACTGCTTGATAGCAGCTATTTTATTACTACCTTAATACTATGGAAAATTCTGTGTTGAGCAACATGCTAACATTTTTATTTTTGTCAGATCCTTTCTCCCAGGCTCATTAAAATGCAGCAGGAAGAAAATCAGGGTCCAAAGTCTTAGAAAAATTAGTTAGGCTGAGATGACTCCTTTCTCTCAACCTGAGAATTATGGTAGGCTTGAACCCTCAAGTGTAAAACAGTGATGAAGGGGACAGGCCTTGGGGCCAGAATGTCTGAGTTACTCCCTGGCTGTTGTATATCTTCCTAAGCTTCTAATTTCAACATACATAAAATGAGGATAATGATAATAAATGTGTCTAACTATGAAATTAGTTAAAAATGAAATGAAATAATCTATGTACAATACTCAGTGACTAACACCCAGCAAGAACTCAAATAATGCTGTTTCATATTGCTGAAGTCAGAGAAGAACCTTGAGTCAGTTGGAGAACGAAGGCAATTTCTTGGTTCCCCATGAATTCTGCATTTAACTCCCAGTACAGAGGGTTTCCCAACCACATTGACCTATTTATTAACTTCTCCAGAATGCCTATACTGTCATTTTTCTTTTTCTCATTATTTTTTAAAATCTCTTAAGAGCTGAACTCTCTTTCTGGAAATGGCTATAAAGAAGACCACAGAAGTTGTAATAGGTAACTGCTATGCAGGACAGACTCATTCAGGACAGAGGCTGTAAACCCCCAAAAAGAGAGGAGAAAAGCGACTAAGTTAGGAAATGCTACCTACAGAGGAGAGTGAGGGACGTGGGGTGGGGGCCAGAGGAACTTGGAGACATAGTGTTTAGTGCAATGGTGGCAAACAAAGGTTTCAAGAAATTGTGAGGGTAACTATGGTTTTACGGGAGGAATAACAGTGTATTTATAGGTCTGAGAATGAAGCTGTGGGTAAAGGTACTTGAGGAGGTCAGATAAATACATTCAGCAATTGCAGCTCAATGTGTTGCTAAGTGTGAAACAAGAGTAACGAAAGGGTCCACCACACAGACCTCTCGGAAGGAAACTGCATTCATTGAGCAGCTCTTAGAGGCCACTTAGTGTCACGTGTATGTCACCTCAGCAAACCCTCACAACAGCTCTGTGGGTCAGGCATTATGATCAAATCCATTTTGAATAGATATCTGGTAGCTTTCCCAAAGTCACATGATTAGTTAATGTCAGAACTAGCCATCTTACATCATTCAATTTAACATAGTTGCCGTTTGAGAAACCTCTGGAGATGGCAACAAATTTATATAAGCAAAAATTAGGTAAACTAGGTACTAAGCACCAATTCACTGAAAGACTAAATGTAGCTGACAAATAGAAATAGAGAAAGTAAATTTGGTGAGAGCAATTATTGATAAGCTAGAAATCATATATACTGTAAGTGCCAACTTGGAAACAATCTAAAATATTTGATTATTCAAATGAAGATTGCATGCATTAAAATAGGTTTTACTATAAAATTTATCCTCCTCCTCTCTCCCCCATCAACATGAGACCATGTCCTATGGTATCTGGGTTCTCGGGAATCTAGGATTAAGGAGTTTTTCCTGGAACTCTTAAGGAAACCATGTTGTTCAAGGAGCACTTTCCAGAATTTTTTATCGAATCCCAAGGCGTTCCCACTGATCACATGGTGGTCCCTACCAGCTAAAATCTCTTCCTTCCATTTTAATCAAGAATAGGCCAAGGGTATTCACCCTTTTTTAAAACCCTATCCAAGTATTTGGCTTACCTGGGAATCAACTCCTGCCTCAACAAATCCAGCCAGTGAGAGTGATCTGGGCCAAGGCCCTTCAGGGTCCCCCTCCATGCTCCAGGAAGTTGTGGAGATCTTTGTTTTAACTGGCTCCTTCTCTAAATGACCGCTGGCTTCACAGATTAGCCTCACAGTTGGCCTGAGGCTAGCAGAATATCCTCCCAAGGCGGGATTCAGCCCCTCTAAGTCATCACCCTTTGCCATCGCTCTCTGAAAAGAGGCCATATAGACCTGAGGTTCTTTGGAGACCATTGGGGTTGGCATTTTTCATTTGATCTCACAAATGACCTCACAAATTCTTATCGATGAGGTCAGCTTTGCCTCTTTACTTTGCTAGAAGCCATGGGCAATGTGCTATCAGCTCCCTTTTGAAAGCTACCATGCCCCTACAACTAAGTTCCTGTTTTCCATTTCTTTAGCATCTGCCCTTTTGCCTAGATCAGTTTCTAGAACAATCCTCTAATCAAATTAGACTTTTTTTTTTTTTTTAGTGTTTCCATGTCTGTCCATAATGCTTAACCCAATAACAGATAACTGGCTGCTCTCTTAGAGTAAAGCTCTCCCTCTGAGATGGAGTCCCCAGTTAGATCATTTATTTCAGGATGGATGGCACCTTTGTTAGTTACCCCTTTCCACCAGCCATCCCCAGAAACAGTTTTCCTGTAAACGACAGCTCTGGGCAGTCTCTGCATTTCTTCTCACTTCTTCCTTCTTCCCTAGACAAGGCTTTTAATTACCACATTTTCACACCCTCTGCCAGGTGTTAGTGCAAGGGGAAGTGTGGGGAGGGTGGTGGAAAAAATACTGTCATCCCCTTCTAGTGGGGTGTTATTGTTCACTTTCTTGAATAACTTTTTCCCTGACACCTAACTCATGTGTCTGGCAAGCATCCAGAGAACAGCTGTCCCACCAAAGTCTTCTGCCAGTCGAATTTTGATGTGTCCTGATTTTCCACTTTGGAGCAATATTTCCCCATAGTCTGCCTCTGAGAGAATAGAGTTGAGGATGAGAAAGTTGGGATCTTACTCCCTGTAGCCAAGGAACTTTGTGGAAGCATGCTGAGGACAGATTTGGGACTAGGTTCATTCTCATGTGTGATTTAGCTTTTTTTCCCCCCAGGAAATAGGATGCCTTTACATGAAGAAGAGTGTTTAATTTATGTAACTCACTCTGAGAATCTAATGAGACTCTGGTATTGAGATTATGAGTGAGCATAGTGCTGGGTGGGTGGGGCAGGGTGGGGAGGTTTCTCTGAGTCAATGACCCGTCCCTGTGGGCAGGGATTGGACTGAGATCCCTAGTGAGGGAGAAGAGGAAGTGAGTAAGAGAAAAAGCTGATGAGGAGAGAGAAATAGTGACAGGTTGCAGATTTCCTCGTTTTCTTTCTCTCCTTTCTTCAGCTCAGGGTGGGAGGGAAATTATAATTTTAAAAGTATAGAAGTGCTATTACCTTAGGGCGCTTTGGAATGGAATCCTTAAAAGTAAGTAAAAATAACCTAAAGTAGACATCTTTTGGGGAATTTCAACTCATGGAGAATACAGAGATAGCTGTGGGATTTCTTCTCTGTCCTACCTGAAGTATTGCCTTCTTCTGCACCTGCCAGTTCTTTTAACTCATGTTCTACTAAGTGGTGAACTTCAGCACTTAGTAGAAACAAATACAGAACCAAAAATAGCATAGCAGCATTACTAAGGTCAAGTTTGAGAAAGTTACGTTTCTTAAGCATTCTATATGTTTGGGGAGAAAAATAGGAATTTAAAATTGTGGAGAAATAGATGTCTTGGTATGAAGATAAATTTGACAGGGGGAAAAAGGTCACAGTCTCTGGGACTTGCTACCCAAGGAGAGGGAAGTCATCTGCTCCCCTCTCAGGGTCTGGATTCCCTTCCCAGGCCAGGTACTTGGCTGAAGCTGTTTCTCACTGAACGGCTGCTGAGGGAAGGGGGTTTTGGAGCTTGATTCTTAGCTAAAACACGGTCAGTTCAAAGCACCCAGTAGTTCATTGTTTTGTGTGTGTATATAAGGGGAGGTGTGCATTGAGGGGCCATTTCTTTCCTATGGGAAGACCACCACAAATACCTTATTTTTGGAAAGAGGGGAGAACATGTGGTTTCCAGGAACTAAAATTCTCACTATTCCTGTAAAAGGCTGACTTCATTGTCAGCAGAGTTGGATCTGTGCAGATTTTATTTCCTTTAGGAAAATACTGCTTTTCTAAATATGATTTACCTGTAGTGTTATTGAAAATTATTTGTTATTCTTATGAAGTGTGTGTGGATACATTTTCACAGCTTATCCACAGGCTGTTTATACACAGTATAATACAATGTATATTATATATTCTCTAGTATATGTTATATATGATATATATTATATGTTAAATATACAATATATTCTGTGTTATTTTTGGGGTAATATATATAGCATATAGAGTATATTGGATATTTTTACATGAATACAACTTGTTTAATGTAAATTAATTGTCAACTCTGTCAGTGAGGGGTCGGGGAATTGTTATGTTTATCTTAACTTTTTCTGGAAAGACCTCTAGTGAAGGCTGAAATTTCAAGAGGAGGTCAGACCTTGGTAAATGATGCTGGAGGGTCAGCCTAAAAATAAATGAAGATATTATAAGAGAGCCTGGCAAGAATTAAAAATGGGGAATTTAGCAGACAGACCTGGGCAATTGTGTACAGTAAGCATAAATGAAGAGTTCTGAAGCTTGGGATTTGTAATAGTATCAGTGTTTTAAAACTAGAAGGGACTTTGGAAGGGACAAGAATGTTTACCAAGCACTCTGCACCACACATAATGCTTTCAGACATGTCTTTTCAGGGGACGCAATAGCTCTGAAGCTAGTTAGACATAGTTTCAAATCTTGGCTCTGCCACTTTTTACTTTGTAACCCTGGGCAAATTAATTAACCTTTCTGAGCTCCAATTTCTTCATGTATACCATGGGGAGAGAAAGTCTTCCTTTGCAAGGGAAAGGCCAAGTATTTGGCTAAAGCTATTTCTCATTGAATGGCTGCTGAGGGAAGGGGGTTTTGGAGCTTGATTCTTAGCTAAAACATGGTCAGTTCAAAGCTCCCAGTAGTTCATTGTTTTGTGTGTGTACGTAAGGGGAGGTGTGCATTGGGGGGCCTTTCCTTTCCTATGGGAAGACCACCACAAATACCTTATTTTTGGAAAGAGGGAGAACATGTGGTTTCCAGGAACTAAAATCTTCACTATTCCTGTAAAAGGCTGACTTCATTGTCGGCAGAGTTGGATCTGTGCAGATTTTATTTCCTTTAGGAAAATACTGCTTTTCTAAATATGATTTACCTGTACTGTTGTGTGAATGCAACTTAAAAGTTCTCTGAAGTGCATGGAACATTGCAGCTACTTCAAAGGTTAATTTTCTGTTATCCCTTTGGAACATTGAGACTTAGAAATTATGTGCTGTCTTTGATAGAGAGATTTGGTCAAATTTAGGTGTCTTTTCCCTGGTCTGATTTTTCCGCCCCATTACACTTTGCCACCACTCGAGTTCGAATGACCTCTACTAGGCAACCTGGACCCATCGCAGGATGCCAGGTCACTAGGTAGTTTCTAGGAAGGTAACTACTGCTTTCTGTTTCCTGGAAAAGCACAAAAAGTAGCATGGTCATGGAGACAGCAAGGCAGATGGCCAATCAACTATCCCTGAAGGTATGTAATTTAATCCAGTGGCTGAGTTAGAGGGAAAAGAACTCTGAGATAGTGTACAGTAGTAAATGGCAGGCACTCAGCAGATCTGAGAGGAACAGTGAAAGCATTTAAGGAAAAAGTGTTTCTTGATGTTGAAGCTAAGCTTTTAGGTTATTGTGGATATAAGATGAAAGCTATGTTTCAACTTTGAGATAACATTTCCTCTCATTTCCTGGCATAATTATCAGGACATTAACAAGATGCATGCTTGAACTTTGAACTCACGATTGAGATCCATGGGGAGCGGTCGTTGTGTGCTCTAACCTAAGCACTCTGAGGCTCCAGTGTTGTCTTAATCACCCTGGATAGATTTAAAAGGGCACTGGTCCAAGCTCCACCTCACCCCCCCTATTTGTTTTCTACCGTAAAATGTACAAGGATGATCATGCCTGTGTGATGTACAAGTCAGGAGCCATGTGACTTGTGGTTTTTGGAACTTAATTGGCAGCTCTTTCCAGTGTGTCACATCCACCCTGCTGCTAGGAATATACCCGAGAAGCAGCTATGTAGATTTGTTGATGAGTGGACATGAGACATTGTACCCTCTACTGGGGCTGTGGTCCTGGTGCGCAGACGGGAAGCAGCTATGCTGACTGGTGTGCTCTCAGACCGTAACTGGAAGGATTGATGTCATTTTATAATCTGCATTTCACAATAAGGCTCTCAGCCTAGCTCTCTCTTCTCTCAGAACTGAACCATGTGCACGAGCCTAAAAAAGGAAAACTAAAAGCAGAACATGAAGAATATGTTCCATTCTAAGCTCAGGAGGGAGGTGAAAAGTTTAAGCAAATGAAAAACAGAATCATTGTCAACGAATGGATATCCTGATTCAGCACACAAATGCATCCATTAACCAACTGCCAACTGTCTTTTGGGGACAGAAGAAAATACTATTTGATATAAGATAGATACTTAGTTGTTTTTTACACAGCATGATAAAACGCAGGCTTTCAATCTCTTACCAACTCTTAAGTGCTCTGGAGAAAGAGTTTAAATGCAGAGGACAGGGACAGACTCCAGCCCCAGGGACACGGAGCTGGTATAATCAGAGAAGGAAAAAAGACCTATTACTTAGGATAAACAAGAAGGGGAGAGCAATTTAATTGGCTCCTAATGTTCCACATAACACAGGCCAGAGCTTTTAAAACCTACTGGCTTATTTTTATTTGTGAATAGATCTGATTTTTCAAAAAAATGGGTTTTCCATCTGTGTTGAGGGAATGCCAGTCAAGAAACTTCAATCCTGACTGCTTTGATCTGGTGCTCACCTTTCAAAGCCATTAAAAGGTCTTCTTTTTCCTTTATGTAAAAGTACTTCTAGCCAATATTTTATCTGAAGGAGATGTTTATCAGACTTGGGATGGGCATATTGAAGCTATTCAGGGGCTGGCGCTTTCTTCCCGTCTCTTCTTTTCCTTACGTGCTTTTTTGCCCCCTACCATCCTTGGTCCCTGAATATATCTCCTGCCATGAGTTTGTACAGCAGAGGGAGGTTTAGGTGGTAATTAATAAAGTTATTATAAAGTAAGTAAGAAGAATAAAACCAAGGAGATTGCTGTGTAAGGAGAAACGTGTGTGCGTTAATTCAGTTGCAAGGGCTCTGACTGACGGTGGGCTGTCATGATTTCAGAGAGCTAATAATTTCAGTCCTGTCTGTTTCCAGATCTTGATGTGAAGTCCAGACTTAGAGACAGTAGTTGAAAGATAATTCTCAGTGGTGCTGTTCTTAGTTTTTCCCCCCTTATCTCTAGGAAACTGTCTATAAATTATTTAAATTCAGCAAATCAAAAAGTTTCTTTGTGAACTTTTGCAAATAAAATGGAATTTGTTATTTTAAAAACCAACCCATGATGATAAAATAGATCTTTTTTTTTATTTTTCAAGGGAAGGAAGTTATCTAGTTCCTGGACACAGAGCCTAGTCTTCTGAGACCATTCTAGAGCAAACTAACATTTTTCAGTCCACTTTCCACATAATGTTTTCTATAAACTGTGATACTCATCCGTTAATTTATGTATACTAGCCTTTTTCTTATGCAAGGTAAACAGGGGTATAGCTTTTGTGTTTCTTCCAACATTTAAAGCAAAACACCTCCACTTTAAGGAAGATGGATTTTCGATCAACATTAATTTGCAAAATAAGATACAGTAGGTTGAATATTTGCACATCAAAAAGAATTCATTCTTTGACCAAAAAATTTCTTCAGAATTCCTTTAAATTACAGACACTGAGAATGTATTTAGATATACTTTTATTAACCATAATTTAATTAATATGCAGCTTTTCAGTAACACTTATTGCAATAAACAGTACATCTCTAAACAGTTTTCTTTTGGCTCTATTTTTAATAAAACAACCCCCGACAGACTTTGCCTGTGTCATCCACTTCTGCAGCCAACAGGTTTTAAAGAGATTTCTTCGTGTTCTACTAACACAGAACTCTAAAAATCACATGGCAGAATTAAGCCTTTTTACCTAAGGGCTATAGAGAGGAAGTTTTCTTGAAAAACAATTAGTGAAATCGTGGTGAAGGATAAAGGAGGCAGGACAATGTCAGCTTTTAAATATCTATTTATCACACATTCCAGATGATGGAAAAGAAATGCGGGGGCAATAGGTCAGCTGTTTCGGCGTTTCTCCCGAATCAAAGACGGAGGGGACTTTATAGATCCCAGCTGTGCTTATTTTCAGGTTTCCTGGCTCTTTACCATTCTGTAGTGTGTAGTCTACATGTCCAAAACGCAAGGGAGATTTCTGTCCAGCCGCTCCTGCCCAAGTTACAAGTTAGTTTTCTCTTCTTTGGTCTTCTTTTGCTTTTTTGTAATAAAGAGTGTTAGATACTTGTAATGCCCAGCGTACTACCGTGATGTGCTGACGTGCCAGGGCGAGGCAGGACAAGACCGGGGAGAGATGGAGACACACACACACACAGAGGGGCAGAGATTGAGAGAAGGGGAACACACACACACACACACACACACACACACACACACACACACACGGACAGATTGAAAGAAGGGAAAGGATGAGAAAGAAGGGAGGGAGAAAGAGCAGACGGGAGGAAGAGAGACTAGAAACCAGAAAGTGCGCCTGGTGTAGTTCATTATGTTCCAAAGGAGAAAAGGCAAGGAGCTGAGAGGACTGAAGGCCTTAGCTACTCTTACTTCCTAAGTGTTAGTGTGCATCGTCATCATTTGGAAAGCTCGTAACATGAAGACTCCCCAGACCTGCTGACAGTTTCTGATTTGTCTGGGGCCCAGAAATCTGTACCAGAAACAACTTCGTCTTAATAATGTTGGAGGGCAGTTCCGGGGCCAGTAGAAGGTGCCGGAAGATGTGCACATATTGAAGTCACCTAAGCGGAACGTTTCACTGGGAACTGAGGGGAACATGATCTGAGAAATGCATACAGAGAGAAACAAGACTGATGCTAACGAGATGTGGGAGAAAGGGGTTAAAAGGAGCAGTGAGAAGCTGCAGAGATTCTTTGTAGCTTAGAACATCCAGATTCTAAGATGAGATAGAAGACAGGCAGAGGAGGAGAAATAGATGATCAAGTTGCATTAAGACATTAATTAAATTAGCCCAAACGTGTGACTAACTTCCTTGATCGGCTGGTCAGTTGTATGTCACAACATTTCTCTTTGGGATACCTATTGCACAATAGGGAAGCCGTAAGAAAAGAACTATCAGAAATAAATGTCTGACTGAATTCCCGGCCCTTATTCCCAGAAGTCCTGCTGAGGCACCTACCTTTTGTTAGAAAGGAAGATGGAATTTTAAAGTAGCTGAAAGGAGATCGGATCCAGAAGAGATAGGGTCTAAAATTACTGAAAGAAGGATGAAACCTGTTATCCCCTGCCTCAGAAAAGAAAACCTCAAAGTTCAAGTGCCCATTTTAAGAGTTTAGAGTTCAAAATGGTATCTAGTTAGCCCTGATTACAAAACGTCTGTATATGAGGGAACCGGTGGCAGAAAATAGCACTGTACGTAAGTGGGAGAAAGTCAGCTGTTCATCTCAAAGAATAAGGGGTGAAGATTACCTGTGGTAGGGTGGGGTTGGCTAAAGCCATCCTAGTCTCTTTTTTTTTGGGTGCCAGTAACAAGGCTCCTACTCTCTGAAACAGACTCACATGAGGTCTCACTAAAATATCTGTAAAACCACAGAGAAAATGAAAATGTGAGTTTTAGAGAGACTGATATTGCCTACCTTCTGGTGTGGGGGGGAACTCAGCTGACTACAAAGACCTCGAAATAACCTGTGCACATCTTACCACCTGAAATAAAGCTGTGCAGAAGTCCCCATCACTGCAGCATCTTTGTTTCAGCAGCAGACACTCACTGGTCTGTCAGTCCACCCAGTGCCCTTGGGTCATCCACATGAAGGGACATGAGGATATCTGGTTGCCTCGCATGGCACACACAGCTGTGGGGAGCCATCTCTCCAGCCATTTCTCTCTGCCAGTGCTGCATTTTATTCTCACACATTGCTGAACACCCATTGAGCAAGTACAGATAGGGCTTCCCTACAGCCAGGGAAGCAGTCCATTCGCTCCAAAGTCCTCAGGTTCCCTGATACCTTTTCTAGATGTTTTTTATTGACTTCTGTGCTAAGAGAAGGAAAGTGAGATCCCTGGGATCTGACTTCATCTTATCTTTCTCTCCAAACTCCACTAGATAAAGAAAGGACAGACTTCCATTCCTTCCTATGTGGCAGGGGCTTTGCCGACTGAATTCTCTCTGCTTTGTGGAACTCTTACCAACGGAAAATAAAAGGGTGCAAAGAGGAAGTCTTGAGGTACTTCAGAGATCATGCTCAAGCTAAAGTTATGAAGAAGCAGAAAACATTTTATTTAAATAAAACACAATCAAGGATGATGAATTCCATTGATAGTAGGAGGAGCAAGATGACACAGAGAGAACAGAGATTGAGGCAGCAACTGAGTTACATTAAAGGTGGGATTTAAAGTGAGTGTCTACTGACCTGCTGCTCATAGAGACCCAGTTCCAGTCTCCGTGAGATGACTGAGGGCAGCAGAATGCACCCAGACTGAAATGTGTCTGTGACAATTATACCCTCGGACTTTTCGGTCAAGATGATTGGGTTCTTAATCATCAAACCACATACATTTCTGAAGTTGAGAAAATAGAAAAGTGTCAGGTATTTTATGGGAAAAAAAGTCTCAACCTTTGTTTATTCCTCTGTTTGATGCACTTAAAATTACAGTGAGAGGAGATATAATATTTTGTTTTGAAATATTCATGAGAGTCATTAGCTGAGTGAGGAAGGTCTTCCTAATAATTAAAAATGGCACAGACATGCCCCTCACAAAATCTAACCGGGTAAGTCTTTTAGAAATGAATCCAAATGAAGTTCTAGTAGCCAAGGGGCTTCCCTCTTAACAGTTGAGTAGAGATGTTTTCTTAATATTGTTTGTTAAAAATGTCAGCTTGGTTATCAGAGGAAAAAGCAATTAAATAATGGCTGCCAAAGCTTATAGGACTTGAAGAGACACTAACTGACCCTGGCCAGATGGAATATTTTAAGGAGACCTATGGAATGGAAATGATCTGTTAGGAAAAAGTGGGGAAGACCATGGTGAAAGATTCAGAAAATAGGAGTATTAGAATAGATGCTAAGCTGCTATTAAAAAAAAAAAGACCTCCAAAATATAGGGGCTTAAATAACATAGAAATTAATTTCTTTGTCAAGTAACAGTCTAGTAGTGAGTGGTTCAGGTTGGTGGGACAGCTCTCCTGTCTTCCGTTAGCTATTCAGGGACATCATTTCTTCCATCTTGTTGCTTCTCCAATCCCCAGGGCATTGTTCTCACTAATTGTTTGAAACTGGATCAATTCCAACTGGCTGGGAGGAGAAAGTACAGCTATGGAGGGCAAGCAATTTCCTTTTAAGCAAATAATATAGAAGTTGCACACATCTCTTCCACTCACACTCTTCCGCTTCCATTAATGAGCACTAATCACATCATAACTGGCTGCAAAGCAGGCTGGGAAGTGGAGGTCTAGTTGAATATCCACGTGCCCAGTTAGAATTCCACTGTTAAGGAAGAAGAAAAGAGAGGCTCGTGGTAACCCCTAGCAGTCCACCACATCAAGGTAATCCCTACATAGGGAATAAATCTCTTGAAAAGTATGAAAACCCAAGTCAATAATGTCTTTCCCTGAGACCCCAAGGCCATTTTTGTGGGTTACTAGCTGAAAGGCAAGATGACTCTGAAATTTGGCACAATAACACACAAATAGAACCTCTCAGTTACCACCATAAAACTTCAACTGTTGTTGAAATTGTTTTCTTTTCCCTTTGTCCGCAGTGATTCTGTATGAAAATACAGAAAAGTTTTTTGGTTTTTTTTTTTTTTGCCTTTCTGAAAGGGGCTATCTAGACCCTGTATTTTAATGCCCTGAAAGATTAGTTCTGCTCAGGGAGATACTCAAATCCCAACCCTTTTGTTTTTCTCCTGAGCCTTCCTCAAGTGCTTAATTGTTTCCTCTTGCAAAGGAACACAAGACAAACTCCAAAGGGGCCGGGGCTCTTAGTTCTTTCCTTTTGTCAGAACTCCTACGGTAGCTCAAAAAGCTTAAATAAAATTGGAATTTATTGGCTTATGTGAAAGTCCAAGAGACACAACCATAATGTAAGTTGGTTTCAGGAATGGTGTACAGCATGGAGAATATAAATATAGCCAGTGATTCTGTAATACCATCTTCCTATGTTGACAGATTGTAACTGCACAGGTGGGGGTGAGGATTTAATAATATGGGTAACTGTGGAACCACTGTGTTGCATACCTGAAACCAATATGATTGTGTATCAACTATACTTCAGTAATAAAAAAAAAGTTCAAGAAACAGACTATAGGTACACCTTGATCCAGGGGTTCAAATTATGTCATCAGGATGTTATCTTACTCCCTCTATGTCCCTCAATGCTACTTTTCTGAGTGTTGGCTCACCCATTTGGCAAGTTCTCATTCATGGTGGCCTCCAACATTTCATTTATAGCAGGAAAAGAGAATATACCCATTTTTCCTCACCTCAGGCACAATTACCCAAGATTGTACATCACTAGCTCTGGTAGGATGACCGGCTCATCTTTGAATTGATCAATGTGATTGGAATGGAATGCTTTGGTGAGGACCACATCCTAGGAAAAGGTTAAGTCAACACAAAACAGTAGAAAGAAATATCAGAGTGCTATTAGCGGAAGGGAGCAGGGATACTGGGCAACAAAATAACAGATTCATTTGCTTATGGAGTTGATGAATCTGAACTAGTCCTAGGATGACTCTTAAGTACTTGTCTTTGAGCAAGGACTAAAGCCCTTTAAACTACTTAGTTTCCGTGAGTCTTCCTCCTGCGGGGCATGCTCCAGATGTTTGCTATTATCATGTTTCCACATCCTTACCTTGAGGGCAGGCATATGCTTTCCCACCAGGACTTACCCATCATGAGTTACATCGCAGTATTTGCCATTTTGCAATTGTAATTTGTAATTTTGATTTTACAGCTCACTGACATTTTCTGTAACTTTATGCTGCACTTCATTTCTAATGCAACTGTATTGCTT
Organism: Manis pentadactyla; assembly: GCF_030020395.1. Classification (NCBI taxonomy): domain Eukaryota; kingdom Metazoa; phylum Chordata; class Mammalia; order Pholidota; family Manidae; genus Manis; species Manis pentadactyla. The sequence goes on along the minus strand of NC_080021.1, from coordinate 199,879,616 downwards.
TAAAAAAAATTCATGACCCACTTGAAAATAGTGGGGAACACCAAGACTAGAGCATCCAAAACAAGAGTAATTTGTAAAGGATTCTAGGAAAGTAAACCTCCTTTATTTCTTAAACAGAATAATAAATCTTTCCAAGATGCAGTGTAGACTGGTTCTGCTGATAGGCAGTTATACACCCTAGCATATTCTCTAGGACTTGGAATAGATGAGTTATTTGCCACACTAATAGCAAGACCCTGTTCACATTAATGAGTATTAAATAGGGAGCAGAGAATCTGGTTTTATCACTGTTCTCTTGGAACAAGCTAGATTACTTGGGACTTAGACAATGTAGTATGGGGTGAGGTGGTTAAGAATACAGACCCAGAAACGTTTTTCCCTGGGTTGAAATCCTACTTTTACCACTTACTGCCTATTTGACCTCAGGTAAATTACTTGAATTTACTATTCCTTAGTTCCTTCATCTTTAAAGTAGAAATAATAACAGTATTGATTTCACAGACTTGGTGTGATGCTCATAAGAGTTAAATATGTATAAAATGTTTAGAATAGTGTAAGAACTCTGAAAGTAATATAAGAGCCATAAGTACATAGTAAGAGCTTTGTTGGCAATTATTAATTTTCCATGAATAACCAATACATTTCATACATATATAATCAATGAACAAAGTGAGAGAAGCATTGTTCAGTAGCAAGTTCCTTGCAGAAACAACCAAAGCACAAAATCCGAGTGTTCTTTTTATGAATCCCGCTTAAATAATGCACATCTGAGTAAGAAAGTGGGAATGACATACTAATGGAAAAACAGGCTAATACGCCTACCCTGTTTCACATTTGAGGGGTGGAATAATTTATGGCAAAGCTCTCAAGGCTTCTAAATGCTGCAATCAAATCACTATATGGAGAAAGCTACAAAATCAAATTCCAAACAATGAAAACATCAGTTTCTTAATGGAACAGTTCCAGCCATCTGGCATTCATATGTTGTTTGCAGGGGTGGTTATGGTGTAGACAAAATGACCCAATCCCACTTGTAGGCAAGAAGCTTTCATGAAGGAAGTTTACCCTGGCCATTTGTGGCTGGTTAATATTACCAGAAGGGGGCTTTTTTTTTTTTAAACTGTTCCACTGTTAGTGTTTCAAATCTGGACTTTTTTCCAAGAGAACACAAAAAGGAGCACTTCAAATATATTTGTAGAGTGCAGGAGAGTGGGCAGGAGATTTTAATATCTCAGAAATAAATTTTTTCTTCTAGGTAATTAAAAAAAAGGTGCCCTGTTACATAGGTTAAACAGAGTCTTGATGATAATTAGTTCTCTTTTCTAAGCAGATGGTGATTAAATACTGGATCATTCTCTTATAATACCTTAAAAGCTGATTTTGAATCAAACTTGAAACATAAAAGAGAGTGATGACATTTCATTTTTCTTTGAATGAACTGCCAATTTTATTGGCATATTATCTTTCCCTTTGCTATAGAACTTGATCTACAGTTGAAGGTTCATTCACTTGCTTAAAATTAATTAAGCCAACAGTATTTACAATGCTTCTACTAAGTGTTAGATACTGAGTTAGGCATGCATATTTAATAAAGTGTAAAAAGACAGGTTTTAAAGAAATGGGAACAGGTATGTTATGAAAAGAGCAGATTGATATTTAAAATGTTAACAGCATGAAACATTAAAAAAAGATAACTGGGTAAGATGAAAAAGAAGATGGAAGATGAAAGGGAAGACATACAAGAAATTTAAAATTCACTGTAGAGAAAATCTATGTTGGGGTGATTAAAGAGAAAAAAAATGCTATGGATAAGGGAATCAGAGATGGATTTCACAATTTATAAGGGCTCCTTCCTAGAATGGAGGGGAGGCAGAGATAAAAATGACAAGAGAGATACAGAGTGGAGAACAGAACAAGTAGCCAATAATATATGGATAAAGCTGTTCTTGAAGGAGATATAACAAATGAAGCAAAGGTAACAATGAGCTGGAAAGCAGAAGAAAATGTTCCTGAACTTATTTATTAATCTGGTATATAAAGAAGAATTTTCATAGATTAGAAGGTTTCTAGGTTACAACATAGTTTTCTATTTTTGAAGAGAACAGAAAACATTTGATATGCAAAGACTGAAATATATACCACCCGTAAAGCTCTGTTGAGAAATGTAAATACTGGTTCAAGTGACTGAGCTGCATACCAAGTGCATCTTAAGAACATTTCAAACTTACCATTAAAAGGAAAGATTAATATACATTAATTCAGCATTCAGTACCAGAAACTAGAGTGAATTACAAAATAAACCCAAGTCAGTAGGAAGAATTTGACTATGAACAAAACAACTGATGAGATATACAGCAGAAAATTAATAGCATTGATAAATATATCTTAGATCTGGTTTTTCTATAAACAGTAAAAAAAGGCCTTAAAACAAAGCAAATCATTAAAAAGTAACGTATCAATCTATAGTACCAGGATAAACAAAGGGATAAATACCATAGTAATTCTAGTTCAAGCAATTTGAAAATCAACAAAATGGCTATTACATGATAATTATTTAAAGATAAATAGATAATTGTCACAGGTTGGGTTCTCTGGGAAGTAAACATGGGCTGAGAGAGGAGTGTGAAGGGTTTATTTTGGAGTAACAGCTGTGAAAGGAAGAGGTGGAGAGGCAGGTTAGGGCAAGGGGAGCCATCCGCCCATGAAACAGACCTAACAGTTTTTGCTAGCCCAATGTGCATTTTGAGAACAAAAATGGTCCAATAGAGGAGACCCCATTGGACAGAAATGGCTAGGTACTTGTATCACCCCCTTGTTCAGCCATTGGCCATGGTCTAGCATGACAAGGGCGTAATGTTGGGTATCACTTTGCTCATTCATCAGCTGACGGGATGCCCTAAATGAATGTGGTCTCACCTCTAAAGCTACAGAGGACCCTGAAGGTGCTACAAGGCATGGACCAACCACACTCTCTGTAGCTGGGGAGTTTTCTCTTGAAAAAGATCTGAATGGCACTTCTCCATGTCTGCCCTAGTCCACTCCTTGCTCCACATGGATCCACTTCTCCAAACTTGAGGGAGCAGCACCTCCAGGTATCTGGTGAACCTCTCTTTCTGAGGAAAAACTTAGAAGAGGAGATAAGGGGGATTAACTCTAACCCTCATCCCTGCACTTCATCTCAAGGCCACAGCTGGTATCTACCCCTCACCCCCATACCGTCTAAATTCCCTTCACCCTCAGCTAGCATCTCTGCTAGTCTTGGTGACATAACCTCATGATGTGACCCAAGTCCTCATTCCTTAGTGATCTGTGTCCTTTATAACCATACTCTTCTTCCATTGCTATATTTGTCTGTTCACAGTCACGATTGGTCAAGGGAGCATCAAGAGCAACTCCCTGAGCCACGTGAGTTACACACATTTTTCTCCCTGTCCCTATTTAATAATAGCAGCCCTATCTCCTCATGCCAATTATCAGTGTGAATTATCCCTGAAAGGATGGTGACTCTATTTCTTGTCTACTGGTCTCTAGATACAAAGACTCCAAATTGCCCAAATAGAAATCATTGCTTATAGTTCAATGGGACTTTTACTCTAAAGCTTGTATCAAAACCTGGTACAGAATGTCTACTTTGCAGATCCCAGAGTTGTGTACAGAGAAACACAAGCCCCACAGTGGGTCCTTGACAGTGATGGTAAGTGGGGTCATTTCTGCCTCTACTCTCTAACTTCATGGACCTATATATTTTTCTTTTTGGTGACAAAACACCACACAAAGATCTCTGGTCCAATGTAAATACTGCATTCTGAAGATTGTTCTCCATTCTTACAGGGTACTGTTTCCAAGTTGGTGCTTCATATGTGTCTCTAGCAGAACATTCCATTCCTCCACAGGAAGTTTCTGGATGGAGCACTATGTGATAAGACCATATGATTCATTCTTGCAGCTTTTTCACTGTAAACTAAATGCCTTGGCTGAATGTTGTATGGGATTCCATGCCTGTGGGTCAGGCATTCCATAAGCTCTGGCTGGTGATGCCGACTGAGGTCCTGAAGGCAGGAAAGGCAATGCCAAATCCAGAATAAGTGTCTATTATTATGAAAATGCACCAGAGGCCCTTCTAGGATGGAAGAGGCCCAACCTAGTGAACTTGCCAACAAGTTGCCAGTTGGTCTTCTCAAGAAATAATCCAAACTAAGGGTTTAGAGTTGGTCCATGCTTATGTCCATACTTGGGGCTTTGAACTAGTTTCTGCTGCTGGCAGTTGGAACATTCAGAAGAAGCCTTAGAGGGATCAGCTTCGGTAAGTTGGGGTCTATACTGTTGGGCCCATATATAACCTCTTCTCATTCATGGTGGTCACGTCATTCACCTGTGTGTTGTGCTGCCAACAAAGGCTGGCTCAGCATTCCTGCTGTGAAGATGAGCACGTATACGATGTATTCCCTGTCCTTTACCAGGTGGAAGAATTATGGAAGGGGGATGATCATGTTTCTTAGTAGATTATGATACTCAGTATAATTTACACTTGCCAAAACCTATCCCAGATGGGTCAGATCCATGCTCTCTGTAAGTCTCAATTTCTACAAGTCAGTGCAGATTTCTGTCTGGGAAAAAGCCCAGTTACTGTTATTGCTAATCTTTCAGAAACTTACTCCCAGAAACAAGTTTTAAAGATACATTTTCACAGATATTTTTCTAGATATTTTCTTGGAAATTGGAGATAAGGTAACCTCATTAGCAAATTCTATCAAAGTTCAGTTGCTATCACTTCCTTCCTTCTGATCATTCTGCATTTCCCCAAGGGTTTTAAAGTGTCTTGTATCACTGCTCCCCCCTCTTGCAGTCCATCTTTGCTCTGCAAATTAGCAGTGACTTCTGCAAGGTCGCTTCTTGTCTGCATTGTAACCCTCCCAAGGTGTGGCCATAACTTATGTCAAACTGGTCCTTATTCTAAGGTTTGTTATCTTTCTATGGCTCAGACCTGGGGTGACCAAGGATTCTTAGTCATTGTGAATAAGAACTCCACTTAGTGGGTGTTACAGGCTGAACTGTGTCTCCCCAAAATTTATACATTGAAGTACTAATCCCAAATATCTGGGAGAATGTGACTGTATTTGTAGTTAGGGCCTTTAAAGAGATAATTAAGGTCAAATGAGAGAACATGGCTGGGTCCTAGTGCATATGTCAAGAGATTAGGGCAAAGACACATGCACACTGAGGGGAGACCAAGGGAAGACTTATGGAGAGAAACACCACCTGCTAACCCCAAAGAGAGGCCTCAGGAGAAGCAGCCCTGCCGACTGCTTGATCTTGGATGTACAGCCTCCATTGGACAGTGGGACAATAAATTCTGTTTTGTAAGCTACCCAGTCTGTAGTACTTTGTTACAGAAACCCTAGCAAACTAATACAGTTGTATTGGGTCTCAGTCAATGAACTTAGATATTCAACAAATATCTTTCCATGTTTCAAATTAAATTCTTACTCTGAATCTCCCCATTCCTAAGCATTGGTGGGAAAACATGAGCTCAGTTGTTTTGGAGTTTTCCTGCATTCTAAGGAATGAGTTACACATGCCTGTCTAGATCAGTCACTATTCCAGAGTTTTATATAATGTCCATGTGTTGGACAGGTGCATCTAGCACTGATCCTTAGAGGTTGCCTCTAAGACTTCCTTTGTTTAAGTCTGCTGCTGTTTCATCATCCATGAGACATGAACATCTGTTACTAAGCTATCCTAAGTTCCATCTACTCAAACACACCTTGCAGTCTTTTCTTCCCATATGTCTTCCTATCTCCCCACCAGCATTGCTGGGAAGCAGGGCAGAAGACCTCTCTGTTCTTGGGATACACAAACTTCTGTGTTACTCTCCCTACGAGCATTGTTTTTCTTTACCACTCTGTACTGGACAGTTCCCTTGTCCTAAGACCTTGGGCTTTCTGTCTTAAAAGTTCTCTTCTGTTTTCTGTTTTACCACATACTTTCCTGAGCGATGAGCACAGAGCATATGACCACTCAACAATGAGACAGAGGAAAGTAGAAATACAGGGAGAAGAAAACCTTGAATAAAAATCTCAAAATACAGTTCTGTCATGTAATTATTATATCCCACCAAAGACAGAAGAAATACACTGTTGATCATAGAGATATATTTTATATGATATAGAATTAGGATGCTAGCTGTGGAAAAGCACAAGCTTTATACACAGGACTAATCTATTGACTTGTTTATTATAAAGTTAATTTTTCTTAGGACATGTTTATACTTTGATTTGGTTTTACATAGGAGTACAGTTGTTTTCTGCTCCTTGGTATTACAGTGTTTACAAGTGTTCACTCACAACAGTAGCTCCCAGAGGATGTGATGGCTGCACATTATTCTACAATAGTTCATTTTAGAAATACTACTGTATGGAGAAAGCCAAGTAATTTCACTTGCACTTAAAAATGGATGATTGAGGTGTAGTTTGCAAACAGTCTTCAATGTTCAGTCTAGCACCAGTCTTCAATGTTCAGTTCAATGAGTTTGAACAATTACACACCCATGTTACCACCACACAAAGCAAGATCCAGGACGTTTCCCTCAGGAAGTTCCCTTGTGTGCCTTTTCAGTCAGTCCCCGCTCCCCAGGCAGCCATTGTTCTAACATCATAGATCAGTTTTGCCTGTTCTTGAACTTCACAGGAATGGAATCATACAGTATGCGCTATGCACACCTGTCTTCTTTTGTTTAGTGTGCTTTTGAGATTCATCCATATTGTTGTGTATATCAGGAGTTTGTTTTTAATAGTGCCAGCTAGTCTTCCATTCATGTCCCTTTTTTTTTTAAACTCTTGAAATTTACTCTGCCTCTGCTTCTGGCAGATATACACTGGCAGGGAAATGAGGGGGCTTGGCAGAGCCATGCAACTAAATGTAATCAGAGCTTAATCAGGCAGAGTTTGTGCAAACGCATAACATCTCTAATTTGCCTACTTTTGTTGAGTGCCCCCCAAGAGGGGAGTACATCTGAATCTCTTTTCTCAGATCAATCCACAATCTAGGTAACGGTATCATTGAACCCCTGAGATTACAGTAAAAATGTGTGTGAATACATATATTACTTAAGCCAAGGTAACTGATAGAGCTCAGAATTTAGTGACTCAAAGGACCAGAAATCTATTTTTCACATAAAACTCCAGAGAGGGTATTCTCATCAGTAGAGAGCCTCTCCTTCACATAGACACTTAAGAGTCAGGACTTGTTGGATGCCTGTCATCTTCAACCCGTAGCTTCCAAAGTTGGTGTGGGCATCACCATCCCAGTCAATCAGAAGGGACAAAAAGCACGTGGAAGCTCGTGTGAGAGGATTTTATAGGCAGTACTAGAATGGCAGAAGTCACTCATGTTCACATTCTACTGGAGAAAGAACTCCGTTACATGGCCTCAACTTACTGCAAGAAAAGCTGGGAAATCCAGTCTAGCTGGTACCCAAGAAGGCAATTACAGATATTGTAGTTAGAGGCCTCTGCTACAACATGTATACTCTACATTTATTTGTAGGCCAGTTTCATAGCTTTGATCAAGTTCTGAAAGGGGTCTACACTCAACAGCACCTCAGAGCCTCCTGTTAAGGAACCACTAGTACTGTAGCTACCACCTTTCTCTGGCAATTATAATATACTATCAAGTTAAAACAATAGAAATGACCTAAAATACAAATGACTTAGGAAAACCCTATGCTCCACTTTTGCCCAGGGTGACGCAGCACTGTTCATATTCCTTGGAATACTCATTGCAAGACATGAATCAGACATCATGTCAACTACTAGAACTCACAAGAATCTAGCAAACTAGAATCAGCCATATTTTTCGTGAGAGAAAGGAGCAGGCTGTTTCATGGTTTGTGCTTTTTGTAGCTTGTATAAGAAATTCTTTTCTGCCCTGAAATGATAAAGGTATTCTAAAAATCTGGAAGTTTTACTTTGCAAGTTTAGGTCTTTACATCATTAAGCACTTATTTTTGTTTATAGTGTGAGGTAGAGATTCCAAGTTATTTTGTACATATATGGAGAGGGAGAGGGAAGGAGGGATGAGGGAGAAAAAGGAAGAGTCAGCAAGGGAGCACGTGCATGTGCTGATTACGTCGGCACCGTTTAGTTAAGAAAACATCTTTGATACATTAATTTGCATGGACTTATCTGTCATTTATATGTAGTTGTGTTTCTGAACTTGCTATTCTCTTTCATCAGAAACACTGGTATTTACCAACACTACATTATTTCAGCTGGTGAAGCTTTAGGAAATTTGTTATCTGGAGGGAAGTTTTATAATATTCTCCATACAGATACTATGCCTTTTTATTAGTTTTTATCTAAATTCTAATAAAGAGTTGTTGCTATCATGAGTGACACTTTTAAGGGCTTATTATCACTAATGGGCTGTGGTGTCTTTGTATTTTGATATTCAACAGTGTTGCTGGACTCCCTTATTTGCTCTAATACTTTATTAGATTTGCTTGGATTTCTTAGTAGACAACTATATGATCTAAAAGTCATATTTTTCTTGCTTTTTAACCCTCAGAGCTTCTAATTTTTGTGTGTGTGTATGTGTTTTTATCTTAGTAAAGGGCTTCAGTACAATGTCGGGCAGAAATGGAAACACTACCTTCGTTTTGTTCCTAACTTTAAAAGGAAAATGTTTAATGAATTAAAACTAAGGATAATGTTTCTAGAATTAGGTTGTTGGTAGCAACTCTTTATCATGTTCAGGAAATTCTTCCCTTTCCTAGTTTGCTAAGATTGAAGAGAAAGAGAGAGTGTCATATTACTGTATATTTTCTAATAACAAACCTAACTTAAATTATGGGACTCAATCCAATGTGCTCATGATATATTCTTTAAAAACACATTGCTGATCTTGGGTTGATGATAATGCATATAAGAATAAAATGTTTTGCTCCTTTTGAGATTGGCCTATCATTTTCCTTTCTATTTTTTGTCTGATTTTTGGTATCAAGATTTTATTAGTTCATAAAACAATTGGGATGCTTTCCTTTTTCTCTCCTTTGAAACCTTTTGAATAGGGATTATTATTCTATGAAGACCTGGTAAATCTTTCCCCACCAAACCTTTGACCCTTTCTGCAGATGGATTTAGAAATAGAAATTCAATTTATTTAATGGTTATAAATATATTCATGTTTTTAATGTTTTGAATCAATGATTTTTATTATTTACTTCTTACTAAAAAGTATTTTTGCTAGGTTTTTAAATGTTCACAATATACTCTTAGTATTAAAAAGCAGTACTGAAACTATAATTATAATTCCATTCATTACCTTGTTTCTTTTCTTTTTCCACTGTCACTTTTATTAGAAATTCACCGATTTTATTATTGTTTTATAGAACTAGCTTTTTGTTTTGTGACCCTTTCTATGAAATCTTTGGGTCTAGGTCTATTTTTAGCTCTAAAATTATACTAACAAATAAATATTTTCTTCATTTCTTCTTTTCCCCCCTTTATTTTAGATCAAAGCCTGTTTATTTGGCTGAAGGAGACTGCAGGAAAGGATTTGCTAGTCCTTGATCCACTTGAGACACTGCCCAGGTTATTCATGCAGAAATAAGTGATAAGAAAAGGTGAGCAGAGTCAGCCAAGTTAGGGTTTCCACTTCCTTGCAGTCTAGTTCTCATAGAAGGCTGCTGCACACACAATTCCAGCCTCTGCTCCCATTCCTGGAGTCTCCTAATGCCAGTTCTATTGAAGAGTGTTATTTTTTTTACTAAATTGGGCCACCTCACCCACCTCTGCCACTGGCCTTTTAAAATAGAAAGGTTTCCTAAGGAGAATAATTTATTTCTAGCCCAGGGGAAAAACACCAGAGAAGTACAAATACCCCATTTTAAGAAGGAAGAAACCTATGTGTGTGTGTGGTGTGGGGGACCTGGAAAACTTTCCCAAGCAGGCTGAATTCTCTCAGGGTATTGTTTGAATCAGTCTCTACGTTAATAGACCATAGGGAAAGTTTCCAACAGATCTTTTTGCTGATAGTTTTGATTACTCTCTACTAGAAAATTTCAAAGGCTTTTTGCCAGGCGGAAGGGAACATGGGGATGGAGAAAGAACTAGCATGACCAACAAACAATAGAGCCCAAAGCAGTGGCAGCTAATTTTTCAATCCTAAATGCTTTGCAAATTATAGTCCTTGGATCACTAGGTAACAGCAATAATCTGACAAAGTCTATGGTATCCTTTAAGATATTAATGTTAACTCTATTTGAAATATTCCTCATTAAAATGCTTTTCATCTTGCTGAAAATACCTTTTTTTCCGTCTCATGTTTGACAGCACCAATTCTCTTTGGGTCTTTGGTTGTGCTGGTCGTTGAAGAAGCAGCTTCGGATAGTAATTGACAATCTAGAGAAACATCGCTTAGCAGAGGGTAAGAGAGAAAGGTTCCGTCAGAAAGCATTAGGCCGACTGTCCAAGAAAGGGAGTAAGTCTGAGTGGCCTGAGGGCCACAGACAGGTAAAAACATTAAAGAAAGTTTATCAAGGTATTCTTCTTCATCTTGGTTGAAATAATATCATCCACTTTAGTGCTTTAAGACGACTGTTCAAATGTATTCCTACATTTGATAATACAGTTTGGGACCCAATAAAATGAACTATACTAGCATTATGATCCTAATTTAATGGAGAAGAAAACCAGCTCATTTGGAACACAGTATTTGTTTTGTTAGATTAACCTCTTTGCTGAACTGAGTTCTGGGTTGGATTTCATTTTCTCTCTCCTTTCATGCTGGGCACACAACCTACATTTATTTTAAAGTTATTGACCTAAAGCTGCCTGTAGAGCAGTCTCATTCAGACAGGTCCACACTTGTCAGGAAGACAGGTCTGTCCAGGTTAACATTTTAGGCCATGGTAGGCCAAATAAAAAGGAAGTACTGTTTTATAGCTAATAACTTAGAACTCCTTGTATACATGTTTTGTGGGACAGAACTCCCACTTAATGTTAAAAAGGATCACAGTGTAGTTAAGGCAGTTGATATATAGTCAAAGCAGAAGGAGCCATATTTCTTAAGATGATGAGAGATAAAAATATACTGGAAAATATTCAAGTTGAGGGGTACGCAGGAAACTCATTTGCACTTTACTTTTGATTTGTGAGGAAGGGCTAAACACTGAAATAATTTTTAAAGAATCACTTAATATTTATTGATATAATTAATATAATTTATTTAAAATAAAAATTTTAAATATTCTTTTCCTTGATATAAAAGTTCTGTTATTGAGAAACCTAACAGTAAGTAAAAAGTGTGTAGTAAGAGAGAGGAAAATTAGCTAAGGATAGAGCTATGGTTGAAAATGAAAGCCCCTTTCAGGGTATTTTTCCATTTTTTTTTTACCAATATATATATATAGTGAACATTTTCCTATTCATCCCAATATAACATTTTTTAGCATTTAAGATCAACTCCTGTCACTATTTGTGAGAATAAAAGTATATGCATTTGTTCATGCTGTATATGAGTATAATTTTAATATATACTATTCATGTATTAACATTTCTAACGTCTTTCACATTTTAAGTGTATTATTATAAAATAAATCATACATTGGTAGGAAAGGACAGAAAGCAGAGTCGTTTAAAGTTGATTAAAAAATAAAGAGAATTTGATAGATTGTTTTAAAAGGGAAACAGCTTCGGATAGTAACTGACCAGGGCTTAGCCTTGAGCATCCTGTGAAAACCACAGGGCGAATATTTTTTAGCATTTAAGATCAACTCCTGTCACTATTTGTGAGAATAAAAGTATTTATATGCATTTGTGCATGCTGTACATGAGCATAATTTTAATATACTGTTCATGTATTAACATTTCTAATGTTTTCACATTTTAAGCATATTATTGTAAAATAAATCGTACATCGGTAGGAAAGGAGAGAAAGCAAAGTCGTGTAAATTGATTTTTTTAAAAAAAGAGAATTTAATAGATTGTTTTAAAAGGGAAACAGCTTCGGATAGTAACTGACCAGGGCTTAGCCTTGAGCATCCTGTGAAAACCACAGGGCGAATTCGGTTCTAAGCAGTCATTGGCGGGACACGGTCATGCTCCCTTCGAAGCATACTTCACTGGTAGCTTGAAAAGTTTCCATCCCTTTCAAGAAGTCTTCTCCGCACCCACTGCGGTCTACAGTGACCTCTCCTTTCTGTGAAGCACAAGATTGCTGAGTGACCGCCGCCAGTGCAGCCCTCCCTGGCTGTTCCGCGTTTCTTTCTGTATGTAACCAATCCTGCAGATTCCCTGGCCATGCTGCGGTCGTGGCCTCCTACGTGACGTTTCAGGCGAGCGTTCACCAAACTTTTACTTCTAAGCGGCTACTTTTAACGTGTGGCGGCCTTTGCAAGTGGAGCAAGAGGCAGAGAATTGCCAACACTCCGGAAATCCTGGGAAGCCAGGGGTGGAAGTGGGCGGGGGTGGCGCGACTGGAGGGCCCTCGATGGACTAGATGTAGATGTAGGAGCAGGCGAATGCCTTGCGGCCGCTGTTTTCCTGGGTAAGTCCCCAGGCCTTAGCCCCGCGCCGCTCCTGCCCACACCTCCAGGTGTGCATTCCCCGCCCGGAACTACTCGTCCCAAACCGATAGTTTGCCCTTGCTAAGTTACACTGGGAAAGTGGAAGATAAATTTATAACCGTGGGTATGGAGATGTAGGCGAGCACAGTCACACTTGCCTCGGTCTGCAGACCCAGTCAGAAGAAAACTCAGAAATAGAAACGTGTGCACCTTCCTAGCAGAGAAGTCGACTCCTGCTTCTTGCATTCTCCCGTTAAAGTCTGAGCTGGGAGAAACTTTGTGCCTTCCGGAAAGTCAGAAACTGAACTACGGGAGAGGCCATGCTAAAGGGGTTTGCGGGCCCCGCGATGTTTTCCAGAGCTTTTCAAGTGGGACGAGTAGAGCGACAGAATGAAAATGCAACATGTGGGAGAGCCCACCCGAGCCCCGCAACCCGAGGGGCCCGGAGGTGAGCGCCAGTGGGGTTGGGAGTAGGGATCCCAAGCTGGCTGCTGCGGGTGTGTTTGGGGGTGGGGGGGTCGGGGGTTGATAAGATAATGAATGGGAGACTTAGGCTACCCCTCCGCCCCTGCCCTGCAGCTGGGGCGGGAAGTCCGGCAAATGAATGGGGGAGGAGGAGCGCAGAAGGTAGAGACCCTGGGGGCGTCACACCAGGTAAGGGAATGCTCCAAGGGGAGGGAGTCTCGGGGTGCAGGAGCTACTGACTTGTGCTACGTGCAGCCAGCAGAAAAGAAAGAAGGAGGAAGAAGAAAGGAAGCTGGCGTCGGAGCTGCTGCTCCGGCGCCCCCTCCCCCGCCGCGCCTGCCAGCGCGCCAAAGCCGGAGCAGTGGGGGCAGAGCGGCGGCTGACGCTCCCGGAGTTACGACCCCCCCGGTCTGCCTGCCCAGATCCTGGGCGGTCTGCGCCCCTGCGCTGCGGCGCCCTCCCCTGCTTCTCGGCAGGGCGCGGGACTCCTGCCGGGTGGGCGCAGGCGGCCGCCCGGCTCCGACTGCCGAGGGGCGGGCGGAGGGCCGGGCTCCGTTGGCCGCCGGGCGGGAGCCGGAGAGGGGGGCGGTAACCGCGCAGCCCGAGGCCAGCCCGAGGAGGGCGGGAGCCGGACTCTCGGCTGCGGGCGCAGGTAAAGGGGCGGGCGGGGCATGGGGACAGCGCCCTTGGGCGCAGAGCCTGTGGCTGCCGCGTCTCCTCCGCGGCCAAACGGCGCGCTAGGATCGTACTGACCCGCGGCAGACTGGCTTTGTGGCCGTGCGAGTGAGAGTGTGTGCGCGCGCGCGCGCCCTCTCGCTGTGTCGGGTGTGGGTGGGTGTGCGTGCACGCTAGCCGGCCTGCAGGAGGCGAGGCTCTCCTGGCCTCCCTAACCAGCCAGTTGACCGAGCCCCAGGAGGGAAGTTGTCGCAGCCGCCCGGGCCACCGGCCCTCCAGTCCCCCGGCCAGGTCAGTGCGTCCGGGACGCGAGCTGTGCGCGGCGTCTGCGGCCCGGACCCGCCCAAGTGACACGTAGGTGGCCTCCGGTTACCTGGATCTGGGTGGGAGCACAGGAAGGCTTGCGCAGGGTGGGGCGCTCGAAATTCCCCCAGAGCGGCGTCGGGGTGGACGTGGACCGCCGGGGTTCCCGCGCCCTGCAGCGCGGAGCTCCCGCACCTCTTGCTTTCATCGACAGCTCAGTAATCTTTCCCGGGATGAGGACTTTAAACCTAAATTTCTGTCCAGCTAGCTGCCTAACAAACACGTTTAGCAAGTAACTTGGAAATTAAAGCAAGGGAGGGACCTGGCTTTGAGTTGGTCGTTTTGAAATCGACGAGCCAATTTAGTTAGAGTAGGGCTGTTTGTTGTGAATGGATTTAAAGTTTATTCTTGTTTTTCTTTGCTGCCATTTGGCCTTTGATGTGTAAGAATGACGGCATCCAGAACTTGTTGCTGCCTTCAGTCTGGGGCCTGAGATTGTTGCCCTCTGCTGTTACTTCTCTTTTTCTTTTTGTTGAAATTTATGAATTTTTCGTAAATGTGGGTTTCCAGGGAGTACTCGCTTGTTGAAGTTTCACTGTGAATGCGTTGGTTCCCACTGGAATAGATACGTATTAGCAAACATGAATATTGGTGGAAACATGTAACTGCAGTTATGAGAGCAAACTCGTCTGTTACTTCAGGCTCTAATAGTCCGTGTTTCTCACCTATTTGCGTAAATATCCTTTGCCCAGCGTAAGCATAACGGTGAAGCCACAGGTCTGAATCAGAGCCTGTAGTTCTTGTTAAAGGGAGACTCTACACTGGGAAAACTTCTAATTTCTCGTTAGAAACTATTCCCTTGTCAAAGAGAAGAGTAATCACCAAGGAAAAAGGGTTTACACTGGAATTATGGCTCTTTGGACCTAACTAAATTGCATTCACACACACACACACACACACACACACACACACACACACACACACACACACGCACGCACACACACACACACACACACACAGCCGTCTACTTGTTTCTATCCTTGATTCTCGAGTTCAGAGTAGGAGTGAGTTTATTTGCCACAAATGCCATATTTTAACGATCAGCCTTGCTAAATATGTTAAGGCTGCGTTTTCTTGATTCTATTTGTGGATGAAGAGTGGCAAGAGAAAGAGGTAGTGTGTGGCGGGAAGGTTCGGGCTGAGGGGCCCCGGCGGGAGGGCTGGGCTGTCATAATCCGGCCCTGCGCGCGCGCCGCGTCCTCTAGCGGTGCGAGGGACCGTTCCCAGCCAGTCAGCGCGTCCTCCGCCTCGGTGTACTCATCTGGAAAATGGAGGGGCTTGACGATCTCTGCTCTTCTTTCCAGCTCCCCAGATAACCAGAAATGAGGGGCGATTATGCCATGTTATTCTAGCAGGAAGGGAGTGTGAACGAGTTAGTCCGGGAGGGAAGCGAGAGGGAAAAGAGGGTCAAGAAGGTGGAAGAAAAGCAGCGGTAGGACCTGCTTGGAGAGGGAAGAACCCTGAGCGGGGTTGATTTTCCTCTCTTCCTTCACCAGGGCATCAATAATACTTCCCCCCTCCCCCATCGGTCTCCATTACCTTTATTATTCAAAGTGCGTGTGCCTGCTTAGCCTTAAAATTGCCGTGGAGTGGAGTGAAGGTGATCCCTGTAGTCTGACCTGACCGACTTCGCATCTGTCTCATTGCCTCTCAGGGGATCTGCCTCTGGCCAGTGCTGTGGGCACTGAGCGATCTCAGTGCCCTTGCGAATGATGGGGAAAAAATGACATCAGTGGGAATTGTAAGTGGCAGCCCTTTCAACGACTTGAATTTCTAAACATCTCTTTTCATTTGAAGCTAATATTTAAAAAAAATAATTTGACTTAAAAACCTGTAGACCTTTCAAGGTTTTTACTGAATCTTTCTCACTGTTAGGCCTACTGGAAAATTGAAAGAAAGTAAAACTCACTTGCTAAGTCTTTTTGATACATGATGACATTCAGTCTGAAGTTAGTGATGTTTAGAGCCAAGTATCCTATTTCAAATGCTTACTAAGGAAAGTTGCAATCTGGACGGGATACACTGTATCATTTTCATTGGGAAGCTCCAAGTGTTCAGCAAATAACAAGACTTGAAATTTAATTTGAGGTCAGTATTTTAATGTCTGTGCTTGATGTGTGTGGCCTGTCTTTAGTTTTTTGGGTACCTATATGCATACACACTTGAGGAATGTGATGTATTTTAAAGGTGCAGGGTAACTTAATAATACCTGAACATAAACACTTGGTTTAAAGTCTGAAAGTTTGCTCCGGCCCTTGTTAACTCAGCATCACACTATGTTTTACATATCATGTTATTCCCCCAAAATCTCTATTGTGTTATTATTTAACTGTCTCATAGAGAACTATTATGGATGTCTTAAAAGGTTGGAAGAAAAGGAGGAACTTTAAATTGAATAAGCAATTAGTGCGTTCCCTCTATAGTGACAGATAAAGATGAGGCTCTAGAAAGAGCTACTGCATGGAGGGAAAAGATGTAGCTAGCTTGAACATATAGCAGCTGCACTGTATAACTAGGGGGCAGCTGTAGACTCCAGGAAACTTGGCCTGCCAGAGAATGGAAAATTAAATTCTGACTCTGGAGAAGACTTCACACAAGGGACTTGAAGGATGAAAGCGATGCATCTCTTAAAAGATGAATGGTGGGAAGGGAAGATGTAGTTGGAATGAAGGTAACAAAGGCTGGAAAGGTACAAGGCAGTAAATTATGGGGACCTGGGATGTTATTTTAGGGAACTGTGCTACATGGGGATGGAGGTGGGAAATATTATTTAACCCCAAGATGCAGGAGGACACTGAGTGACACAGATTGGGGCTTAGTGAGGGGTGAAGTGATGGAGAGGATGGGGCTTTCATAAATCTGTTACCTTCTGTTATAACTCATGGCTGCTAGGTTAGTGCACTGCTGCCAGCTTAACCAGATTATATAAAGGTTTAGAAAAAACAAAAATGCTGTTTTTTCTCCCTCATATCCCTCCAAATTGACAGTGGTCTCCTAAGAAATCTAGTAGAAATTTAATGATACTATTGTGTTACATCTGGACCTTGTGAGGCTTTTTGAACATGTGAGTTAGACTCACTCCAGGCACAGAGCTGACCAAGAAAGCATTTTGTTTTGTTTTGTTTAGGGAAGGGCCTGCTAGTTAATACTAATTTAAACATGACTCTAAGGGCAACTAGCATTCTTAACCCTGTTTATGTTATACATAGTATTTAACCACAGTGGTTGAATATTTGTAGCACAGAAAAGGAAGAATTTTTAGTTTAGGAATGGAGTTAAAGTTCTTACAAAGGGTCGGAGATGATAGAAGGGAGGAGGTGGCAGGAAAGTTGCACCTTGGGGATGGCAGAGAGGCTGACACAAACCTGAAAGCCCTTTAAGTGCGTAGCTTGCTTAATAGTGTAGGCTGATACTCTAAGAACCTTTTTTTCTGATCATCTGCTTTCCTTTCCCCTTAATCTCTGGAGTGAAGTTGTTCAGTTCATTAGGTCTCAGATGGGAAGGATCCCTGTGGGATCCTTTGGGGAGGCATTCGGCAGCAGCTCTCTGCTCTGTAGGTTCCCTCTCACACCCAGTACCTTCGTGTCACTAGAGGGAATGAATTGCTTTTCAGCTGCATGTCAAAGGTGGAGCTGATGTGGGGGAGTCCTCCAATTACCCTTGAATCTGGAGATGCTGGACTGCCAAGGAGACAGGCCTTTAAAGGAGACTCGGTCAGCTACTTCTTACTATCTTCTGAACACAATTTGAATGAATGATCCTCCCAGCCGTTTGTTTTATCTTCTGCAAGGGAATTAGGGTTTGACATGTTAAGCAATTAGTTACCTTAGTCAAGGGGAAGGAGCCCAAGGCCCGTATACTTTATTTCTTAGAAGGATACATTTTTGTTGTTGCTGTTTGTTTGTTTGTTTTGAGGGGAAGGGAGGAGTGGTGTTGATTATATTTAAATTCCCAGCATTTTTTTTCAGCAGGTTAGCATGATTTCAAAGTAGCATTGTTGTTATTTTTGAAACAATGGGATGGGGCAGTGAAAATTGTTTTAATACTTTGTTGTTAGCTCCTGTCATCTGATCAGTGCTATGGAAATTTTGATCTTGAATTTCATGGAAAATCCAAATTTCTTTCAGGAATGAAAGATGACTTATTTTTGCTACATGCCTGGGTTTAGGTTATATTTTGTTATTTTTTTCACATTGTTTTTAAAAAGTAGCATAATGACAGGCCTGACCTTAGTCCAGTGCTGATACAAATGGGCAGAAACTCAAGTGAGGTAGAGCAGGCTGGGTTTGTTGCATTTAATATGGAGATAAGGGAAAATGATTTCAAAACTAGCCTTTCCTAACAGAGCAAAAGAAAGTTTGACTAATAACACGTTGTCACGGATCTCTTGGGAGTTTCCAAGATTGAAGCTGTTAAGGGAAATTTTGTTCATTACGGCCATCATGTGCGCCTGTGCTTCTTAAGGTTTAGGATTCACTATGCAGATAGTGCTTCTGCGGGCCATTCCTCTTCTTTCTTTTCAGCAAGTTTCCCATTGCCCATTTCTTAACTGTCAATGGACTGGATTTGATTTCACATAAATCTGCTATACTCAGTTTCCTTTATGTTTAAGTGGTTCTTCTTGGCCAATCCCTGAACTGCCTTCATCCTGAAATTCTGTCCTGAAAGAAGAATCCTGGCTCTTTGGGAGGAGGAACAATGCAGGGACAGAAGAAACTAGGTCCGTTCAAGCCAAGGAGCACTTCATTGACTGTGTGCTATATACCAAGCATTGTGTTGGGTGCTAGAGGCAGGGAGTGGGGGTGAACAAGGCGGGACACCAGGACAAATCCACAGACATATTAACAGATGGTTGCCCTTCAGTGTAATGAGTGTGATGGTCGGGATAAGCATGCGGCATGATGGGACAAGCACGGGCACCTGACCCTCGGGCTTGGTGGTGGGGAGGGTCAGGAAGGCTCCTGAAGGTTAGGATCTGGAAGAACCCTAGTTGATAAACCAAGAAACCTACAAGATAAAAAAGGGATTGAGATAGAGGGCATTAAGAGGCTTTTTCTTTCCCGGTTTCCTGTTGCTGGGTAAGTCAAAGTTCCTTTCCTGTTAATATCTGTAAAATAGGATTAGGAAATGATATTATCTGGTTGCTAATTCTAGTTTTCAGTGGCTTGTTCCTTAATTTAATCTATTCATTTATTCTTTCCATATTCAGTAGATATTTGTTGCACACCTTCCATCCTAGGGACCAGTGAAAATCCACGTGTAAGGGCCTTTCAGGGAGCTTGCATTCTATCTTCTGTTCACACCAGGAGTCCTTTTGAAATGCCTTCAAATACAGAGCACATTGAGTTATTCTTCAACCTTAACTAGTCCCTTTTTTCAGGTCAGCTTTTCTCTTAAGAGAAGAAAGAGATAGAGCCTGATAGTCTCATCTTCATTTTATAAACTTGAAATGTTTTGCCAAGATTAACCTGCTAGTTGTCAGCTATAGACACAGATGTAGCTGTGTCTTTTCTGCAATCCTGGCTTGCTTCCATCTCATTTGGGATATTCTTAATTTTGACCCAACTTGTGTTTGAGTTTCTATATTCAGGTTATGACTTCTTAGAATAATCCAAACCTAATGTTTGTGGGAAGTCGGACCTATTTTGAGGTCATGCTGTCACAGCACTTTGTTAATGCATTTTCCTTATCTTGTTTAAGTAACTAAAGATCTGAACACAATAGAAAGTATTCCAACCAGCAGAAGGTAGCTGCATTCATTTATAAAAATACAACTTCTATATGATTCGAACACTATAGACGTGTCTAAAGTAAATGTAATAATCTCACTCTGCCCTTTCAACCTTCCCAAATCTTTGTGTGTATATGTATTTATGTGTGTGTCTGTGTGCATGTGCATGTACACTCCCTCCTGCCTCTGTTGAATTTGGACAGGCTGTTTTGAGGCTGCCACTACGGGTCAGAAGTTTGAAGTCTGAAGAGCCTGCGTGGCTCCTCTTGCATTGATGCAGCACAATGTTACTCAATTAAGAATTCTTTTTGGAGAGATATGAGTATCTGGCTGTTAAGAACGGGGAACAAGAAAACTATTTACAGCTGCATGACAACTGAGAACAAATATTGCAGAGAATGTTATTTCCACAAGAATTCAGCTTCATCTGGGTCTCAGGCAAGGGAGGAGGGGTGTTTCAGAGCATGTGTTTGGCATTTGCAAACCTTTTGTTAGGTGGAAGACAAGGCATCTGTGGAAGGCCCATCAGACACTTCTGGAGCAGAGAAGATTGGTGGAGTTACTCATTACATGCAGATTTCATTGGGGGAGTATTAAAAGAGGACTCCCTCCAACGTTGGTAATCAGCAGATGATAAGGATGGAGTGTGCTTAGGACGGGAGAAACACTGCCGAAACAGAGTTGCCTTTTGTTAAGGGGCTGCTTTGCCATCTTGGACTACGATTTGTTGGGAGAAGGATCATTGTCCTGTCAAGAAAACGAGGCATTCATTCTGTATTCAGTATTGAATGTAGTTTCATGGGAACTGCTTGCGTTACTTTCTGAGTAGACACAGACTTAAAGGTTCGAAGGCTAGGGCAGGATGACTGTGTTTTCCAACTTAACAGTTTATCTGTTGTGTATCAGTTTATCCGAGACCCTGCACTTTTATGAAGCTGAAGTCTTTGAGCCATTATGTGGGTAAGTCCTTATGCTTGGCTGAGGACACTAAAAGAAAAAAACAACCACTGAGAAAGTACGGTCCTTGCTCTCAAGTGGCTCCTAGACAGGGAGAGCCATGGATATAAATGCCTAGGACCAGGCAGACAGTGATAAATACAATAATGAAGGTTTCAACAAAGTGCCACCTGCATATCTGAGGACGGAGAGGGTAACTCTACCTCAGAACAGAGGGAATATTTGCAGCAGGATTCTGGCCACAGTGGACAAGTTGGCTAAGAATCTCACTGTGCAGGAGCAATAAGGAGGGCTCAAGTGCTGCATGCGAGTGAAAAGCTCTGGTTTGTGGCGTGGCAGTGGCATGCTTTGGGTCAGTTTTGAAGGGCCAGCAGAACGGTGTTGGGGACAAAAAAAAAAAAAGGGCACACCGATGCTATTAACAAAGGGAATGTGAGAGTATGAGGATTGTCCCAGCGAGGTATGTTGGTTTTAGACATGAATAAAATCAAGAGATGTTCATCTGGCAGCTAGAAACTAGAGTTTAAAGCTTAGCTGAGAAGTCAGAGCTTGGCAGGATTTAGGAGTAATTGTGTTATGTCAAAGTAAATATGAAGTGAAACTTATGTGATAAGCTGGAGAGAACTTTTAGAGTGAGAAGAGTGATGTATACTGGATTTTTAAAAAAAATCTTTATTTTTCCCCCCAGCTTTATTGAGATACAACTGACAAATAAAATTGTTAAGGTATTTAAAGTGTACGACATGATGGTTTGCTACATATACACATTATGAAAGGATTCCCCCCACTGATGTACTTGTTTTAACAAGGACTACAAGATGTATTTTGATTCTTTAGGTTATTGTTATTATTAGCAGGTGATTAAAATAGTTTTACAGGTTATCAAACATCCAGTGTGCATCCACTATTGGCTTCTCTGCATGAGGTGGTTCTGGGGCGCTTCAAAGAAGGTGGAGTTGCAGCTTGATGTTCCTTTGGAGTGAATGAAATCCCCCCAGAATAATCCATCCCAGCGAAGAAAAACAAATCCTGCAAATATTGAAAGACTGATGGTGATTTGGGGGCTGAGAAGAATTGCAAATGTAGTTTTAATGTACTGCAGGAGACAAGCTGAAAAACTTCATGGAAGAACTTTGGAACCCCCAGAAATCTGAAGACCAGGCTTTGAGAAACTCCAACAAGTTTGTCATTGGGGTTTATGAGACCTGGTCAAGTAAATTTAAGCTTTTATTGCCTGATGAAGGTAAAAGTAGAATACAGTATACCTTTGTACTTTACTTGGTTAAAAACACCTTTTCCAATTAAAAATGTATCTCCATTTCAGATAATTGGTATGTCTTCTTGCATGTGAAAGAACAAAGATAAACCTGTTCTTTGTCTTTTTCTTTCTATGTTATTATGACTCTTTAAAATTGCACTCATTTCTGTTTGGTAGTAAAAACAGTACCTGCTCATTTTAGAGTTTGGAAAGTACAGGAGACTCATCCTTAGTTCCGCCACTTAAGAATAACATCCTTATTCCATTTTGGGATAATTTCTTGCAGTTTTAAAAATATTTGATCCTCCTGAATATTCAATGCCATTCTGCTTTGTATCCTAAGTACACATGCCATTAAAACCTTTTGTTTTTAATTTCCAGTGAATACATTAAAGTCACAATATTTAATATGTATCATATTTAAGCAATCATTCCCTATCTCTGCATGCAGCTTCTCTGTCTCTTTTAAGGGTTCGTGCTCTTCTGCCTGTTTTTAGTTGCTGATGTTCCTGGAGTTCTAGCCTTACTCTAAGTGGTCTCGGTGTCTGAGCTTCCCTCCACAGTGAGCTGTGGTTTCCAGGCCATTGCCGCTGACTGTCTCCTCTGCCTGGAATGGTCTGTTCCCAGGGACCTCTCACCATTTTCAGGTCTTCACTCAGATGTCACCTTCTTCGCGAGGCCTTCTCCAATTACTACATCTAAAACTGTATGACCCTTCCCATCTACATTTTCTTCTCTATTATATTTATCTTCTGACTTCTTAGATGAGGGAAAGTATTAATTTCTCAAAAGTCCTATTTTATTTACTACTGTTTTCCAAATGCTGAGGACAATACCTTGTACATAGTAAAACTCAAATTTTTTGAAGGAAAAGTTTGGGTGAACTGAAGCTTTTTGAAGAAAAAAATTTGCCATCTACTGAATATATTATCATAAAGATATGGTTTTGACTGCATGTGATTTACTATCTAGTAAAGGAGACAGCCTCTGAACAAGTAACTCAAGTGTGATGGGAATTAGGGAGAAAAGTAGGCCGTCCTGGGAGAGTGTAACAGGGAGACTGTCTGGGAGGGTGAGGAAAGTTTCTCTGAGAAGGTGGCATTTATCCTGAGGCTTGAAAGATGAGTTGAATAGTTAAGTGAAACTGGGTGTGGAGGATGGAAAAGGGAGGAGATATTGATAAAGAAAGAGAAGGGTTGATTTAATTGAAAACAAGAAAATGAAAGTCTGATTCTCAGCGAGTTGAAATTAGGTCATTGTTTTAAATGATGAAAATTATATAAGGATAGAAATTGATCAACTGGCATTTTTGCTGTTTAGTATTTCATTTTTGCTAATTTTGAATTAGTCAACAGTATTTTTATTTTTAATTTTGTTAGCCATTATTGAGGGAGGAAGAATTTGCACTCTGAAAGTGAGCAATTTTTAAAAAATGGGAATAGTTTAAATTCTATTTTTTGCTAATACAAATCACTGTAGAACTTTATGATGGTACAGGGAAAGTAAACATTCTTGTCAGCACTTCATTGGGAATGGTTCAGTAACTAATGGTTCAGTAAGACTTGCTTGAGTATTATTTTATGTACGTAAATATAGAAATTACTGGTTTTATTATATCATAGTAACTTAGGTTTGTACAAGTTCTATTTTTTTGTTGATTAAGGTTTCTGTGTCCTGATGCTTGAAAAGAGCATGATTTTCTCTAGGTGATAGTACTAATATGTTTATTAATTCAGCCATTGTAATAGTATGATTCACATCTTCTGTGCCCTGATTCTCTACTTGAGCTGTCATAGACTGACAGTGGTCCTTTAGTCTCTCTGTACAAATGAGCTTTGTTAGTTTATTTGTAACAATTTCTGAGTGTTAGCATAATATTAAACACATAAAGTTTCTTGTAAGGCCTTTATTATGTGTTTATTAATATAAAATAACCCTCTATACATTTAGAACTACAGTCTACATTTTTCTTGATCATAATGCTGTCAGTTCCTCTTTTTTTGTCTTTTTCTCAAATGGCTTCACTCATCCTTATGATTTTAAACTTTTGGTGTCATTTTATTTAATATATTTTTGCCTGTAAGTGAAAACTAATTAGATTTTGTTTGAACATTTCTTAAAGGGAAACTTATTTACTTTTATATTTATTGTTGTAACCAGTACATTTTATCTTAGTGCTTATCCTTAAGTTGTCTCTTTGTTGTGAAAGGTACTCAGCCTTGAGTTAAAAGCACTGGCTTACCTTTTCCCCCCAGTATTTAATCATGTGGCCTTAGATAAATTACATAATATCTCTAAGCCTACAGTTCTCTATTTGTAAAATAAAAAACAAACACACATACACAAATTCTCAACTAATGCTTTAAAAATGCATGGCACACTGAATGTATTAGCTGTCACTATTATTGTTGATAGGTTGCCTCTCATGAAATTGTTGGTATTTGACTGTTCCTGACCTATAAAAATGGTTTTTTTGAATTTAATATGGTTCAATCTGATATCATGTTTCCTGGTTTTTATTTTCTGTCTTTTTCTGTGTGTTGTTTGTTTCAGTATATCTGTACTATTTTGAAATGGCCAAGTCTAGTTTTCAGTTTTACTAGCAATCGCCTTTATGTTTTCCAAATAGATTCATAAACATATGTTTCTTTGGTTCCCAAAGAACTAAACTTTTGACCCCACTCCTCTGTATAACAAATAATTTAGTATACCTTTATTTTTCTTGTCTTCTCTCCCTTTCCCAATTTCCATGATATATAATATATAAATTTATGTATATTTTAAGTGACTTAAATTTTAAGTATGCACCTTTGATTTTTTGTATCCTATTTTGTAATCTGCAGCAATAGTTTGTATGTTCCTGCAATTAGTTTTGACCCTCATTAGCCCTTGGGGCCACTTAGGCCCCTTGCTTTAGAATGGCTTAAAAGGTGTCTCCCATGGAGCTGGGAGATATCCTCATATTTATCTGGCCAGTTGCATCTTCTGCATTCTGGAGTTAGATTCAGGATTTTTTTCTACATTCATCAGAGCATCTGTTGTTGAAGTTCAAAAGGTGAAGTCTGCATCTTTCAGATTCATGTGGTCCAAGAACGTGCTTCTTACCCATCCTTCAAAGAGTGATTTAGAAATAATGGCTGATTTTGCTCCCTAACCTTTTCTAGTACTGTTGCCAATTTTTGCCATTTTGTACACCTTCTTGAGCATTTTAACAGGAAATTGGAAGGAAATGTACTGGGCATCTAGTTGAGTGGCTTCAAACTTTTTTTGACCATGACCCAGTTAGACTTGGACATATATATGAATAAAATGACAGTTTGGTGTAGTTTTACTACATACAGAAAATTATGATGTTGTTTCTGTATTTTCTATAATTTGTTAATTTTCATTAAAAACAGTGTTGGTCATAATGCAAGCTTTGAAAACACTGATCTGGTCATGAACTACAGTTTGAAAAACACTTAACTAGTCTGTTGCTATTTATGTGGAATTAGGGTCATTCATTCAATGTGTCTTTACTGGTATAGTACCAGTTCCTGTGCCCATTCCTGGGAATAGAGTGGTGAATAAAGCTATCATTTTCACTGGAGGCATGGAGCATGGACTCCCATGGGAAGGAGAATTCTGACCAAATGGTCACGCACATATATACATACAAAATGTCATGAATGCTAGGAAGGAAATGTTTCATGCTGGAAAGGAGTTTCAAGAGAGATTAAATGGGGAACCTCATCTGACTTTGGGGTGATTCAGGATTTCCCTGGGGAAGTGACATTTGATTAAATCTGCAGAATAAGAAGGGGTTAACGCTGAAGACTGAGGTTGGGAGTGCGTGTGTGTGGGTGTGTGTGTGTATGAGAATGAGAGAGATAACTTGGAGGGTCTTCCTGTTTGTGCCGTTTTTCTTTCTACTTGACAAAGGTAAAATAGGAATAGACAGAGTATTTTTGAGGGAATGGGTGTAGGTATTTGTTGAAGCAGTTTTGTATTATAGCAATTTTGTGTATTGATAAACAGTAATAGCTTGTATTTATTGAAGGCTTGTTCTGCCTTAGGAACTGTACAAAGCTCTGCATGGATATATAGAAGTGGTTTTGATTGGAATAAAAAAATACTCTTCTATACTGTAGTTGCCAACTTGGTAACTGCATAATTGTAAAAAGTGGAACACTGAAGGTATGTTTTGGAACATGAAGATCAGATGATTGGTCTCCAGGACTTAGTACATATTCATAGCCTCTTGGTGATGTTTTAAAAATAATGACTTGGAATTACTGCTGTTAGGATTTTAATTTTTTTATTTACTTTTCCACAGTAGGATTTTAGGCTTCATTCCCCCCCACCCCTCCAACGCACCTTTTTTTTTTTAAGCTGTGCGGAGAGTTTTTAAACAACCTTTTTAAATTGGAAATCCATGAAGTAAGTTTGAGATTAAATGAGACAGAAGACCATGATTCAAATGCCAGATTTCCCACTGCTGTGCACAGGATATTTGGCAGTACCCACACTTTCCAGGCCCTTGGGTCCTTGTCTTAAAATAGAGGACTTGATCAACTTGCTCCAATATTCTCCCTGTCGTATTATTTGGTGATTGTATGTCTTTTATTTTCAACTCCGCTCTGGCTGTTTTGTTTCATCTTGAAGGAGTCTGTCCCATGCCTTAGAACTACTTTGGTCTGACAAGCGCAACGTAAACGTGGAGAATGGCGGGTGTTTGCATCCTTCTGTGTGTTAATGACATAAGGCTCAGGTAGCCCCCAACACCTTTAGAGTGGACAGTACCGCTGATATTTCTCTGGGAAGCATGGCAGAGTGGTAAAGATTAGGACTTCCTTGAGCAAACCCTTAAGACTTTAACATCATAGCTTATCGACACTTGAAATTAAATACTTCAGCCTTTCAGATTCAGTGAGGGTGACAAAATCACTATCTTAGGCTTCGATACCTGATGCATACTTTGGCAGTAACGTGCAGTAGCTAAGTTGTTAAATATAATCCATATTTTATAAAAATCCATTGAACAGTGAGTGGTATTTTTTCAAGAAGACTTAAAGGACTAAAGAATGTTATGGAAGACTAATTCAGTTTTAGTGACTATTCCAAATTTAAGGAATACTTGATAAGGAATGGGCTTGATGTGCAAAGGAATGAAAAGTACTTAGCAACTCAGCTTTTATTCCCAGTGTATTAAATCAGTTGATTGAAATACACTTTTCTTTTAGTAATTTCAAAATTTGCAGTCTTTGAGTTTCACTTATGAATACTTTATTTCTCTTCTTATTTTTGAGGAAAAAAAGATGCATCCTTTTTTCTGTGTGAGTTCTGCCTAATTCCTCATATGTAACAACTACCCACAACTGGGGTGTTATACACAGTGTGTTTTGGGGCTGGTTCGTCAGCTTATATTCCTTGATTTGCTGTTGAATATCTTCTCCTTAAGCTGACACTGTGTAGAAACCTGGCCAGGACCTCGGGCTCCTGAACTGGGACAAGACAGGGGCAGGTCTCACAGGCAGTGTTTGGAATTAGGTTGGGTATAGGTCCCGGCAGGTAAAAGGCATAAGTGTTGCTCAAGGCTAGTACTAGACATAGGCTGGATCGGAAGGGAGTGGAATCATGGGGTTAGGTTGAGTTCAAGGCAGACAAAGCCAGGAAGAGGCACAGTGTGCTCATGCACTGCCTAGGTTCTTAAGGAAAGGCAATCTGGATAGCACTAGGGAGAAGCTGTGGAGACAGAAGTCTAAACTTCCTGGGGGAAATTTATTTTCAGAGTTGGGCTCATCAGTTGAACATCTTTGCTTACTTACGGGAACCTCAGCCCTCAAGCAGGGCTTTGCCACCCTGGCTTTGGGAAACAACTCTTCAAACATCTGGCTACCTCAGACTGGAAGGCACAAATCACGTATTCTTATCTGATTCAGGGATTAGAGACCTTGTTGAATACCATCTCTAGGAGCAGGAATCAGCCCAGATTTCATATCTTAAGTACATTATTTCTACAAGGGACTTACTGTAAAACATTTAACATTCCATTCATGTGGGAAAAAAAGGCTTAACCCTGGTCAGCAGCTCTTCTGACAGAGGTTGTGGACTATTTGAGCTTATTCTAATACAGGGAGAATGTGCAGCATCATTTACCAACCTGTGTCCCTTCCTTTTTCCTACTTCATCCCATTTTGATGGTGGAATAACTCAGCTGGTAAAATTTTTCTGTAAAACACATCTTGAAGTATTTAAAACTGTTCAACTCATTTAAAAATATTTGTTTTTAAGTAAAACACTGCTTACAATATTCTTAAAATGTTTTCAAATTAGTTTTGAAACCACATTATGGCAATATTATAAGTAAACAAACCCACTCATATTTGCAGCTCCCTAAATGTAATATATTTTTCATTTAATCATGTTAGTTTTATGGCCTATTTCCAGGATGGTCTATTTTATGGTCCACTACTTAAGAGGTGTTTTTGTTCCTGCTGATCATTTTCTATCTCTTGTTAGACATGGCAATGTAGTCTGAATCATTATATTTTTATAGCTTAATGGTAATCCATTAAGTTGTTAAACTGTTCATTTGACCATTGTCCTCATTTTGGACGTTTAGTTTTATTTCTCATTTCTTTGCTATTTTAAAAAACACTGTACCCAATAGATTTTTATGTAATCTTCTGAGACTATGAGTGGGATCACTTGTATGAGAGTAATGTCATGTGGTTTTCAAGTTGATTAAGGTCACTAAAAAAAATGTTAAGTTACAAAATAATGAGTTCATTACAGAAGTCACATTAAAATATAAAGATGATGATGAAGGAAATGTAGCTATAATCCCCACCTGGAGATAGCCATTGTCAACTTCATGGGGTATTTCCTTCTAATATTGTCTCTGTCCCTTTTAGATGGCTGAAATTCTGTTGAGTACAGTTAATATCCTGTCCTTTGTCATACTAGTATATCATAATCAGAAGTGACCTTAATTCCATTCAGTGCCTCTGCCTCACTGCAGTGAACGCCCTGTTGCACAAGGCTTTTTCTGCATTTCAGATGATTTCTTGAGGGTAGATTCCAGTTATAGAATTTACTGGCTCAAAAAGTAGATATGATTTTTATGACTAGGGGTAAGAAATGGTTAAATTGATTTCCAAAACAGTGATAACACTTCATGCTCCTAGCAGCTGGATTTGAGGAAAAACTCAAAGGGAGAAATATTTGTATGAACATGTGGGTTTCTAGGACTTGGAAAATGATAGAGCAACAGGAAGTTCTAATAGTAATCAGCCCGGGATGACCCTCAGTGGAACGTCCCTGACTTCGATGTGTTTCTGCCTGTCACGGTGGTGCCCTGCAGCCCTCCACGGTTTTGCCTCCTCACAGAGAGCATCTTAAGGCTTCCCTTGGTCCTGTACGCTTAGAATGCACAGATTTTAATATGCCATGAAATATTGTGGTTTTAACTGTATTCACTGTATCTGATAGTGGAATATTCCTAGTTAGTATGCTTCTGTAAAAGAACTGGTTAACTACTAGAAAATGGAGCAGGTACTGTAAAAATGGATAGCAAAGAATGAAAATGGAATAGTATCTATACCTGTACTTGTTTAGTATGTATTCCTCTTATTTGTTACCCTAAGTTTTATTTTCTTTTATATGCCATTGGTATCAAGGCCAGGAACCACTTCCACTCTTTGGGGAAATTAAGTGAGTTTCCTTATGAGGGAAGCAGTTTACCACTTCATCCCTAACTGGAAGTAGGTAAACCTACTTCCTATATAGTACAAGTCAATTCAATTTGACATTCAATTAATAATCACTTGTCAGATTTTGGAGATACAAAGATGAATAAGATGGAGGCCTTGTTTACAAAACTCAGTAGAGCTGGGAACTTTTGAAATATGAAAATGAAAATACTACATAATAAATGCAGTGCTGGAAATTAGTTACATATTTCCCTACTGGCGATAAAGAAATCTAATAAGCACAGGAAGGAAAGGCAGAACAGAAAGTGAGACTGTGGGTTTCAGCGGAGACCAAGACTGAAGGTCAGCTCCAGGGTCCTATCCACATATTAGAAAAAGGGCCACACCTTTTACTGTCCTTCCTAGTACTTGACTCGAAGAGGAGACACAATGAGCTGTATGATCCAGAGAGCTTAGAAGGATAAAGACACAGGAGCACAGGTCTTCACGATGCTGGGAGGGGAGGGGATTTTATCTATCAGTTGTTAAACATCACTTATGGCACTATGATGAGCAATGTCTCCAAACATAATCTGTACAATGAATAGAGCAATGGGGTTAAAAAAAAAAAGTTGCTCAATACAGGTCAATGGCAGTGTGCCAAAGCTTATCTCAGAAAAGCAATTCTATGGTTTTCTGTTCAGACAGAAAGCAAGACAGTTTAGACAAGTATTTCTTTGCTGGTGTGTCTCTGTCCAAGGATGGACATTCCACATTCCTTGTGGAATGATGGGCCAGATACTTTTCAGGATATTGCCTATGAATGTTATTTCTTGCAAAATAATATTTTTGGTAAGAATTGAGTAGCAGTGAGTTCAAGGTTATACAACTGGACACTGCATCCTTTCCTTGTAATTAAGTGTCAGGCCCACTGAGGGTAGTGTGAGCAAGGATCAGCCTATGACCGCAGGTATTTGGGCTCTGGGAATACCCACAAGCATGTGCTGTAGTCTTTTCACTTCAAGAAGGAAGAGACATGAAGTCCCTAATATTTTATGCCTTTGTCTAAAGTTTGCAAAGCTAGCAGTCTTCGTGCTAAATGAATCTAGCTCCATATATATTTTATTTGTTCAGTACAGGGTTTTAAAAGGTGACATAGGTAGGCAGGCATTATGATTGGTCCTGGTGCAAGCATAGTTTTTGTATCATGGAAATTTAAGGTCTGTTTTCACTAGGTACTTCATGTATTTATGATACCTGGTTGGTCCCTGTGGATATTTATGACGCCTGCCAAAAGTACAGTCACATATATAATGTGAAGTATGCCTTAGTTTTAGAGGCAGCCTAGAACAGGTAGTGATTATTCTGGGTGGGGACGAGGGTCATAAACGTTTTCACTGAGAGGTGATTCAGAGGCTGGGACTGAATGTAGGTGTTTGCAAAGCATAGACCTTGGACAAGGAGGTACTCTGGGAATGTCCAAGTGCATGCGCAAAGAAAGTTGTGTGGATCTGCATTATGTGGTAGGGGAGTTTGAGTTTATCCAAAGTGCTGGAGCTTAACGAGAATGTAGGTCGTGGCTGAAGTGGGAAGGACCTGGAGGGCTCGGTGTGCTATGCGGGAGGAGGTTGGACTTGAGGCAGTGGGAAACCATGGAAAGGTTTGAAACAGCTTCAGTGTGCTAGATTTCTGTTCCAGGACGATTATTCTCCATATAGCTAAAAGGAATGGTGGTAGGTAGAAGGGACTGGAATATCCTAGGAGAGATAATCGGGACCTGAATTCAGGCAGAGACATAGGGTTTGGAGGGAAGGAGGCAGATGTGAAAGACGGTGAGAAGGAAGAATTGACATAATTTAGTGTATGTGTAGTGTGGTAGGTGAGGGAGAGCAAGGAGGATGTTGATTCCATTGACTGAAATGGAGAAGTAGGAGGGTAAGGACGGCAGGGGAGGTGTGTGAGCTTGCGAGGGCTGCCAGAACAAATGCCACAGAGTCAGTGGCTTAAACAATGGAAATTCTCACTACAATTGTGGGGGCTATAATTCCAAGATAAAGGTGTCAGCAAGGTTGGTTTCTAATGAGGCATCTCTTGTGTGTGTGCATGTCTGTGTCCACATTCCCTCTTCTTGTTAAAGACACTGGTCATGTTGGACTAGGGCCCACCCTAATGATTTCATTTTAACTTAGCTCTTTAAAGACCCTGTGTCCAAATACGGTCAGATTTTTGAGATCCTAGGGATTGGGACTTCAACATACAAATCTTTGGAGGGACACAATTCAACTTCTAACAGGAAGGATGAGGGAAGTAGTTTGGTCCATGTAGAGTTTGAGATGCCTAGGTGTATGCAGAGGGCAGTGGTGGTTTTAAAATGCGTTTTTGTGAAAATGCAGCTGAGAAAAGAGAAAAGGCTGTTAAAACCATGAGAGTGGATAAGGTTGTCTTGGCCAGAGGTACCCAGCCTTGGCTTATGTTAATAATTACCTGAGTGAGCTGTTAAAATAATCCACATGCAGGGGCTCCGCCTCAGTCAGATTGACCCAGTCTTTGGGGGAGAGGCTTCAGGCAGCTCCCCGGTGACTCTAAGTGCATCCAAGTTTGAGGGGAGTGGTTTAGGCTTCACATGGTGGGTGAGCCTGAGAAGATACGTAGAAGAATGGCCCAGATCATTCAAATGACGGGTGGTAGGGGAGAGAAAGCGGGGAAGAACAGAGCTTACAGATTCTTGCCTGATATCCACTAATTTCTGCAAGATGAATGTGAAAATTATGGAGCTTTATTTAAGAAAATTGAAGGCTTAGAAGAGATATGGTGAGAAATGGAAGAGAGCAGAGAGAAATGAAAGTGTTAATGGCTACTGTTCGGGGCTCTGCTGAGAGTAGAATATATTGGTCAGTAGTGCCTCTTCATCTTGGCCTTATGTTTTCTCCATGGGGCCTCTGAAGTAGTGAATGGGAGCAGAACAGGCATTTTGGAGTTGAATCAGAATTGGGATGTTAAGGGGCAGAAAGGAGTATGGGAGGTGGCTCCCTGGGGTGGCCCTTGACATTTGGGGTGGACAGGGCTGATGAACAGGGGAAATGGAGCAGGTAGCTGGGTAATTTGACACGCAAGGGGCAGATATAGTGTATGTGAGTGTATATGAGCAAACAGCTTTACAGATAAATGGTTCCAGGTAGGGGGATTTTAAAGTGTCATGGGGCAATTCTGGGTAACGAGGGGCTAAGCAGAGAGGTCAGACTTTCGGATATGTTGGAATTGCCCTTGATAAGGACTTGCCTGATGACTGAGTTGTTTGGCGGAGGGGATGGGAAGTGTGTGTGTTGGGGGTGGAGGGGATTACTTGATAATCTTTATGGCCTCTTCCAGCTTCATGATTTAACAAAATGTCATTTTTTGAGCCACACTTTTTCTTCTTCTTCTGTTGTTTTGGAATAAGAATAAAGCAATCTGGAAAGTAACCATCTAACAATTCCATTTTTATTGATCTCCTTGTAATTGTAAATGTTTGACAGATTATGGCCTCTTTAAATGCCTTTGGAGTCCATTAATGCACATTTCATAGAGTTCATACAGGGTGAAGTAGTACACTGGTCAGAAAATGTCTCCACCAAACAGCTGGCTGCTGAGGCCTGTAATGGTCGATTATGACAGGAAGGAGAGGATAAACTGAAGTTCTTTTTAAGGTAACATTAATTGGATTCATCTTTTACCACATGGTAAGGGTCATTATTATTACACCTACCATTTCAGGTTTGGAATTTAGCCTCTTTATTGTGGATTTGTTGTTCGGGGACATTTTCTGATTTAGTTTTGGGGCAGGATGTAGCGTCTGGAGTTTGCATCTGTATTTGGAACTAGAATGAAGGGTAGTTTTTAAAACAAGGACCCAAAACAAGGGAAAGAATTGTATGGGCACATTCTGTGTCCAGTGTTAGGATTTCTTCTTGCTATTTGAGGAAATAAATTTGATCCTCATTCTGGCATATAAAAATGATACTTGAATTTTTGCTGCTGTTCTCATTGCAGCAAATGCAGACACCAATGACTTTGATTTTGAGTTTGCTTATTTGGGGAAGAACACTTTCCAAACTGCGTAAAGCTTAGTATTAATATAAGAAAGTTTGACAATTACAATTGTAACAGCGACACTTTCACAAAGTTATACACGGAATCCGACTGGTGCCTCCGGTACAGCCACAGGAATTCCCCTTCTCTGTTTGTTGGGGTTTCCCTTCTTTTCTCTCCTCTCGTGCTGTGCCTCCTGCCTTTTCCTGTCCTCTCTTTTGGCAGATCCTCCTAATTCAATAGTTTCTCAGCTTTTTACCACTTACCTCCAAGGACCAACTGTGAGGAATTGTCTGAGGCTATTTATTTCCCCCAATTCAGCCCCGTCTAATACTCTGCCTCTCTCCTCATTCTACTACATCCCAGACACTGTTTGCTACTTTTGGGACAACTTGGACTGGAACTGAAAGAAGGGATTACCATTGCTTGGTACTAATCCAAGTTTAGCCATCAACCGAAACCCAGGTTGTACTAATCATTTTGTTTCTGCTACTGTGAACTGCCAGGAAATAGAGGGCGAGGGATTGTTATGTGGTACATTAACAAGTTGGCGGTCATGGGGTAGGGCTTCGGTTCTTACCTTTTACTTTGCATCAGAATCACCAGAGTGTATTTAAAATGCAAAGTCACGGGCTGTCACAGAAAGTCTGACTCAGGCAGTCTGGGAAAGATCTGGGACCGCATTTTTAACTAACTCTCCTGGTGGACCACATCTTTGAGACACGGTGGAGTTGGGGACTTTAATTTTAATAATTCCCAGTTTCCCACTAAGTGATTTTTCAAAGCTGGACTCATTTGAAATGGCTGTTATATCAAACTACAGACTTGATTTCATTATAGTGTGTTCTCTAAAGACCTCATATCTGAAAATTTGAAATGATAACAAAGAAGAGGGTTTCACCGTATTCTGGGTTGGTCAGAACCACCCAGCCAAGGGTACTTTGTTGTATTTTAGGTGTCATCTGAGTGGCAATGCTCTCTGGAGAGTGGAAGGGGGTCGTAAAGGATCTGTGAAGTAGGAATCATGAGGAAGGAAAGAAACAAACAGGTGACCCAATCTCTCTCTTCATCAGCCTGATACACCTCCAAGTGTTTGGAGGATGAGGTTGAATTTGATAATAGAAGAGCAACTGGGTCTCGTGGATGGGTTTTTTGATCAGGATGCTTTGAACTACACTTCAGAGAGAATTTCTAGTGAACAACCCACCCAAGGACTTGATGGCTGACCTGGAAAGGTAGGGAGCTTCCTGTCATTGGAAGTGTTCTAGCAGATAGTGGAGAATGTAGACACAATTAAAGCGCTGGATAAGAGGTAGAACTGGGTGATCTCAGAAGTTACCTTCTAATTGTGAGATGAGTGAGATTAGTTTTATGTGAGATTTTTTAAAAATGAGATTATATTAAAAGTTTTAGAATACTATACAAGAATCCCAGCCTACTATAAGACTAGGTAAACTAGAGTTGGTCAATTGATCACACACACACACACTTGCACACAAATGATAAATGCCAGGCTAGTTTTGGGTTGCCTTTGAAGTTTATTATTTGCAGGTGTAGAAGCTCTTAGTTTTAGCTTGTAATGTTTCTAGAAGCAAAGTACTCTCTTGAACTGTCTTTGATGATTTGATGTTTTTACATCAGGTCTGTTGTGAATTTGGGAAGCACAGCAAAATCACTCCTTTAAAGATCAGAGGAAGGCTGGATAGAATAAAAGTTTCCTCCTGATATTTTGTTTTTTCTTTATTAAATGTCCTTTTTCCCCCCTGTATACATAAAATTAACCACTTTAAAGTGTACAAATCAGTTGGTTTTAGTATATTCATAAAGTTGTGCAACCATCACCACTAGTTTTGGGACATTTTAATCACCCCAAAGAGAAACCCCATGCATATTAGCAGTTGCTCCCCATTTCTTTTTCCCCTGTCAACCACTAATCTACTTTCTGCTTCTATGGGTATGACCACTCCGGACATTGCACATAAATGGAGTCATACAATATATAGCCTTTTGTGTCTGGTTTCTTTCATTTAGAATGATAAAGTGTGATATTCTTCCATGTTGTAGCCTGTAATCCTGGTATTTTGTATTCTTGTTCTTTGGCTAGGGATCTGCCTTCAGAGACGTGCTTACAGAACGAGAGGGAGAGTTATGATGTTTCACGTGAACCTAGCCAGGCAGTGTAAAGTTTTCCTGCCTTTAGGTAATAATGTATGCTTAAAGTCACATGGAAGTATGTTGCCTGTGGCCTGAATTTTTATTCCTGAATAAGTTAGAGATTAAAACCTGGTTTTTAGTACAGAGATATTGTGCACACACACATCCTATGTCTGATGTGGATTTTGATGTCATTACAGAGAAGCAGTAGCAGCCGTGCATTATTAGCTCTGGCCTCTTTTTCTTGGTTGCACTGGTCTTTTCCCAGTATGCTGAAAGGCCATAGTAAATGTTGACTTTCCCCCGCCAAAGGCCAATAATTGTAAATGTTAATGTGTGTCAGGATAGGTGGCTTTAGCTCCTGTCTTGTTTTCCTGGTGCTCTTGCTTCCACTGCTCTCGTTCCCAAGACTCAAAATTGAGGCCAGATGTGTGTGTCCACACTGAGAAACCCTGACTGGCCCTCTTGTTCTCTCCCTCCCCAGATACTAATGCAAGAAGGAAACTGCAACACTGGGACAGCGCTGTTAGAATTCTTCTATTATGTCTGCTCCTGATTTCCCTGTAGGTTCTTTGAGATCTGTGCATATTTTTGTTCTGTGCTTTAGAATTTTAACATTTAAAGGCAACACTTTCTCATAACATTGGAAGTCTGTGAAAATATTGTGTAGGGATATATGTCTATGCTGCATGTTTTTCATTTTTGATTATTTTTAAATGGGGTTTCCTTGCACAAAGTTTTATCCAGAATTCTAAGGCCAACTAATCCTCTAATGTATCCACATGCATATGTTAAAAAATTTTTTTCTTAATTGTTAAGCAGCAAATGAAAATATGTAACATATAAACAGTATAAACAATAGAATAGATGAAAATTTGTACAATATAAAAATTACAAATCACATAACTTAGCATCCATAATAAAATGACTATTAATGTTTTTAAATACCAACTTTCCCCCTCTGTATTTATATATATTTACTTTGATCATTGATCAGAATCTATTGGTAAAAATCATCCACATTCTTACGAACTAGGAATATTAGCTGTTAACGTTTTTAGTATATGTTTCTTTACATACTCGAATATGTAGATATGTTCAGTGTTTTCTTGTAATTTTTACTAACTTTTCTTATTAGAAAAGTGTTTTGTTCTGTGCTTTAAAATTTTAACATTTAAAGGCAACACCTCTTTTCCTTATTAGAAAAGTGATATGTACACAATTCAGAATTCCTGGGAAAGGTAAAAAGCATAAACCAATAGTTGACAGAAATCTGTCCAATTAAAAATAAACATAAACCAACCATTTTTAAAACCAATGGTATATACGTGTACACCAAGCATGTACATGTCTGTAGACCCACACTTTTAATAAAGTGTATATTAGAGTATATACTGCTTTTTGATTTGTTTGTTTTGTTAATTTAGGAAAGTATCAAACATTTTTGCATCAATATGTGCTCTATTAAATTTGTTTTGGTGTGGATTTCTTTATAATGATGTTGCAGTTTCCTGAATCTGAGTATTCATGTCTACCACCAATTCTGGGATATTTTTGTCCTTTATTTGAATAAAAATTTATTCCTGTTCTATTGGTTCTCTAGTTCTGGATCTCTATTAGATGTTTCTGAAACTTGAACCTCACTTTCAGATGTTCATCTCTGTGCCACTGCCTTCCATTCTGTGTAATTTCTTTGTAGAAATGGTCACGTTAACTAGTTTCGCATCAGTTGCACTTAATCAGTGATTTAACTCACCCACTGGGTTTCTCATTTGAAATACTGTGTTTTTCATTCCTAGAAGCTTTGGATCTTTTTCAAAATTGTGTGGTCATTTTTTAATCTGTCATACTTTTAATATATCTTCTTTTATTGTTACACATTAAACATTTTTATCTTAGTCTGTATCTGATAATTCTATTATCTGTAGACTTCGTAGGTCTGAGTCTATTTGTTGTTGATAATTTTTTGAGAACTTAAGGTGAATCTGTTCAGAAAGAACTTGGATTTGCCTCTACTGGATGCCTTAAGAGCACTGTAAACAAAAAAGTCCACTCAGTTTAAATAGCCAGCTTGAGACTTTTTTGGGTGGCCACACAAATTGTATGAATTCAGGCCTCTAATCTATTAAGGGCAGATGTCTGGATGTAAGTTCTCAGGGTAGACCCTTTCTGGATCCAAGAAATCCAGACCTAGATCCAAGCCCAAGGCAGTGACGTTTCCTTACCTTCTCCTTATGTGACGCAGGCTAGTATGTTTTCCTCCAGTTCACATGATGAGGGTAGGATGTCCCAGTTTTTTGCAGAGGTCTTCAATCTGACTTCCATTTTCAACTTGATTTCTACCTGTAAAACTCAAAGGTAGAAGTCACCCCGGATTGGGATATAATT
Organism: Manis pentadactyla; assembly: GCF_030020395.1. Classification (NCBI taxonomy): domain Eukaryota; kingdom Metazoa; phylum Chordata; class Mammalia; order Pholidota; family Manidae; genus Manis; species Manis pentadactyla. Next base: position 199,841,319 of record NC_080021.1, on the reverse strand, counting down.
GGTTGCTAGGGTCAGTGTTCTTTTTACTTTGATTTCTTAAACCATTTGGCTTCCCAGGAAGTTCATTACTTTTTTGGCCAACTTGGCTGAGTATTTACAAAGGCAGGGGTGTGTCTGCATGTGTGCATGTGTGTGTTTGTGTATGCATATACCGTACACATACCCAGCAGTTTTAGATGTTTGTGTACCGGGAAGGATTCCAGGTATTTTCCCCCCAGCGTTCCTGGAAAGGAAGTTTAAAGTATGACTCCTTCATAGTAGGACACATTTCATCCTTTAAATATATTTTTATTAAAAATTCCCTTCCTCAGAGCCTTAATGTTGCTTTCAATTTATCTGTTACAGTGTTGCAATGAGTGTCCTCATATAGATATCTTAGTGTAGTTGACTGATTATTTCCCCAAGATAAGTTTCTTGAAGCAGATTGCAAGGTCAAAGAGTATGCTGGTTTGGTTTTTAATAGATACTGCCAGAGCCATCCTGAAGGATCAGTATGATTGTCCTAACTCCTGATCACAGTCCTTGAAAGTGCCACACTTAAATTAGCACTGAGTGTTTTAAATTTCAACAAATCAGCTATATATTGGTGGGAATGACAATTTAGTTTTAAAACTTCGATGTCTTTGATCCTTTCTTTGAGAGGGTAAGCACAATTTTTCCTTATGCTCTTTGACCATTGGCCTTTTTCTTACACATTTCCTGTTCATGCTATCGATTGTTTTTCTACTAGGATGCTTATTTGTACATTTATTTTATTTATTTAAGCTCTGTTTAATATATATATATATATATATATATATATGGTTCTTTTTAAAACTTAAGATATTAATGAATTTTTGTATGATGTAAAACATTTTTCCAGTGTGCATTTCCTTTTTTGTTTCAAATACAAAAAAATCTTTAAATGTTTGGGAAGTAACCTTTATCAGTCTCTTAGGATTTTTGCTTTGGCATTATGCTAAAACAGCCTCCCCTGTACTCTAGGATTATGTAAATGTTCTGTGTTTTATTTTAGGTATGTTAAGGCTTTATTTTTCGTAGAAAATGTGTTTGTTTAATGTCTCACATTACACTAGTGTGAATTTCTTTTTCGACTTCATTTACCTACGTACCTGTCTGGAGGTATGAACTGGATAAAGCCAAATCATTTGGGAATTTTTTCATGTTGAGGCTGAAACTTTTAAAAGTAGAATTGTCATGATATGGAATTGATAATGTAGATGTTTATAAAGACAATGGTGAACTCCAAATTCATGATGAAAAAAACAAGTGAATGTGTTGGGGAAGAAGGAATGAATTAAGGGATGTGTTAAATAAGAAGGTTAACTATAATGCTTAAACATCAGAGGGTCGTCTTCCTTCCAGTTTGTGTGTTTTTTCCTTTGTCCTCCAATTTGTGTATATTTTTCTCCTAACGGCCACTGGGAATAAAACATGTGGAACTGACCAGGAAGGCTGTTTGCATTGCCGGTGTTCACAGTGATTTGAGAAACTTTGTTTCTTGTGTGATATGGCCCTTTGTGTGCAGTGTGTGTTCAGGAAACATTTGTTACAGAATGAATGAATGAATGAATGGGGATTCACCAGTTAGGAAATAGAATTCAGTCGTGTTTAAATACTTTGTACGTTTGGGTAAAACAATTTTTTAGTTCATTTTTCCTTTCTAGTGGCCATATGTCTGTCTGCATTCATTTCTCCTGTTGTTACTCGGCAAGCTTTATTGTTCCATGCCAGGCACACTGAGCATTAGGATAAAAAGATAATTATTTATGGTGCTGACTTTGTCCCTAACTACAGAGTCCAGTAGTTGCCTCATAATTGAGTAGAGTTTAGAGTGACGAGTGTCCATCTCTTACCTGCAAGGGGCAGAGATAATGGCATATAAGAGGGCACAATCAACCCACTGCTGGTGTGGTGTGTGTAGTGTGTGTGTAAGCAGGAGACTTTTGAGACTTCATAATGAAAGACTGAAAGATAAAAAAAAGAGGCTTTCACCTTGTGGGTAAACACTGGAAGGGGAATTTGAATCAGTGAGAACAATACGAAAAGGCATGACATAACGTGGTGTTTTCTAGGAACTCTAAGTAGTGGCTGGTAAATAATGGAAGACCTGCTTATGCATTAGGCAGAGGCCAGATGGTGGGAGGTCTTCTGGAGTGTGCAAAGGAATCTGGAATTGACCTCTTCCCTCCCAATTCTTAACAATTGAAAGGATTTTTAGTCCCCCCTACCCCCTGCCATATAGATCATTGTGGGAGGTTAAATTGGAGAGGGACAGAAAAGTGAAGTAAAATTAGAGATAGAGAGCCTTGCAGTTGTCCTGGGGAGATGAGTGACCTAAGCAAGTGACAGTGTGGGCTGAGGAGAGAGTGGATTTGAGACTATTGAGTGGAACGTACAACAGAATTTGGTGACATGCTCAGTCTAGGAAAATAATAAATTGGGATACTTTAGAAATTTGAGGTCCTTAACTTGTATTCAGGTCAATTGTAGTGTGGGAGAATGTTTTGGAGTGGGGATACTTATTTAAGAATCATGAGCCTGCAAGTGTCTATGGGATCCACTGGTATGAATAAGATTTTCCAGGGAGAGTGAGCAATGGTAGAAAAGAGAAGGGCTAAGCAAAGAACTCAGGGGTTCACCAACATTTCCGGGTCCTCTGAGGAAGAGGATCCTACAAAGATGCCTGAGAAATAGCTATCAGAAAGTTGGCTAGGAATCAAGGGAATATGGTGTCATGAATAGGGCAAGTTTAAAAAAAACAGTGATTAACAATATAAAATGCCACTACAGGGTCAAGTAAGAAGGACAAAAGAATGTCCTAATTTAGAGGGAAGTGATCTCTCAAAATTTTGAGTGGTGAGGGCAGAAGCCATGGCGCACCCTGTGAGGATGCAGAAGCAATGAGCACAGACTGTTCCTTCCATAGTTTTTTTCCTTGAAAAGAGAGAGGGGGTGAGGGAGAGGGCAAGGAGTGGGGAAGAGGAAGAAGTAATAGTTGGTGTCAAGGGAACATTTCCTTCTGTTTTCTTAATAGGAATTGTAGCATGTTTTCATTGTGAGGGCTGGGAACTGGGGTGGGGGGGAACAAAGCTGAAGGTGCAGATGAGAGAATAATTGAAAGAAGCAAACTTCAGTCAAAACTACACATGGCCAACAGAGGACTAGAATGGGTGGGAGAAATGTTTGGCAAAGTCATTCAGTGACCCAAATTGGTGACAGTTACTATCATCAAAACAGAAGGTTTTTTGAGGCAAGCATTTCACAAATGTTCACGGGCATGAAGATCTACCACAGTTGTCTTCTGGGGCTGTGACAGAACCTTGATTATGTCCTCATGGAACAATTAGTTGGGTGTTTTCCCCTAAGTCTGAATTGTTGAGATAGCATTTATTGGAATCATTAATATGACTTTGGACACTCCTAACAGTATAAGAATATTACATGTCTGTTGGAATCAAATTCAAAATACTTTTGGATTATTACTGCTTAGCCTAATCCTTGTTTTTATTTACATTCCTGTTTCTGGAGCCACAAGAACCTGAGATACAATGAAAGGTTTTAGGGGATAATTACTAATCACTAAGAAAATGTCACTCCAGCATCTTGCCTTCAGACCCATGGGAAGGGAGGGAAGGGAGCTCCTGACCCTATCACACTGCATGTGGCTCTGCCCATTCTGTGATTGCTGCCACCACTTTTTAGTGACTGCACCTTAGAAACAGTTCACCTTACACCATTCCCCCCAAACAGAAGGACATTTTCCTTCCAAGTAGGAAAATTCTTTAAGGCATTCTCAGATATGCTGGCATGTTTATAAGCCTTTTAGCACCAAAGATAGCCTTTCTCTTTCAATTTGTGGTACCTTTCCTTAAGCAAATCACATTAAGTTTACCTGGAGGTTGGGCTTTAGGATGATTTGTGTGTCCCCACTGCTGGTCTCACTCTTGTCAGCCTTTATCTGAACAAGCACTTGAGATGGGAGTGTGCACCTGTGAATGCTCCTACCTTGGAGTATTGTGGCTTGAATTGGGGCAGCCATAGTCCTTCCTTCTCTGTCCAAGAATGAATCTCTATGGTTTTAATACTTTCCTATTGAGTTCATAGGACTTGGGACTCCCATTCTAAATGGGCTGCTGATGACCTGCCTGGAGTCCAACAGTTACTGATCTGGGTATGCGAATTTAGCTTCCTGTAACCATCACTTCCATATTTTAAAGAGAAATTACATACATTCCTAGTGTTTTAGGCCTTGGAGGGAAAGTCTAGAGCCTGGTTGTTGTATTTATTTTTAATTGAAAGCTTTCATTGCTTCATTCTATTACCCATGGCAGGAAAATTCTTATCTGTATGTATGGTTTTAGATTCTCTGGTTTATCCAACTTTGATTAGGGATAAGAGAATGTCCACCCATCTAGCTCTGAAAAGGCAATGGATATTGCTTTATCTTCATCCTTTCTATTTCCCCCTTAGTAGTTTACATTGTGTTACACTTTTTCCCCATTTTTAAAGATAAGTTCTTTCTGAAATATATTCCCATTGGTTTCCTTCTGATTTTGTGTAATTAACTTTGACACACAACGAATGTTCTCTGGTAAAATTGTTTATTTTGCCTTAAGATAACTATGATATTTAGATGTATTACAGTGATTTGTTGTTTAGTGTGCAGATTGAGGTGGCTTAGAAATTTGAAAATTGATTTCTCAAGGGAATTTTACAGGGAAAGTATAATAGATGAATATAAATAAATATGTACTTAGAAGCCTGTTCCTTTTTCAGGGATATTACTTTGGACAGCTCAGAGTTTCCATGTATTTGATTTTAATGTATTAAAAGTTAGAAAATGTGCAATGAACGTAGTTAATTATGAGCTTATTACAACTGTCTTAATGTGTACATTGTTCTAGATGTATTTGGATTTCATTCTGACTCCAAAATGATAGAACTCTTTGAGGACTACATTTTGTAGAAATGTACTTCATTTTAGTTGAAAATAGCTAAGCTTTTTTCTACTTCACAATTTTAATCAACACAGCACTGTCAAATACCCATTTTGCAATGATGGCAATGTTCTTTTTTTGTGCTGTTCACTTATGGCACACGGCTATCATATTGGCAGTGCAGCCTAGACTTTGGAGTTAAAACCATCCTTCAGTTACTAGTTGTGTAGCTCCCAACTGGTTTTAGAAGGTTTATTTGGGGCAGGCACAGCTCTACACTCACGCACACAGCTGGGTGAGTGGTACAGCACCTGCTGGATTCCAGCCCTGCCTCTCCCATTTAGCCACGTGCCCTTGTGCAGTGAGCGGCTCACACCATCAGAAGGATGACCCCCCCCGACTGCCCCCCAGAGGTTCTACACCTTGACTGCTGAAACAGAAAACCCTGGCCTCATCCCCCAAGGAAGGCTCCCCAGTCAAAGTGGGGCCCCTTCTTTCATGAGTTACAAATGAATACTAAGAGCCTTGGCCAGTGACAAGGAAATTCTTCAAGTTAGAGTTCTTCCTGCGCCTGGGTATTTTAGAACAGACTTGTGTTCTCCCATGTTCAGGAGATCACGAACATGCCAGTGGATTCTGTATTGTGCTTGCTGGTTTATGAAAAATATTCTTTGCACAGAACTTCTGAGAGTGATGGGAGAAAGGGGGGAATCATGGATTGGCTGCCTGGTTGTTTCAGAGAGCAGAGCTGTACTGTACAGAGCTTGCTGCTTTCAGTTTTTGGAAGATGAGGTAAAGCAGAGGAGGTCTGAACCTTCTAACTGTTGTTTCTTGGCAAGCAAGGCATTCATTGGACACTGATTGCTTGTAGCCCAGCTCCATTTTCACTGTTATTAATAGATATTACTCCCAGATTCTTATTAATGGCTGGCTCTTACTCTTGGTTGCAGAGCGATTGTGAGTTTTCATCTTTTTATTTATCTTTATGTACGTTTTAACTGGAAATTGGGCAGAGTCATATCAAGGTCATTTGAGGTCACTGATACATTAAACACAGTCTAGTGAGTGATTCTCAGTGTGGTCCCTGAAACCTCAGTACCAGTGTCACTTGAGAGCTTACTACTAAATGCAAATTCTTGAGCCCATCCCAGACCTACAGAATCCGAAACTCAGTAGGGTGGGGCCCAGCCATGTGTGTCTGAACAAGCCCTCCAGGGAATTCTGGGTGCTGCATGCAGCAGTTTGAGAACCACTAGTTTAATGCAGTAGGTAACTTATCTGACTTCAGCCTACGCTCACTTTGGGCACTTGTTAAGTACAGATTCTTGGTTCCCACCCACACAATCCTGATTTGGTGGGTCTTGGGCAGGGCTCAGAAATCAATCTTTTCATAGCCTGTGATGGAGCCTGTTTTGGGAAAAACTCTGTTCTCACCTTCCGTCGTCATAGATCACTCAGTAGTATACACTTAGAATACAATGAAATGCATTTGCTGCTATACAAATGGCTTTGTAGAATGCTGATTTAAGACAATGACATGTAAGCAGAGGTTTGCTTCAAAATTACAAGGAGACTTAAAAAATACAGGTGACTGGGTTTTACTAAATCAAAAGCTCTGATGAGGGGTAAAGAGAAGTGTTTGTTTTTGTGTATGTTCTGGTTTAAGTTGCATGGTTGTTAGGCCCTTCAAGAACCATGGATTTTTGTCTTTGGCTTTCATTGAGGGTTGATAGAGAAGAAATGGCCATACTAATATTTCTGTGTATTTTGTACCACATGATCACGTTTACTAAGATTTAGTAAAATAGTCTCTCTCTCATGATAATGAGTATGAATGCTTCACTTACTCTTTTGCTTTAGTTACCAGAAAGCTGATTAAAATTTTGCACTCAGTTTTGAAATGCCTATTCCCCTTACCCACTTCAATCCATGACTCTTATTCTTTGTATCCCCTGTTTTTATTGAGATATTACTCATATATAACATTGTGTAAGTTTAAGATGTACAACATGATGGATTCATACAAATGTGTATTGCAAAATGATTACTGCAATAAGGTCAGACAACACATTCATCATCTCATATAATTACTTTTTTTTTGGTGGTGAGAACATTTAAGATCTACTTTCTTAACAATGTACAGGTACATAAAACTGTGTTAATTATAGTCACCATGTGGTACATTAGATGTTCAGAACTTACTCATTTTACAGCTGGAAGTTTTTACTCTTTGGCCAGTGTGTCCCCACTTTCCCCACTCCCCTAGCTACCACCATTTTACTATTTTTATGAGTTTTCTTTTTTAAAATTCACATATAAATGAGATTATATAGTATTTGTCTTTCTCTGACTTATTTCATTTAGCGTAATACCCTCAAGGTCCATCAGTGTTGCGGGGAAGGCAGGAGTTCCTTCTTTTCATGGCTGACTAATATTCCACTGTACATATATACATCACATTTCCTTTACCCCTTCACCCCTTCATCCATCCATGGACACATAAGTTGTTTCCATGTTTTGCTCTTGTTAATGTTGCAATAAGCATGGAAGTGCAAATATCTTGTTGATATAGTGTGATTTTATTTCCTTTGGATATATACCCAGAAGTGAGATTGCTGGATCATATGATAGTTCTATTTAATTGTTTGAAGGACCTCGATACTGTTTTCCAGAGTGGCTACACCAATTTGCATTCCCACCAACATTATACAGTGGTTCCTTTTTCTCCACAGCCTCACCAACAGTTGTTATCTCTCGTCTTTTTGATAATAGCCATTTTAATGTGTGAGGTGATATCTCATTGTGGTTTTGATTTGCATTTGCCTGATGATTAGTGACGTTGAACATCTTTTCATGTGCTAACTGAAAAATGTTCATTTAAGTTTTAAAAATTGCTGTTTTAAAAATCAGATTGTGTTTTTTGCTATTGAGTTTTATGAGTTCCTAATGTACCTCAGATATTAGTCCCATATCAGATGATAGTTTGCAATTTTTTTCTCCCTTGCCATAGGTTGCCTTTTCATTTTCCTGATTATTTGTTTTACTGTGCAGTTTGATGTAGTCCCACTTGCTTATTTTTGCTTCTGTTGTTTGTATGTTTGGTGTCATATTAAAAAATTGTTGCTAGCATCAATTGTTGCTAAGAGCTTTTTTCCTTGTTTCCTTCTAGTTGTTTTATAATTTTGGGTCTTATGTTGAAGTCTTTAATTCAATTCAAGTTAATTTTTGTGAATGGTGTCAGGTAGGGGTACAGTTTCATTCTTTTGAATGTGGATATCCAGTTTTCTCAGCATCATTTGTTGAAAAGACTATCCCTTCCCCATTGAGTATTTTTGGCTCCTTTGTCAAATATTAGTTGATCATACATGTGTATTATTTCTTGGATCTTGGTTGTATTTCAGTCATCTCCATGTTTTTATGCCAGTATATTGTTTTACTATAACTTTTAATAACATTTGAAGTCAGAAATTGTGATCCTCTGGTTTGTTCTTCTTCCTCAGAATTGCTTTGGCTATTTGGGGTCTTTTGTGGTTCCATCTGAATTTCAGGATTCTTTTTTTCTATTTCTGGTGGAAGATGCCATTAGAGTTTTTTAGGGATTGAGTTGAATTTTTGGGTAGTATGGAATTTTAACAATATTCTTATCCATGAACATGGGATATCTTTGCATTTGTTTTTGTTTTCAATTTTATTTTATCAATGTTTTATAATTTTCAACTTTCATATCTTTTACCTCCTTTGTCAGATTTGTTCCTAAGCATTTTATTATTTTTGATGCCATTGTAAAAAGGACTGTTTTATTTATTTTTCAGACAATTCATTGTTAGTGTATAGGAACAACTGGTTTTTGTATATTGATTTTGTATCCTGCAGTATACTGAATTAATTTTAACAGCATTTTTTGTTGGAGTCTTTGGGATGTTCTATATATAAAATCATATCACCTGCAAACACAATTCTGATTCTTTCTGATGTGGATGCCTTTTATTTCTTTTTTCTTTTCTCTCTTCCTTTTTTTGCCTAATTGCTTTTGTGAGGACTTCCATTACTATGTTGAATAGGAGTGGGCACCCTTGTCTTGTTTTTGATCTTAATGGGAAAGCTTTCAACCTTTTACTGTTGAGCATGATGTTACCTGTGGGTTTATTATATATGACCTTTATTTTGTTGAGGTATGTTTCTTCTGTTCCCAATTTGTGGAGAGTTTTTATCTTGAACAGATGTTGAATTTTTCAAGTGCTTTTTATGCACTCTGAAATCTTTAGGAAGATCATATTTTTATCCTCTATTTTATTAAAATGGTTGTATCACACTTAATTATTTGTGTTTGTTGAGCCTCCTTGCATCCCAGTATTAAATCCCACTTGATCATGGTTGTATGATCCTTTTAATGTGCTGCTAAATTTGGTTTGTTAGATATTGTTGAGAATTTTTGCATCTGTATTCTATTTAGGGATATTGACTTGTAGTTTTCTTGTATCTTTTATCTGGTTTTGGGATCAAGGTAAGGCTAACCTGGTAAAATGAATTTGGGAATATGTTCTCCTCTTCAGTTTTTTGGAAGAATTTGAGAATTGCCATTAATCCTTCTTTAAATGTTTGGTAGAATTCACCTGTGAAACTGTCTGGTCCTAGTTTTTTCTTTGTTGAAACATTTTTTATTACTGTTTCAGTTTCCTTGTTACTGGTCTATTCAAGTTTTTAATTTCTTCATGATTCACTATTGGTAGGCTGCATGTTTTTAGGAATTTATCCACTTCTTCTAGGTTGTCCAAGTTTTTGGCATGTAATTTCTCATAGTCATGACTCTTGTTCTTTTTATAACCTTCTGTAACCTGGCTGAAACCTGTTTGGAGATGGATGGTGTCCAGACACAAAGCAAATGATGGAACATCTGCCCTTTGCTTTGAAATGCTTATTTGGAGAATATTTCCAAGATCTGGGTCATTGTCTCCTTAAAGTCTTCCTCCATTTGATGGATTCTCTGCAATAGTCAGTAGCCTGGTTGTGAAAGAGTTAATGTTTTCCATTACCAGGCACTGACATAGGCAGTAGGGGAAATCTGGTTCATTTTGTTTCAAAATACACCATACCTCAAATAAGTACAAACAGCTGCAATGTGGGATTGGGGCCAAAGAAATCAGTGTGGTGCTGTGAACTCCAGCTGAGAGGAGTTCATGTAACATGGATCGAGATCAGGCTCCAAAACGAAACCATCAGGTCTCAGCAGGAGAAGAGTCCTTGCTTGTCATGCCAGTCACCTCCACAGCCACCACCCAAAGAAACCAGGGTGGTTCTTCAGAGGTGTGACTTTTCCTTTTCCCTCTGGAGCTATTTCTCTACATACCACATTCAGTTTTTTGGAACCCAGAACTATAGTAGTGTAAAATGGAGAAATCTTGGAACACAAAGGTTACAGATATTTTGCCTGCTTATTTTATCTCATGACTTGGCTTAAAACAGCACTCATAGTAACCCCAGCCCTGCAACACACTCCTTCCTTTTCAAGCCCCAGGAAGTTCTTGGTTAGGTGGTAGAAACTTCTGCTGCTAAGTGTGGTTGTTTTATCTTCTCCCAGATTTTTAAGGTAGTATCAGTTAAGCAAAACTTTTCTCCCCCTGATTCTTCCTCTACCAGAATTTCCTTTTTAATATTCTAGTGCCTTCTCTGTGGAGTGGCCATGGAATACTTTCTTCACAGTAGTTAGAAGTTTTCTGTATGACATTCTCCATTCTCTACATATTTGGATTTCCCCCTGTGATTTTTGGGACATGCAAGACAAGCATCTTTCAGGCTGATGGTCATCTGTCTTGAAAATGGTGCCTCACAGCTGTTTTTAGGTCTCCAGTGGGTTTTTAGGTCACCCCTCAGGCATAGGGCTTTGTGGCTACTTTGTGGTTTTATTATCTCTTCACAGTTTATAAAAAGGCTTCTTTTTCCTTGTTGTTTCTGCTGCTTTTGTGATAAACAGCTTCAATAATCATTTAAAAAGATATCCACTGTTACATTTAAAACCCTTTCATAAAAGGAGAACAGGAGTTAGAATACCATTCACACAAGTTAGGGAAGGGCTCCCCCCCCCCTTTTTTTGCTTGTTTTAAAGTTACTAAATCACTGTGAACAGGGAAGAGTCATTTAATTCCCTTTGCTTCACATTCCTAATATCTTCAATAGGGATGATCATATTTGAAATGTTGCTCATAGAATTGTTATATTAATGAATGAGGCTGGCCTTTCCTTACTGACCTTTTAAGTTGGCAAAAGCACATACGTGAATTCTCAGGAAAAAAGATATTTACATATCCTCAGCTCAGCTGGGACTAATTCATCCTTGAGCACAATACTAGTTTTCTTTAGATTTCCCTCTATACTTACTGTTTTAAAGAAGTCTGTTTTAGAGAGATACTGCGAAAAGGGACTTCATGAGGAAAAGTGGTGCATATTGGGAGCAGGAAAGGAAATTAATTTAAGTGCTTCATTTTTTTTCCCATGGAAAGTAGATTCTAAGAGTATATCAACAGGTATTTTTTTCCCTTCAAAACTATGGGCAGGGTGTGTAAGCCTAGACTTAGGATATACAGATTTTTCTTCTTTTCTTTTTTTTTTTTTTAAAGCTGTTATCTCTAGTTTAATTAGCGATTAGTGAAGGAAACTAGGTTTCTTATTTGGCTCTTGAACTTTGCAAATAAACAAAACTTTCATATTTTTGAATAGCTCATTGTGGGCCAAACAACATCTGGAAGAGATTATTCTTACTGGTAGGCAGAAGAAATTTCATAATCCACCGTCTTCAAAAAACATGGCACCTTGTCACATTTTCTCCATATCCTGGAAAGACAAGACATTTTTAATACCCCATTGCTGCAGCAACTGCCTTTATTTTTGTTTTGTGTTGAATGTGAACATATCTGTCTAAAACTAATTTTTTTTTTTAGCTGTACAAAAGACAACAAAACATGGTGGTTTGATCTTGCCTGCACTGTTTACTGTGGTCCGGACTTCTCCTTTTTCAAAAAACCTGTGTGACTTTTGGCAACATGCCTCTTACACTCTGTGATTTGTCTAAGACATCTTTTCCCGTTTTCTCTAAGATCGGGCACATGTGCGTCTAGGGTAGTCATGTAATTTGTACCAGTTACTTCTAACCTGATTAAAAATATTTTTTGAATTCAATTTATTCTTGGGCATGTCTAGTCTTACAGTTAGTACTGACACATGAACACTCTCTTCCAGTTAAATGCATTGTATTTTAGATGATGGGACTTCTCCTGTGTCCCTGCTCTTTCCCTCTCTCAAACTTACAGGAAAGTTGCCAGTGCAGTACAAAAGGGCCAAGTCATTATCTCACCAAGTCAGTTATGAGTGAATCACCGACTTGATGTCCTAACAGCCTCAAATACTTTATAATGTATTTTCCTGCAAACAAGGATATTCTTCCACACAGTCACAAGACCACCATCAAAATTAGCAAATTATCATCATTACCTTATAACAGCTAATTTTCAGATTCCATTCAAGGTTTCCCCACTTGTCTCAATGATATCCTTCATAGCCAAAGGATCCAGCCCAGAATCTTGCATTATATTAGTCTGTCATGTCTTGTTAGTCCCCTTTAATCTGGAACAGTTTCTCAGGCTTTTTTTTCCTTTTATGACCTTGATCTTTTTAAGATTATCGGATACTTCATAGAATGTCCCTCAGTTTGGGATTGACCCATGTTTGCTTTTGATTAAATTTAGATTTTGAAATTTTAACAGAGATATCACAGAAGTGATGCTGTATTCCTCTCATTGCATCCTATCAGGTGGCACACCATTAATTTGTCCCAATTTCTGGTGATGTTTACTTCAACTGTTTGCTTAAAGTGGTGCCTTCCAGATTTCTCCACTGTAAAGATAGTGTTTTGATGCATTGTGGAGTAGTATTTGAGTCTGTAAACAAGCTGTCACTTGTCAAACTTAAATTAGCCTATTTGTATTAAAATGAACTCATGGATTCCTACTTTACTCAAGTCTCATTTCCTTGTCCTTTTAATATGTCCCCACAATTCTTTTGAGTGAGTCTTCTTTCTGGCAAAACAAGATATTCTGAGTCATCATGTATTTCCCTGGACCCACTTCTGGAATCAGACGTTTCTCCAAAGAGCCTGGTTCCTTTCAGTTGAAAATTATATTTAGAGACCAAGATCTAAGGGCTGACTAATTGTGATTGGGGTGTTACTAATCCCTCTTAGTTAATTTTTAATTTTTCTTTTATTGATTTTCTTTTATTTTTTATTGTATGATTAATATGCACTTACATGAGCAACATTGTGGTTACTAGATTTCCCCCATTAACAAGTCCCCCCCCCACACCCCATTACAGTCACTGTCCATCAGCATAGTAAGATGCTATAGGATCACTACTTGTCTTCTCTGTGTTATACTGCCTTCCCCGTGCCCCCACCAACTACATTACATGTGCTAATCATAATGCCCCCTTTTCCCCTTCTCCCTCCCTTCCCACCCATCATCCCCAATCCCTTTCTCTTTGGTAACTATTAGTTCATTCTTGGGTTCTGTGAGTCTGCTGCTGTTTTGTTCCTTCAGTTTTTGCTTTGTTTTTATACTCCAGAGATGAGTGAAATCATTTGGTACTTGTCTTTCTTCACCTGGCTTATTTCACTGAGCATAATACCCTCTAACTCCATCCATGTTGTGCAAACGGTAGGATTTGTTTTCTTCTTATGGCTGAGTAATATTCCATTGTGTATATGTACCACATCTTCTTTATCCATTCATCTACTGATGGACATTTAGGTTGTTTCCATTTCTTGGCTATTGTAAATAGTGCTGCGATAAACATAGGGGTGCATATGTCTTTTCAAACTGGGCTCCTGCATTCTTAGGGTAAATTCCTAGGAGTAGAATTCCTGGGTCAAATGGTAAGTCTATTTTGGGCTTTTTGAGGAACCTCCATACTGCTTTCCACAATGGTTGAACTAATTTACATTCCCACCAGCAGTGTAGGAGGGTTCCCCTTTCTCCACATCCTCGCCAATATTTGTTGTTGTTTGTTTTTTGGATGGTGGTGATCCTTACCGGTGTGAGGTGATATCTCATTGTGGTTTTAATTTGCATTTCTCTGATGACTAGCGATGTGGAGCATCTTTTCATGTGTCTGTTGGCCATCTGAATTTCTTCTTTGGAGAAGTGTCTGTTCAGCTCCTCTCCCCATTTTTTAATTGGCTTATTTGCTTTTTGTTTGTTGAGGTGCATGAGCTCTTTGTATATTTTGGATGTCAACCCCTTATTGGATATGTCATTTGTGAATATATTCTCCCATACTGTAGGATGCCTTTTTGTTCTACTGATGATGTCCTTTGCTGTACAGAAGCTTTTTAGTTTGATATAGTCCCACTTGTTCATTTTTGCTTTTGTTTCCCTTGCCCATGGAGATATGTTCATGAAGAAGTTGTTCATGTTTATATTCAAGAGAGTTTCGTCTATGTTTTCCTCTAAGAGTTTTATGGTTTCATGACTTACATTCAGGTCTTTGATCCATTTCGAGTTTACTTTTGTGTATGGAGTTAGACAGTAATCCAGTTTCATTCTCTTACATGTAGCTGTCCAGTTTTGCCAACACCAGCTGTTGAAGAAGCTGTCATTTCCCCATTGGATATCCATGGCTCCTTTATTGTATATTAATTGATCATATATGCTTGGGTTAATATCTGGAGTCTCTATTCTGTTCCACTGTCTGTGGGTCTGTTCTTGTGCCAGTACCAAATTGTCTTGATTACTATGGCTTTGTAGTAGAGCTTGAAATTGGGAAGTGAGATTCCCCCCTGCTTTATTCTTCCTTCTCAGGATTGCTTTGGCTGTCTGGTGTCTTTTGTGCTTCCATATGAATTTTAGAACTATTTGTTCCAGTTTGTTGAAGAAAGCTGTCAGTATTTTGATAGGGATTGTATTGAATCTGTAGATTACTTTAGGCAGGATGGCCATGTTGACAATATTAATTCTTCCTAGCCAAGAGCATGGGATGAGTTTCCATTTGTTAGTGTCCTCTTTAATTTCTCTTAAGAGTGTCTTGTAGTTTTCGGTATAGATCTTTCACTTCCTTGGTTAGGTTTATTCCTAGGTATTTTATTCTTTTTGATGCAATTGTGAATGGAATTGTTTTCCTGATTTCTCTTTCTGTTAGTTCGTTAGTGTATAGGAAAAAAACAGATTTCTGTGTATTAACTTTGTATACTGCAAGTTTACTGAATTCAGATATTAGTTCTAGTAGTTTGGAGTGAATTCTTTAGGGTTTTTTATGTACAATATCATGTCATCTGCAAACAGGGACAGTCTGACTTCTTCCTTACCAATCTGGATGCCAGGCCTCTTACTTTGTACACACACACACACACACACATATTTTTATTTCTATAGCTATAAAACCATGTGTCCATCTCTCTCTCTCTCTCTCTCTCCTATTCTTCAGGCTCTGATGCATGCTCTGGACTTATTTCACATGGGGAGATCCTCCTTACCTGTTTAATCTCTGACACTCTGCATTGGACTGTCCTGGCATTGTTACAAACATATGATTATATATATATATATACATATTATGGTTGGATGTTTGGTGGTCATATTTTCTTAGAAGTCAGTGTTTTTTTCATTTAAGGAGAATCTTTAAATATTACATTTTAAGGATCTATAAAATAGCATTTTTTCTTTATTACAAGATATATGCATTTAAAAATATTTTTATTGGCATAACTGCACATATTTAATGTGCATAATTTGGTTTGTTTTGACATGGTTATGTCAGAATCCTTGAAATCATCATTGCAATAAAGAGTGAATGTATCCATCACCCTTCAGATTTTTTCCTGGTGCTTTGAAGTCCCTTCTCTTTGGTTGCCCTTCCCTCCCCTTCTATTCTCAGGAAGTCACTGATCTGCTTTTGGTCACTGTAAGTTCGCTCACATTTTCTATAGTTTTATAGAAATGAAATTATATAGTAAGTGCAGTTTTTCTTAAATTTTGCTATCACTAATGTACAATTACATGAACATTATGGTTCATAGACTCCCCCCCATTATCAAGTCCCTACCACATACCCCATTACAGTCACTGCATCAGTGTAGTAAGATTCTATTAAATCACTTCTTGTCTTCTCTGTGTTATACTGCCTTCCCCGTGTCCCCCCAACCCACTACATTATGTGTGCTAATCATAATGCCCCTATTTCCCCCTTATCCTTCCCTTCCCACCCATCCTCCCCAGTCCCTTTCCCTTTGGTACCTGTTAGTCCATTCTTGGGTTCTGTGAGTCTGCTGCTGTTTTGTTCCTTCAGTTTTCCTTTGTTCTTATACTCTATAGATGAATGAAATCATTTGGTACTTGTCTTTCTCCACCTGGCTTATTTCACTGAGCATAATACCCTCTAGCTCCATCCATGTTGTTGCAAATGGTAGGATTTGTTTTCTAGTAAGTGCAGTTTTTTATCTGGCTACTTTCACTGAATGTAACTACTTGGAGATTGATAAGATTCTGTCACGTATGTGAATAGTTCATTTCTTTTTACCAGTGAGTAGCACTCCATTGTATGAATGTACAACAATGCACTTATCCATTCACTTATGAATTGGGGTTTGAGCTGTTTGCAGGTTTTGGCTATTAAAAGTAAAACTATAATCATTTGTGCTCAAGTCTTTGTGTGACCTATGCTTTCTTTTCTCTTGGGTAAATACCTAGGAGTGAAATGGCTGGATTGAATGGTAAGTGTATATTTAACTTTTAAAGAAACCACCAAATCATTTTCCAAATGGGTTCCATCTTACACCCCCACATCAGTGGGTGAGGGTTTCAGTTCCTTCAAATCCTCGCTCTGTACTTAGTATAGTTAGTATTTTAAATTTTAGCAATTCTAAGTGACATGTAGTAGTGTTTCATTGTGTTTTTTATTTATGTAGTCCTAATTCCAGGCCTTCTGGCTAATCCTGTAACTTTCTTGTATTTTCCTTCACTTTGTTTTTTGTTCTACACACTGGGCCAATGCTACCCTTATATTCCAGTCCTGTAACTGTATTTCGAAGGATCAATTTTTAAGGATCCTGTTTTTGTTTCAGCGGATGCAGTGTCTTCTTCATGTTACTATGATCAAGTCTTTTTACCTTCTCAGATTCCAGAGAGAAGAATCTTATCTCCTCAGGCCTTAAATGATATAAGGTGATAGAAGACTGGCTTCAGATGCTGATATGCTCTGGTAAGGGGAATAGATAAATACTAAGAAAGGCAAGTTATAGCTCTGACCTTCCTGCATCACATCTTCTTGCAGGTTTGTGGTTTCAAGTATTTTTCTATTTGGTTTCTGCCAGATGATAGGGTTTTCTGCAGAAACACACAAATTATAAGTCTGAAATTTTTTCCTGTTTTATTGAAGTGGCTCTATTTAGATGTAACACTTCTATAAAATTTTGAGGATCAATTTTTCTTTTCCAAGTTTCAGCACTGATGACTTCGTTCCTCCTTGACTCCTTTTTGTTCATCTGTTCTGCTTTGGGGATGGAAGCTCTGAAATCTTGACCTATGTCGATTCAGCTCCCAGTCCTTCCCAGCCCAGCTCTGCTTTGTCTTCTGCCTCACCTAATACTGTTTTCTGCTTTTTTGGCTGCCTTCATTCAAGTTCATGATTCAGATTTCTTTTTCTTTTCCTGATTAGTGAAGACTCCTTTCTGATCTCCTATTTTTCTTACGTTTTCTTTTATGTATAGATTTCCTTTATACCTATTTCTTTTTTTTTTTTTTTGGTAGATAATTATTTTTTATTGAAGGGTAGTTGACACACAGTATTACATTAGTTTCAGGTGTACAACACAGTGATTCAACATTTATATACATGATAATTCTAGGTACCAGCTATCACCATATCAAGTTGTTACAGTATTTTGACTATATTCCTTATGCTATACATTACATCCTGGTTACTTATTTATTTTACAATTGGAAGTGTGTACTTTTTTTGTGTGTGTGAGGGCATCTCTGATATTTATTGATCAAATGGTTGTTAACAACAATAAAATTCTGTATAGGGGAGTCAATGCTCAATGCACCATCATTAATCCACCCCAAGCCTAATTTTCGTCAGTCTCCAATCTTCTGAAGCATAACTAACAAGTTCTTACATGGGGAACAAATTCTTACATAGTGAATAAGTTACATGTATACCTATTTCTTAAGTAAATATTTGCTCTGATTCTAGAGTCTTCCATCTCTTTTTTTGGGGGGGGGGCTGGAATTCAAGCCTGGGGTCCATCTGGGTGCTATTTCTCGTAACCTTTAGGCCCAGCTTGCTGCCTGCCCCCCACCTCCAGAGCTGGACTGTACCATGCTGCCCTGGGAAGGTGTTAAGTAGTGGGGGAAGGGATCTTTATCTTTGAGTCTTCCATCTCTTGAATTATAGTATTGTTCATGTGCCTGGTGGATTTGAATTTTTCTTTCACTTATCCTTAGAGAGGGAAGTCCATGCATATTGAGGATCGGGTATTGCCCTGTGTTCTTTCAAGAGACTGAAATGAGTCCCTGTTTGACTCATGTCCAGATGGCTGTAAAAGGTTAGATTTATAGTAGATTAATTTGCCAACTAGAAATTCATTTCCTATGAGACCTAGGGAAGGAGCCAGCATCAGCTGCAGTAGTAATCAAAGGGAAGTTTGCCTTAGAACCAGAGAGATTCTGGAGGTATTTGTGTGGCTCTCTAATTAGCAAGGTCCTTGTCATTTGGCATGGCTGCCCATATCACAAGTCAGCTGGTAATGTTTTTTTCCCTCATATTTTCTGGAGCAGTCCTCATGGCCACATGTAAATTAGAAGTAAATACAACCAGAGATTACTTGCTCTGTTGGAGCCAGGAACCCCTTTTAAGGGGTGAGTGTATTATAAATGTACTCCAACTCTTCCTAGGGTAGTTCCCTCCACCCCTCAGCCCTCTGCACAGAGTATCATGAATCTGTTGGGCTCTGATTTGCTTACTTGCTGTCCATGCAGTTACACCTTCACATGAGGGGATGTTGTGCCTAAGTCCTTCTGTCACTCTCCCATGGTGGTTCTTTGTGGTGTGTATTTCTGGAAGTTTAAGCTGGGATCCATCTGTGGCTTCTAGGGCTGACTCAGGATATTCCCTCTTCTTATACTCAGTTGGTTATTTCTCTAGTAATCTGGCATAAAGGAGTGAGCCTTTGTAGCTTTCTGATTTTGCATCGTATTTTATATATCCATCTTGAATTGTGGAGAGGGATATTGAGGTGATTCACCCCCAGTGATCATAGATGAATGGGCAAAGCTCATCTTTTACAAGTGAGGATCATTGGAGGTGGTTTTGTGAAGAATGATATAGATTAGAAGAGATGCCTAGAATGGAAAATGAGGCAACTAGAGAAGAGAAGGCTGGCTAGGGTTAGTGGGGCCAACCCACACTGCTCTGTGCTTTTCTGTAGCAGGGGCAGTCTTGGGGTCAAGTGAAGGAAATGGAGAGTTAGATTGAGGGCAGAAAAACTGTAGGACTGGTATCCAGATACTTGGAAGAATTCCAAGGTGGGTGAGTTTCTTCAGAAATTCTGTGCAACCCTGTATTTGATGGTCTGGGGCTCTAGGAGAGCAGAGGGCTGGTATGCCAGAGTAAGCCATCTTAGTTAGCTAGAGACTGAATGGCATTATTATTTCAGGTATCATCTTTTTTGTCATCTTGTCTAGTCCCCTCATGATTTATGCAGGTTTGTAAATAAGTTGGGAAATGAATAGGTTTCCTAAATTTAATTTTAAGGCATCGGTTCCACAAGAGAGCTGATTTATACCCTCTGAGGTAGTATTGCTTAGCCCTTGTATTTTCAGAGTTTAAGTAACCATATGCCATTTTATAAAGAATTCTTAGAATATAAGAATGTGTTCAACAGAAGCCTCAAAACTAGATGTACCTTAAATGCTTTAGGGAATGGCAGTTCATTTTCTGCCTTATTTTGTTCTTGACTATGTGAAACTAATGAACTATTATCTATTTTGTATCTCAAGGATGTGTAACAAAAATCAAAACCAGGGCACACCATTAGAGTTTCATGTGCACGAGAGCAGCATGGGGTTCTCTGTTTCAGGGTCTGGGGAAAACCGTTCCGCTGCGGGACCTCAGCCTTCCATCCTGCTGTCTTCAGGACTGTCTGAAATTTTTGCTTAAAAAAACTCTAAGCACTTTCTATCCTTTGTTCTGTTCACTGGGAGGTTGAGTCTGTGGAAAGAGCAGGGGCCCTGACCGGGTCCTAGTTCAGATCTCAACTCCCTCATTTCCTGGCTCTGTGGCTTTGGGTGTGTTGCATAACCTTTCAAAGCTATAGGTTTCTCATCCATAAAAGGAAGCAATTTATGAAAGAGTATCTGCCTCAAATTGTACATGAAATGACTCTTCCAGTGCTTAGCATCTACGAGGCACTCATAAACCCCCAGCTCCCACCTTTCCCTGCTTTGGTTGTTAGCAATGATGCCACATGGCATGTTTGTCACATCCATTTCTGTATCTCTTTCTTTGCAATAGGGTAGGTACCTAGTATTCACCTTTCAGGCAGTTCTGTTACTCTACATTTCACACATATTTGAAGGTTATACTGCTTAATGACTAGGCTTGGCAGAAATGATATTGAACCTAAATACACAGTGTGAGTTCTCAAGAGTAGAATCTCCCTTGCCTGTTTTGTTTTTTGGTTATCATGCTATTGATATATCTATCTGCCCACCTCACATATGATAGAACAAGATAATGTGAATTATAAATACATGAGAAGGAAAAAGGAAAAATAAAAAATTAGGGATGGGCAAAAAAATGATGCCAGGAATAAGTTCCATACAAAACAGTGCATGAAGGGGTCCTTTAATTTGCTCAGAGGTGTGGCGTGCTAGCAGCCATCCCGAAAGAGAAGAGGCACTCCCATACACAGATCCCTTTCTCCTGGGCTCTTCAGTGAAATTCACAGTGCAATGAACATCCCGTCTTTTACTTCCATTAAAACCGGGGCAAAGGAGAAAGCCAGTGCTGTCTTAGGGTAGCTATGGAGGTTTGCATTGAATGTTATACCAGAATACCTTGATAGCTTTACTTACTTGTCTTTTTAAATAAAAATAGTCATTAGTAGAGGGAAGAAAATAGAAAGGTGCCACAATAACTGTAAACAGTTAGAACTTAAAGTGATTGAAACTACAGTTTGAAGGATAATACACAAAGGATGAAAATCAGAATTTAAAGTTTATAGAAATTGCTGCCAAACCTGAATTATTTCTTAAGAAGCAATTCTGAGGTTTTCTGACTTGCCTCATCCAGCTAACAGAGAGTAGTGCCACAGGATTTGAGGCCAAAAGATGCACAGTGACATGGCTGACTCCATCGTGACTACTGCGTAAGACTTGAATCTCGTGATCTCTGGTTCATTACTTTTACTATTATGAAAAGTGTCATTTTCCAGTAGTTTAATAACATTCAGGTATCATCTTGCATGCTGGTGAGGCTGGAAATTATATTTACAGACAAAAGCTCCCTGAAGGCTAGGCTCATTTCATTTTTTCATTATGCCCCTAGTTCACCATTGATGTTCAATAAATATCTTTTGAATACACGAAGGTTATTGCTAGTTGGTATGAATACAACCTAAACATGAAAAATGTTCTTAAAATGGAAGGATTTTCTTTAGTTATTAAAATGAAGAAAATTTCTCTTTTTTAACTAAATTCCAATCCTATCAGTCTTTTGATAGAATTTAGGCCATTATTACTGAAGAGAAGTTAGTCTTCCTGCATTTTCTTAATGACCATGTTAGTAATAGAAGATATGATTGTACTTTGTGCTTATCTTTGAGGATGTTAAAAGGACTTGAGAAATGCACCCTTCCTCACACATCAACCATGTATCGGAATACTCAACCCCTTCCCGGGACTGGCTCCCGTAACTTTAGGGTGCCTTCCCTTTCTTTAATTTTGAAAGTGGTAACTAAGCTCCCGGAGGAAATACACACATGCAACATATTCACCGTCTTTGTTTCCCACTAGGAATTGGTTATTCCTCCCATCCTGGTTCTGTCATAAATGAAATGTGTGATTCTAGTCCCTTCTTTTCTTTGCACCTCACTTTTTCCATCTTCAAATGGGTGGGCTTGAACAGGGTGATCTCTAAGGCACTTGATGACATTATTCTCTTTGCCCTTTTGTATGTAAACTGTCAACTCTCAATTGTGGGCCACTTAATGACGTTATTGTTTAGTGACAGAATGGCTTCCCCGCATGGCCCGCTTTCCCTATGTTCGCAACTTGAAACTACCCTCATCTCCCAGACATCAAGCCAGCATGCAGAGTTGGATTCAAACTTATGAAGATAACATCAACTTGACGTGATTTGGGTGAATGGTACAGAAATCCTGGCTCTGAGATGTTAGGTGCTCCTAACTGGGTTCCTCTTTTCATTAAGCTGGTAGCTGGCATATGGGGTAGGCCAGTGGTACTTCACTCCCATGTGCTAATCCTTTTAGGCTAAGTATGGGTGTTCCTATCCTTTTTCAGGTCCCCAGTTTCTGCTAGCATGACTGCGATCTGATCAGCAGCCACGGTAGTTAAACCTCTGTGTCTGGCGCCGGCGTGTTGGGGCCTCGTCACCGCCCAGGACCACCGAGCTGCCATGGTCGCCGCCCCTACGGCCACCCCTGCAATTTCACAGCCCCAGGTAAGTGAGCCCACGTGGCATAGGTTTGGGCTAATCTTAGTTTTGTCCAGTATTTAAGTTGAGTTTCAGAAAGTGTGTTTGACTATAGGGATCCTGTGTATCTTTCTCATTATCATTTGGTGGGTATTTGGATAATAGCGCTTTTGTGAGGGTGGTGCTATTTAGTTCAAGAAGCAGCTGGAACAATGAGCAAGTGATTTTAGTGAACTGGCCTCTGTTCTCAGGGCGCTTGGTTTTCAGTGCTTAGGATGTCTGCCTGATACTATAGGCATCAAACTCCAGATCAAGACAGTCAGTAATAAATCCTGCTGCTTTCCCTCTGGGCTCTTTTAGGGTGTAGTGAAATATCTCAGAACTGATCTAATCTTACCAGTTTTCTGAATGCTTTCTCATTGTCCTCTTCCTGTAATTATTATTTTGCCCTGACCTGGTCTAGGAACTTTGAAAAGGACATGCAATTCCAGTAACTTCTGAACAGTAATCAGCGAGTTACTTTTTTCCATCCAATGAGGAATAGTTATAGGGTAGGAACATTATCTTGCTTGGATTATTTGAAGTCTGATGTGTTAGAGTGTTCACTGTAGCCTTTCTGTTTTAGCAGGCAGCCTGGTACAATAGCGAAACAGGCTTCGGAGTCATTAGGCCTGAGTCCACATACCGACTGCTGGTTAAGGCAACTAAGTCATGCTCACCTCTCAGTTGCATTTTCTTCTCCTGCAGTCCTACCTTATAGGATGGTCATGTGGGTTAAATGACAGAATATATGCAAAGTACATAGTAGGTGCTCAACAATTGTAGTGTCCTATTTGTTCTTCCTTTACCTTCTCCTAGAGGGTGGCCTCCCATCTCATCCATGACAA
Source organism: Manis pentadactyla (assembly GCF_030020395.1). Lineage (NCBI taxonomy): Eukaryota > Metazoa > Chordata > Mammalia > Pholidota > Manidae > Manis > Manis pentadactyla. The sequence goes on along the minus strand of NC_080021.1, from coordinate 199,817,792 downwards.
TTGTTTTCAGGCCAAGGTTAAAGAAGAAAGTATATTTCTGAGAAACAGCCATAGTGATTGAAATTTGAATCTTCATGATACAGAATATTATTCCACCCTTGTTTTGTCCCGTATCATTTTTCAGGTTACTAAATTCTGTATGCATTTCAAAAAGGGTGTATGTGTGTGTGAGGTGGGAGGGAGAAAGGAGAAAGGGGCATTTTTACTTCATTTACCAGAACTGTGTCTTTTTTCCTCTAAGACCTTGGAATTTTGTTGTATGGATAAAGTCCTTGCTGTTCTTTAACATCTTAAAGCTCTTAGTATTATTTTTCCAGAATATTTAGTGTTACCACCATCATGTGTGTGTCTCTCTGGTAAATAGATCATTGCCTTTTCACCACCTCATTTACTTTGGGTATTTGGTTTCCATTCCCCTCAATAGAGTTTTTGGTGCCCAAGAGACTTGGTGAATGGATAAAAAGATTTAGTACCTGTTATGTGAGGTCACCATTTCAAAGTCCGTGTTCCCATGCAATGACTGTTAGTCTCTTGTGAAGTGAGTTAGGGCCCAGGACAGGCTTTCTGGAGGTGGCATTTCAGCATCCTAGCCTTGCTGTTGTCATTTGTCAATTTCCAACAGCACCATCTTATCTACACATCTTTCCTCTTATGCCAGCTGCTATCAGCTGGTGAGTAATACAAATATTTTAAAATGACTCATTTAATTAAAATGTTTGACACCACTCAAGGTAGAAAAACATCATATTTAATATAAGCATTTGGGGAAATGTGTACTCTTTTAAATTCTCTGTGAGAAGGTAAACTGGGACACTCGCTCTGGAGGGTTATTTGATGGTATCTGTTGAAAATTATATCCCTTTGCATATGCTCTGTTCCCATCTTGGTATCTACAATAGGAACACACTTGTATATGAATGAGGCCAGAGAGATGTGCATAATGATATTTATTGAAACATTAGTTGAAGGCCCAAAAGTGCAATACTTTCTGAATATGCAGTGGTGGAGGGACTTAATAAATTAAGCATATTTATATGATTTAAATACCATGCAGCAGTGAAAAAAATGATAAATATATTATCTCACCACAGCTATATTTTCCCAAGATATCTGGTGGAGGGAAAAGAAATCAAAATGCAGAATAGTACAGGCAGATATTATTAAAACTGTAAAACAAGACCATATGTTTTTAGGGATAAGCATGTGGTACATTAATGTAAATGTGTAGTGAAAGGTCTAGAACATACATTGTTAATGGGAATCATGTTGCCCCCAAGAGGGCAAGAACTATATCTTGGGAGATAAAAAAATCCCTCTGAAGTTTAACCCTACCCAACAAAATCTTATTCCTTAGTATTTAATTTCTCTCACTAGGGAGAATTTAAGTTTAATTAAAACCTTCTCCTTCAGAGTCACCAAAAAAAAAAAAAAAAAAAAAGTCAAGAAACACTGGTCTACAAGGGTGCACAAGAGCTGTCCAGTCACATTGTTTGGGTTCAAATCCTGGCTCCAACATTTACTGAGCCCGTGGGGGTGGGAGGGAGAAAAGCATTCACTCTCTCAGTGTCTCCAATTTCTCATCTGCAAAATGAGCAGATAATAAAAAAGCCAACTTCATTGGCTTGTTTTAAGGATGAAAGGAGATGGTATGCGTAAAACAGCATCTGGCACATATTGCTCTCAATACATCTCAGTTACTGTTGTCCAGCAAGCATTGGCAGGTTTGGGGATCCAAAAGTATCTAAGACAAACAAGACTTTTGCCCTGCCAGAGTTTATAAATGTAGTGGGAAACCATAAAGTTACAATGGAAATAAAAAGTTACAAGTTGTGTCACGAATACTATGACCCAGGAAAGACTTAGGGAATCAGGGAAGGCTTCCCAAGGAAGACCACCAGGCTGGGAGCTAATGATTGAGCATGAGTTACTCTGATAAGAGAGAAGAAATAGGATGCGTGAATGCTGAGTATCCCAAGGTGAGAGAGAGCATGGCGTTGGGATGTTCGTTCAGGAGAGCTGTAGTAGTTGGGGTATGAGGTATTAAGCAATGATGTGCTAGAGCCAGCTCTGCCGGCTCACAAGAGCTGATTGTTAAACTGTCAGGAATTCTGTGAGCTGATTGACTTCATGTTTGTTACTTGAAACCAGTCAAGGTGGTGTATTTACACCATGGAAATTGGCAAACACAGTCCCTCACTCCTGAGAGCCCATTGTTAAATATTTATAGGCATACTTCTAGTTTTAGAGAGGTAGATGGATTAGGTTACAAGGTTGGAGATTTTCCAGAGCCTTGCAAGCTACGTGAAGGAATTTAGCATTAATGTTGGAAGAAGCCTGTGTGACTTTGGAGTCTACCAGCTGGCTTCAGACCCTGACTTGAGAATTTCTTGAACAAGTTCCTTAATATCAACCAGGGTAGTGAGTCCCCTTATTCTTATCATGTACTGAGAAACAGTAGTAGCCTCTGATACTTGGGGCCACAAGCCCACTTGGAAGGAGTCAGCTATTAACTAGGGTATTAGGTTACAGGGAGAGGCAGCTTCCTTTCTCTGGGAAGATGCAGACCATTGGGTCACTTTGTTCCCAGGATCCTGTGGTCCATGATGGGCCTCCCGATTATCTGTATGTCAGCTCTTCACATGTAATTTGTGCAGTCAAATTTTAGTCCAAGGCTGACTTGCCCTTGCTCCTAAGTCTGTGTTGATGTCTTCTCTCCTCTTATCAAGATTTCCCCAGATTCAGAGAAGGTAAAAGTAATTTAAACACAGCATCTCCTTAGGCAAGCCGTAATAAGCAGTTCACTCAATCAGCTTAGCCTGGTATTGTCTGGCACATCAACTTGCATTCTTTTAGGGTGAATTCAGAGAGTTGTGTAAAGATAAACCCACACTCAAGTGTGAAAGGCCTGACAATCCTTTTCTAAGGCAAAAACAACAATTTTTAAGAAAGCTTTTGGTTTTGTTTTCCTCTATTCATTTGGTTAACAAAGAGCATTTTTCTAATCAAGGCTGCCTAATACTAGATATAAACCAATTAATATGAACAAATAGCCTGCAATTGTTTCAAACAATAATAGGGAAGAAAGCTTTCATTGTTACTCCTGCCGGGATTGCTGTGTAGTTTTTGAAAGATTTGCTTTGTGCTTTGAAGTGGAACAAGTTTGTATTCCCTGCTTTACTCCTGACTAGACTGTAAGACGGAGTTTTGTTTTCTCATGCTGAGAGCACCTTGTTCTTAAAGCTAAATGAATACTGAGGCGAAACTGGACCAGCAGCACAGGAAGACTGTGTGTGGCTGACGTATAGTCCTGCTGTTCCAGACACTGATAAAGAGTTCCTTACCCAAGGGGAGCTCCAGGAATGTGTTTGCAGACAGGAACATTGTTCATCATTAAGTTAAATTACTACATTCGTACCCTGTAGATTTGGGGGGGATGGTTGAGGTGGGTAGGAACCTGAAAACTTTCCACTTGACCGTTTTCTGTTTCTAGAACTCTGTTGAGCATTACTTGAGTTGTGTTTCATCTGATTACTTGTGGGCTGAGTTTGGATTAAAAGTTTTATTTTCCTTTCAAAGGGAAGGGCCAGTAGTTCAAGATGTGAGTGAGTGATTTGGCCTCTCTTAAACCCAGCGCTGGTATTAGAGATCAGAATAGGTGTTTGAGAACTTGAAAGGTATTCGGATCTCACACCTATGATTCCAGTAAAGAAGGAGTCTTTTCCATTAGTATTTTGCAAGATATTTCATACTATCTCTCATTTACTAGGTGACTATCTTGGTTTTAAGCTAAGAAAACAAAGATATTTTGATCCCTCCAAGTGATTTCCTGGGGCTTTCACTAAAGACATGAATTTGGGTAGATTCTCCGTGTCTGACAGATTTGTTCCACAGTGCTCTGGTATAACACAAGAAGGTCTCTACTTGTTTGTTGGGAGAAAGGTTTTTTTGAACATCATTACCAGTTGGCTTCCCTAACAAAGCCCTTTCCAAAATCTACATTTTAGAGGTTTTATTTCTGACGTTAGAGAGGCGATATGTTTGATTAAAGCAATTGAATTCCATATCAAATGGGTTCCTTTTTGTGATGGGAAGAATTGTTTTTTTAGAACTTTGTATGTGGCAGTTCTCAAACATTCACAAAAATAAAAAGAATAATATGATTCCCAATATATTCGTCACCTAGATTCAACAATTATTAACATTTTGCCATATTTGCTTCACTTTCTCCCATTTTGCGGGAATGAAATATTTTAAAGCAAATCCTTGGCATATGTCATCTCATCTCAACCCTCAAACATCAATAGGCATCTCTGAAAATGATTCACTTACATAACCACAACACCATTATCACACTTAACAAAATAAAAAAATAACTCCTTAATATCATTTTGCACTCATTCACATTCAGATTTCCCCAATTGTTTTTCTAAAAGTGTTTCTGCAGTTAGTATGTGATGTTATTGTTTAAAAACATTGATTAGGTCAGTTCACTCTTTTGCATAAAACTAACGACTTTTTAAAGTTTAAGAAGGCAATTCCAGTTTTCCCATTTATTTTCTAAGTGAGGACATACATTGACATATTAACCAGAATATTTCCCCACTGAAGAATAAAAAATGAGACATACATTGAAGGCTCCCAAGGAAGAGAATGGTTGTAATAGTTAAATTTAGTTGTAATCATTAAATTATCGGTCACTAAGGGGTCATGGATATCTTTTAGGCTGAAGTATGAACAATTAATTGCAGTAGGAAGTATGTTTCCAGTGCCACACAACAAATTCAGTGTGGTTTGTTTCCCCTAACATGAAACGGAGAAAAGAGGATGTATTAGTTTAGGACCAGGTAAATTTTGGTTCAAATCGAAGTTCAAATTCCATTCGTAGGGTATGTTCCAATATAGGTATCTTTTTCAGTTTTAATTTTTTTAATCTCTAGAATTCAAATACTATACACTGTGCTCACAAGTTTAAATGGCAAAATATCTGTTCAGTGCTTTGTACAGTACCAGCCCCTTACCAGCTATCAGGCATACGCTGGTTCCTTTTTTTTTGTAATTATTCTGGGTGTTCTTTATAGAGACAAAGTGGTTACCTCTACGTATGGTCTGTGTATATGATGTGCTTACGTAATAGGCCAGAAGATCCATCAAAGGAAAGCCAGTTAGATAAACACTCCATGGAAAACTTCATTGTATTGCCAGGAATAAATGCGTGTGGAGATAAACATTGAGATTTCTGACTTACTCCATCTTGAACCATGTTTCTATTAGCAGTTAAATTTGTTCTCATGTTGCAATTTAAATTCATCTGTGCCCCCTTTTGTGTTTATAAACTCAGATAAAGTTTGAGAGGATATCTAATTTCAGAATCTGAGGGGACATTCTGAGTTTTCTATTTGTAAGGCAAAATTGTACTAGCATATCTAGTTAACCACAAATGAGACCTTTCACGTTTGTTTCTTTTTCTTTCTAATGCATCCCTTCTAATTGGTTTAGTCTTTAATGATTAATGGAGCTTCCCTTTTATCCTTCAAAGGGACCTGGTTGTCTCTTTCTTACTGCCCATTACGGTGTTGTTCGCCTATTTTCCTTCTCACACTCCTTGCTGCTCCAGCTATTTTTCTTTGAACTTCTGTTGCAGTTTTTCCCTGAATAAACACTAAGGTGGGACAACGCCCTGGTGTTTTTACCATCTGAGGAGATCATAATCACAGGGTCTAGGTGATTTCTGTCTTTTGAGAACTGTACCTTGCTATAATAAGACTGTCATTTAAAAAATCAACCTTAATTTGCTGTGTAATGACGCTGCCATTTGGTAATTGCATAGCGTCACCTAAGAATTGCCCTTAAGTTAAACTTACGTGTTTCATAAATGATGCTTCTAGGCAGGCTCAGACTAGGGTGACGTGATAGTGGATTGTTACCTGCTCCTTAGCAGGAGACAAAATGTTTATGAAAGGGCCGTGGAGCAGATTAGTTCCTGAAAGGCTAGGCTGACAATAAAGCAACTTTCAAAGATTCAGACCACTTTTGGGAGCAAGAACTCCAGTCTTGTAAGAAGAGGGATACAGTATGCTTGTTGGTGAACTAAGTAGTTGTCTGATTCAAGATATTTGCACTTACAGGAACTCCTACCAGCCAGCATAGGGTTTTGGAGCTTTAGTTCAGGCCTGGAAGGAAGATCCATACTTCTGCATTAAGGTTTGGGCCCCAACTCTCAGGGCTTTGCATGCTCCAGAATTCTATTGAGCATTACCTTCAGGTGGTTGATCAGGTTACTGAAGTAACGCAGCAAAAGCAATGGAAGGGAGGACGTAGGAGGAATCCCAGCCTTATGGCCTGTGTTCAGGGCTTACATCTGACGGTGCTTGATTGCATGTGGATGGCCAGTGGGGGCTTAGAATTCAGCTGTCATGGTCAGGCACACATCCCACCCTTGTGAGATATGTCAAGATGGAGGCTCAGCTACTAACTAGTGCGTGGTCTTATTTGAGATCAGTTTGGAAAACTAGGGCAACACTGAACCTGCAGGTGGGGGTTTAACTTTATGATATTGAGAAAGAAAAGGTAGAAGAAACAAGGTGCCATGATGGGGAATCTGTGAGGGTTATAGACCTAGTTACACCACTATGCACGGCTTTTTCAAATGATGTGTCAGGAATATACACTTCTTCTTATGAGAATGTTTTTTGTATGATTTTTTTACATGATATTTTCCTTAAAAATATTAAAAATAAATTGCATTAAATACTTAAAATATTAAATGCTGCTTTTTGATTTACATTTTATTGCTTTCTTTAAGCTAGTCACAGAAAAAGCACAGACAAGCTGTAAGAATAAATGAGTACAGGGAACATAGTTTGTGGAATACAACAAAAACTTAGAAATAGATATAAACTTAGAAATAAAAATAATTGTATTTTTAAAAATTGAATACCTTAAACTAATACAATGCTATATGTCAATTATATCTCAATAATAAAAAAAACAATTTTCAGATGAGAAAATTATCCAAAAAGCTACACAAGTGCATTAAGTATATCAAATACCTAAGAATAATAAAATTCTTATAAATAAGAATGTAGAATTATTTGAGATTATTTATAAAACTTTATTAATAAACATTAAAGAAGACTTTAATAGATACCTTGTTGATGGATTGTAAGATTCATTCTTTGATGTCAATTCTCTGCAAATGCATCTGTAGATTGAATCCGACCACAATAAAAACTCCAAAAAAAATTTTTTTGAAACCTCACAAGCTAATTCCAACACTTATATAAAAATACAAAAGGTCAAGAATAGCCAATATAATCTTGAAGAAGAGCTACATAGGAAAAGCTACTTTTCTAATCAGAATTATAATGAAGTTAAAAAATAAGGCACTATAAATATTTGTATAGGGACAGATAAGCCATTGGAAGAAATAGAGAACTAGACACCAATTGACACACATTATCATTGTAAAAAAAATCAAAATTGAATTGGAATGAGATAATGGAGAATATTCTGCTGCTAGCCTGTGGGAAAAATGGGCAAATGGAAAATAATTTTTCATTTTCTTCATAGGATGAATTGCTTTTTTGATCTGTGAGTTCAAGAAGGCTGTATTTTAGAGATGGTATTTGCCTTAAGAAGGTCCAGCCCTTTGGGTTACTGGATTTAGAAATTTCAAGAGAACAGATGTTACAGAAACTGAGTACTAAGTACTCAATCCTTCGAAGAAGGTAGTGTCTTCTCTCCATTCTACTGAAGAGGAAACGAACTGCTAAGAGGAGAGTGTTAAATAATTTATTGAAATCATATTAGGAAATGAAACAATTGGAATTTGAACTCAGGTCTTACCAATTCTAAGGCCTAAGCTCTCAGCTGCTATAAATCTATCATGTTATCTCCCATACCCTTTGCTGTCTCTCAGGAAATAGAACTTTTAAGTGAAATGTCATCACATGTTTTGGTTTTTATCCACTAATTATTCTTGGGGCCTGGTGTGGCCTAGCAGTAAGCTGGCTTCCTCCCGCTCTCCTTCCTTTGCTCCCTCTTTTGTTAACAGACTCAGGCTGAAGTAGGTGGCGGTTTGTTTTTTAAAAGTACGTCAAGCATACAGAAAAGTGTAAAGAGTATTATAATACAATAGTGTATCTATGGCCCAGCTTTGTAAAATTTGAACATTTTGATGCCATTGCTTTAAAACCTTTCGGTCTTTTGTAAATGAAACAAATAATCACAGGTGAAGTTGAAGCCCCTTGTACCCCTTCCCAGTTCTCCCTCCCACTTGGCTCCGATCATAAATTGATATTTTTCATTTCCCTGAAGGTGTGTGTGGCTGTATACATATGTGGGAAAAATATAAACGATGTACAGCATGTTTCTGCAAGTTTTTGACATTCCTAGGGATGGAGCACTGACTATACTTGTGCAAACTGCTTTCATCATCAGTTTACGCCAAGCTCCAGTTTGTTCATCCTGTTGCTTTTTAGTATACCTTTCCGCTCACATTGCATTTTATCCATTCTCCAGTTGATGAATATTTATGTTGCTTCTGGTATTTTGATATTATAAAAGGATGCATGTCCAACTTCAGTGTTTTGCCAAACTTTCTCAGAGCAGTTGTGCTAAATTTTACTCCCACCAGCACCGTATGACAGTTTTTACTGGCTCTTGATAATTTCAGACTTGTTAATTTTGCCGCTCTGATGGAGGTAAGTTGGATTTGACCGCAGTTTGTATTTAACTTTCTCTGACTCCCAGTAAGAGTAATTAATTTTTCATGTGATGATTGGCCATTAAGGTTTCCTCTTCTGTGGATTGCCTATCCCTATCTTTGCCTATTTTACAATTAGATTGTTTAGCTTTCCCTTTCTAATTCATAGAAAGTCTTCATATTTCACTGTAATCTAAGCCTTTTTGATGTGCATTGCCAAACTTTCTACTGGTCGTCAGCTTTACTTTTCAGTGATTACAAAGTCTTCGCAGCACAGAAGTCTTGAATTTTTAGTCAACTTTTATCAATGTGTTGGTTTTGCTTAGAAAACTCCTCCCATATATGGATTATAAATATAACTTTATTTCCTTCTAGAAGTTCTAGAGAATTACTCTTTTTTAAAAATGTATTTTATTGAAGTACAGTTGATATACAATATTATATTGGTTTCAAGTGTACAACATAGTGATTCAACAGTTATCTACATTATTAAATACTCATCCCAACTAGTGTAATTACTGTCAACATGGAATGATGTTAAAGAACTGTTGACTATATTTTCTATGCTGTACTTTCATCCCCGTGACTAATTTATATTGTGTTTGAATTTTGTGCCTTTTTATTCCCTTCACCTATTTTATCCACTCACCTCAACCCTTCCCCTGTGGTAACCACCAGTCACTTCTCAGTGTCTATGAGTCTGTTGATGTTTTGTCATTTTGTTTTGTTTTTAGATTCCGCAGATAAGTGAAATCATATGGTATTTGTTTTACTCTATTTGGCTTATTTCACTTAGCATAATCCCCTGTAGGTCCTCCCAGGTTGTCACAAATGGCAGGATTTCTTTCTTTTTTATGGCTGAATTCCACTGTACGAATGTACCACATCTTCTGTATCTATTGATAGATACTTTGGTTGCTTCCATATCTTGGCTATTGTAAATAATGTGGCAATAAACATAGGGGTGCATATATCTTTTCAAATCAGAGGTTTTGTTTTCTTTGGATAAATTCCCAGAAGTGGAATTACTGGCTCATGTGGTATTTCTATTTTTAGTTTTTTGAGGAACTTCCACACTGCTTTCCACAGTGGCTACACCAACTGGCATTTCCACGACAGTGTAGGAGGGTTCCCTTTTCTCCGCATCCTCACCAACACTTGTTATTTCTTGTCTTTTTAATAGTGACCATTCTGGCTGGTGCAAGGTGATACCTCATTGTGGTTTTGATTTGCGTTTCCCTGATAATCAGTGATGTGGAGCATTTTTTTCATGTGCCAGTTGGCCATCTGTATGTTGTCTTTGGAAAAATGTCTGTTCAGGTCTTCTGCCCATTTTTTAAGTGGGTTATTTGTTTTTTTTGGTATTTATTGTACTGAATTTATATTTAATATTGGAAATATTGACATCTTAACATTTTTCCCTCCTTGAAATATTTTCTTTCTTTAGGTTTTCTTGCAAGCATTTGAATAGTTAGACTTATTCCTGGAAACATTAGGTCTTGTTGTTAATGTATTCTTGAAATAATAAAATAATAATTAAATACTTTTTCTGGCGTTTCTGCAGGAATATAGTTGGTTCATGTAGCTAAATGATTAATCCAGCAAATTTGTTAAACCTCTTTTAATACAATTTGTTTATAGATTATTTTGCTCTTTTATATAACTGATTATATCACTTGTGAAAAACAATTTTTTTTTCTTTTCCAGTCCTATTCATTTTTGTTTTTCATTACTGTTCTGGCTATGACCCCTAGTACATACTAAAAGCAGCTGGTGACTTATTTAGTTTCTGTTTCAAAAGGGAATATATCTACCAAATATTGTCATACACCTTTTGTCAAGTTAAGGAAGTTCCTCTAATTATAGATTGTCAAAGTATTATGAAAGGATATGAAAATTTACCAGACACATTGTCTATGTTTATTGAGATGATCGTTGGCCTGTTTTCTTTTGTTGAATTTGTTCATGTGATGGATTATATTACTAGATTTTTAAATGTTTAATCTTTGCATTCTAGAATAAATCCTATTTAATTGTGATCAGACATTTATACACACATTTATACATAATTTACATATATTTATATGGTATAATATATAATTTTACATAATCCATATATAACTTATATTAACATTATATTACATGTAAGTATTTAACATGTATTTCATTTAGGAGCTGTCATTTATGTTCTTAAATAATATTGGCTGATGATTTATTTTACTCTTAATATCCTTGATTGTTTTTGCAACATAACTATGCTGGCTTCATACAGAGATAATCAAATAAACTTTGGAAACATAAAACCAAAACAGTAATATCAAGTAATTTTAGGTAGGTTTGAAAACAACTAGAAGTAAAATGCTGAAGGACAGTAACATGTGAGATGGAAGCAGAGGCATTGGCATAAAAGCTTGTTTCAAGGGAAGAGGATTGCCTTTAGACTTTAAGTGTCCACGTGAAAATATTAAGAATAAGCATTATGAAGTAGAAATAGAAAGTGTATCTCTTGAAACAGTTGAAGAGGAAAAGGGGACATACAAAACCTCAGTCATTTTAGTTTTCTCTTTAATCTGGCGTTCTTGGGTCTAATCCTGCTGTGTACTTTTCAGCCAAGTCTCCCCCGCTGCATGCTTCCTGGGTGTTTAGTCTGTTGGATGATGAGTTCATTTCCAGTGGGCCTGACCTGAGAGAATCCAGTGGGGCTGCCTTGAGGTCTGGCCCTTTGGAGAGGAGTGGTGCTTGCCGTGCCAGGCCCGTGGAGTGGGAGGGGGCTGGGGACACCACGGGCTCAGGACTGCGGTCTGTGTCCATTTCTCCTTCTCTGGGTTCTCGGACGTGACAGGTGGTCTGACTTCAGTTTCCAACCATGGGTGACTTATAAGATTGGGATCATGATTTCTGAAAGGAGTCTTTTAATTTATTTCCCAACCTGGAACCTAAGTGAAGACACAAAACTTCCTTCTTTTCCCCAGTGAACTGAATAGATGATTTTATTCTGGTCTACCCCTTTACTGATAGGGAGGACTTCAACACTACTAGCTTAATGATTGGGTCTCCATTCTAACCCCCTGCCCCCCAAGACCAAGAGCTCATCCTCTTCTTACAGTAATATTTAATGCCCTGTCTCCATAATATGATAATCTGCTGCCAGGACAGCCTGTGACCTCGGTTTGAAGTTCCCCTTTATCTCAGCAGTGCATCTAAAGGACTACTTATTATATTTTCTCTAGAACATCTTAATGTTTTTAGTGTATTTTTCCATTCCTTACTTTTAGGACCAACTCAAAATACTCTCTCCTTGGAAATTTGACAAGTGTGATGTTGCTTATTTTCTTGTAACCTCCTCAACAAGGGGCTGTTACAGGTACAAAGTATTGTCATTGATTTACAATTTGTTTTCCATCTTTTCTTTATATATATATATATATACGTCATATGTATATACATTGTTTACTTTATAATAAATAGCATTTTATGTACTTTTTCAGATAAACTTAAAAATCTAGTAGTTGCATATTCTTTAGTTATTTTAAGGATTCTAACTTTAAAATATTTTTAGTTTGTATCAGTGTTGTTTTTTGGACCATTTTCTAGTTCTTGTGACAGACTTTTTCACTTTTTTGTTTCTAACTTGAGGGTCTAAAAAGGGTGAGAACTATTTTTCTTGTGATAGAGACTTCAGGTATTAAATTCTATGCTATTCTGCTGATCTTTTTAATTTTTTATTTGTTTATTAAGGTATAATTGATATACACTCTTATGAAGGTTTTACATGAAAAAACAATGTGGTTACTACATTTACCCATATTGTCAAGTCCCCACCCAGACCCCACTGCAGTCACTGTCCATCAGTGTAGTGTGGGGGGTCACGGGGAAGACAGTGTAGTACAGAGAAGGCAAATAGTGAATCTGTGGCATCTTGCTGATCTTTTTTTAAATTTTTGGTTTGGGGAGGAAATGTGTGGAAGGTCTGATTTTTTTTTTAGAGTTAAGAACTAGAATTGAAGAGGGCTTAGAGATCATTCATATCTTGACAAATAAGAAAATCGACACTCAGCATTTATGGACTTGCAAAGACCAAATTAGCTGTTGATAATCAGAATCAGGAACAAGTCCTCACCCACTCTATTGTTTTTTAACAGTACTGGGAAACCAACTTGGCTTGATTTATATTTTACTACTGGTCTTTATCCAGCATAGATTAAAATATCTCTTTTAGAAGGTCAGTTATGCACATATTTACATTCATTTGTAAATAGTTACTAAATCATGTAGGTTTAATTACCAGTCTGTGAGTTTGTGCTAAATGTGCCCTTTTCCTCATGGCTGATGAATATATATTGTCTCTCAGGAGATTAAAAGCATTGGATGGACTGTGAGTGGCTCCACAGGCACTCAGGTGGACAACTTTTTGGTGAAGTGCAATGTCCTTCCCATATCTGGCATTCCAAAAATGTTTGTGAATGTGCAAATGAATAAATGAAGTGCATAGCAAAGATACCCACCATATGTGTCTCTTTAGAGTTAGACTTGGCAGATTTTTTTATGACTTCTTTTGAGATCACACCATGGGGTGAAATAAATTTCTGAGATTTGGAACATCTGCTCTGCCAGAGGCCTCCTCCCTTGGCCCCTTCATCCTGAGATGTAATTGGTCGATGTGAGAAGGGCATGAATGTGGACTCCTCTTTTTAGCATCAAGGACAATTTATTTTTGGAATAATCCTATTTTATTTATATCCTTGGACAGGGCAGAATTCTGTAACTTCTATTATTACAAACAAATTTCTGATTGATTTGGATTTTAGAATAATAAACTCAAAAAATTGGTTATTGAGCTTTGTCAGTTATTTTTGTTTACCCTAAATTTCTTACAATACATGGTAATTACAATCAATTTGGTGATTTTTGAAAATAATTTTTGAAAATTACTGTTACAATTTAAACGTTATGTCTTGATTCTTACCTGAATAAAAAGAGAAAATTAACATACATTCTTTATTAATGTTTTACATTTATTAACATTTTACATTCTTCTCCCACATTTCAAGTTCTTATTGACGTTGTGATTTTAATTCCTGATTATTATTGAATTATTTTTATAGTAAATGTACTTTCAAGAATTAGTTCTGATATTTGCTTTAAGTTTTATAATCACATGAAGAGCAGTTACTTAAATTCATGTGTTTTATGGATTTTTGATGCTTGCTGCCACTGTTTTTATTCTATTGCTTTTTATTTTTACTTTTATCCTGGCTCATTTGCATTTGCATTTTCTTTAGGAAAGAAATGTAGATGATGTTCTTGCTGACCTTCCACATCTCTGAGATTGTTCTTTGTTGTCCTCATATAAGAATATCAATATAGGTGGCTGTGGAATTTATGTATCTAGATGTTTTCTCCCTCTAATGAAGGTTTTTGGTTGCTTGTGTTCTGCCCTTTAGAATTCTGCAGCAGGAGCTTGGTGATGTCTGTTCTGTCTTTCTTGAGTACATGATTTGTTTGTTCTTTGTTTATTTTTATGGTTTTCTATACTTTTGGAATTTTTTTATTTACCCTTGAGATTCCAGAATCTAACCAAGCTATATCCAAATTTTAGTTGCTTTTAATTAACTCTGTTTTGTAGTTTATATAAATTAAACCAGTAAGCCAAAGTCTTTCTTCTTAAGCAATAACTTTTCTTATATTTCAAGCCATATTCAACTTTGTTTAGTTTTTCTTGGATTCCTAGTATAACTAGATTTATTTTCCTGTATGTGCATCCTTTCTTATTATTCCTGTCATCTCTGACCTTCTCTGAGTGCTGGATGCATTTCTTATGTCTCTTATTTGCCATTTCAGTTTCCTGGAATTTTTAGACTTCATTTCATTGCCTGAATTGCCATTTTTAGTTAAATTGTTATTCATCATTTTGGTAGGCACAATCATGACTTTCCAAAAATGTCCGTTACTTAATCTCCAGAATCTTTGAATATGCTACTTTAAATGGCAAAAGGGACTTTTAAAATGTGATTAAGGACTTTGAAATGGGGAGATAACCCTAGGTTGTTTGGGTTGGCTCAGTGTAATCATAGGAGTCCCTAATGTGGAAGAGGGAAGAAGAGTCTAGAATGATAGTGTGAGAAAGACTTGTCTGGCTATTGCTGGCTTTGAGGATGGAAGGCGGAGCCATGAGCCAAGGAATGTGGGTAGTCTCTACAAATTGGAGAGGATGAGAAAAATTCTCCTCTAGAGTTTCTGGAAAGGAACAAAGCCCTGCCAATACTTTGATTTTGGCCCTGTGAGACCAACTTCAGACTTCTTACCTCCATGACAATAAGATAAGAAATATACATTATTCAAGTTATTATATTTGTGGCAACCTGTTACAGTAGCAATAAGAAATGAATTCAGTCTCTGGATAGTTTTTACTAGATTTTTTTTTTTTGGTCTTTATCATGGCTTTTTCTGTTTTTAATGCTGGTACCCTTACAAAGCACATTGAAAATACAAATGAGAAATACGCTATTATTTAATCTTTTCCCCCATAAATCTGCTGCAAGAGGAGGTATTTTCTGTTGTTCTTCAGATGGCCATCTCCTTTGAGATTGTATTTTCCCCATTGTTTCTGACATATACGTATATTTTTGTTTGCTATATCATTATAGCCAAGATTACCTTCATGGCTTATAATCAAGTCACAGTTGAATTGGATTCTCCCAGAGTTTGATGTGGGTTTCTGCGTAAGTCCATTAGGTCCTGAAGAGGAAAGAGAGCCCTTTCAGACGGCCCTTCTGGCTCTTGGAGGCTCTGCCATGATCTCCCTCACTTGTTCTGGAAGCCTGCTGCTTTGTGCAGGTGATAAGAGAGGAGGTTTAATTATTGTTTCCATTCAGTCCTGTTGTACTAAATCTAGCTGCAATCCCTCTTTTTCTCAAGTATATATTCTACCCTTAGTATTTTTAATTCCTGGTATATTTTCTACTACAGTATGAACATTTAGCTGGTAATTTTTTATGAAATACAGAGTTCTTACCCAGAATTCCTTTAGTATAGAATTTTAAATCTGAAATAGACCTTACGTATAATTTAGTCCAATTTCCTCATTTCACAGATGATAAAACTGAGGATCACAAAATCATAAAGTATGTCATTAAATAGGATATGGTTTTTATGGTATCACTATTCAATTTCTGAGAGATAAGAGATGGCATAGGCCGGGGTCATGTGCCATTTGTTAATTCAACGTATGGGATACCACTAGTGAACATCAGTCAGTTTTATTCATCATAGCCTATTGTGACTTAAAAGGCAATGTATACTTTTTTCCTTTGCCATCCTTAACTGTGTTTCTAAGCTGGGAAGAGTCAAGGAGCTGCACAAACCACTGCTTGCTTTTGTTGACAATTGGTGTTCACAAGTTGGGATGCTGTGAAGATGTGCTTGATATGTGATTTAACATTTATTTTTCCAGAGAGAGTAAGTGTTATAGGGGCTAAAGGAAAGAAGAGAATTTTGGAATTTTGCATTTGTGCTAACATTTTAAAAAAGTACCCTTTGCAGAAAGGGAACTGGTAAAATGGAATTATCTATAACTTATTAATGCAAACTATATATATTGAGCATCTAATCAGTCTAACTAAGAGTTGGATGCTATATAACAGTGAATAAGAGAGCTAGATCTCTGCTCTCATAGGGTTTGTAGCCTAGTGTAGGGAGGTGTCAATAGATAATTAAGCAACTATTATACCGTGTGGTAAGTGTTGTTGTAGGAGAAGTGCAAGGAATTGTGGTAAGACTCACCTTGTCTAGAGTTGGGAAGGTCTCGGGAGATTGGCTAGAAAGAATAACCTTTCAACTGCATGAGGAAAGAAAAAGGTAGCCAGATGGAAATTGGGGGAAGGTTTATCCAGGCCAGTGGTCCTCAAAGAGTAGTCCCAGGACCAGCATCACCTGGGCCCCCACCTCAGATCTCCTGAGTCAGAAATTCTCAGGGTGTGGTCAGCAATCTGTGTTTTACAAACCTTCCAGGCAGTTCTGATGCAGAAAACCACTGTTCTCACTGAAACTGAAAAGCAGATGTGAGAAAGCACAGCACATTAAGTAGAGCTGAGATAGAATCTGGTCATTAATAATTTGAGTTGAGGCTGGAGGGCAGGTAAGACTTGATAATGTGGCTTAGATTTTTCTCTTAGGTGCACTTGTTAGCCATCGAAGCATTTTCAGTAGGGCGACAGCTTGACCAACTATCGCTTTTAGAAGATCACTAGAGAACAGATTGGCACTGGGTAGAAAGAACACTTAGGAAGCCAGTAGTAATAAAGCTGGTGGCCATAAAATGGACTAAAGTAGACAGGTGGAGCAGATACTTAGGAAGGAGAATACACAGGATTTGGTTATCGGTTTAATGATGAGGATGAGGGGAGAAGAAGGAATTCCAGGTTTAGCAGTCAGGCCACTGAATTGATCATGGTTCTCTGGCCTCTGGAATAGAGAATATAGGAGGAGCAAGTTGGGGATCATGAGGATGGTTATGAGCTTGCGTTTGGTTTTGGACACAGAGACTGAGGTCCTTATGGGGTAGTCAGTTAGTATACCAGTAGGCACCTTGACATTTGCCTAGAGCTTAGGAGAGAAGTGTGGGTTAAATATATAGATAGAGGAGTATTTGAGATATATAAGAGAATTGAAATCTTGAGGACATATTAGAAAACCCAGTGCAAGTGTGAGTGAGGATATAAATTGTGTAGAAATATCAGTATTGCACAGAGCATAGTGAACTCTCAAGAATGACTGAGAATGAGCAGCCATAGAGATGGACCAAAACCCCAGGAGAGTATGATGTCAGGAAAGCCAAAGACAGAATTTTCTAAGAAGAGCCTCTCAGTCATGTATCTGATGATCTGAAATGTCAAGAAGGTGAGGACTGAAACTTTTCCATTGGAATAGCCACTGATTGGTGTGACTTGGAAAGTTATATAGAACTCAAGAATTTGACTAGAGTGGATTTCATGGAGGGGTGGGGGCAGAGCTATAATATAGTTAACTGAGAAGCGGAATGAATGAGACAGAGACCAGTTGGCTATGAAGGAGAAAAATGATCAAAGCTGGAAGGTGAACATGCCATGGGAGCCTTCTTTTTCTTTTTTCTTTTCTCTCTCTTTTTTTTTTAAAGATGGCAGAAACTAAACTTACTTAAATGTGTATAGGAAAGAGTTGGGAGGGGTAGAAAGGAGAGAAGGGGGAATTGGAGGGGGGATTGACGATGCAAGGAGGGGAAAGGAAGCAGTTCATAGAACAAAGTTCTTGAAATGGGAGGAATGGATGAGGTTGAGAACAGATGGGTGACAAAAGGTAGACCTTTTCCATTATAACAGAGGAGGAAGAAAGGTTGGATTTTTGAATAGGTAATTTTGTCTTTCTGGTGGTAGAAAGGTAAGGGTAAAACAGTTCCAATCTGGTGACTTCTATTTTCCTCCTTTGACAACTGCTGATGGAGAGAAGGTGGGTCTCAAAAGAGAAAAGTAGATAAGTTTAAAAAATCATTGTGGAGAAGAAATTATTATATTGAATAATAATTAGGGGGAAAATAATATTTCTTGTGGCACTGAGGTCTTAGTTGAGGTTGACATCATGAATTTATATCAGAATCAATCTGCCAGATATGTTGATTTTTCTCTAGCATTTCTCAGAAGCCCTGTAGGTGTGGAAGTGGCAACCAATTGCATTCATTCAGGACTGGTGTTATGCTAAAAATTATTATGAAAGTATGTGGGACAAGTAGATTAAAAGATAAAGGTCTCTTCTTCCTTATCTGAAGTTAAAAAATTCAAGAGGATCCAAAATTTTAAGTTTTTTCATAACTCAATGTCAAAACCTGCCGTGAATAAATTGATGTGAGGCTATTTATGACGTTTATTTATTAAATTTTGTATATATTCGTATGTTTTACTTTAGAAATTAATGTTTGATTGTGGAATGTTGCTCCAAATTTTGATGGGGATGTTGCATCATGTATGGGACTGTAGAACTGTTCTTAAAACCGGAAAAATTTTGAATTCTGAAGGACGTCTGACATCAGAGTCTTCAAGAAGAAAATGTGTTCCTCTGTTAGCAATGAAGAGGTGGAAATGATACACTATGGGATCTAAATTGGATAAGGAAAAGGGGAGAATAGGAAGGCAATCTGTTGGGAAAAAAGATGCTTGAAGAAATAGATGACTTGGAAGAACTGATATACCAAGGGTCTAATGAGAAAACTGGGACTATGAAAAGTGGTAAGTAACTAAAATGTATGCTATTTCCCAAGGGAGACAGTTCTGAATGGTTATGAAGTCCAGGGTGTGACCACAGGAGTGGGCAGCTGAGCTGTAATAGAATAGAAGGTCATTAGAGATGAGGTCAAGCAACTGAGAGGAGAGAAAATTGGATGAATAACCCAGAGTAATCAGCAAGATTTGGGGTGCGATGGAACTTACAAGCCAAGCCCTTCAACTCTTCCCTGGACCCTGATCTCTTTAAGAAACAGACAAGTGAAGTGATAAGGAATTATGCAGCATGGTAAGTGTAATGATAGAAGCATGATCGAAAAGCTATTAAAGTTTTAAGTGAGGACAAGTCAGAAGACTAACCATTTAATAAGCATTGCACTGTTCTGGAATATTCAGTGTTTGGTAAGCATATATGCACAGCCTATGGATATTAGAGTATTTGATCAGGTATAAGTCAGTATAAATAATGAATAAGCAAATATATTCTAATTGATGTTGAAAAATAAGAAAATACATAACAAAACGTTATTCCACTTTTTCAAAGGTATACTTTTTCTAATCTAATTGTAGAGCAATGTCAAAGTGCTAACTGCTTTTTGGAGGTTACATTAGGTAACATATTTCTTGTGTCCTCTAAAAAGAAAAAATTCTCAAACGTCACAGATTGGTTGACAAATACTATTCTGGGGATAAGGAGTCATGGGGGTAGACAGTGCTGACCACAGGAATGTCAAGTAGCAAATGCTGGCTTTGGGCAAAGAAGCTTTGATGCATAGTGACCTCTTTGAAATGTCAGAACTGATGGTCCTTCTGAAGATTTGCATTACAAAATGCCTGTCGCAGATTGAACATACAATGTGAGAACAGAAATATAGAATAATAGGGCAATAATGCCCTTTCTATAAACCAACTATACTTACAGGTTCCCTTAAATAACAGGTCAAGAAACATTTCACTATGGTAAATTTCCAATTGCAATGCTCTGCAAAATTCTCATCTGTCTCATGTATTTTAAGATTTCTGGGCCATGCGGCTTTTATAGTAGACTTAAGTGACATGCAACCACTGAGCACAGACCTTGTCATTTTTTTTTTAACTGCAAGTGTCTTTAATCTTGAAGAGAGTAATACAGAGAGAAACCTTGGGGTTTCAACATAATTGTAGAATGTTATGCAAGATAAGATTTTCAAATTCTTTGCCTTTTTTTTTTTTTTTTGGTTTGTTTGCCACATTTACCAAAGAAGTCTTGTGTTGTCTATACATATCTTTAAATTTGCATCTGTGGTTTCTTCTTTTTTTTTTTTTTTCATCTTTCTTCCTTTTTCTTGTAGTTCACAGCCATGAATGAACCGCAGTGTTTCTACAATGAGTCCATCGCCTTCTTTTACAACCGGAGTGGAAAGTATCTTGCCACAGAATGGAACACAGTCAGCAAGCTGGTTATGGGACTCGGAATCACCGTCTGTATCTTCATCATGTTGGCCAATCTACTGGTCATGGTGGCCATCTATGTCAACCGCCGCTTCCATTTTCCTATTTATTACTTAATGGCTAATCTGGCTGCTGCGGACTTCTTTGCTGGGTTGGCCTACTTCTACCTAATGTTCAATACGGGACCCAACACTCGGAGACTGACAGTCAGCACGTGGCTCCTCCGTCAGGGCCTCATCGACACCAGCCTGACGGCGTCTGTGGCCAACTTGCTGGCCATTGCGATCGAGAGGCACATTACGGTTTTCCGCATGCAGCTTCACACGCGCATGAGCAACCGGCGCGTGGTGGTGGTGATCGTGGTCATCTGGACCATGGCCATCGTCATGGGCGCTATCCCCAGCGTAGGCTGGAACTGCATCTGTGACATTGAGCACTGTTCCAACATGGCGCCCCTCTACAGTGACTCTTACTTAGTCTTCTGGGCCATTTTCAACTTGGTGACCTTCGTTGTAATGGTGGTCCTCTATGCTCATATCTTTGGCTATGTCCGCCAGAGGACTATGAGGATGTCTCGGCATAGTTCTGGACCCCGGCGGAATCGGGACACCATGCTGAGTTTGCTGAAGACTGTGGTCATAGTACTCGGTGAGTTCTACCTCGACTGTAACCTACTTTACAGATTCTCAGTGTCTTAATATAAACCATATTAGTTTATGATAGGGGTAAACAACAAACAGTATGAATATTCAC